>NC_136070.1:164797781-165397781 GCF_964261635.1 Lissotriton helveticus
CGCCTTTATCCGCGGGTTTTATGACTACCTCTTTGTTGTTACATAAATCCGCCAAAGCCTTCTTCTCCATTTTCGGTAAATTCAGCCTCGTGAATTTGGGTTGTTTTAGCGATTGGTCTACAGAGGAGGTAACAATTTCTTCAAAAGCAAGAATCCGACTGTTCATAGCATACGTGGGTGGAAAAAAGGTTGAGGGTACCCTAAGGCCAGTGACCGAATTTTGTTGTCTAGAAGTTTGATTTCGGAAAAAGTAGCGCAACCTTATCCTCCTGAAGAAACTGTACAATTCTGTTTTCAACAGGAATTTGTTAACCTGAGCAGTGGGAACGTAGGAAAGGCCTCGGCCAAGGACCTTGAGTTCTTCCTCCTGAAATTGATGTTTGGAGATATTAATCACCGGACTGATGGTGGTAGGTGTACTGGGGTCTTGTATGGTAGATATGTCTACCATCTGTACGTGTTCCTGCGGGTCGAGATCTCCCCGTGCACCTCTGGTCGAAAGGTGACCCGCTTCTGCTGCTTGCCTCGTCCCCCTTCCCATCCCGCCTGGTTCTGTTGTTGTCCTCTTGTTTGACCCCGGGGCCAGTTGTTGCCACGGCCCCGTGGTGGGCGCCACTGCCCCCGACCTTGATCTAAAAAATGAGGTGGAAATTGAGGGGGATACTGTTGGTAGGTTGTATCTTGGGGGGGATAAGGAGGGTAGGGGTATGAGGTACTGGGTCCTGCCTCACCCTCACTGCCGGAACTATATGAGGAGTCCGAAAAAGTTGTGTAATTCTGTCGTCCTCTGTACCCCCCGCGGCCGCGGTTGGTAAACCGACCTTGGTTGTCCTGTTTATAATAGTCTGGCTGTAAATATGGATAGACCAATTTTTTATCAAAGAGTCTAAGGTCTCGTGCTAGTTTTTCCAACTTTTTGGTTTGGGCTGTGGTATCGAAGTCTTTAATGGTTACTTCCAAATTGTCTATGGCTTCCTTGGCTTTAGTGAGTGTGTTGTCTCCCAGGATTTCAGCCTTTAAATCTGCAATTTCCTTGCTTAAGGAGACTACCTGTTCCGCAGCTGTCTCCACTCCCAGCACCATCCAGTGCCGGGAGCAGTTGTTTGCCACGTAGCTGAACCCCTCCTTGAATTTTGGTACGTCAACGAATATCACGGGCTCAATTTTAATTTGCAGCCCCACCGGAATTATGTTTTCTTGCAAGTATCTCGTGAAAAGGTGCCCATGGAGCTGGGTTCGGATAAGTTTTTTCTCTAATCTTTCCAAACGAGCTATCTTATCATTTAGAGTGATGTCAATTGTCGGGACAGAAGTGGATAGAAAAGTAGTTGACAAATCTTTAGTAAGCTGATTAATGTACTCCTCTGTATAGGAAAGTAATTCTGATTCCACCATGGTATGGATAAAGTTAATTTAAGAAAAAGGGAACCTCGCAGGTCACCACCTGCTCAGAAAGTGTTACAAAAAAGGGGGTTAAACCCATATAGTCACGGGGACCTGGGCGCTATGTAGTACATATATGGAAGGGTCCCCGTAAGGGTGGTGTATTGCCAATAGCATACACTAGAACATGGTTAAGAGCAAATGAACAAAAGAAATTAAGAAAAATCTGGATAGGTAATAGTAATTTATTACCAAAAACTGCGTGATTGTCAGTAACAGTAACAATACATTAATTTTATAATTAACAAGCCCCAAGGGGGAAGGGAAACAAGGGGAAATGGAGAGGAGTGCTCAAAAGAGTGATTAGAACATAGAAAGTAGACACAGTATAAAAAGGTAACCAAAATATTGCAAGTTTAGTGACAGTGTAAGGGTAATTATAACACAAGGGCCAAATTATCAGGCCAAGATCAAAACATTGTCAAATGATCACATTCACCAGGCACATCTGATTGCTAGATTAATCGGGGTTGTGCCGGAGTATCAACAACGAAAAGTCGACGTTTCGACCCCTAACAGCAGGCTGATTAGAGTCCTTTCACGGGGTCTTCATCAGGACGTCACACACGGGGGGGGAGGAGGGGGCCAGGCTGTGAGGGAAAATATTGTAACTTTAGTACATGGTAAGGACCACATTTCATCCTATTGTCTATATCAAGGCGTGAGTTAAAAAACAAAAGTTCAAATTAAATTACCATGGGGTACGGCTAGAAAGGGAGGGCTCTGTACATGGAAGGGACGCCACGCTAAGAAGTCGTGGTCAGTCGCTTGTAGTGGAAGCCTCCACTAAAGAGGAGATAAATAATCAGTTAGATCTGCATTTTGGAAAGGTCAACGAGCTGTTCTAACAATTAAATATATAAGGGTGATGGGACCCTCTGAAGGCACATAAGGCGTCAACCCAAAGGGTGACTGGGCCTTATTACCAAAAAAGTCCCACTAAAGGATGGATTAGTCACAATAATTAGAGTTGTACCTCCAAGTTCTGAAAAAGAATCCGCCAATGATCAGCGATTATGGCACCTTTAAGGAAGAGGTGGCAACTTGAGTCACCCTTAGCGAGCTGAAAACAGTAAATGAAATACTCAATATGCCGGATACGCGAATCTAATGTCTTAAAAAACCTTTTCTTAAGGTGGCAATTACTCACAGAAAAATGTTGGCGGACAGGGCCGTCTATGTGGATTCTTCAAAAGCACTCCGTCACGACAGTGGCGCGGAGTGGGGGTTTTGAAGGGATCTGGCTCGCAAACGGGATAACGTTTGTGTGTCCTTAGGACCAACAGTAGATAAATAAACTGAAAAACAGTAAATTTAACATTCAATTCACCGGACAAGCGAATCTTATTTCATAAGAAATTCCTATGGGTGGCAATTACTCACAGAGAATTGTTGGCGGGCAACTCCGTCTCTGTAAATTATTCAGACTCCGGCGCGTCAATGGCGTGGAGCTGATGATTCGGAGAAATCGTCTCAAAAGGCAGGATGTAACTTTCAGCGCTCATGTGTCCTTTCGGCCTAAAGCAGATAAATCAATTGGTTACATACGGACCTAGACTATCAAAACCACACGGTCTTAGATTTACTCACACAAAGTGAAAAACGGGGCCGTCTGCAGCGGTCTTGTCGTGAACTCCGCAGGAATCGCAATGCGGAGTTTATGGGAGGAGCCAACTTGTTTGTTGATTCAAAAAAATGGAAGAGTTACTTCCGAAAGGCAGAATGGGCCTCTGGGTGCGATATAAGGGCCGGCATGGGGCGAGTGTATAAACGCAATGTTCCCCAATAATTTACAAAAGTTTATAGTGCAACAAAATAAAAGCGTATTTATGAAAACACACAATCACTGGTGCATCTCTCACGCAGGAGGATGTAGACCAATTTGTTAAACTCAAATGTGTAGACAGAATTGAAAAAAATTTTAGAAATTTTTTTTTGTTTACAAAGCAGATTATAAAACTCAGATTATAAAACACGGTGAGTGGTGCATCTCTCACACAGGAGGATGTAAACCAATTAACTAGACCTGAGATCGAGTGACGAGTCATAGAAAAAATGTGCGGACTTTGTAAATTAACACAATTATATTCAAGCTGATGGAAAAATTTGAATGCAACAAAACTTTAGAAAAAAACGGGTGCATCTCTCACACAGGAGGATGTAGACCAGTTGGACAGATATCAAAGGGCTGTAATATGTACATGATCCCAGAGATGAGCTGAAAAAACATTCAATCATAAGCGCCCCATATGCATGCACTTCTCTGAACTGCGGGTGTCAACAGATATATGAGATATACCAGATCAATGGGGGACATTTAGTGGCTATGGAAGTCCACAGTTTTAACCCAGTGCTGCCAGTTGTGCTAAACTACTGTCCTGTTCATTCAACCCATGTTTAATGGAGTCCAAAAGTGACATCCATTTGGACTCACGTGTGTTCAGGATTGATAAGAGGTTGCCTCCTCTTCTCCCAAGCGTAACTTTTTCAATAACGAGCCATCGCAAGTCAGTGACCAAGTGTCCCGCTGTCAGCCAGTGGTCTACCAGGGGTGCACCTGCCACTTTGCATCTTAACCTACTGCAGTGGGAAGAGATCCTAGACTTGATTTTTTGTTGCGTTTGACCTACGTATAATTGTCTACATGGGCACTGAATGATATATATCACTCCAGTAGAATTACAGTTGGTATAGTGTTTAAGATTAAATGTTCGTCCCTCGTGGGCAAATGTTTTAGTCTGAATTGTAGTGTCGCAGGCAGTACAAGCGCCGCATCTGTAATGGCCAATTACCGGGGGCAAGTTCCAAAGTGATGTTAAAGTTGGTTGGCTCACTGGTTCCAAGTAAGAGTGGACCACCATGTCCCTTATGTTTTTGGCTCTCTTAAAAGAGTGGAGAGGCAGCTCTGTTTGGTTAATGACATCAGCAACCAAAGGCCAGTTTTGGTTAATAATCTTCTTTATGTCGTTGCTGCGCGTGGAAAAAGTCGTAACACAAATGACACGGTCAGTTGAGGCACGTGATGAGTTGTCTGGATTAAGTAGGGAATCACGGGGATTATACCACGCTCGTTTTCTGGCTCGTATTTCATTTACTGTTTTCAGCTCGCTAAGGGTGACTCAAGTTGCCACCTCTTCCTTAAAGGTGCCATAATCGCTGATCATTGGCGGATTCTTTTTCAGAACTTGGAGGTACAACTCTAATTATTGTGACTAATCCATCCTTTAGTGGGACTTTTTTGGTAATAAGGCCCTGTCACCCTTTGGGTTGACGCCTTATGTGCCTTCAGAGGGTCCCATCACCCTTATATATTTAATTGTTAGAACAGCTCGTTGACCTTTCCAAAATGCAGATCTAACTGATTATTTATCTCCTCTTTAGTGGAGGCTTCCACTACAAGCGACTGACCACGACTTCTTAGCGTGGCGTCCCTTCCATGTACAGAGCCCTCCCTTTCTGGCCGTACCCCATGGTAATTTAATTTGAAGTTTTGTTTTTTAACGCACGCCTTGGTATAGACAATAGGATGAAATGTGGTCCTTACCATGTACTAAAGTTACAATATTTTCCCTCACAGCCTGGCCCCCTCCCCCCCCCCGTGTGTGACGTCCTGATGAAGACCCCGTGAAAGGACTCTAATCAGCCTGCTGTTAGGGGTCGAAACGTCGACTTTTCGTTGTTGATACTCCGGCACAACCCCGATTAATCTAGCAATCAGATGGGCCTGGTGAATGTGATCATTTGACAATGTTTTGATCTTAGCCTGATAATTTGGCCCTTGTGTTATAATTACCCTTACACTGTCACTAAACTTGCAATATTTTGGTTACCTTTTTATACTGTGTCTACTTTCTATGTTCTAATCACTCTTTTGAGCACTCCTCTCCATTTCCCCTTGTTTCCCTTCCCCCTTGGGGCTTGTTAATTATAAAATTAATGTATTGTTACTGTTACTGACAATCACGCAGTTTTTGGTAATAAATTACTATTACCTATCCAGATTTTTCTTAATTTCTTTTGTTCATTTGCTCTTAACCATGTTCTAGTGTATGCTATTGGCAATACACCACCCTTACGGGGACCCTTCCATATATGTACTACATAGCGCCCAGGTCCCCGTGACTATATGGGTTTAACCCCCTTTTTTGTAACACTTTCTGAGCAGGTGGTGACCTGCGAGGTTCCCTTTTTCTTAAATTAACTTTATCCATACCATGGTGGAATCAGAATTACTTTCCTATACAGAGGAGTACATTAATCAGCTTACTAAAGATTTGTCAACTACTTTTCTATCCACTTCTGTCCCGACAATTGACATCACTCTAAATGATAAGATAGCTCGTTTGGAAAGATTAGAGAAAAAACTTATCCGAACCCGGCTCCATGGGCACCTTTTCACGAGATACTTGCAAGAAAACATAATTCCGGTGGGGCTGCAAATTAAAATTGAGCCCGTGATATTCGTTGACGTACCAAAATTCAAGGAGGGGTTCAGCTACGTGGCAAACAACTGCTCCCGGCACTGGATGGTGCTGGGAGTGGAGACAGCTGCGGAACAGGTAGTCTCCTTAAGCAAGGAAATTGCAGATTTAAAGGCTGAAATCCTGGGAGACAACACACTCACTAAAGCCAAGGAAGCCATAGACAATTTGGAAGTAACCATTAAAGACTTCGATACCACAGCCCAAACCAAAAAGTTGGAAAAACTAGCACGAGACCTTAGACTCTTTGATGAAAAATGGGTCTATCCATATTTACAGCCAGACTATTATAAACAGGACAACCAAGGTCGGTTTACCAACCGCGGCCGCGGGGGGTACAGAGGACGACAGAATTACACAACTTTTTCGGACTCCTCATATAGTTCCGGCAGTGAGGGTGAGGCAGGACCCAGTACCTCATACCCCTACCCTCCTTATCCCCCCCAAGATACAACCTACCAACAGTATCCCCCTCAATTTCCACCTCATTTTTTAGATCAAGGTCGGGGGCAGTGGCGCCCACCACGGGGCCGTGGCAACAACTGGCCCCGGGGTCAAACAAGAGGACAACAACAGAACCAGGCGGGATGGGAAGGGGGACGAGGCAAGCAGCAGAAGCGGGTCACCTTTCGACCAGAGGTGCACGGGGAGATCTCGACCCGCAGGAACACGTACAGATGGTAGACATATCTACCATACAAGACCCCAGTACACCTACCACCATCAGTCCGGTGATTAATATCTCCAAACATCAATTTCAGGAGGAAGAACTCAAGGTCCTCGGCCGAGGCCTTTCCTACGTTCCCACTGCTCAGGTTAACAAATTCCTGTTGAAAACAGAATTGTACAGTTTCTTCAGGAGGATAAGGTTGCGCTACTTTTTCCGAAATCAAACTTCTAGACAACAAAATTCGGTCACTGGCCTTAGGGTACCCTCAACCTTTTTTCCACCCACGTATGCTATGAACAGTCGGATTCTTGCTTTTGAAGAAATTGTTACCTCCTCTGTAGACCAATCGCTAAAACAACCCAAATTCACGAGGCTGAATTTACCGAAAATGGAGAAGAAGGCTTTGGCGGATTTATGTAACAACAAAGAGGTAGTCATAAAACCCGCGGATAAAGGCGGTGCCATTGTTGTACAAGACCTTTCGGATTACAAGGCAGAAATTTACAGACAACTGTCGGATGGCATTAGTTATCGCCTCCTACCCAGTGACCCCTCGCGTGATTTGGCTAGTACCATTCTCAGAATCACACAAAAAGGATTGGAGACTGGTTTTCTGAGCAAACAGGAATTCGAATTCCTTAATCAAAAATTCCCAAGACTTGCTACAATTTACACCTTACCGAAGGTGCACAAGAACCTCAGTAAACCTCCCGGACGACCTATCGTGTCCGGGTGTGGATCGCTGCTAGAACCTCTGTGCCAATACGTGGACTTTTTTCTCAAGCCCATTGCCCTAAATACAAAGGCCTACCTAAGAGACACCACTCAGGTCATTAATCTGATAGATGGAAGACCCTTCAATCCAAAGCGCTCACTCCTAGTCACGTGCGACATTATATCGCTCTACACTAGCATCCCCCAGCAAGATGCGTTGGATGTAATGAGAATGGCTTTGGACACTCGAACTGCCCCGGCTCAGGTCCCCACTGAATTTATCATTGAATTGCTGGAAATTGCCATGATGCATAATTTCCTTATTTTTCAAGAATGTTTCTATCTGCAGACCAGGGGCGTAGCGATGGGGGCCACCTTCGCTCCAAATCTGGCTATAATTTACATGGATCACTTTGAACATCAACATATCTTTTCAGCCACCAACCCATTCAAGGCCAACCTGCCCCTATGGGTCAGAAATATTGACGACGTCCTTTGCATTTGGGAAGGAGACGGGGATCAACTTCAAGTTTTCCATAACTGGCTGAACTCTAGGAACCCTTCTATCCAATTTACGATGGAATCCAGTAAAGAAACCATACCCTTTTTGGACATCTCGATCTATGTGGAAACAGACCATTTGCAAACAACTTTGTTCAGGAAGCCAACCGAGCGTAATTCATTATTACAATATCAGAGTCATCACCCAAGGGGCCTCAAGGATAACCTCCCAGTCGGGCAATTCTTCCGAATCAGGAGGAATTGCTCTACAAAAGCTGATTATTTCAAAGAGTCTGAGGTCTTGAGCGAACGCCTAATATCACGGGGGTACCCGACCAGGATGGTCAAACGAGCCAGAAAACGAGCGTGTTATAATCCCCGTGATTCCCTACTTAATCCAGACAACTCATCACGTGCCTCAACTGACTGTGTCATTTGTGTTACGACTTTTTCCACGCGCAGCAACGACATAAAGAAGATTATTAACCAAAACTGGCCTTTGGTTGCTGATGTCATTAACCAAACAGAGCTGCCTCTCCACTCTTTTAAGAGAGCCAAAAACATAAGGGACATGGTGGTCCACTCTTACTTGGAACCAGTGAGCCAACCAACTTTAACATCACTTTGGAACTTGCCCCCGGTAATTGGCCATTACAGATGCGGCGCTTGTACTGCCTGCGACACTACAATTCAGACTAAAACATTTGCCCACGAGGGACGAACATTTAATCTTAAACACTATACCAACTGTAATTCTACTGGAGTGATATATATCATTCAGTGCCCATGTAGACAATTATACGTAGGTCAAACGCAACAAAAAATCAAGTCTAGGATCTCTTCCCACTGCAGTAGGTTAAGATGCAAAGTGGCAGGTGCACCCCTGGTAGACCACTGGCTGACAGCGGGACACTTGGTCACTGACTTGCGATGGCTCGTTATTGAAAAAGTTACGCTTGGGAGAAGAGGAGGCAACCTCTTATCAATCCTGAACACACGTGAGTCCAAATGGATGTCACTTTTGGACTCCATTAAACATGGGTTGAATGAACAGGACAGTAGTTTAGCACAACTGGCAGCACTGGGTTAAAACTGTGGACTTCCATAGCCACTAAATGTCCCCCATTGATCTGGTATATCTCATATATCTGTTGACACCCGCAGTTCAGAGAAGTGCATGCATATGGGGCGCTTATGATTGAATGTTTTTTCAGCTCATCTCTGGGATCATGTACATATTACAGCCCTTTGATATCTGTCCAACTGGTCTACATCCTCCTGTGTGAGAGATGCACCCGTTTTTTTCTAAAGTTTTGTTGCATTCAAATTTTTCCATCAGCTTGAATATAATTGTGTTAATTTACAAAGTCCGCACATTTTTTCTATGACTCGTCACTCGATCTCAGGTCTAGTTAATTGGTTTACATCCTCCTGTGTGAGAGATGCACCACTCACCGTGTTTTATAATCTGAGTTTTATAATCTGCTTTGTAAACAAAAAAATGTTTCTAAATTTTTTTTCAATTCTGTCTACACACTCGAGTTTAACAAATTGGTCTACATCCTCCTGCGTGAGAGATGCACCAGTGATTGTGTGTTTTCATAAATACGCTTTTATTTTGTTGCACTATAAACTTTTGTAAATTATTGGGGAACATTGCGTTTATACACTCGCCCCATGCCGGCCCTTATATCGCACCCAGAGGCCCATTCTGCCTTTCGGAAGTAACGCTTCCATTTTTTTGAATCAACAAACAAGTTGGCTCCTCCCATAAACTCCGCATTGCGATTCCTGCGGAGTTCACGACAAGACCGCTGCAGACGGCCCCGTTTTTCACTTTGTGTGAGTAAATCTAAGACCGTGTGGTTTTGATAGTCTAGGTCCGTATGTAACCTATTGATTTATCTGCTTTAGGCCGAAAGGACACATGAGCGCTGAAAGTTACATCCCGCCTTTTGAGACGATTTCTCCGAATCATCAGCTCCACGCCATTGACGCGCCGGAGTCTGAATAATTTACATAGACGGAGTTGCCCGCCAACAATTCTCTGTGAGTAATTGCCACCCATAGGAATTTCTTATGAAATAAGATTCGCTTGTCCGGTGAATTGAATGTTAAATTTACTGTTTTTCAGTTTATTTATCTACTGTTGGTCCTAAGGACACACAAACGTTATCCCGTTTGCGAGCCAGATCCCTTCAAAACCCCCACTCCACGCCACTGTCGTGACGGAGTGCTTTTGAAGAATCCACATAGACGGCCCTGTCCGCCAACATTTTTCTGTGAGTAATTGCCACCTTAAGAAAAGGTTTTTTAAGACATTAGATTCGCGTATCCGGCATATTGAGTATTTCATTTACTGTTTTCAGCTCGCTAAGGGTGACTCAAGTTGCCACCTCTTCCTTAAAGGTGCCATAATCGCTGATCATTGGCGGATTCTTTTTCAGAACTTGGAGGTACAACTCTAATTATTGTGACTAATCCATCCTTTAGTGGGACTTTTTTGGTAATAAGGCCCTGTCACCCTTTGGGTTGACGCCTTATGTGCCTTCAGAGGGTCCCATCACCCTTATATATTTAATTGTTAGAACAGCTCGTTGACCTTTCCAAAATGCAGATCTAACTGATTATTTATCTCCTCTTTAGTGGAGGCTTCCACTACAAGCGACTGACCACGACTTCTTAGCGTGGCGTCCCTTCCATGTACAGAGCCCTCCCTTTCTGGCCGTACCCCATGGTAATTTAATTTGAACTTTTGTTTTTTAACTCACGCCTTGGTATAGACAATAGGATGAAATGTGGTCCTTACCATGTACTAAAGTTACAATATTTTCCCTCACAGCCTGGCCCCCTCCTCCCCCCCGTGTGTGACGTCCTGATGAAGACCCCGTGAAAGGACTCTAATCAGCCTGCTGTTAGGGGTCGAAACGTCGACTTTTCGTTGTTGATACTCCGGCACAACCCCGATTAATCTAGCAATCAGATGTGCCTGGTGAATGTGATCATTTGACAATGTTTTGATCTTGGCCTGATAATTTGGCCCTTGTGTTATAATTACCCTTACACTGTCACTAAACTTGCAATATTTTGGTTACCTTTTTATACTGTGTCTACTTTCTATGTTCTAATCACTCTTTTGAGCACTCCTCTCCATTTCCCCTTGTTTCCCTTCCCCCTTGGGGCTTGTTAGTTATAAAATTAATGTATTGTTACTGTTACTGACAATCACGCAGTTTTTGGTAATAAATTACTATTACCTATCCAGATTTTTCTTAATTTCTTTTGTTCATTTGCTCTTAACCATGTTCTAGTGTATGCTATTGGCAATACACCACCCTTACGGGGACCCTTCCATATATGTACTACATAGCGCCCAGGTCCCCGTGACTATATGGGTTTAACCCCCTTTTTTGTAACACAATACCAAATTGTAGCAGCTGACGCCCCACACCACTCCTGCAAGGCTTTTATGAGGATGGAGCTACTGTACAATTCAGCATTGAACACACCGATGTACGCAACCTCTGAATGAGGAGTTGCGGTACTGTGGGGTGCTGAGATGTAGGACATATTTTGTAGCCATCCGTTTTCGATGGATGTCCCATTACCTGCCATCTCTACATGACAGCTTTCTGCTGTTTGGAGTTCTGCACTAATTGCATCATAGGCAAGCAATCACCAGTCAGTTCCACTGAGCTCAAATACCACTTCACGTTGCAAGGGCACTAGGTTAGTGCCTTACCATTTCTGGCACAGTGCTGCAGTTAATGTCTTAAGAGTTTCTCATTGCTCAGATGGGTGTAATTTCTGATATTTATATGTTTTACCTTGTCTTCATTGCTTGATTTTGCTCGTGAGAAAGTGTCACTCCCAGTCTTTCAAATGTCACTCATAATTACACTGAAATTATGAATATGTCACGCACAGCAATCTGAAACCTTGGCAGCTATGTGCCTGTAGCCTGTAATCGAAAAGCTTTCTATTAACTAATAGATACAGAAGTTAAAATGAAGCCAGTTAATTAGGGGGACCTTAATATTTGGTCATTTAATGTCAGCTGTAGATGATAGATCCCCTAACAGTGTCATGTATGTGCATGTTTGCATTGTGCGGATGGGATTACCAGGTATTTATTCACGCACCTCTCTGATGGATGTCACATGTGTTTTTCTTAATCCCCAGATAGCTCATGCAGTCTGTATTTTCTCCTTTGTACTGCCGGTCACCGGTGTATTCAACTGTATATTCTTGGACCGTGTCATGTATGTGCATGTAACTTGCATGATCGACGTAACTATTAGCGGCGATACTATGTGTCTCTCAGACCTCTTTCAAGTGCTCGCCGTCCTTTTTCCCAGCCACATCCCCCCACCCCCTCCCCCAGGGTCGGCAATCTGAGGGATAGCCCCGGGCGCCACAAGCTCTAGCTACGCCCCTGTCCTGCTCAGAATGAGTTTCATACAGATCTTCAAGCTGCTACACGAGTCCAGATATCCTTAACTGAATTTGAAGATGCTACTGACCAAAGTTTGGGCAATAAGACCCTTGACCCAGATGGGCTCTATATCGATCTTATTAAGTACAAACCAAAATTCTGGGCTCTGCTATTGCTTAATGTTTTTAATAATCTAACAAACTCCCACATCCCCAGCACATGGTCATCTAGCATCATAGTCCCATTTAAAAAAAAAGGAGATAGGTCCAACCCTAGTTGGCGCGCTGAATAAGCTAAGCCTGCACTTACACTGTGACAGTAGAAGCTGCTGTTTGTTTTTAAATTGTGTTTTAATTTGATTGCTGCCACTTATTTATTTTTATGCACTCACCTGCATTCTGAATCCTACTCCCCAGTTCACCACGAGACTAGCTCGTTTGAATGGAGGGAGACAGGGAGCTTTTCCGGTCAGAGAGGGAGGATAGCGCTCTAGTGTCTACCCCCTCTATAAAACCAGATGCCAGTTACGACGCGCAGTGGACGCGCCCAGTGGGGTGCTGGCGGCACGCCAAAGCCGTGCCTAAGGCAAGCCCGTCTGCACCCGTCCACACCCAGGAGTCGCCAAGAGCCAGGAATTCTGGTTTCTTATCCTCAGACCTGGGCCCTCTTCTGAGACGGACATATTCCTTTGAAGAAATGGTAAGGATGAGGTCTACCCCCTGCTCCGCAGATGAGCTGGGTTTGTGGCCTTTGTGTGAAGGTCCTTTCTCATGTCGGGCTTGCGGCTTCCAGGCCACTACAGACTGTAAAACTCCCATTATTTCAGATATGATTAACACACTATCTTGCACTCCTACAGCAAATTCAAGTACTCCTCCTATCAACTTGCATCAGGGGTGGAGAGGATTCCTGTGTAACGTGCGATCCCTCCCTAACCACTCTGCCGAGGTTTGGGTTCTCCTCTCCTCGGCGCAGCCCGACTTCGGGTTTCTAACCGAGACTTGGTTAAAGACCCACTTGGTTCCCACCATAGCACTCGCTGTGCCAGAGGCATATAGACTTATTCGTATGGATCGACAAAACAAAACAGGTGGTGGAGTTGCTATTGTGTATAGGGACAATATTAAAATCACTGTATTGGAACAACACAGGGACCCGACTATGGAAGTGTTGGTCTTCCGTATTGACCTTTCATCCCATACAAGTTGGAAGGGAGCTCTGGTATATCGATCTCCCGGCCTGTTAAATAGCTTCCCTCTCCACCTTGTTGAGCTTATCGCTCTGCATGTAATCACGAGCAGCAATTTTTTGCTGCTAGGCGACTTTAATATACACTGTGATTGCAGCTCCAATGTGGAAGCGGGAATACTTGTAATGGAGTTAGCTACGCTTGGGTTAACCAAGTTTAATGAGGGCCCTACACACATAGCGGGTCATACCCTGGATATTGTATTTTCCAATTTCCCCAATGTTTTTGTAATCCCCCTCAGTTCCTCCCTTGGTCTGACCACGCGTCAATTGAATTTCGTATTCAGGCACCTACGAAAAGGACTCAAGTCACTGACGACTCCCCTGGCATTTTCAGACAATGGAAGAGAGTCACATGGGAAGGCTTTAAAGCTACTTTTGCAGAGCCGCAGATATTAGAATCGGATAGAATTCAAGAGGTGCTAGCCAAGTATAATCTGGCTGTTTCTAGTGCAGTGGACCAATTAGCTCCCCTGAAGTCCCTCCCTAGCACGCCCAGGCATCCTCAGAATGCCTGGTATTCTCCCCTACTTCACACGCAGAAACAAATCTGTAGGAAGTATGAAAAACGATGGCACCTTGCTCATGAGGAGGAGAATAAAGCCCCATTTGATGCGACCCTGGCTGAGTACCATGGGAAAATTAGGGCGGCACGTAAAGATCATATAGCCCTTCAGTTATCCCAGGCTAATAACAACCCTAAAGTGGTATATCGCATCCTAAAGTCCTTTACAGACCCTAAGGCATGCGAGAACCCGATAGTCCCTTCACAAGAGCTATGCGATGATATTGGCGCCTTTTTTCGCAAACAATTGAGACTATCTATGATAAAATTACTCAATCGGGAGAGCACTCAGCCACCACTACGTTTCCCGTGGAATCTAGGCAGGTAGCTCCTTAATTGCTAGGGAGCTTCCCCCCGATGACACAAGAGGAGACTGAGTCTGTTTTTAAACAACAAGGGAACCCATTCGGTTATCCAGGGACCGTGGGTAGCTATACTTTATAAACAACAATGGTCCCAAGGAGTATCTAAATACAGAATAACAAATAAAACATAGTCCACAGTGGGAGCTATATTGGCCACTGTCCAGCCGGACAGGGTAATTTTATTTTTTGTAATGAGATATATAATGAGATAAGGAAAAGGCACAGTCCTGTACCGTTTTGTGAACAAACAGAGAGGGTTTTAGGCAAGAAGGAGCATAGTTGGCCACTTGTAATTCAGTAAGGTTTCTAAGTAGTGCCAAAAGAGTGCTAGACACAGCATGAATTAAACAGAATAGTTTGGCTGTGAAAACACTTCAAAAAAGTCGACGTTTCGATCCCTTATGCTCAGTAATACGGGATCATCATCAGGACTCACAATACATACATTTGCTTGCCTGGTATATACATTTTAACACACAACCGCCTGTTAGGGAGAGAATTAGGAAAAACATAGAAAATAAAAAATAAAAATAATAAATAAAAAAGAGGGGGTTACCCACTGTGTTAGACTCTGATTATCACTGACATTGCACTCTATTCGGAACCGACTTAACGTGCTGGGGTGGTAATAAATACCACCCCAGAGGAGATCCCTATTTTTAATCTCTCAAAACATACACTACTGGATGCTGAGATTGATCTACTTAAAAAAGGCCTATCCTTTGTGCCTACTACTATTCCAAACTTTATGGAATTACATACTGAGTTACTCAGATTCTTTAGAACAATTCGGCTTAAAGCTTTTTTCCAAATACATCCCAGTACTGCCCCTACTGCCAACACTCCATTTCGCCCTCCATCCACATTCTCTCCATCAGCAGGAATGATCCCCCCTGAGGTTACCACGTTTGAGAAACTTGTACTGGCAGACCTCGATATTCTTGAAAAAACAAAGGTTTTTATACCCTATAATATATCTAAAGATGAGAAGAAGGCCATTCTCACATTGAAAACAAATAAAAAGCTTGTAATAAAGAGCGCAGACAAGGGCGGTGGGATCGTCCTCCAAGAGATTGACAACTATAAACTAGAAATTCTACGTCAACTCAATAATACTGACCACTATCAGAAACTCCCTGGTAACCCCACCGGACAAATACAAGATGTGATAAGTAAAGTCACATCACAAGCACTACTGGATGGTTTCATTAATAAGAAAGAATTTCACTTCCTTAACACCAAGTCACCACGCATTCCGGTAATATACACCTTACCGAAAATACACAAAAATTCACAAAACCCTCCAGGTCGACCCATTGTTTCGGCTTGTGGCTCAGTTTTAGAGCCTCTAGGAGCGTAAGTGGACTTTTTTATTAAAGAATTTGTGCAATCTACTAGTTGCTATGTAAGAGACAGTATGCAAATGATCAATCTAGTAGAAAATTTTGATTTTGATCCCCAACGTGAGACCTTATGTACAATGGATGTGGAATCATTGTATACCAATATCCCACAGGTCACAGCATTACTTACCATCCAGAAGATTCTTGACACACGTCCACGTCCCCATAGAGTCCCCACCCTGTTTATTTTACAGCTGTTGGAACTCTGCCTTACTAGGAATGTTTTCCTGTTTGATGATACCTACTATCAGCAAATCAAGGGGACCAGCATGGGGGCTATTTTTGCTCCGAATCTAGCTATACTGTTTATGGACCAACTTGAAACTGGATCCATCTTGTCAGATTCTAACCCCTTCCACTCTGGGATCAGAGTGTGGAGGCGCTATATAGACGACATTTTTCTTATTTGGAACCGCCCAGTTGAAATACTCACCCAGTTCCTCCACTGGCTCAATAATAACTGCTGTGGCCTAACGTTCACACTAATGTGGAATAAGGAATCTATACCCTTCCTAGACCTCACTATTTACCACTCAGATGGTAAGCTCTTGACACGACTGTTCAGAAAACCGACTGAGAGAAATACCCTCTTGAGTTATAAGAGTAACCACCCCAGGGCTCTGAGGGATGCGTTACCTTACTCGCAATTTCTGAGGATCAGGAGAAATTGCTCCTGCAAAGAGGATTACTTTAGGGAATCCTCAACCCTCTCAAACAAATTGAAAGACAGGGGTTACCCTAAAAGGATCATAAAACAATCCTTGAAACGGGCATGGTACTGCCCGAGGGAAGTCTTACTATCACCAAAAGAAAAAACCCAAAAAGAGATAATTGCATGCGTAACAACTTTCTCTACAATCTCTAACAAAGTCAGGAAGTCAGTCCTAAAGCACTGGTCAACGCTTAATGTAGGCATCCTGAATATTCAAAAGCCACTATTTGCTTTCAAGAAGAGTAAAAACTTAAGAGACCACCTTGTACGAGCAGCATTACCACCCCCTACTCAGAATCCCACCATAGAATCTCTTTGGGGTTTGCCTCCAATTATAGGGCATGCTAAATGCGGTTGTTGTAACGTCTGCGACTTCACGTGGAGGGCATAGATTTCACACACAATAGTATCACGTATGTGAGACGCGTATTTTCAAATTGTAATACACACAATGTGATCTATGCCATCGAATGCCCATGTCCTAAGCTGTATATAGGGCAGACTACGCAGAAAGCAAAGACCCGCATCTGCCAACATCGAAGCAGAATCAGATGCCGGACAGCCAATGCCCCACTGGTGGACCACTACAATGAGGCAAGCCACAATGAAAATGACATTAAGTGGACAATTTTGAAAGTTGTCAAGCCGCCACTGAGAGGCGGAAACCTCGCGCAGATGCTGAACAGAGAAGAGCTCAAAATCATGATCCTTTTCAACACTATTCGTGATGGTCTAAATCGGGCTGAGGATTGGACCACACTATTATAAAAAGAAGGAACAATCTGAAATACTTTGAACATTTTAAAATGGAACTTGAGATTGTGCAAAAAATATTGAGAGACTGGACCTTTTTAGCATATTCCTTGAACATGCTTAAATCAACATTTTGTATATAATTGTAAATATTCTGTGTATGTTTTTAATGACAATCACAGTCACACGGGCACTGTGCCGCTACATTATTGCATATTTTCACCGCGCCGCTGCACTTTATCACCACACATCACCTTTGCGCCGTGATACTCCATATACCCCTCAGAATTCCTTGATAATGAATAATAATAAAACCCCACTCCAAGATGGCGCCCATGCGCGCCTAGTCCTACCTCCCTTTCTCTTGGGGCACGCTTATCTGGCGTTCCCTCCCTTGCTCTACAGTGACTGCGACTCGGCAGAGCACTCAGGGCAAACGGACACTGCGGAGGAATTCACCCTCCCAAGGTAAGCAAAACCAGTCCATAGAACCAATTCGGCCCGCTCGCCCCCTGTTTCCAAAATGAGACTAATACGAAGTATCTCGCCCCCTGTTTCCAAAATGAGACTAATACGAAGTATCTTCTACAGACTCGTCTCGAGCCATCCGTGGACCACACGGGCCAATCCTCCCCTCAAGGTAAGCCCTTCTACCCTTAGTCACTTAGGTAGAGCCAACCCGCCAAAACTCGTAATTCACACTAGCTTTCTATTCCGCAGACAAGTTTTACCTAGTTGGAAACGAGGCGGAGCACACGCAATATCCTGAAATTATCAGGTAATAGCTTAAACCATGAACCCCTTGCACTTAGTACAAAATTAACCTTTATTTAATGGTCTTTTTTCTACCTTAGGCACACCCTAAAGCAGTGTCCACCTTAATATTCTTTTCCCTGAACCCCTCCGACCCGATACGGGTAAGCAACCCCCCCCCCGACAAGCACGGAATGAATGCGCACAAGCGTGCATGGTACAAGAGCAGACGCGGATGCCATTGATTGAAGAATACACGCGTACTTTGCAATTCAACTATTAGATATACCAAAAGCCTTTAAGAATATACAGGATAAGAATTATTTAATTTTTCAAAGTCGCTTTAACTCTAGCAATGACAGAAGACTGTTAATATTTTTAAATACACATGTCACGTACTTCACTGTGCGCGTGAGTCAAGGTTACAAACACCACATGCACGAAATTATCAAGCACGTTAAGTCGGTTCCGAATAGAGTGCAATGTCAGTGATAATCAGAGTCTAACACAGTGGGTAACCCCCTCTTTTTTATTTATTATTTTTATTTTTTATTTTCTATGTTTTTCCTAATTCTCTCCCTAACAGGCGGTTGTGTGTTAAAATGTATATACCAGGCAAGCAAATGTATGTATTGTGAGTCCTGATGATGATCCCGTATTACTGAGCATAAGGGATCGAAACGTCGACTTTTTTGAAGTGTTTTCACAGCCAAACTATTCTGTTTAATTCATGCTGTGTCTAGCACTCTTTTGGCACTACTTAGAAACCTTACTGAATTACAAGTGGCCAACTATGCTCCTTCTTGCCTAAAACCCTCTCTGTTTGTTCACAAAACGGTACAGGACTGTGCCTTTTCCTTATCTCATTATATATCTCATTACAAAAAATAAAATTCCCCTGTCCGGCTGGACAGTGGCCAATATAGCTCCCACTGTGGACTATGTTTTATTTGTTATTCTGTATTTAGATACTCCTTGGGACCATTGTTGTTTATAAAACAAGAGGAGACTGAGGCATGGATCCATTCAGTAAAATCTGGATCACCTCAGGATCTCATGCCGGCAAAAATTACCACCTCTCTTGCCAGCCACCTGTCTCCTTCCATTGCACATCTCCTCAGTCTCTCCTTGCGAGAAGGAATGGTCACACTGGAATGTAAGGCAGCACAGGTTATGCCTATCCGGAAAATTCCAAAGCCCCGCTAACTGAGTTTTCCAACCTCCATCCTATTTCTCTCCTCCCTTTTCTGGGCAAGTTTTTGGAGAAACATATAAATATCCATCTCTCCAACGATGTCGAACAGATGGGCAAAATACAGCACAGAATCAGCCCCACTAGAGGTAACCGATAACATCAAGATGACCCTAGATAGAGGCCACTCCACGATTCTGGTGCTGCTGGATCTGTCCGCCGCGTTCGACACGGTTTCTCATAGGATCTTGCTCAGGAGATTGGAGGAGGTTGGACTTAGAGATTTGGCTCTTCAGTGGTTGACGAGTTTTCTTTCCTCTCGCTACCTGGCGGTTAGCCTTGGCCCATATCGTTCAGCTGCAACTGAATTTTCCAAGGGAGTCCCACAGGGCTCCTGTTTGAGCCCTACTCTGTTTAACATCTACGTGGCTCCCTTGGCCAATCTGTTGAGGAACAGTGGGTTTATCCCTGTTTCTTACGCGGACGATACCCAACTGCTCTTTCCATTTGCAAAGTTTACTCCATCAGTGCAGGCCGCCATCTCCCTGGGAATGAGAAACATCTCCCAGTGGATGAGGAACAATTTCCTTCAGTGCAATGTGGGGAAGACGGAATTAATGCTTTTTGGGGAAGCTCAATTACTGTGGACCCCCGACTGGTGACCCTCAGACCTAGGTATCCCCCTGCACCAAAAACCTGTGTGAAAAATGTAGGTGTTCGTCTTGAACAGACTGTCACCATGAAAGAGCATGCCACTCAGATAGTTGGCTCATGCTTTCACGTGTTGGGCCTACTGCGCCGTATCCTTCCTCTGCTTCCTGACTCATCCAGGAAGACGTTAACCCAAGCACTTATAACAAGCCGCCTGGATTATTGCAATAGCCTTCTGCTGGTCCAGAACACGGCAGCTCGTCTGATTCTGAATGCTCCACCAAGGATGGCTTCTTGGCCTTTGCTTTGCCAGCTTCATTGGCTCCCGATATGGAAGCGCGTACAGTTTAAGGTGTACTGTATTTTTATTCACAAAGCCTTGTATAACTTAGGTCCTAGTTATCTATGCAGATAAATGTATTCCCTACATCCCTCAGCGGTCCCTCCACTCACAATCTAAGCATCTGCTTACAGTGCCTAGAATCAAACGGTCCAGACAAGGTGGGAGAGCCCTCTCTTATTTGGGCCCATGCCAATAGAACAAGCTTCCTGCACAACTAAGACAATGCACGGAATATCTCCTTTTCAGGAAACACCTTAAGACCTTTCTGTTTACCTCTGATCCTTAGGTACTAGGTCTCTGCGCATTAGGCCCGTCTACAGTGCAGAGATACCCCTTCGGGGGTCGATTCTAGCGCTCTATAAATAAATAAATAAATACATAAATAAATTACAGACTGATCTCCTTTATCGACAACACTTTGAAGATACTTGGGCGGGTTTTATTTAATAAGATCGGGAGCTGGGCTGAAGACGAATGCATTTTAGATAAATGTCAGCTGGGGTTCAGAAGTAAACTGGGAACTGTAGAGCAATGCCTTAACCTAAATCTGATAATTGGTAAATATACCATAGCTCGTCAGTCCCCAGTTTACCTGGCCTTTATGGATCTTATCTCAGCATTCGATTTTGTAAATAGATCACATCTTTGGCAACGTCTTTTAAAGTATGGGCTGGATGAGACCGTAGTATATTTTTTGGCCCACTTACATAGGGACTAGTAGGGATGGGGTAGTATCAGAGAATATCTTGATTGGCAGAGGGGTCAGGCAGGGATGTGTACTGGCTCCTCTGCTTTTAATTTTATACCTTAACGAGCTGAAGAATGATCGGTCCAAATTGACTAAGGACGTCCCAATGATTAAAGGCAATGTGTTATCTGCTTTGTTGTACGCAGACGATGAGGTCCTAATGGACCGCACACCCAATGCACTACGCACTTTAGTTGGGAGCTTTGTGGATTTTATGAAAAAGTTGGACCTTTGCACAAATTTAAAAAAATCCTTTTTAATGAGCTCCAGACCTAAAAAATATTCTGTAAATGTAATTCATTCTGGTTCTGAAAAATTGTTATGCACGCACACTTTCCCATATTTGGGCTTGGTATTTTCAAGTAATGGCTCCTGGCCGCCCATTTGGCTCATAGCAGGAGTAAATTCCTATAAGCTACAAACTCGATTTTATGTCTACCACAATCAAGAAGAACTGAGGTAGTGCTTCCCCTGTTGAAAATATACACAACTCAGTGCCTACCTACCGCAACATATAGAGCGGAAATCTGGGGTCATATAAATTGTAACAACATTCAGGTAGAAGAAAATAGATTTAGTCAGAGAGTGTTGGGGGCACCAATAAGTTTTTTTTCTTTTGTTTGCCATCATGAGCTAAAATTATAATTTATTGAGGATTACATTAGGACCCGCCCAGTGATCTTCTGGAAGAAAGTATGGCAAAACCCAGCAGCTACGCTAACCAGAGATATCATAGTTGATTGTCTTAACTGCAATAAGGGTGGAGACACACCATGGCTGGCGGCAGTCAAGACCACCCTGAGTATTGTAAATCTGTCACATATTTTTTCATATCCAGGAAATATGTCAGGCATTAACAAAAAAAGTATTCAGGGGGCCTTGTACGCTTACTATGGCAACTTGAGACGTGAGCCTCAGTGGCCCGGCATATAAGTATGCTAGGTGTAGAAGGCTCCCCCACAAAATCTCCAGCTCAATATCTCTTAAAGGCAATTAATCGCTGGGAACGAGGCCTGCTCTTCCACCTTAGGGATGGCACCTTAAAATATTTACTTTACTTTCCCTTACGCTTCAACTCTAATCTTGAACAAATGCTTTGCCCTTGTGGCAACAGTGGCAGTCAATCTATGTTACGGTTTTTATTTTTCTGTGATTTTTATCTAACATATAGGAAGCAGCTGTTGATTCCCTATTTCAAGGCTCACGACATTACTGATTTTAGGGAAGCATAAAGGGAGATTGTCATGCTCAATGGGGACAATTTAACATTCTGTGTTAGTACCTTCTTGAGACTGGCTGTTCGCTCTCGAGCCTCTATGAATACAGTGTAGACAGTTTGGTTGTATGCTTGGCATTCAAATCAGTTTCTATGTGTTCCACATAAATGTATTGTTTTTATTATTATGTGTCAAAGTGTCCATTTTAAAATTTTTATGCTACTATATCTGAAATATTGCTCTTTTATTAACTCTTGAACCTATAGGCTTATGATTGATATATGATTGAGTTGTCGAATTGACTGTTGCACTATGTATATAATCCTGTGTGTTCATATTAATATTTTATTGCACTTACTGATTTTTAATCTCTTATTTATGTATGTACTGTCTTGGTTTTATTCTGTACTTTTATGGATATCTCTTTATATCCGAATAAAGAAGAATTGAATTGAATTGAAGTAATTCCTTAAAATGTTAATAACAAAATATCAAAAAACTTCATCAAATAATTCAATTTTTAATAAATTTGAAAAAAGTGTTTCACCATTTATGGGGCCAGAGGCTATCTGTGATAGTTTTCACATTCCAATCAGCTTCCCAATGTAGCTGCATGCACAGCACAGAGAATCACAAGGCAATTAACAGCAACAAAGAATCATTAATATCTCACAGGTGATTTTCTGATACTATGATGGACAACTCTAGTGATTAGGTGTTATGTTATATAACCCACAGAGTTGTAATCAGGATCCTCAACTAGTCATGCAGGTTGTTCATCTGCTTATCAAGCTACAAACAAGGCACTTGACCATTCCGTGACCTCTTCGGTCTCACTTGTCGCGCCCCTCTCGCTGCCTCAGTCGCTGGGCTTCCTGACAAGGCATTTGTCCCTCCTCCCTGCAGCTCCCAGTTTGCCACTGCTGCCCACCTCTTCATAGCTAGCTGCCCCAAAGGTATCCCTTTTACCTCATATAGTAGCATCATAACTGGGTTTAGGCTTTTCCTGCCACGTGCCCTTTGGCCTCCTTGCCAGCCCCTCCCACTTCCCAGGATAATTTATGGAGGCCGCAGCATGCCAGTCTGTTTCCGTCCACATCTGGACTGTGCCCAATGCCAGGAACACTGGCCCTCCAGACTCACACAGGTACTCTGTTTCAGATCTCCATACACTGGATCCCAGAGGCAACATCAACTGTTGCCTCGAATCGCCTCACTAAACAAATCGACCTTTCTCTACCATCGGCTGCAAGTTCACCTCCACTCCTAAACCAGCCACCACTGCAGCAAACAGCGCCACGCATCCCCATCAGATGTGACCTCTGCAGATTAACTAAGCTGCCTCCTGATCATCTTCAGATCACTTTGCAAGCATGCCAACAAAGTCTGGGACACTTTATCCACCCTCGCCCCAGTGTGACCTTCATTAGAGAGACCTGACTCACCCCAGCGTTGGCCCCAGACATCGCCACTACAACCCCCTCCAGCTACAGTATGAAGCACCACAACTGCACCAAGACACACGAATGTGGCTTCGCTATTGTACACAAACAATCTATCATCTGCACCATCACTGATGAGGAAATAACCCCGATCAGGGAACACTTGAACTACCAGCACCACACTGATGACAAATCCACCATCAAAGGCACCCTTGCCTATAGACCCCCAGGACCAAGATCCTGCCTCAGCAATGCCATCACTGAATTCATCACCCCACTTGAATCCAAACTCTACACCACCCCACTTGAATTCGAACACTACATCTTCCTGCGAGACCGCAACTTCCACCTGGATTACCGCATTGACACCAACTCCATCGACTTACTGGAGCAAATGGACAACATCGAAATGAAGCAGCTGGTGAGAGACCTCATGCACAAAGCAGGACACACACTGGTCCTGATTGTCACACCTAGTAACAGAGTTAGATACAGGCACAACACGGAAATCACCTGGTCTGACTACTCCATCATACACTTCACCAGCACCGGACCTCCCTGAACTGCCCCCAACTGCCACTGCTCCCCCTTCTGCAGCTGAATGAAGGTCACTTAGCACCAATGGACTGGCACCCTCAACATCACTCAACCCTATGTCACTACCAACCTAAACCTGAACCAGGCAGTAGAGAACTTCAACGCCAGGATCACTAGTGCCGCCGACTGGGATGCCCCCATCAAACCAGCCTAAACACGAAGAACCACCGAAGAAGCCAGTTGCTTCACCCCAGAATTAAACGGGTTAAAAAGATAGGTGCTAATATCTCAAAAGAAGATAGTGCACCAGCAGAAACAACACTGACTAAGCTACCTACATATCGGCCCTCTATAACTACCACCACCCAATCAAAAGCGCGAAAGAGGAGGCACTGACACAATACATCGAGGCTAGCGCCAACAAGACTAAGGAACTCTTCTCCATTGTCAAAGAGTTCACCTGCTTGTTAGCCACTGAAAATGTGAGCCCTGCCTCACAAGAACTCTGCAACGCCCTCGCTGACCACTTCCACTACTAGATTTCCACCATATACAGCAACTTCGATACCCAACCCACTGACCTCCTCAGCATCCCATCTCACATAATAACTGCTGCCGACCACCCGCTCTCCACATGGAAGTAACTCAGTACGCTGAACACAACTGCGCTAATGAACTCCATCCTCTCTGGAACACCCATTGATCCATGCCCTCACAGACTTTTCAAGAATTGTGATCCTTTCATTTTTCATTACAGGGTTCATGATGGTGTAGTGCTTTTGAATGTTACATAGAGGGGAACATTTATAACAATGTGACTGTTTTACAATGACAGCATTTTGCTACTTTTGAGGGTCTACTTTTTTAGGAGTGTACTCCTTTTTGCTGCAGTTTAGTGGCAACAAACAATGTATATTGTGTATATCCAGGGTCTCTGGTTTACACTAAATTGGCTATGTTTTATGGTTTATTTGTGCATTGTCATTTGTTTGATTTTTACCCTTTAGCTTTTGTTTTTACCAGGCATATATGTATATATCGTAACATTGTTAAATGGTGGTTTTATAACCTAAAGTCACATCTCTGGAAGGATATTCACATCATCCTTTCAACTGTAAAAATGTAGTGGTACTGTACCTAGGCTCAACCATATATCACATCCTTTGAACTAAGGATTGACTGTTCCGTCACAGTGGCGGCCTGTACATTTAGCAAGAAGGAGACGATCCGGCACAAATGTACACATAAGCACTCACTCACTCATGCATTCCCATGTACATGCACACACACATCCATTCACCACACTCACTACCAAATATTAATACACACACACACACACACATGCAACAAACATTAAAAACAGATCATACTTTCCTGAGCCGCACTCTCCCTTGGACATCCCACGAGGGCTAGGATTGCTGCCTTCCCTCATTGGCTGGTTTTGGGAAGGCAGCAGTCCCTCATTTATCACAGAGAGGGATAGGGTCAGTGAGACTGCTGACACAACCCCAGTCTGTGATGAGGTGCCATTGATTGACACTCGGCCCTGGACACTTCAAGGCTTAGAACTGAAGTACAAGGTTCTAAGGCAATCAATGACACCCCCCCTTGTCACAAGGGGGAGGGCCTTGAGATGCTTTTCCAGGCTGAAGAGGTCACGCCCACAGGAGCTGTGACTTCTTCAGCCCGACAATGTTCAGCTCAATTAGCCAGGAGCTAGTGCTTTTAGCAGATGTCTACCTCCTGGCTGCCTGGCTTGAAAATCAAGAGTATCTGTCAGGCTGATCTTTGTTCAGCCTCACAAACACTCTTTATGGTGGCCAAAAGGTGAGGGGGCATGACCCCACCAGCCTGTAAGGATGGGCCAAGGCTGTTGAGTCATGTGCCAATGCAGACTGTGTACCCACTGTAGATGAGAAGACAAGCACTTCCACTTTAGATAGTGCATGGTTGTCATTAAAATTGTGAGGGTCATGGAAAGTCGTAGGTAAATAATGGATCCCATACCTTTCATGGAGTTCTAGTGATTCCTTACAATTCCCAGTTTTAATGAGAGAGAACCACCATTAGGAAACTTTCACAATATTGCAGGTTTGTGGGGCAGTTTCCAGCATGTAGGTGTTGAAGGGGTAGGACAAGAGATTGAGTTTAGTGGTTTATAGGAGCTTTACCAGTTCAAAACCGAGGTTTTGCTGGCAGGGAAGAACATCGCCCTCTGGACTGAGCACTGGTGGCCGGCATCGCTGGGCGAAATGCCAACACCACCTACTCTTGTTAAGACTTTGTCCAATATGGAAAAGCACCGCTCTGTAAGTTGGTCTCATCCAGTATTAAGAGACTATACAACTTTCCTGGTGTCCTCTTATACAAACGTTGAGTCTCGATGTAAATTTATAATGTTTGTTTAATGATCCATTTTAGGAAAACACCAGCCAACGTATTTCGTTTTGAAACCAGAACTTCTTCAGGGCTGTAAGTTTAAAAACATACGAAATAACAATATAAGTGCTATACAAGACAACACAGTACATACAAAAAAATATATGACATTACAGTGCCCACATGAAAAACGTAACATATAAAAGGAAAGGCGTAACGTTTCATCACATAGAAAAAAAAACCCAATATATATGTGCAATATTTATACAAAGTTGATGTAAAAGCGTTTAAGTACTATACATTATTATTTACATCGGCTACTATGTAGTAGCCACAGCCGTTCACTTCTATTAATTTTGGATCAGACTCATTTGCATTCCGTAAAGGCAGCAATTTTAGCGAAGGCTGTAGGAAACATTGAGTATGTCATCTATCATCATTAGTACTATTACTGTTCCTGATTAGAAAGTCAAATCACGGAATATATTTATCTGTCTCATAGCAATAGAGTCACCAATTCTAACCTCCTACCCCACAGTTTTTACACCTCCTAACACTTTGGTCAACAGAGAATATCAGACACAGCGATTAATGGACATTTGATTGTTATCATTTTCAACCACATGTAGGCCAATTTCACCAATGTGCAGTGACATCGACCATAATATCCACCTCTCTGCACGAATCCTCATTCCCAAGGTATGTTTACCACTCATAAACTTAATGCTCGCAACTAAAGTTTGTCTATGTAGTCATCGCGAGCCAATAGGGCCAAGTATCAGTCCCAACAACATAAATAATTTGTTAACTAGCAAAATTCATGAATCAAAACATGAAATGTTCCCTACCGATAGTTGTTCCGAGGCAGGTTGACTTCCAATCTCGAGAAGTAGCGGAATGGGGGAGAGAGGGCTTTTTATCCTTAAGCTTCTTTTCTATTCCTTGTGTTGTAACTTCCCCCTGAACAAACTCCAAATTACGAGGGTTATAAGTATCCCACTCTAGTATTTTTTCTTATATGCGTAATTGAGAAGACCGAAAATTCTTTAATTTCCAGAGGATTTTGTATATATTTGAGGATACTTTATCTGCAATAGTAAACAAAGCGTACACAGGTGTGCATAAGTAATTACTCTAACTCAATTGCCTCAAAGCGTATAGTAATGGCGTCTAATTATCGAATCATATAAATATATACATAGAATTATAGCCATATAGACTGACGCCTACCTTATGAAAGAAAAATCCGTCTTTATGTCTTAGGGTATACACGTCTATTTAATCCAGAGATGCTAAGTATCTTTGCGGTAGTTACCTGAAAAAATTACAGCATTTAAGAGTTTTTAGGATTTTTAAAACCGACGTCTGTTTGACGCATTAAGCTACCATACAACATAAAATAAAATAAAATAAAAGGGGGGGAATGTTGTTGTTATGAACACTTCAGATTACAACAATGAGATCAGGAGACAACTAGCTGCTCTGAGCTGGTATAAATGCTTAACCCCTTCCACACTCATGACGAGCTGGGCTCGTCATGCAGTAGCCTCCCAGCACGCTCATGACGAGCCCAGCTCGTCATGAATAATGGGTTTTTGCATATTCCAGCACAGGGCTGGAACTCATCGAGCATCGATGTGGTTAAATGACAACCCTATTCCCTCCCTTGTCTCTCATATCAACACTAGGATCTACGACTGGGGTGAGATTGGCCTTCCCTCAGAGGAGGAATGTAGATATCTGAAGGTAGTAAATCCAATGGCGCCCTGTATCTACATTCTCCCAAAAATACACAAGGCAGGCCCTTTTCCCCCAGGACGCCCCATAATATCGGGGATTAACTCGCCCACTGAGCGGCTTTCCCAATATGTCGATGGTTTTCTCCAACCATTTGTTAGTAACCTACCTGCATACATCCAGGACTCAGGTGACATCCCAAGTAAATTTGATGGCTTTCCTTGGTCTATGGACCTTTTGTTTGTCACAATGGACGTGACCGGACTATATACTTGCATACCCCAACACTTTGGGATAAGAGCTATTTCCTCGTTTCTGGCATCGAGAACTGCTGACCATGTGGATCATAATGATATGCTGATCGAGATGACGGAGCTGATACTCTCAAGAAATTTCTTTCTACACTGCGGTACCTGGTACCACCAAACGAGGGGTACTGCTATGGGGAGCAAATTTGCTCCTTCGTATGCAGGACTCTTCATGGGGTGGTGGGAAAAGCAGCACTCATGGGGCAAATATGTCTCCCCCTGGATTGATATGATCGTGTTCTGGGGGAGGTATATTGACAATATCATTATGCTTTGGAAGGGAACTGAAGATCAACTCGCAGAATATTACACCTATTTAAATGATAACCCGTCCAATTGACCATCAAGTCCAGTAGAACCAATATCGAATTTCTTGACATATTATTCTATATAAAAGACAACAGGATACAGAGTAGCCTGTATCGCAAGACTACTTCTTGCAACAGTACGCTGCATGCGTCCAGCGTGCACCCTAGCTCCACCATCAATAACATCCCTTTTGGGGAGATGGTGCGCGTTCGACGCAACTGCAGCACAGCTGACAAATTCAGAGAACAAATAGACGATGTCAAGAAAAGGTTCAAAAATAGGGGCTATAATGAAAAAATTTTGGACAAAGCTGATAGAAGAATACAAAAGGTTACTCGAGGAAGCACCCTAGTCAAGAAACAAGGAAAGTGAAAAAAAGTTCAGGAGACAGCGACAATTGCATTTGTTACACAATACACACAGAATAGTACCAACATCTTCAAAATTTTGAGAAATCACTGGGGCCTACTTATTGAAGTACCTAATTTGAGAAGTACCATTAGCAATACACCAAGAGTAACGTTCAGAAGAGGGAAAACGCTATGTAACATGCTATGTCCGAGTTACCCCTTGACACCCAAAACCAAGACATGGCTACCCACAACGCCAAATGGTTTTTTCATATGCGGTGGCTGCAACATTTGCCCTTTGGGTAAAAATAGAACTAAGAAATTTCAATATAACACTGACCGCGAGTATGAAATAAGACACTACATTAATTGTAATACGAGCTACGTGGTTTATGTAATTGGGTGCGAATGTGATAAAATCTATGTGGGCAGCACGGTACGACCACTAAAGTTGAGAATTCAGGAACACGTACGGGCAATGAAGAATTATGACCTTAAATACCCTATGGCGTACCATATACGAGAACATCACCAAGACACTAAAAACATATGGTTTCAAGGTATAGATCACATCCCGCCACATCCTCGGGGGGGTAATCATGAACTCACTCTGCGAAAGAGGGAGGCGTCCTGGATATGCCGCTTGAGGTGTCTTGAGAAGGGGCATAACACGGAAGACGAAATGCATTACCATCTACAGTAGTTATGTGTCTCCACTTAATGTTTACAGCATGATATCGAGAATCTAAGATTATAATGAGACTTCTGATACCCCAGTGCGAGTTTGTGTTGAGTCCCTTCAAACTCACTTTTTCTTTAGTGACATTGTGTGACATTACGAGTCATCATACAGCCTCCCCCTTTGCACACATATGTTACGAGCAATGCAGCAATTTTAATGACTTGAATGATTCCAACAATCACCAAGGGGACACGTTTCTATGTCCATGTTCCAGCTTTAAATACTGTTCTTTGTACTCTACTCCCCCCTTTTTTCGTACATCATTTAGAGATTATCACACCTCATTTTTAAATTAATCATTTATACCAAATGAAATATGCCCGACACACTTGGGCTTTGCATGCAGGTTGTTGTATAAAATCGGCCTGGTTGCTCAGAAGAGCGTAAATATTAGATATTGACCATGTGTGGGTGCAAAAGGTCATTCTGACATATGGCCACATGTGTATCGCGCTTATAAAACACAGGAGTTATGGAGTTTAGAATAAAATTAAAACCTCTAGGAAATTAGTGTAAAAAGCTACTGCAACTCCGGGAGATTGAAGCTCCACCTGCGTTTATTTACATTTAAGGTAATTGATGGGGCCACAATGTATTGACACAAAGATTGCTATATCGCTATTGAGTGGAATGATAGTGTTAAAATGGCCGCGTTTTTAACCTAATACTTAGTTGTATAGCCCAAGCGGGGTAGACATACGAACACGTGCCCTGCGATGTCACTAGTTAAACACCAATCATTTGTGCGCCCTTTAGGCGCGGAGATGGCGGCGTTTTGAAACGGCAGGACGCCGAGTTGTTGATGCATCGTGATCAACTACACAAGGTAATTTCGGTCCCGAACATTGCGATGCGCAGCTAACTCGTGCTGCAGTACTATGTCTCTGCAGTTACACCTTAGGTCCGACAATAGTAGACTGGCCCCTCTCAACGGCGCGGCACGATATGCACGTGTGTTCTCTGGTCTCAGTACTATGGCCGGTGTCTCTATACTGCGGGGCCACTTCGACCATATATATAATTTAAAATGAACAATATCACTGCAACGAGGGTGGCCATGTACGTGTAGCGTCTCAATCTGGGGGCACGGTTTTGCACACGTGGGTGCATGCAGGTTGCTATTGACATGGCTTGGTTACATCTAGTGGGTTCACCTCGAGTAATTTTTTATTTTATTTTATATTGTATGGAAGCTTAATGCGTCAAACAGACGTCGGTTTTAAAAATCCTAAAAACTGTTAAATGCTGTAATTTTTTCAGGTAACTACCGCAAAGATACTTAGCATCTCTGGATTAAATAGACGTGTAACCCTAAGACATAAAGACGGATTTTTCTTTCATAAGGTAGGCGTCAGTCTATATGGCTATAATTCTATGTATATATTTATATGATTCGATAATTAGACGCCATTACTATACGCTTTGAGGCAATTGAGTTAGAGTAATTACTTATGCACACCTGTGTACGCTTTGTTTACTATTGCAGATAAAGTATCCTCAAATATATACAAAATCCTCTGGAAATTAAAGAATTTTCGGTCTTCTCAATTACTCATATAAGAAAGAATAGTAGAGTGGGATACTTATAACCCTCGTAATTTGGAGTTTGTTCATGGGGAAGTTACAACACAAGGAATAGAAAAGAAGCTTATTTATTTATTTATTTTATTTATTTATTTATTTTGAAGCTTATAAAGCGCACGGCTACCTCCGGCGGAGGTGTCCCGGCGCTGAGATTACCCGAATGCCACCCAAAGAAGGTACCAGGAGTAAATCCTACAGAAAGGAAATAAAAAGAAGCAGACACTATTATGACCGATTAGTAAACAGCCAGGTTTTGAGTTTACGTCGGAAGACCGTCTCCGATTCAGTGAACCTAAGATCCAAAGGTAGGCTATTCCAGAGTTTGGCAGCAGTGACGGTGAAAGTTCTGCCGCCACACCTGGAGAGTCTGAATCTTGGGACGATCAGTAAGCGAAGGCTGTTAGATCTGAGGTATCTAACTGAGGATGAAATTTTAAGGCGTTTACTCAGGTAAGACGGGCCTATTCCATGAATAGCACGAAATGCCAAGGTCAAGATCTTAAAATCAATACGCCGAGCTATAGGGAGCCAGTGAAGCTCATCTCTATACGCTCTGACTGAGGTGCGAGCAGGGATATTGCCAATAAGCCGAGCCGCGGCGTTTTGGACAGTCTGCAGGCGATCAATCAAATACTGGGGGGCACCCGCATACAGACTGTTAGCATAGTCCAAATGTGTGGTGATGAGTGCCTGGACCACCGTTTTGCGGGAAGATTGAGGAAGATACGGGAATATCTTCCTGATCATGCGCAATTTCGCGAAGCAAGCCCCCGCAACCTTGTTGACTTGGGACTTACCAGACAAGGTGTTATCAAATGTGAAGCCTAGGTTGCGGGCAGCCTGAACTGGCTTAGGAGGGGGATCCAGAACAGTGGGCCACCACAGGCTGGCCGGGGGAGGAGATTTCTGACCAAAGAAAAGAACCTCAGTTTTATCGGCATTGAGCGCCAGGTGGTTAGCAGACATCCACGTGCAGATATTGCCAAGGCAGTTTCTAAAATTAGAAAAATGGGAGTCAGAGTGGCCTCTAAATGAGAAGATAAGCTGAGTATCATCAGCATAGGAGACCACTCTGACACCCCAAGATTCTACTACCCTAGCAAGAGGAGCCACGTAGATGTTGAACAATAAAGGGCTGAGGGCTGAGCCCTGAGGCACCCCGCACAGAAGGGGTTTATCCTCTGATTCAAAAGGGAACAACGTGACCCTCTGGAACCTATTCGACAGAAAGGAATTAATCCAGGCCAGTACTGTGCCACTGATCCCGAGCTGATGTAGACGCGTTGCTAGTATATCATGGGATACAGTGTCAAATGCAGCGGATAGGTCGAGGAGGACCAACATGGCCTCCTCGCCCTTATCCACTGATTCCCTAATAATTTCTGAGACCTCTAGCAACGCAGTCTCGGTGCTGTAACCTGCTCTAAAGCCGGACTGGGACTCGTGTAACAGCTGTTTAGATGCCAGATACTGGGCCAACTGAGTCTGTACCACTTTCTCCAAGACTTAAGCAGGTTTAGGCAGAAGTGAAATGGGCCGGTAGTTGGTGAATTGTAAGGGGTCAGCACCGGGTTTTTTTAGAATAGGGATTAGCCTGGCCTGTTTCCAATCCGAGGGAAATTGACCACGAGACAAAGAAGAGTTCCAAATCGTGAGGAGAGGTTTAACCAGAATAGGGGCAAGATTGCCCATGATTTTGGCAGGGACGGGGTCCAAAGGAGAACCGGACTTCACTTTAGATAGCAAGGACAAAGCTTGTTCGGGGGTGAGCTCATCGAAATGGTTAAATGAGCTATGACTAGGACAGGTTATATCAGGGGGGTGACAGGGTACAGCAGTAACAAAAGAAGAGGAGAGTTTAGTAATTTTGTCCTGAAAAAAATCCGAAAGTCCGTTGCAAAGATCTTGCGTTGGAATACATTGGGTTTTCGTGGCAGGGGGATTGACAAAGTCTTTCACGATAGTGAAGAGAGTTTTAGAAGAATTCTGTGCCTGATGGATAAGGTTGGAGAAATAAGCTCTCATCGTAGAGCGTTTCAGTTTATGGAATTTATTCCGGGCAGATTTATAGGCCAGTTTAGCAAGAGGGTCATAATTTTTCCTCCATTTGCGTTCCAGTTGTTTACATAAGCTCTTCTCCTCACGAAGCAAAGAAGAAAACCAGGGAGAAGAGGGACGAGATCTGGAAGAACACAACGGAACAACAGGGGCAACGGAATCAAGGGCCGAAGAAAGGGCCGAATTAAATCTTGCCGTTTCTTTATCAAGGTCTTCTAGATGGTTAATTTGAAACTGAAGATGAGGTTCTAAAGACTCACAAGTCACTTTGGTCCATCTACGGCCACTGTCTCTATGAAGAGAGGATGGGGAAAAAGACGAATGGGAGGTTAGGGTAAAAGGAAGAAGGAAGTGGTCAGTCCAGGTCAGAGGAGAAGGGGATAGAACAGAAATACCAGGATGATTAGAAAAAATGAGATCTAATGTGTGCCCTGCAATGTGGGTCGGGCCAAGAACTAATTGCGTCAGAGTAAGTCCCAGTAAGGTTTCCAACAGGGAAGAGGCTTTAGTACAGGAAGAATCATCAATATGGAGATTGAAGTCTCCCAATACAATGAAATGAGGATGTTTAAGAAGGAAGTCAGCAATAGAATGCGTCAAAGCCTTGAGAGAGGATACAGTAGCTGTAGGAGGATTATAAACCAGAATACCGGCACAGATGATGCTAGCTGAGTCCATTATAGTGAAGTAAGCAGCTTCGATAAGACCGTGATTGGGGATTTTAGTTAAGTTCAGTTTTAGGTGAGATTTGGCAATTATAGCGAGGCCCCCTCCAGGTTTAGAGTTTTCGCGATTAATGCCAGTGAAGCAGTATCCAGGGGGGATAGCTAGGTTAATGTCTGGAGTAGATGAATCTTTGATCCATGTTTCGGTTAGAAACAGTATGTCCCATTTATGGGTATCAAGTAAGAGCCAAATATCGGTGGCGTGGGCTGGAAGTGATCTGCAGTTGATCAACGCCGCTTTTAAGATAACTGAGGGCTGCAATTGGCCCCTCAGAAGGTGTTGGGAAGCATTGGACACAGCCGGGATTGAAAACTGACATTGTGAACAAGAGTAACCAGTAAAATCCAAGCTATTGGGTTTACAACAAGAGGTAGGGCTGCAAGAATTGTGACGAAGATATAGCAGCTGATCAGGGGTCCAAGAGATTTTAGGGTCAATGGGAGCAGGGGTTCTGGCCCTGGGCGCGGGTCCGGCGCGGACGGGCGCAGACGGGCTTGCCTTAGGCGCGCCTTCGGCGCGCCATCGGCGCGCCCGCTGCGCCCGCCCGCTGCGCGGGCGGGCTGGTCCCTTCTTTATATCCATAACCCTCTGGCGGTGGGAGGAGGGTGGGAGGCGTCCAGGAGCTGGAACGCTACCCTGCCTCCCCCCAAGATGGCGGTTCCGCGTTCTCCCGGCCGGCAAGAGCGCTGTGCTCGGCTGCGCCGGGGGAGAGATCAGAGTCGGCCCCTAGGACGAAGCAATCTCGTCCGGACCGCTCAAAAGGTCAGATTATCTATTAAAACAGCTCCAGGTTAAAATATATACAGTGTGTTAAAAAACAGATCAGGTAACACAAGTATGCTGGTAGTATTCACCACGCACACGCAGCACACGCAAGACGAGTTTTCAATTAAAATTTCATCAGCACAAAAGGGAAAGAAAGTGCCCCCGGCTTTCCGCCTCAGGGGTGAAATGCGTCCAAAAGCTTAAGGATAAAAAGCCCTCTCTCCCCTATTCCGCTACTTCTCAAGATTGGAAGTCAACCTGCCTCGGAACAACTATCGGTAGAGAACACTTCATGTTTTGATTAATGAATTTTGCTAGTTAACAAATTATTTATGTTGTTGGGACTGATACTTGGCCCTATTGGCTCGCGATGACTACATAGACAAACTTTAGTTGCGAGCATTAAGTTTATGAGTGGTAAACATACCTTGGGAATGAGGATTCGTGCAGAGAGGTGGATATTATGGTCGATGTCACTGCACATTGGTGAAATTGGCCTACATGTGGTTGAAAATGATAACAATCAAATGTCCGTTAATCGCTGTGTCTGATATTCTCTGTTGACCAAAGTGTTAGGAGGTGTAAAAACTGTGGGGTAGGAGGTTAGAATTGGTGACTCTATTGCTATGAGACAGATAAATATATTCCGTGATTTGACTTTCTAATCAGGAACAGTAATAGTACTAATGATGATAGATGACATACTCAATGTTTCCTACAGCCTTCGCTAAAATTGCTGCCTTTACGGCATGCAAATGAGTCTGATCCAAAATTAATAGAAGTGCACGGCTGTGGCTACTACATAGTAGCCTATGTAAATAATAATGTATAGTACTTAAACGCTTTTACATCAACTTTGTATAAATATTGCACATATATATTGTTTTTTTTTTTATCTATGTGATGAAACGTTACGCCTTTCCTTTTGTATGTTACGTTTTTCATGTGGGCACTGTAATGTCATATATTTTTTTGTATGTAGTGTGTTGTCTTGTATAGCACTTATATTGTTATTTCGTATGTTTTTAAACTTACAGCCCTGAAGAAGTTCTGGTTTCAGAACGAAACGCGTTGGCTGGTGTTTTCCTAAAATGGATCATTAAACGAACATTATACATTTACATCGAGACTCAACGTTTGTATAAGAGGACACTAGGAAAGTTGTATAGTCTCTTAATACTGGATGAGACCAACTTACAGAGCGGTGCTTTTCCATATTGGACAAAGAATTGACTGTTTACCCCAGGTTTTGGGTGATGCTCTTGGGACAGGGAGCATTTGGAAAGAGCACGCTGAAATTTGATAACTAATTTATCTGGCGATCGCAGGATTGGTGCCTTGTCCTTTCTTTGAGTGGTCCACTGTCCGAAGGGTTGTTGCTTTAAAGACTCTTGTTAAGAATCTGGGAGTCTGGATGGACTCTTCACTAACTTTCCAGACCCATACTAAAAGAGTGGCAGCTACTTGTGTGGGTCTGTTGAGAGGTCTTAAACCCATCCTGAAATATTTTGAACCTACGGTGCGGCAGATCATTATGCAAGCCTTGATATCCTCACGCCTGGACTATGCCAGCGTGCTGCTCTTGGGTGCTAATAAATCTGAGATCCTACGACTGCAAAGAGTTCAAAATATGGCTGCAAGAACTCTGATAGGGCTCCCTCGTTGGTGCTCTGTCAGAGCTACAATAAAAAAACTACACTGGTTACCGATCTCATCTCGGATCCAGTTCAAAGCCCTAGTGATGGCCTTTAAGATTCTTAGGACTGAGAGCCCGGCCTTACTACGCCCTCTGTTGACCTGGTATGTTCTGCAGCGTAGTCTGCGGTCGCTGGGGCAACATTTGGCGAAGGTGCCGTGCTTTAAACGATGCCGCATGGGTGGCCGCTCTTTCCAGGTGCTGGCAGCGAAATTGTGGAATTCTCTGCCGACTTATATCCGTGGCATTGAGAATATGCTAGACTTCCGGAAGGCCATTAAAACCTTCCTGTTTCCATCATCATAGTTTTCCCCCTTGAAGTTTTCTGGATGGCCTCCGCTTTTGTCTCTTGATCTGGTAGCGCCGGGACGCCCCTTTGCTGGGGCAGCTGTTGCGCTTAAAAAATCTCATAACATAACATAACAAATATGGAATTAAAAGTCCAACCATCAGTAGGAGACATCGAGCTATATTTGAAATGTATGTTAATTAAATGAGATCCAAACCATGAGGATAGACCTGCAGAAGGAGGTGTGGCTCTGGACTTCAATGGACATGGCATTTTTGGGGAAACACATGGAGAGGACAAGGAATATAGAAAGAGACATTTAAACACCAACTCATCTTGAAGTTCTATAAGGACCAGACAACCTTGCCCATTAATCTGTTTTCCATACTCAATTAGGTGTCAGGTATTTAAATAGTTACATTGGAATGTCATCAGGCTAGAAGTCACTGATACAAAACAACAAACATGAGAAATTAGGAATAGCTACAGCAGTGGTGAACCTCGGATAACAAGACTTTTGCAGTCAGGTTGTTACTAGATTACTGCAGTAAGATCATGCTCACAAACCTCGCACTTTAACAAACAGGTGCTGGATAGCAAACAAAAAGGAACCAAGGCTCTCGTGTATTCAGTGGTTTTGCAGTTCATAAGACTTCAATTTGCACAATCAGAACCCTTTGAACAGCAAAATGAAATTTTTACATTCACCAAAGCCAAATAGTGATTAGGTAAGATGTCATTGAATCTTACCAAATCGTTAATTGGGTTTGATAATAAATAACAATTTAGTATTTGGAAGGGGCGTGTTAAGGGTGTTTATTTCAGATACAGAATCTTTAAGGTATCTAATAACATTTTGTTACCCAACTAAGATTGCAAAATATTAATATTTTACCACCTCCCCAAAAGAGGTGGGAAGCCATTCGCAAATAGAAGTTGACCCATATGGGACAGCCTCCCCTTTATGAATTTTAGCAAAAATGTGTTTTTATGAGCAAACAGTGGTCCTTGAGACCACTGCCTGCTCATAAAAACAGTTTGTGTATTTTTTTAAACACATCATGTTTTCCTTTAAGAACAATTGCCTGCATTTAAAATAAAAGACTGCTTAATTTAACAGCAATCACAGACATGGTAGTCGCTGAACCCAACAGACCTCCATGCCTGTGAATTTAGCCAATCATAGTGGGTCACAACATACGACCCACCTCATGCATATCAATGAGGTATGTCGAATTGCGACCCACTACGATTCAGTATTTTCAGAACCAATTGATTAGTACATAGGTCGTGCACAAAATACAATTTCATTCGGTAAAAGTCGGTATGCTTTTACAAAATCCATTTTTGTACATTCCTGTTGAGGCATTGCACATTGCAAATCAATAAATGTTGCAATGTACAATTCCTTTAAAGGAATCTTTGCACATGAGGGCCCAAATGTTCGAGCAAAATGTATAACATGCTCAAAGGTTTGCTTATTGCACTAGTCAGATGCTCAAGAAATGTTACAATTATAGATTGCTGAACCTGTGTTACACTGACACAAGAGCTCAATATTGAATGAATGAAGAGGGGTTTTCTAGGGGGTCGATTCCGATTCGGGAAAAAATACGTCCGTACGATTTGTATCCGGAGCCCTCTCCGTATGAATCGTACCCGTCCGTCCGAGTCGCGTAGTACGATCCGTATTCCGTGAATCCGTCCGAATCGTTGCGATCCGTACGTATTGCAAGGATGAAACTGTGAACCTTACGACTCGTACACATGCCGTACGACTCGTACACATGCCGTACGACCTGGCGAGTATGATCCGGACCGGGGTATGAGGACGCGATTCGTATGGTCCACGTAAGGTAAGGGCGAGTCGTACGGAAAAGCACACAAACACATACACACCGTACGGTCCGTACCACCCATGATTGCAGGGGAATGCACGGTACCCCTGCGATCATGGAGTGTATGAGCCGTACCCCATGTACGATGGGCGTATGAGCCGTACCCCATGTACGATGGGTGTACGGCTTGTATACCCATCGTACATGGGGTACGGCTCGTACACCTATCGTACATGGGGTACGGCTCGTACACCCTTCGTACATGGGGTACGGCTCATACACCAATCGTACATGGGGTACGGCTCGTACACCCATCGTACATGGGGTTGTACGGCTCGTACACCCCATGATTGAATTTCGTTGCGCGCACTGCATCCCCAAATGCAATGCAGTGCGCGCAACGAATTTTGTTTGATTTATTTAAATGTTTACTTACCTGCAAACCTCCATTATCCATACATTACTAACCCCCACCCTACCCCTCCCCCTCCCCACGTCACTGCCCCGGCAGGTACTCCCCTACCTACCGCGGCTGTCTAAAGGTAACAAAGCACTGTTTTGCCTTACTTGGTGTAAAGGGAGCATTCGATGGGTGGTATATGGGCATTCCCATGCAACCAGACATGGGTTTTCATGCAAAACCCTACCTGCTAGCAATAGCAGACAGGGTTTTGCATCACAAATTCACACCACATGAAAGCAGGCTTTAAAAGTAGAAATGTTTTAATTGCTCCTTTGTTTTTTTTACTTTGCATCTGTGCTACAACGTACAACATCCATACAAAGTAGGATTTTTTTAAAGTTGTCTAGGCAGTATTCAGAAAGACTATTGAGTTTAAAATATCGACAGACAAGAATATCGAGTCAGAAATATCATGACATGGAATCATCTATATCAAGGATATCGATTTCAAGAATTTCAATTTTTAGGTAAGCAGTACTGATTTTTAAAAATACGAGTATAGGGTGGGAAGTAATTTATTTTAAATAACTAATAATTATTTGTAAATTAAAAGTAATTAATACATTTGTAACTTCTTTTGTTAATTGTTTACTCATTTTTTTTAGTGTGGGTGTGGGTGTGGGTTGTGGGGGGTCATAGGAGTACAGGGTGAGGAGTAAAGGCATTTTAAATAATTAATAATTTGTTATTAAATACTATTAATTTTTTAATTTATTAATTGGCAATTAATATTTTTTTGTGTAAATAAAAAAAAATTGTCTGATTTTAGGTGTGGGTTATGGGGTTTATAGGGTTAACGGTTGGAAAGTTAATTAATGTTCATGAATTAATAGTTAGGTTTTAATAAATAGTATTTATTCAATTGTTAATTGTGTTAATACATTTGTTTTAGAATGTAGGTTCTGGGTTTTGTATAGTTTTGGGGTAGGAACTAATTAATTTTATGTAATTGATAATTATTCTTTATTATTATAATTTATTAATTTGATAATGCATTATGTTAATTGTGTAAATAATTATTGTTAAATTCTATGCGTTATGTGTTTTTTGTGGGGTATATTAGTTATAATTAATTTACCATTAATGTATATTTAATGATAATTGGTTTGTTGATAAATATTTATATTAATAGTGTCCAGTTTCTTTATTTTAAAGTTACATTTCTTGTGCAAGTTGAGAGTTTTATGGGGTTATATAGTGGGAAATAACTACTATAAATTTATGTAATAATTATTTTTTGTTATAAATAATTTTAAATAAAAAAAGTTTTTTTTAGATGTAAATTATTGTATTTTATTTAGAATAATATTCACTGGTATTTGTGTTAAGCATTTAACATTGTAATATGTTTTTATTTTTTGCATTTTTATTAGGTAATATATTTGTATATTTTTTCAACATAATGTTTTTGGATTTAATTGTTTTTGAAGTAATTTTATTTTGTTCAAGATATTTTGTTGCATTTTATTGTTGCATTGAGTGGAGTGGGAATAGTAAATTATACTCCGCCGCATTCTAAAACTTCCCTAATGTTGTACTAATTAGAATGGGAATAGTAAATTTCACCCCTCCAAAAGCGGTACAAAAGGGGGTGGCAGTTCGGGCTGGACTGTTCCCATGAGGCACAGGGTCAGACTGATTTGCATATAGCCATGTCTGAACTGGGGTGGCAGAGTGGGCTAAAGAACGGTGATGGATCAAACCCAGATCTTTTGACTGGGTGTGAGTGTTTGATTGGTTCAGATGCTCCGTCCATCACCACCCCCTTTTGTACCGCTTTGGCCGCCATACGTGTGGCAGGGTATGCTCAGACGTGAGTCCCTTGCTCACTTTGCCACTGGATTCAAGCAAGCTGGGCTGAAGACGGCTGGAATGCCAGAAACCGGTCCTCGGAAGCTTGTTTCTGGTCCAGGGAAGGCATGGCTTGGCAGTTCGGGCTGGACTGTTCCCATGAGGCACAGGGTCAGACTGATTTGCATATAGCCATGTCTGAACTGGGGTGGCAGAGTGGGCTAAAGAACGGTGATGGATCAAACCCAGATCTTTTGACTGGGTGTTAGTGTTTGATTGGTTCAGATGCTCCGTCCATCACCACCCCCTTTTGTACCGCTTTGGCCGCCATAAGTGTGGCAGGGTATGCTCAGACGTGAGTCCCTTGCTCACTTTGCCACTGCATTCAAGCAAGCCGGGCTGAAGACGGCTGGAATGCCAGAAACCGGTCCTCGGAAGCTTGTTTCCGGTCCAGGGAAGGCATAGCTTGGCAGTTCGGGCTGGACTGTTCCCATGAGGCACTGGGTCAGACTGATTTGCATATAGTCATGTCTGAACTGGGGTGGCAGAGTGGGCTAAAGAACGGTGATGGATCAAACCCAGATCTTTTGACTGGGTGTGAGTGTTTGATTGGTTCAGATGCTCCGTCCATCACCACCCCTTTTTGTACCGCTTTGGCCGCCATAAGTGTGGCAGGGTATGCTCAGACGTGAGTCCCTTGCTCACTTTGCCACTGGATTCAAGCAAGCCGGGCTGAAGACGGCTGGAATGCCAGAAACCGGTCCTCGGAAGCTTGTTTCCGGCCCAGGGAAGGCATAGCTTGGCAGTTCGGGCTGGACTGTTCCCATGAGGCACAGGGTCAGACTGATTTGCATATAGCCATGTCTGAACTGGGGTGGAAGAGTGGGCTAAAGAACGGTGATGGATCAAACCCAGATCTTTTGACTGGGTGTGAGTGTTTGATTGGTTCAGATGCTCCGTCCATCACCACCCCCTTTTGTACCGCTTTGGCCGCCATAAGTGTGGCAATGTATGCTCAGACTTGAGTCCCTTGCTCACTTTGCCACTGGATTCAAGCAAGCCGGGCTGAAGACGGCTGGAATGCCAGAAACCGGTCCTCAGAAGCTTGTTTCCGGTCCAGGGAAGGCATGGCTTTGCAGTCGGGCTGGACTGTTCCCATGAGGCACAGGGTCAGACATATTTGCATATAGCCATGTCTGAACTGGGGTGGAAGAGTGGGCTAAAGAACGGTGATGGATCAAACCCAGATCCTTTGACTGGGTGTGAGTGTTTGATTGGTTCAGATGCTCCGTCCATCACCACCCCCTTTTGTACCGCAACAAGTGTTACAGCGTGGTGGAAGGCCCTTTGCAAACCTGGAATGTTCACCTGCTTTTTATTGCTAAATGTGGGTGTTAAATTGGTACTAATGGTGCACAAACCTCTCTTGCTTCTATCTGCAGCTCTCTTGCCTCTTTCTGCATTTCTATTGCTTCTTTGTGCACCTCTCTTCCTTTTTCTGCACTACTCTTGCCTCATTTTGCATACCTCTTCCACTTTCTGTACCTCCCTTCTTTCTGCACTACTCTTGCCTCTTTCTGCACCCCACTTGCCTCTATCTGCACCTCTGTAGCGTCTTTCTGCACTGCTCTGGCTTCTTTCTGTATCTCTCTTGCTTCTTTCTGCACCCCTCTTGCCTATTTCTACACCCTTATTCCCTATTGTGCACCACTGTTGCCTCTTTCTGCAGTTTTCTTGCCTCTATCTGCATCTCTTTTGCTTCTTTCTGCACTTCCCTTGCCCCTTTCTGCACTGATCTTGCTTCTTTCTACACCTCTCTTGCATTTTTCTGAATCCCTCTTCCCTCATTCTAGACCTCCCTTGCCTCTGTCTGCACCCCTCTTCCCTCTTTTTGTACCTATTTTGCCTGTTTATGCAACTCTCTTGCCTCTTTCTGCAGTTCTCTTGCCTCCTTCTGCAGCTCTGTTGCTTCTTTCTGCACTTTTCTTGCCTCTCTCCGCACCCATCTTGACTGTTTCTGCACCTCTGTTGGTTCTTTCTGCATTTCTCTTGCTTTATTCTGCACCTCTCTTGCTTCTTTCTGCACCCCTTCTTTCTTCTTTCTGTAACGTCTCTTGCCTCTTTCTGCACCTTGCTTGCCTATTTCTGCTCCTCTCTTGTCTGTATCTGCACTTCTCTTAACTCTTTCTGCACCTCACTTGCCTATTTTCGCACTTCACACGCTTTTTTCTGTACCTCTCTTGTCTCTTTCATCATTTCTCTTGCTTCTTACCACACCTCTGTTGCTTCTTTCAGCACTTCTGTTGCCTCTTTCTGCACTTCTCTTGCCTGCCAACATCATCTCTTACGCCGACGACACCCAGCTGATCCTCTCCCTCACCAGAGACCCCGACACCGCCAGAACCTGCCTACACGAAGGGATGAAAGACGTCGCCGAGTGGATGAAGGACAGCCGCCTGAAACTGAACTTGGACAAGACTGAAGTCCTCATCCTGGGATCTTCGCCCTCCGCCTGGGACGACTCCTGGTGGCCCCCAGCCCTGGGCACCGCACCCAAGCCAACCGACCACGCACGCAACCTGGGCTTCATCCTGGACCCCTCCCTCTCGATGACCAGACAAGTCAACGCCGTCTCCTCATCGTGCTTCAACACCCTGCGTATGCTTCGCAAGATCTTCCGCTGGATCCCAACCGAGACCAGGAAGACTGTCACCCAGGCACTCGTCACCAGCCGACTGGACTACGGAAACGCCCTCTACGCCGGAACCACAGCCATGCTACAGAAAAGACTCCAGCGCATCCAGAACGCCTCCGCCCGACTCATCCTGGATGTCCCCCGACGCAGCCACATCTCCAGCCACCTGAGGAACCTGCACTGGCTCCCCGTCGACAAGAGGATCACGTTCCGGCTCCTCACCCACGCACACAAGTCTCTCCATGACCTGGGCCCCAAGTGCCTCAACGACCGCCTGACCTTCTACACGCCCACCCGCCAGCTACGGTCCACCAGCCTCGCCCTCGCAGCCGTACCACGCATCCGAAGAGCCACCGCCGGAGGAAGATCCTTCTCTTACCTGGCTGCCAAGACTTGGAACGCCCTCCCCATCCATCCTCGACTGACCCAGGACCATCTCGCCTTCAGGAAACAACTCAAGACCTGGCTGTTCGAGCAGTAGCATACCCCTCCCCCCAAGCGCCTTGAGACCCTCCCGGGCGAGTAGTCCACTATACAAATGGCATGATTGATTGATTGATTGATTGTTTCCACAACTCTATTCCCTGTTTCTGCATCCTGCTTCCCTCCTTCTGTACTTTCCCTGCCTCTTTCTGCATCCCTTTTCCCTCTTTCTGCACCTCTCCTGCCTGTTTCTGCACCTCTCTTGCCTCTTTTAGCACTTCTGTTGCTTATTTATGCACTTCTTTTGCTTCTTTCTGCACCTCTCTTGCTTCTTTCTGCACCTATCTTGCTTCTTTCCACACCACTCTTGCCTCTTTCTGTACCCTTCTTCCTTCTTTCTGCACCTCACTTGCCTCTTTCTGCGCCTCTGTTGCTCATTTATAACACTTCAATTGCTTCTTTCTGCACCTCTCTTGCTTCTTTCTGCACCTATCTTGCTTCTTTACACATTACTCTTGCCTCTTTCTTCACCCTTCATCCCTCTTTCTGCACCTCACTTGCCTCTTTCTGCATCTCACTTGCCTCTTTCTGCACCCATCTTGCCTCTTTCTGCAATTCTGTTCCTTCTTTCTGCACTTCTCTTCATTCTTTCTGCACCTCTATTGCTTCTTTGTGCACCTCTATTGCTTCTTTTTTTTTTTTTTTTTTATATTTTTATTAAACAGTTTAGCATTTTTCCATATATTCCTATATAAATTACAGCATACATCAATTTAGCCAGTGGTTATGCATATATTACACGTATACGATTATTATTCTGGTGCATGTAAACGTAAATAACAAAAAATAAGATAAGCAAAAGAAGAAAAAAAGAGTAAGGGAAAGGAGAAAAGTATAATATTAACCATCCATCTATTTATCCTGGGTTTAATCTACTGTTTTTCCAGCTTGTAATGGGCTGCCATATCCTTTTGCCAAGCAGCTTGGCTCTCCTTCCTTTCCTGTCATAGATTGCCTTTTCCAGATTATAAATAGACAGAAGTCTTGAGATCCACACTTGGAACGGGGGGGTAACATTATCCAGCCAGGTACTTGCTATGCAAATACGGTACACTGCCATTGAAACAAACACAAATTCTAATGGAATATTGTCTGACATATCCCCCACTCCTAGTATAATTAATTCGTCTGTAAGTTTTATCTTAACCTTGAGTGATTTCTCGAAAAACTCTTCAATAGCCTTTTTCAGGGTGTACAGTTGGGGGCATTGTGAAAACATGTGTACAATATCTGCTTGATTTGAGTTGCAACGGGGGCATGTTATTCCAGTTATTCCCCCCCACTGGGCGATTCTAGCTGGAGTATGGTATAGTGAGAACACAGTCTTAAAATGTTGTGATTGCAGATTGGCCGAGCATAGTACTGTTCTGCCCAGATCCAGAGACAGCTGAAAACTTTCTATCTCTGACCCCATTTTCCCTGTCCATCTTTGTGCATATTTCCCCTTTTCATCAGTTTTAGTATCTATCAATTCTGCATATAGCTTCCTTATTGTGCATTTGTCTGTTAATTCAATATAATCCATAATTCTACATTGACCCAATCCCGCAGTGCCACCCTGCTTTTGCATTAAGAAGCTTCTGATTTGGAGGTATTTATAAAAGCTATGGTGTTCTAATCTGAATTTTGCTTGGAGCCTCCCGAACTGTAACATATTCCCCTGACCATCAAGCAGATTTCCTATTTTCACTATGCCCTTGTTATGCCAATCCCTCATAATAGCATCCCCAAAAATGTCCTTTGGTAATGAGCCGTTTGTGTACAGTCGTGTATAATTATTGTATCTTCCCAGGCCAAATTTTTTTGAGACCCCTTTCCAGACCCTATAGGCCGCTTTTAGAGTTTTGAACCGTGTGTGCTTAAAATAGCTAAAGTCGATTGTATTTAGGAACCCATTTACTGCCCCCTCTCCCAATAATGTAGTATAGACATTAGCGTATCCTGGGTCATCTTCCGATGAATGAGCTGTGCCTCCCCCACCTAGCAGCCCCTGACAGTACTGCAGTACAGCAGCCCAGTAATAGAGCCTAAAGTCTGGTGCCCCCCAGCCACCTTTTTCTCTAGATACTGATAGATGTCTGTAGGCTCTCCTTGTCTTTCCTTTGACCCAGATAAATTTGTTCAGAATTGTTTCTAGTTTATTAAACCACATGCTATCAAAAAACAATGGAATTGATCTAAACAGGTACAGCAGCTTGGGGAACGTTATCATCTTTATTACGTTAATCCGTCCCATCAGGGTCAGATGTAGATCATTCAATCTTTCTGTATTTGCTTTTATTTTTGACAATAGTGGAGTCATATTAATTTCTACCAGCTTATCTAGGTCGGCTGTGATTTTGACACCTAAATACATAGCTTCCGGAGCTACTCTTATATCCTGATGGCTTACCCATTTATTTTGTATGATTTGCGTCTTTCCCTTGTTCAATGAATAGCCCGAAACTATCCCAAATGCAGCCGCCTCCTGTTCTATTTCTATAATAGCTAGCTTAGGTTCAGGGGTAACCACCGCCACATCGTCTGCATATGCAAGTGTTTTGTATTCCGCCCCATTTAGTTTCATCGGGGATATATTGATATTTCCTTCTAGTTTGCGCAGGAGGGGATCAATATATAGCACAAATAATAGTGGCGAAGACGGGCAGCCCTGTCGTGTGCCTCGTCTTATGCGTATTTCGTTGGTGTACCCTCTATTTATTCTCACCTTAGCCCTTGGTTCAAGATATAGTGCTTGAATAGCCTTAATATAGCCTACTCCTATGCCAAACCAACCCAAGACCCTCCACAGATATCTCCAAGAGACCCTTTCGAAGGCCTTCTCTGCATCCAGGAATATAGCCGCGACAGGGTCCCCTGTGGCGTCCGCTGCATCCAATATGGTAACCATCTGCCTTGTGTGTTGAGTGGTCCCTCTCCCGGGAATAAATCCGTGTTGTGTTGTACCCACTAAGCCCTCAATTACCTTACTTAATCTGTATGAAAGTGCCTTGGAATAGATTTTTGCGTCGGCATTCATTAGAGTTATTGGTCTATATGACCCAGGATCTAGCTGTGGTTTGCCTTTTTTCAGGATTACTATAATGTTTGCCCCGGCCCAAGACTGTGGAATACTTTCCCCCCTCTGTGATTGTCTTAAAGTTTCCAGCATATCACTCCCCAGGGTATCCCAAAAAATTCTATAAAATTCTGCCGGGATTTGGTCTGGCCCTGCTGCCTTTCCCGAGGGGAGTTTGAATACTGCATTCTGCACTTCCCCCAGTGTCAATGTTAACTCCAATGTCTCCTTATCCGCCTCAGCCAGTTCCCTGTGTGCGGTTCCTACTAAGTAATTTTCTATCTCCGTATCAACATTCCCGAGATCTTGATCATATAGATCGGTATAAAATTCCCTGAATACTTCTCTTACTTCCTCTGCCTTAGTTACAGTTTTCCCCCCTTTATCCTTAATTTCCCTTATTTCTCCTGCTGCCATATTTTGTCTAGTACGCACTGCTAGCATGTGCCCAACCCTTTCATTAAACTCGTAGCATTTTTCTTTTTTCGTTAAGTAATTGCTTGCCGCTTTGTTTGCCAGACTCTCACTAGCCTCGGCTTTTTTTAATTCTATTTCCAATAGAATCTCATCTAAAGGTTCTTGGGTAATGGCCGCTTGCATAAGCCGTTGTTCTAACTCCATTAAATCATGCAATCTGCCAGTTAGCTCAAGTTTTTCCTTTTTACATCTGTTAAAAGTATATGCCATTGTTTCCCCTCTTATCCCGGCTTTACATGTGTCCCAGACCACCCCTGCGGTAGCTGTGCCTCTGTTTACTTCCCAAAATTCTTTAATCCATATCTTCATCCTTTTTACATATTCTTCTTCCCTGAGTAGCCCTCTTTCAAACGTCCAATTGTACTCCTTACATACTGTACTGTTGCTTTGAGGGATAGATAATATCAGAGGGTTGTGGTCTGAGAAAACCCGAGGAAGTCTTTCAATTTTTGTACCCGGTAATAGGGAGCTAGAGACCAGAAAGTAATCCAATCTGGCCACTACCCTGTGAGGGGCGGAATAAAAGGTGCTACCTGTGCCAGCGGGATTATTGACTGACCAAACATCTACCAGTGCGTTGTGACACATTAGATTACCAATAGCCCATCGTGTCCTCTTTTTCCGATCACCCTGCACCCCCCCACCCGACAGACCCAACCCTTATAACCCATTGACATTGAAATCCCCACAAAGTATCACTGGTTCTGCCCAAAGTGCCAATTCAATGTCCAGAAAATCAAATAAGTCAGGTTCATCCACATTAGAGCCATATACTGAAACAAATGTATATCGACCCCCAGCTGTCTCCCCTTCTACTATAACCCATCTCCCCTCCTCATCCTCCTTTTTCCTCCCTACCTGTACAATCCCTTTCTTAGCAAGAATCGCCACTCCTTTTGTTTTAAAATCTTGTTGTGTGCATGCTAATACCTCATACCCAAGTTGATCCATAAGGTATTTATCCTTACCCCTCACATGCGTCTCCTGGAGGCATATAACATCCAGCTTCAACAGTCTAAGCATAGCCGCTACCTTCTGTCTTTTCCCACCATCGTTTAGTCCACAAATATTAATAGTCGCAAGCCTTAGCGCCATCCTATCTTGATCATTGATCTACCAGAAATCCTCCTCTTAGAATATGCTACCACTTTTCCATTTCTGTGTATCTTCCTTTTTTGTGCTGTGTTTATCCTAACTTCTTCACCTCCCCTCCACCCCCCCCCCCTCCACCCCCGGTCACCCCCCTCCCCTTGCCTACCCCCCCCATTCTACAGGCTAATAGGTCAAGCATGACCTATGTGTGGCTACTTACTGCTGTAGTGCCGCCTCCTTCTCCTGCCCAAACTACCCATAATGCTGACATATTCAATACTTCTTGAGTATTGCAGTATGCCTCTTATGCTGGTTCAGTATCCCTACTCTTCCTGGCCCTTTCACTCTCCTTTATTTCTGCCAGATATTCCCCTGCCTTTATCTCTGAGAAAAACATTCTAACACGGCCCGCTGTAATGACTTTTAGCTTCGCTGGAAACATCAGATATGCGTCAGAGCCCTGACGCTGGAACGGAGTAATTAGCTGCCTAAGCTTCTACCTCCTTTCAACAGTCGCGTGGCAGAAATCAGGCCTGGCAAAGAATGTGGTCCCTTCGAATGACTTTTTTTTGTCTGGCCTGGCAGTATCCATAACTTCTTGCCTAGCCAGGAAATTCCCAAAAAAGACTAACATTGCCCTTGGTAGAGCTTCCTGACTAGCTCCTCTTGTTTTTTTCTGCAACAGGGGGAATCTATGTGTCCTCTGGACCTCTAATTCCCATTGCCACTGTGCCTCTGGGTATACACCTTTCAGTAGTTTAACCACAAAACCCCTAGGATCTTTCCCTTCCACTCCCTCTTCTAGGCCAAGAAGTCTCAGGTTATTACGCCGCTGGCGGTTCTCAAAATCCTCTAGTTTCCATTGTAGGTCCTCAACCACCTTCCCTTGCTCCGTTCTGTAAGACTGCCAGTCTGTAACTTCATCCTCCAGTCTGCCTGTTCTCTCTTCCACCTGAACCACTCTTTCTTCCACCTCTTCATGTTTTTTATTCATTTTCCTGATGCTTGCTTGAATTTTCTTAGTGTCCTGCCTTGCTCTCCTGCTTTCCATCCTCGCGTCCGCATGCATTTGTTTTAACATATTAAACATTCCGTCTAAGGTTGCTCGAGGCGGCGGTTCGGTAATGTCTTGACTGGTACTTGCCGCAAAGTTATCAACACCTCCTTCCTCGTGGTACATCTTAGTGGTGTTACCATAGTCGCAAAGCAATTTCCTGTTTGTACTTGAAGCAGATCTATCTATGTCTCTATCTCGTTTTATCATTGTTCTTCTTTTTTTCTTTTGTGTCTCTCTATTTTCGCAATTACCAGTATGTGACCTTTCTGATTCTGTCTCGAATGAGGAATCTGATATTCCGTCCTCATCCTCTGTGCCCAATAAGGAAGAGTCCGTGCCAGAGCCCTCGGTCACCGAGTAGAATTTCTCTCCTTCAGGGGAGCGCACTCTCCTTCCTCTATCCGTTTTAGTCCCCTTCAAGGCACAACCCTCCAGGCTCCTCATGCTTCCCCAGGTAGTAGGTTCCATTAGTGTTTTTTGGTCCCCCGGGGTAGGAGCGAGATTCACCTGCATTAATGCTTCTAACATTTGGGCATTGTTGAAGTTTGCTGAATCTCCGAGCTCTACCCCTGGCTGTCCTAACATCTCCCCGCTCACCTGGTCTTCTCCGGGCTCCATGTCAGTGCGTGTGTCAGCATCGACATTCTCAGCGTTCAGAGCGCTGCCTGCGCTTCCAGCGTCTTTGTCTCCCAGCGCGGTTTCCGCATGAGGCGTGCACGTTTGGTGTCTCTGCTGCCTAGCAACCGCCGCCGTGCTCTCGCCCTCACGGTCATTGAGCGCTGTCTCGGTGTTTGTTCCCGCATCTGCCTCGTCCGGAGCCTCGGAGACCGTGATCACAGGGTGAAGTTTCCCGGCAAAAGCCTCTGAGACGGTGGGTTGCCTCAAGTCCTTGGTTACCATAGTGATCTGTTGTTTTGCAGCTCCGCTAGCCGCTTGGGAGCATTTCTGCAGTTGCTGCCCCTTAGATCCAGGGGTACCGGCTTGCACTGTTGTTCTATCCCCGGCTTTCTCTTTGGCAGCTTTCACTGCCTTCTCTCCTTTCCTCGATTGCGAGCCAGTGCTAACCGGGGCTAGTCGCTTGCTCGCGCCCGTCAGTTTTGGCACCTCTCCCATATGCTGTGTCATCTCGGCAACTGTACTGACACCTCGCTTGTAAGCCTCCCTCAGGTGTCTCCTCAGTGAGACAAGGAACACAGCCAGGGACTTCTGTAACGTAGTGCCACCAGCAGCATAAACTTGGCTTGGGATCGCAAAAATCGGCATATCCTTTCCCCCCCCCCCGGCTCCAGCTACATGTCCTATGGGTCAGGAGAAAGAGAATGTGCGGCTATTCTCTACAGCAGCATGGCGGCCATCTTGCCTCGCACCTCTATTGCTTCTTTGTGCACCTTTATGCTTCTTTCTGCTCCCTTCTTGCCTCTGTCTGCACACCAGTTCCCTCTTTCTGCACCCCTTTTGCAGGTTTCTGCAACTCTCTTGTCTCTTTCTGTGCCTCTTTTGCTTCTGCCTGCACTTCTCTTGTTTTTTACCACACCTCTCTTGCCTCTTTCTATACCTCTGCTGGTTCTTTCTGTGCTTCTCTTGCTTTTTTCTGTACCTCTCTTGCTTCTTTCTGCATCCCTCTTGTCTCTTTCTGCACCCCTCTTTCTGCAACTCCCTTGCCTCTTTCTGTAACTCTCTTGTCTCTTTCTACATCCCTGTTACCTCTTTCTGTACCTCTCTTCCTGTTTCTGTACCTTTCCTGCCTCTTTATGCACTTCTCTTGTCTCTTCCTGCACCTCTATTGCTTATTGCTGTATTTCTTTTGCCTCTTTCTGCACTGCTCTTGCTTCTTTCTGTACCTCTCTTGTTTCTTTCTGCATCTCTCTTGCAAATACCTGCACCCCTCTTGCCTCTTTCTGCACCTCTCTTGTCTGTTTCTGCACCTCTGCTGCCTCTTTCTGCACCTCACTTGCTTCTTTCTGTATTCTTCTTGCTTCTTTCTGCACCCCTCTTCTCTCTTTCTGTACCTCTCTTGGCTCTTTTGCATCCCTGGTACTTCTTTCTGCACCCTATCCTGCCTGTTTATGTACCATTCTTGCATCTTTCTGTACTTCTCTTGCCTCTTCCTGCACCTCTATAGCTCATTTGTGCCCTTCTTTTGCTTCTTTCTGTAGCTCTCTTCCTTCTTTCTGCACCCCTCATGCCTCTTTCTGCACCCTTCTTCCCTCTTTCTGCACCTCTCTTGCACCTTTCTGCACATCTCTTGCCCCTTTCTGCTGTTCTCTTGCCTCCTTCTGTTCCTCTTTTGCTTCTTTCTGTACTTATCTTGCCTCTTTTGAACCCCTCTTGCCTCTTTCTGCACGCACCTTTGTTGGTTCTTTCTGCACTGCTCTTGCTTCTTTCTGTACCTCTCTTGCCTCTGTCTGCACCCATGTACCTCTTTTGCCTGTTTCTGCAACTCTCTTGTTTCTTTCTGCACCTCTCTTGCGTCTTTCTGCACCTTGTTGATTCTTTTTGCACTCGTCTTCCCTCTTTCTGCAGGTCTCCTGCCTCTTTCTGCATTTCTCTTGCCTCTTTCTGCCCATTTGTTACTCTTTCTGTACCTCTTGTTTTGTTCTGCACTTCTTTTGCTTCTTTCTGTACTTCTCTTGCCTCTTTCTGTACTCCAATGGGTAGTGCAAGATGTCAAGTTTAAAGGTCTGCTTACTCTTGTGATTGAGGTATATGTCTACTTGTATATGTATTCTCACATGTCTTATGCATCCGAAGATGGTAGATTAAAAAGTGGGTAGCTTCTCCTATAGGTAGATAAATGTTCTCAGTTATGCTCTGTCATTCAGTTGAACAGGTAGACATGTCATATATATATAGGTATTATAGATCCTCTCAAATATAGTTTTGAATAGCCATGTGCCCTATACTATGAGCATAAAGACATACATACACCTTTTTGTAAACATATGTATAGAGCATGCTGTTTGAAACACAGGTATTCAAGTATTGCATATTTATTTTTATGTAACTTATCACTAAGAGAAAGCAGACACAACCATGTCTACATTCACAAACTTGGTCAGACTTAAACCAGTGATAAGGTTAGGATTGCTGTCTTATATTTGGTAGGCCTAACATTCTGAGCAGTCAGTGAATAGTGAACCTTCAAGAGAAAAGTGAGGTGTAAAACATCTTGGGAGAAGGATTATGGATTAGGCTACTTTATATGAGTCTGTGGTAAGGTACAGTCGAAGAAATTGAGTCTAAAATGATACAACATTCCAATAAGGAAGAATCAGTGAAACTTAGAAAGGACATGGAAAAACGACTGGATAGAGGAGATTCAAGAGTGCAAACACAGGAAACTTATAAAAGGCTAAATCAATTACAAACAAGGAGCCAGAAGGTTTGATGCCTTAAAACTGAATTATTCCAAAGATAAGTCAATAGTCATAGGAGGAATAACCAGTGAGTCTGATATAAGTGAAAGTAAAGGAACAAATAGTGCTTCAAAAGAGATTACTTTTTTAGAAGAGATGAGACTAATGCACTTGGACCAGACTCTGACAAGGGGCAGGAGGTAGGGGAGAGGAAGAGACAAAGGACATGGAAGGGGAGATTCAAAATCTACAAAAGCACAAAAAACCAAGATAATCAAGGAGAAAGAAAACAATACTCTGTACGGAATTTGACCAGAAGAAAATAAATGGCGATGAAATCTAATTGTCAATATTTCAAAGCATATACTCGCCAAAGATGAACAAACCTTGCTGAACAAAGGCCTCTCATTCTGCCCCGAAAGACATTTTGATTACACAGACAATAGGATAGGTCTATACAAATATGTGCAAAAACTCAAACTGGCAAAATATATGCTAATCCTCCTACAAAATCGAATTCATTGGATACAACAAGAGATCTACAGGAAGAGCAAACTGATCTAACTATAGAACAAATCCCAAACCTGAAAACATGTGTGACCTAATGTATGATTTGGAAGGAAGTGCTACAGGAGTTATTTCTGGATACCTATAAACATAGTACCAGTGGGTTAGAAAACAAATCGAAATAATGCCTGTCACATTTGCCAGGAAATAAATATGATTTATTTTCAGATTCGATTATGAAAGAATTGGAAAACATTGAAAAAACACAAAATGGAAACAATATAGAAAACCTCTCTAGAAAAGAACATATTTCCCTCAAGACACTGATGGAAAACAATAATGTGATTATAAAACCGGCAGATAAAAGCGGAAATATAGTCCACTAAAACAAAGACGACTATATGAAGAAGGCCAACAGACAACTCAACAATGAAACTAAACATAAAAAACTTGATCACAACCCTATTAACGAAATGACATTGGACCTTGAATAAAACTTAAGGAACTGGCATGATTTTAACTTGATCAATGATGATGAGTTTCAATGTTTATCAAGAGATCAACCCACCATTCCTACTTTATATTGTTTCCCCCAGATTCATAAGACTCTTTGTGATCCTCCTGGTAGACCTATCGTATCCTCCTGTGAGTCTCTATATGAGAAAATTTCAACATATGTGGACCATTATCTAGCACAAAATGTGTATGAATAAAGCTCGTATATAAGAGATACTGGGGATTTTTTTCGAATATTGGCAGAAACCAAATGGAATTAAAATTACATAATGGAAACCATAGACGTGGTATCTTTGTATACATCAATGAAACACTAAATAAGATTACAAGCATGCACCTACATTTTCAAACTGTGGAATACAACACTCTGGAATGCTTCTAACAATGATCGAAATGTGCCTTAAAAACAACATCTTCCTTTTCAATCATGATTATTACCAGCAATTATGTGGTACAGCCATGAGGATTTCCTTTTAGCCAAACTATGCGAACCTGACAATGGGCTGGTGGTAGAAGGAAATAGCATTGGGGCAGAAAATCAGGAGGCATGGAAAAGATAATCCTTTGGGTGCTGTATATAGATGATTTATTAATGATTTGAAATGGCAAGAAAGAAGACTTAACAGAGTATTTCAGCAAACTAAAGCGGAATGAAATAGGTCTATCCTTCACATGCTCCACAAGCCATACCAATATAAACTTTCTGGATACATCAATATCTATCAACAAAGGAGAGATACATTCAACTCCATTCAGGAAGTAAACTGCCACAAATAGCATAATGCATGGAACTAGCTTCCACCCCAATCCCTTGCTAAGAACCATCCCACATGGATAATTTATGAGAATGCGTCAAAACTGTTCAAAATATACGGATGCAGATTAAAAAAATCATGGAAAGCATGTTAAGATTGAAAAGCAGAGGTTACAGACAAAGGGATGTGAAAAATAGCTTAAACAAACTTCAACTGATAACAAAGAGAAAAATAAATTCTGGATCAGATAAACAAGGTGCACTGCGACTGATTTTGACATATAGTAAATAAAGTACAATAATCATCAAGATAATTAAAAAACATTGGCATCTGATATCACAAGACCCAAACATATGCACCACTTTTGGTCTACGAACCTTGATAACGTACAGAAAAACGAAATCCTTAAAAGATCAACTAGTGCAGAGTGATTTACAAGATAAACCAAAAAAGAAGTGGTTAGAAGAATATCAACAAGGATTTACAAAATGTAACAACTGTAAGGCATGCACAATTGGCGTCAATGTCAAAAATATACCGTATTTTCCGGCGTATAAGACGACTTTTTAACCCTTTAAAATGTTCTTGAAAGTCGGGGGTCGTCTTATACGCCGGGTGCCAAATTTTACGGTATTTATTCATGCGTTTTTATATAGCGCGGACTTTACCCGAAGGTGTCAGACCGCTTCACAATAGGAAATGGTGCATTACAGGAGGAAAAAGTGACATGTGTGCAGGTTACAAAAGCTTACAAAGTACGGTATAAATAGGCATGACACTGTTAGCATTGTAAAAGAAAGGCGCTGTGCTCAGGCTGGTAATTTCAAATCCAGGCCATGTGTGCCTTTGATTTACTGATGTTCCCCACTTTGGATCCCAGGCCTACATCTCCGAGGTTACCCTGTCTAATTGGTCCTGACTGGGTTGTATTCTAAGTCACCCTTCATGGTCACCATCACATCTGAATCATTAAGTAGTGAATGCTACCCTGAGGAAGAAAACTGATTGCACGTATGGCCATCACATGGCCAAAGGGCCACCATCCGTGAGAGAGTCCTGGTGGTAGTCTTAGACGACCAGCCGAGGTGCCAATTGATGATGCCCTTTGAACCTCAGCTACAGACTGTCACTGCAGTGGTCATACCATATAGTCCTTCAACCGGCAGAAAGCTTCACATGGTAAAGAGATCTATACCACCAGGCGCTAGTACTACGGGGATTCCGGACATGACAGACAGGACCTTCCTGACTCAGTTAGCGATGGTGAATAGAGGTAAAATACTGCAATAAATAGAGGTAAAATACTGCAATATATGGAGGACACTCAAACACAAGAACAAATGGCGCCTGTGAAACGTTGGAAGAGGGGGTAGTCTTAAAAGGCGAGCATAGCACGAAACCTACATTTTATCAAGAAAAGTAGGGGGTCGTCTTATACGCCCAGTCGTCTTATACGCCGGAAAATACGGTAACTGAGATGAGTAGCAACACTGATTTCAGTGGCGGCCCCCTGGGCACAGCGTGTGGGTACACAAACCAGGTGTGTTATAAGATTCAATCAAAGTTGAATAAAAAGTATGTGTGTATATTTAGGCATCATTTGCTGTTTTTGGTTTCAGATTGTTCCCCTGATGAAGGGCTTTCTGCCCGAAATGCATTGGGAATGGACTTCATGATGAAGATACCGTCATTTTGACTATTTAATCTTGTGTAATGTCGGAGCATTGTTTCTGATCATTAATCCTGAAAACCATGAATAAATGTTTCTTTAGTTTGGTTTAACCATTGATAAAATTGAACTTTTTATTCAACTTTGATTTAAACTTGTAACACACCTGGTTTGTGTATCCACACACTGTGCCCAGGGAGCTGTCGCTGAAATCAATGTCGCTACTCTTCTATGTTCATTTGGACACCCCAGTCAGTGGGTGATACCCCAGGAGCACGCGCCAACTTTTCAAGACATCCCTAACCTCTTGGTGTGCTCACCCAACCTTTTTTGATTTTGAAAATATAACTGACACAGAAGGCAAAATCTTTAAAATCAAACATATGAGCACATGCATAACCAAATTTGTGGTCTATGTTATTTGATGTGCGTGTGGATTACAACATATTGGCAGCACCACCTGCAGGTTGAAGAAGAGGATCCTAGAACATATTTGAGATTTTAAAAACAAAGACATGCACTATACCATAGCTAAACATATAGCTTGATGCACAAATAAATTACTGGAGAAAGCTACAACAATAGGAATCCCGCTACATCATAAGATTGCGTACAAACACCCCGTTGAGCCTCAATAATGATGAAGAACTCTATGTACATCTTTGAGTCTTAAAGAAGCACTACAAAGACTGTGGAATGGTAATCAGAAATAAAAAAACAAAATGAACTGTTCAATATGAATACACCTGAGCGATGACCGCCAATCTGATGGTACTATACGAAAAAAGACTGATTGCCATTCTATGTATGAGTAGTGAAAACACGAAAGACAAAGTACAAATGGGAATCCATGTAATTCAACAAGATCATACAATATGATCACATATAGGCTAATATATGTGACTTGTATTGGGACTATACCGAGAAATTACTATTGTAAACAAAATAAAACCTGTGACAGTAACAGGATAAAAATGTCAATTTTTGCAATTTAAATTGGATATTAGACTGTAATGAGCATTGGGTACTAATCACTTGAAATATTTACGTGCTATTCAATACATAATGAAAATATTTGAAAAGAGTCTGTAACTCGTGAAAGGAGATGCAAAATCTTTGTAAAACTTCAACTCCCATAAAACTCTACATAATAGGCTGATGTGGGAGTGGTGTATATATACACGTAGAGTAGTAGTATTCACCAACCCTGAGCAAGGCCCTGTGGGGCCGAAACTCATAGGTGAGACAGATCAGCTCTGACCTAATAAACAAACCAAGGAAAGAATCTCTGAGTGCGGTGTAACTTTGTTTGAAAATAAAGAAATAACTATAAATATATATACACACACACACACACACACACAATGCTGTAACAGGCCTCCATTTTAATTTTTGAGAGAGCTTAGCTTAACCGTAGGCCGTGATTGAGAATGCTTGTTTTAATTCTACCAGTGTGCTGATTCTGTCTTCTGCAGATGGCTATCATGTTCCTCTTTAGCTAAAGAAAAGGCTTTTTGTTTGCATTAGACTACTGATAGTGAGGCCTGTGGGGAGGAAGTTAGCAACAACCGTGTGGAAATGATAGTGAGAGGAGGCTTTCTGCTCAGGACATATTGGGGGTGAAGGGCTCAAGGCTAAAAGCTGCATACCTAAGTGCAAGGAGATGAGAACTTAGGGCCTTGTCGACTCACCTGACACACAATTACTGGATTGGGTCTTGGTGGTGGAAGAGAGATATGGATGTTCTTGGAGCTACTGTTTATATTTAATTGGTGTTTCCATAGTTAGTTGGGCAGACTTTACCTTTAATCTGAAAGGGAATACATCTTTCTGTTGAGCTTTTCTGAATGGAAAACTTTATGCTGAACACTTCTTTTTCCCTGAACTTTTACATAAGTTTGGCTCTATACGTTTTTGCTCTCTAGTGGCAGAGGTTTGCACCCTGACCAAGTAGGGACCACCACCCTAGTCAGGGTAAGTCAGATCCACCCCCTCTATTAAGCTGTACTCGCCCTCTGGTAGTTTAGAGCAGAGCTGTCAGGCTTAACTTAAGAGGCAATTTGCAGGCAGGTTTAGAAAAATAGAGATGATTTACCTGATTGAAAGAAGACCAAAACAGCAAACACCCGAGTAGTAGACATTGACAAATGAATTTTCAAAGTATATTTGGCACAACTGTGCTTGATAACTCACTAATGATTTAGTTTGCAGTATATTTGCCACCACAGTGGTCAAAAAGGCAATAACGATGTTGTTTAAATTATAGTTGCCATCACAGTATTCAAAAAGTCACTAATGATATAATGGGTAAGGCTGATCGTTTAAGACGATGTGATTTTGCAGTCATGGCCATGTTTGATAAAGAGCATTCGAGTGACAGCCACCCTGTAGGTTAAACAGTACTCAGTATCTTCTCGTGGAGATGCCTGCAATATTGTACTAGAGTTCCAAGGCATGGTGGTGGGCTCTGAATGTACAGGCGGGGCTCAAGTTGTTGGGTTCATTGGTAGGGGTGGGGCTGCAGCCAGAGCATGTTGGTCCTCCTCTCACCGTTGGCTGATAATCCTTGTGGTCAAGACTGAGTCCCTGACTCCACCCTGCGTAACCCGGGTAACGTGTTGCTGGTGGGGCTGCACAGGGGTGTTATCCCGTGGTGCAGTGGTGGTCTCAGAAAGGAATGTTGTGCCTCCAATTGGCATGCATGCTGGAAGCACGGGTTTTCGCATCTGGGGCAAGAATGCAGAGACTTAATCAGCACCTAGTCGCGAAGCGCTGGACTTAGTCGGTGCAAGAAGGAAAAAGGTGAACTTGCTTATCTTGCAGATATGAGACGCTGTTTTTAGATGGCCCCAACTGCTGGGAGGACAAGAAGTACAGAGGCCAGCGGCTGTGTAGAAGCAAAACACAATCTTTTAGATCCTGAGCCTTCCTGAACAGGTGGACAAGCCAACAAGCCCTTGGGGTCACTCTAGGGTCCAGGGAGATGGGTTCAGCTCCTGTCCTTAGCAGGGCAGAGATCAACAGGCAGCAGGGCAGCTCAGCAAAATCGAGAAGTTCCCTAGGACAGTCAGTCACAGCAAAGGGGCAATCCTTTCAGAGCAGCAGTCTTTACTACAGCAGGGTTTTTCCCAGATCCTGTAGTGTACTAATTTGGTAGGGCCAGAACCCTACTACATAGACCCATAAGTGCCTTTGGTGTAGGGGGTGACTTTAAAGGGACTCTCTGAAGTGCACAGGGGTCACTTCCAGCCCAGCCTGGGCTCAAGACCTCATGTAGGGTGTAAAGCATCCCTTTGCGTGAAGGCAGGAGACAACCTATTCAGTTGTAGGTGTGAGCCACCGCTCCCCATTCCTGTCCAGGAAGGCTATCAGTATGCAGATGTATGTAGATAAATCTCCTGTCACACTCAGCCCTTCTTGTGTTGTGGTTGTCTAGAAGGAATGCCTAAAGTGTAGTTGTCACCCATCCCAGAAGTGTATTGATGGCGGGCTGCAAACACACAGAGCAAAGTTAAGAGCAGAGAAATGTCCACTTTCTAAAAGTGGAGCTTTTACAATCGTAATGTCAAATCCAATGTTACCATTAAAGAGGATTTATCACCACCATTCCAAAGATATTAATTATGAAGTTGCTACTCCTTTCCAGTAAGGAATTACAGCTTAAAAGTTGTTTTAAGGAATCTCCAATGCTAGCACAAGGAAGGAGGAGCCCTCACATTCAGTGAAAAACGAATTTATTTGTTTGTCACTTCCAGGACATGTAAAACCTAAAAGTATATTTCTAATCTTTTCGATACACAGGACTCTGGTCTTAAGGCCACTTACAGCCTATGTTAGGGGTGACGTGTGTGTAATTAATGGGGTGTCTAAGGCTCTGCAAGCATTTTTAAATGCCAGGTTGAAGTGACATAAAACTGCACAAACAGGCCCTGCAATGGCAGGCCTTAGAGAGGTGTGAATATCTATTTGATTAGGTGGCACAACCAGTGCTGCAGGGCCACTAGTAGCCCACTAGTAGCATTTAGATTACAGGTCCGGAGTACAAGGTATACCACTTTACAAGGGACTTACAGGTAAACTAAATATGCCAATCAGGTATACACTAATGTCAATATGTTCAGGGGAGAATCACATTCACTTTACCACTGGTTAGCAGGGGTAAAGTGCGCAAAGATCTAGGGAAAACAAAAAGATACAGCAAAAAGTGGAGGGAAGCAGTCAAAACGTTGGGAGAAGACCATCCTAAGGATGTCAGGTCCAACAATCACCCTTTAAAAAAAACACATAAATCTTTGGCGTTTTGCTCTTTGACATTCATTGCAGATTAGAAGAATACAAGCAGAATTTGTAGTGTGAAATTAAACACCGCAAAAAGGAGGTAATAACTTTCACAAAACTATATTAAAATGAGTTTAATGCACATTAGGTTAAAAGAAATATGGCTCAGATTGTGTACAAATGTGCAGAGATTCTATCTTTCATGTAATTATCTGTAGAATGAGAAAAAGAAACGTTTTGTCATTACCACGTCCTTTCTGTGAACCAGTCAGCGGAAGGAAAAGCCAATTTCTGTTTTCTTTGTTTGAACTGCATCTGTGATTATACTCTGCCTTTTAGTCTGACTCTAGCGGCAAACATTGTGACCATGAAGTCAACTTTAATATATTATTACAGTTGATCAGCTACATTATTTCATTATAATAGTTGAATAGAGACATTAAAAGTCACCAGTAATAAGGAAATTAGAGACAGGTTTCAGAGAGAGAGCAGACTCCCGTGTATTATTAAAATATTACAATAATGCAACTCAGCACATTTAGTGAACAGACCTTGTACTTAAGAGTAGCAGAGCTTTGTGAATGTGCAGGGACAGCTGCAATGGCCTCCCGCTGATTCTCAAGATCAAGACTTTCCTTAAACAGAAGTGTGTAAATTCTAAAATGCACTGAAAGTTCTAAAATGTGAGAATGATGAAAGCACTTGGAAGTCACCCAGTGGTGAGTCTTTTTAGGTCTCGGCCTGATCCAGCGCATGCGCTGGCCTCGGCCAAGACATTTAGTAGCTCTGAGAAATGCTACTTTGCCGGCGATCAGCTTGCTAGAAAGCGCACAAGAGCGCACGCATCGTGCACAGCTGTCGCGGCTTCTTTAAGGCTCGTGAATGCTTTTCCCTACCCCCAGCTGGCATGCGGCTTTTTTGATCTTTGTTTTATTCTTTTTTTTACGAGCGCGGCCGCTCATGCATACACTGCGGGCACCAGGTACAACAAATACGTCACTAATAAGTTGACACCAATTTTGCACATTCTAAACCAGGTCAAATTAAAAAAATATATATTTGCATTAACAGAGCACACCAACAGGCCCCCTTATATCAAATCGATGCACTTTAAAACATGCTTTGATTTGTGATTACCATCATACCAGTTTCTACACAATTTGTTGATTTTAATACAATGAGGAAACTATTCATTTTGTAAATGACACACTTAACCTAAAGAGTGCTGAATGAGAAGAAGATCATGATAAGAACATTTTTATAGCATTAAGGGGGAAATGGACGAACCGGTTGTTCTCTACTGTGAACATAAAGACGTGACATTTTTTAATATTTTGTTGACTATTCTAAAATGATCAGTAATAAAAACAAAAACAGGAAAATAGCCTCAAATCGTTGATCATAGTTTGGAAATTGTGGTGCAGAGAACAATGCCTCTGAAACGTTTTGCAGTCATACAGTGCATGTAAATACTGAGATCTTTCCACTGGGCCCCTACTGTCGAAATTAAAGCCCAGACCACAAAAGCAACAAGGCTTTGAAATAATTCTTGGGCATTGGTGAGGTAAAACGCACCTACTGCTTCCTGCTATGAAGAGCATCACCGTTATTAGGCATACATTGGCTTAGGAATGATGCTAATACTGGTCACTGCACACAAATGGCAACACTGAGACAGTATCAGGGTCAGACTCGGTAGACAATAGGTCCAGACACCAAAACAAAAGTTGCCTCAACTTTGGTGTTTCGAGCTACAGCCACAGTTGAGTGTATTTGATATCTTACATGAGTGCAACAAGCCTATTTGTAAATGGGCAGCAGTAAAGAATTGTGTTAATTTGAGTACTAAAACATGCAACAACCAACCTTCTTAAAATAAAGCACTTCTTTAGCTTGCCCAATGCTGGCCTCTTATTCAAAGAAGTGAGCTTTAGGGAACAATGTTGGGGCTGTTGAATTTCTACTTGCAGTAAATGTTCATGCTTTATGTGTTCTTGCATTCACCCTTTCCCTTGCAGCGGCCTGTGAGCCATCTTTGCGGGGAGTTCCAAAGAACTGCTCGGCTTCAGGCCACCGTGACCCCACTCCCCCACACACACACACTTGATTGCCCAGGTTGCCAAGAGACCATTGCATGTTTTCTGCCACCTATTGCGCAGGGTCTGGTGGGTCACCATGTGGTTGGACTTCAGTGCAGACCGTGTAGTCAGACGGGATCACCAGGCGATGTCACTGAAATGGCAGAAACCGGTCCCCGGAAGCTTGTCTCCTTTCTGGTGAAGAATTGGCTTGGTAGTTTGGTCTGCCCTGTTCCCATGATGCACTGGGCCAGGGACAGACTAATTTGCATTTAGCCAGGTTCTGAGCTGGGATGGGGCAGTGAGCTAAATAACGGTGATGGATCAAGCCCTGATCTTTGGACTGGGTAAGAGTGGTCTGCCTAATTCAGACACTCTGTTCATCACCACCCCCTTTTCTGAATCATTTTGTCCACCATAAGCGTGGAAGGGTATACTCAGACATGAGTCCCTTGCTCACTGCTCCATCAGGATTCAAGCAAGCCGGGCCGATGATGCCTGAAATGGCAGAAACCGGTCCCCGGAAGCTTGTCTCCTTTCTGGTGAAGAATTGGCTCGGTAGTTTGGTCTGCCCTGTTCCCATGATGCACTGGGCCAGGGACAGACTAATTTGCATATAGCCAGGTTCTGAGCTGGGATGGGGCAGTGAGCTAAATAACGGTGATGGATCAAGCCCTGATCTTTGGACTGGGTAAGAGTGGTCTGCTTAATTCAGACACTCTGTTCATCACCACCCCCTTTTCTGAATCATTTTGTCCACCATAAGCGTGGAAGGGTATACTCAGACATGAGTCCCTTGCTCACTGCTCCATCAGGATTCAAGCAAGCCGGGCCGACGACGCCTGAAATGGCAGAAACCGGTCCCCGGAAGCTTGTCTCCTTTCTGGTGAAGAATTGGCTTGGTAGTTTGGTTTGCCCTGTTCCCATGATGCACTGGGCCAGGGACAGACTAATTTGCATATAGCCAGGTTCTGAGCTGGGATGGGGCAGTGAGCTAAATAACGGTGATGGATCAAGCCCTGATCTTTGGACTGGGTAAGAGTGGTCTGCTTAATTCAGACACTCTGTTCATCACCACCCCCTTTTCTGAATCATTTTGTCCACCATAAGCGTGGAAGGGTATACTCAGACATGAGTCCCTTGCTCACTGCTCCATCAGGATTCAAGCAAGCCGGGCCGACGATGCCTGAAATGGCAGAAACCGGTCCCCGGAAGCTTGTCTCCTTTCTGGTGAAGAATTGGCTTGGTAGTTTGGTCTGCCCTCTTCCCATGATGCACTGGGCCAGGGACAGACTAATTTGCATATAGCCAGGTTCTGAGCTGGGATGGGGCAGTGAGCTAAATAACGGTGATGGATCAAGCCCTGATCTTTGGACTGGGTCAGAGTGGTCTGCTTAATTCAGACACTCTGTTCATCACCACCCCCTTTTCTGAATCATTTTGTCCACCATAAGCGTGGAAGGGTATACTCAGACATGAGTCCCTTGCTCACTGCTCCATCAGGATTCAAGCAAGCCGGGCCGACGACGCCTGAAATGGCAGAAACCGGTCCCCGGAAGCTTGTCTCCTTTCTGGTGAAGAATTGGCTTGGTAGTTTGGTCTGCCCTGTTCCCATGATGCACTGGGCCAGGGACAGACTAATTTGCATATTGCCAGGTTCTGAGCTGGGATGGGGCAGTGAGCTAAATAACGGTGATGGATCAAGCCCTGATCTTTGGACTGGGTAAGAGTGGTCTGCTTAATTCAGACACTCTGTTCATCACCACCCCCTTTTCTGAATCATTTTGTCCACCATAAGCGTGGAAGGGTATACTCAGACATGAGTCACTTGCTCACTGCTCCATCAGGATTCAAGCAAGCCGGGCCGACGACGCCTGAAATGGCAGAAACCGGTCCCCGGAAGCTTGTCTCCTTTCTGGTGAAGAATTGGCTTGGTAGTTTGGTCTGCCCTGTTCCCATGATGCACTGGGGCAGGGACAGACTAATTTGCATATAGCCAGGTTCTGAGCTGGGATGGGGCAGTGAGCTAAATAACGGTGATGGATCAAGCCCTGATCTTTGGACTGGGTAAGAGTGGTCTGCTTAATTCAGACACTCTGTTCATCACCACCCCCTTTTCTGAATCATTTTGTCCACCATAAGCGTGGAAGGGTATACTCAGACATGAGTCCCTTGCTCACTGCTCCATCAGGATTCAAGCAAGCCGGGCCGACGACGCCTGAAATGGCAGAAACCGGTCCCCGGAAGCTTGTCTCCTTTCTGGTGAAGAATTGGCTTGGCAGTTTGGTCTGCCCTGTTCCCATGATGCACTGGGCCAGGGACAGACTAATTTGCATATAGCCAGGTTCTGAGCTGGGATGGGGCAGTGAGCTAAATAATGGTGATGGATCAAGCCCTGATCTTTGGACTGGGTAAGAGTGGTCTGCTTAATTCAGACACTCTGTTCATCACCACCCCCTTTTCTGAATCATTTTGTCCACCATAAGCGTGGAAGGGTATACTCAGACATGAGTCCCTTGCTCACTGCTCCATCAGGATTCAAGCAAGCCGGGCCGACGACGCCTGAAATGGCAGAAACCGGTCCCCGGAAGCTAGTCTCCTTTCTGGTGAAGAACTGGCTTGGTAGTTTGGTCTGCCCTGTTCCCATGATGCACTGGGCCAGGGACAGACTAATTTGCATATAGTCAGGTTCTGAGCTGGGATGGGGCAGTGAGCTAAATAACGGTGATGGATCAAGCCCTGATCTTTGGACTGGGTAAGAGTGGTCTGCTTAATTCAGACACTCTGTTCATCACCACCCCCTTTTCTGAATCATTTTGTCCACCATAAGCGTGGAAGGGTATACTCAGACATGAGTCCCTTGCTCACTGCTCCATCAGGATTCAAGCAAGCCGGGCCGACGACGCCTGAAATGGCAGAAACCGGTCCCCGGAAGCTTGTCTCCTTTCTGGTGAAGAATTGGCTTGGTAGTTTGGTCTGCCCTGTTCCCATGATGCACTGGGCCAGGGACAGACTAATTTGCATATAGCCAGGTTCTGAGCTGGGATGGGGCAGTGAGCTAAATAACGGTGATGGATCAAGCCCTGATCTTTGGACTGGGTAAGAGTGGTCTGCTTAATTCAGACACTCTGTTCATCACCACCCCCTTTTCTGAATCATTTTGTCCACCATAAGCGTGGAAGGGTATACTCAGACATGAGTCCCTTGCTCACTGCTCCATCAGGATTCAAGCAAGCCGGGCCGACGACGCCTGAAATGGCAGAAACCGGTCCCCGGAATCTTGTCTCCTTTCTGGTGAAGAATTGGCTTGGTAGTTTGATCTGCCCTGTTCCCATGATGCACTGGGCCAGGGACAGACTAATTTGCATATAGCCAGGTTCTGAGCTGGGATGGGGCAGTGAGCTAAATAACGGTGATGGATCAAGCCCTGATCTTTGGACTGGGTAAGAGTGGTCTGCTTAATTCAGACACTCTGTTCATCACCACCCCCTTTTCTGAATCATTTTGTCCACCATAAGCGTGGAAGGGTATACTCAGACATGAGTCCCTTGCTCACTGCTCCATCAGGATTCAAGCAAGCCGGGCCGACGACGCCTGAAATGGCAGAAACCGGTCCCCGGAAGCTTGTCTCCTTTCTGGTGAAGAATTGGCTTGGTAGTTTGGTTTGCCCTCTTCCCATGATGCACTGGGCCAGGGACAGACTAATTTGCATATAGCCAGGTTCTGAGCTGGGATGGGGCAGTGAGCTAAATAACGGTGATGGATCAAGCCCTGATCTTTGGACTGGGTAAGAGTGGTCTGCTTAATTCAGACACTCTGTTCATCACCACCCCCTTTTCTGAATCATTTTGTCCACCATAAGCGTGGAAGGGTATACTCAGACATGAGTCCCTTGCTCACTGCTCCATCAGGATTCAAGCAAGCCGGGCCGACGACGCCTGAAATGGCAGAAACCGGTCCCCGGAAGCTTGTCTCCTTTCTGGTGAAGAATTGGCTTGGTAGTTTGGTCTGCCCTGTTCCCATGATGCACTGGGCCAGGGACAGACTAATTTGCATATAGCCAGGTTCTGAGCTGGGATGGGGCAGTGAGCTAAATAACGGTGATGGATCAAGCCCTGATCTTTGGACTGGGTAAGAGTGGTCTGCTTAATTCAGACACTCTGTTCATCACCACCCCCTTTTCTGAATCATTTTGTCCACCATAAGCGTGGAAGGGTATACTCAGACATGAGTCCCTTGCTCACTGCTCCATCAGGATTCAAGCAAGCCGGGCCGACGACGCCTGAAATGGCAGAAACCGGTCCCCGGAAGCTTGTCTCCTTTCTGGTGAAGAATTGGCTTGGTAGTTTGGTTTGCCCTGTTCCCATGATGCACTGGGCCAGGGACAGACTAATTTGAGTATAGCCAGGTTCTGAGCTGGGATGGGGCAGTGAGCTAAATAACGGTGATGGATCAAGCCCTGATCTTTGGACTGGGTAAGAGTGGTCTGCTTAATTCAGACACTCTGTTCATCACCACCCCCTTTTCTGAATCATTTTGTCCACCATAAGCGTGGAAGGGTATACTCAGACATGAGTCCCTTGCTCACTGCTCCATCAGGATTCAAGCAAGCCGGGCCGACGACGCCTGAAATGGCAGAAACCGGTCCCCGGAAGCTTGTCTCCTTTCTGGTGAAGAATTGGCTTGGTAGTTTGGTCTGCCCTCTTCCCATGATGCACTGGGCCAGGGACAGACTAATTTGCATATAGCCAGGTTCTGAGCTGGGATGGGGCAGTGAGCTAAATAACGGTGATGGATCAAGCCCTGATCTTTGGACTGGGTCAGAGTGGTCTGCTTAATTCAGACACTCTGTTCATCACCACCCCCTTTTCTGAATCATTTTGTCCACCATAAGCGTGGAAGGGTATACTCAGACATGATTCCCTTGCTCACTGCTCCATCAGGATTCAAGCAAGCCGGGCCGACGACGCCTGAAATGGCAGAAACCGGTCCCCGGAAGCTTGTCTCCTTTCTGGTGAAGAATTGGCTTGGTAGTTTGGTCTGCCCTGTTCCCATGATGCACCGGGCCAGGGACAGACTAATTTGCATATAGCCAGGTTCTGAGCTGGGATGGGGCAGTGAGCTAAATAACGGTGATGGATCAAGCCCTGATCTTTGGACTGGGTAAGAGTGGTCTGCTTAATTCAGACACTCTGTTCATCACCACCCCCTTTTCTGAATCATTTTGTCCACCATAAGCGTGGAAGGGTATACTCAGACATGAGTCCCTTGCTCACTGCTCCATCAGGATTCAAGCAAGCCGGGCCGACGACGCCTGAAATGGCAGAAACCGGTCCCCGGAAGCTTGTCTCCTTTCTGGTGAAGAATTGGCTTGGTAGTTTGGTCTGCCCTCTTCCCATGATGCACTGGGCCAGGGACAGACTAATTTGCGTATAGCCAGGTTCTGAGCTGGGATGGGGCAGTGAGCTAAATAACGGTGATGGATCAAGCCCTGATCTTTGGACTGGGTCAGAGTGGTCTGCTTAATTCAGACACTCTGTTCATCACCACCCCCTTTTCTGAATCATTTTGTCCACCATAAGCGTGGAAGGGTATACTCAGACATGAGTCCCTTGCTCACTGCTCCATCAGGATTCAAGCAAGCCGGGCCGACGACGCCTGAAATGGCAGAAACCGGTCCCCGGAAGCTTGTCTCCTTTCTGGTGAAGAATTGGCTTGGTAGTTTGGTCTGCCCTGTTCCCATGATGCACTGGGCCAGGGACAGACTAATTTGCATATTGCCAGGTTCTGAGCTGGGATGGGGCAGTGAGCTAAATAACGGTGATGGATCAAGCCCTGATCTTTGGACTGGGTAAGAGTGGTCTGCTTAATTCAGACACTCTGTTCATCACCACCCCCTTTTCTGAATCATTTTGTCCACCATAAGCGTGGAAGGGTATACTCAGACATGAGTCACTTGCTCACTGCTCCATCAGGATTCAAGCAAGCCGGGCCGACGACGCCTGAAATGGCAGAAACCGGTCCCCGGAAGCTTGTCTCCTTTCTGGTGAAGAATTGGCTTGGTAGTTTGGTCTGCCCTGTTCCCATGATGCACTGGGGCAGGGACAGACTAATTTGCATATAGCCAGGTTCTGAGCTGGGATGGGGCAGTGAGCTAAATAACGGTGATGGATCAAGCCCTGATCTTTGGACTGGGTAAGAGTGGTCTGCTTAATTCAGACACTCTGTTCATCACCACCCCCTTTTCTGAATCATTTTGTCCACCATAAGCGTGGAAGGGTATACTCAGACATGAGTCCCTTGCTCACTGCTCCATCAGGATTCAAGCAAGCCGGGCCGACGACGCCTGAAATGGCAGAAACCGGTCCCCGGAAGCTTGTCTCCTTTCTGGTGAAGAATTGGCTTGGCAGTTTGGTCTGCCCTGTTCCCATGATGCACTGGGCCAGGGACAGACTAATTTGCATATAGCCAGGTTCTGAGCTGGGATGGGGCAGTGAGCTAAATAACGGTGATGGATCAAGCCCTGATCTTTGGACTGGGTAAGAGTGGTCTGCTTAATTCAGACACTCTGTTCATCACCACCTCCTTTTCTGAATCATTTTGTCCACCATAAGCGTGGAAGGGTATACTCAGACATGAGTCCCTTGCTCACTGCTCCATCAGGATTCAAGCAAGCCGGGCCGACGACGCCTGAAATGGCAGAAACCGGTCCCCGGAAGCTAGTCTCCTTTCTGGTGAAGAACTGGCTTGGTAGTTTGGTCTGCCCTGTTCCCATGATGCACTGGGCCAGGGACAGACTAATTTGCATATAGTCAGGTTCTGAGCTGGGATGGGGCAGTGAGCTAAATAACGGTGATGGATCAAGCCCTGATCTTTGGACTGGGTAAGAGTGGTCTGCTTAATTCAGACACTCTGTTCATCACCACCCCCATTTCTGAATCATTTTGTCCACCATAAGCGTGGAAGGGTATACTCAGACATGAGTCCCTTGCTCACTGCTCCATCAGGATTCAAGCAAGCCGGGCCGACGACGCCTGAAATGGCAGAAACCGGTCCCCGGAAGCTTGTCTCCTTTCTGGTGAAGAATTGGCTTGGTAGTTTGGTCTGCCCTGTTCCCATGATGCACTGGGCCAGGGACAGACTAATTTGCATATAGCCAGGTTCTGAGCTGGGATGGGGCAGTGAGCTAAATAACGGTGATGGATCAAGCCCTGATCTTTGGACTGGGTAAGAGTGGTCTGCTTAATTCAGACACTCTGTTCATCACCACCCCCTTTTCTGAATCATTTTGTCCACCATAAGCGTGGAAGGGTATACTCAGACATGAGTCCCTTGCTCACTGCTCCATCAGGATTCAAGCAAGCCGGGCCGACGACGCCTGAAATGGCAGAAACCGGTCCCCGGAAGCTTGTCTCCTTTCTGGTGAAGAATTGGCTTGGTAGTTTGATCTGCCCTGTTCCCATGATGCACTGGGCCAGGGACAGGCTAATTTGCATATAGCCAGGTTCTGAGCTGGGATGGGGCAGTGAGCTAAATAACGGTGATGGATCAAGCCCTGATCTTTGGACTGGGTAAGAGTGGTCTGCTTAATTCAGACACTCTGTTCATCACCACCCCCTTTTCTGAATCATTTTGTCCACCATAAGCGTGGAAGGGTATACTCAGACATGAGTCCCTTGCTCACTGCTCCATCAGGATTCAAGCAAGCCGGGCCGACGACGCCTGAAATGGCAGAAACCGGTCCCCGGAAGCTTGTCTCCTTTCTGGTGAAGAATTGGCTTGGTAGTTTGGTTTGCCCTCTTCCCATGATGCACTGGGCCAGGGACAGACTAATTTGCATATAGCCAGGTTCTGAGCTGGGATGGGGCAGTGAGCTAAATAACGGTGATGGATCAAGCCCTGATCTTTGGACTGGGTAAGAGTGGTCTGCTTAATTCAGACACTCTGTTCATCACCACCCCCTTTTCTGAATCATTTTGTCCACCATAAGCGTGGAAGGGTATACTCAGACATGAGTCCCTTGCTCACTGCTCCATCAGGATTCAAGCAAGCCGGGCCGACGACGCCTGAAATGGCAGAAACCGGTCCCCGGAAGCTTGTCTCCTTTCTGGTGAAGAATTGGCTTGGTAGTTTGGTCTGCCCTGTTCCCATGATGCACTGGGCCAGGGACAGACTAATTTGCATATAGCCAGGTTCTGAGCTGGGATGGGGCAGTGAGCTAAATAACGGTGATGGATCAAGCCCTGATCTTTGGACTGGGTAAGAGTGGTCTGCTTAATTCAGACACTCTGTTCATCACCACCCCCTTTTCTGAATCATTTTGTCCACCATAAGCGTGGAAGGGTATACTCAGACATGAGTCCCTTGCTCACTGCTCCATCAGGATTCAAGCAAGCCGGGCCGACGACGCCTGAAATGGCAGAAACCGGTCCCCGGAAGCTTGTCTCCTTTCTGGTGAAGAATTGGCTTGGTAGTTTGGTCTGCCCTCTTCCCATGATGCACTGGGCCAGGGACAGACTAATTTGCATATAGTCAGGTTCTGAGCTGGGATGGGGCAGTGAGCTAAATAACGGTGATGGATCAAGCCCTGATCTTTGGACTGGGTAAGAGTTGTCTCCTTAATTCAGACACTCTGTTCATCACCACCCCCTTTTCTGAATCATGTGTGTGGGAGGCAGGCAGAGGCCACTTATCACGCCACAGTTCGCTTGATGAACTCCAAAGAACATGACTTGTTGTTTTGTTTTGTTAGGCACGGGGAATTTAAGTAATTTACCCAGAATCACAGGATGTTGCGCACCCAACCACAAAACCACACAACCACACACACAACCGCACACACACAACCACACTCACACACACAACCACACACACAACCACACACACACAACCACACCCATACACACAACCACACACACAACCACACACACACACACACAAACAGACACACACACAACCACACACACACACAACCACACACACAACCAAACACACACACAACCACACACACACACACACAACCACACTGTCAGTGCACACTTTCACCAGGCACAGACACCATCAGTCGTCAGTGCACGCTTTCACCGGGCACAAACACCACCAGCCGTCAGTGCATGCTTTCACTGGCACAAACACCACTAGCCGTCAGTGCACGCTTCCACAAAGCACACACCACCAGAGGTCAGTGCACACTTTCACAAGGCACACACACACCACCAGCCGTCAGTACATGCTTTCACCAGGCACACACACACCAGCCATCAGTGCACGCTTTCACTAGGCACACACACCACCAGCCGTCAGTGCACGCTTCCACTAGGCACACACCACCAGACGTCAGTGCAGACTTTCACCACACACACACCACCAGCCGTCAGTGCACGCTTTCACCAGGCACACACACACCACCAGCCGTCAGTGCATGCTTTCACCAGGCACACACCACCATCCATCAGTGCACGCTTTCACTAGGCACACACACCACCAGCCGTCAGTGCACGTTTCCACCAGGCCCACACACCACCAGTTGTCAGTGCACGCTTCCATCAGGCACACACACCACCAGCCGGCAGTGCACACTTCCACCAGGCACACACACCACCAGCCATCAGTGCACACTTTCTACAGGCACACACACCACCAGCCATCAGTGCACACATCAATTGTTAACGCATCTACAATTAACTAGTGTAGCAATCGCAGTATGGCACACTTTACTTTAAAACATATTCATCTAAAGTGCAGCATGCCACCATTGTTACAAACATAAATACACATTTTTTTGGCCTACACTTTATAGACTTTTGTTGCAATTGGTGTTGCAATATTTAGCAATGCCAATAGCTCAAACTTAATTAATGCGAGACCTATTGCATTGCAAATGTTTGTTTTCTATGGGGCAATAGCACTGCTAACCTAACACCCCCATCTTAGGCAGCCTCCAGGCACCGGATCATCAGGATATACCAAAGAGTGCACAAGCCAGGATGGAACGGTCCATGTATTTCAGTCACAACGCCAAGCGCCCCACAGATGTGAATGGTATTGCTGGATAGAAAATAAATTATATTTCGATTTTGCATACACATGTGTACTCAAAGCGTGTCCTTTTTGATCGGGGAGAAACATAATTTACCTCTAGGATTGCCTATTTAATCTACAGTTAATGGAAACATCTTCTGATGTGAGATTTAAAAGCACTCCGCGTTTGATGGGTATATTTAATAGGGTTGGATTTGACCCAAGATTCGTCTTCATCAAAGAAACATTCTCAGTGGGTTCGACTCTAAAACACCGTTTAAAGTTTTATATACAGTCAGGCTTTTATCTTCTCATTCTTTTTTGTCATAATTTAGTTTCAATATTTGAAATGTATGCATGCGGGTATTATGCATTCGTTTGCACGGGGGGAGGTGATAGGAAGTGTGATTGGTTTCACAAGCTGCGTCTCTGCTTACTGGTAAGACTTTGTCAGCACAGTTGGGTTTTGAACATACTTCCCGCAGTGAACTTTTCCGGAGCCTGGAATGATTGGCATGCCTTTTAGACAGACATCAGAGACAAGTCTCCAAGAATGAACTAATTTATATGCATTTACAGTGACATTCAGCACTGCATGGTGGTATTATTAGCTTTAGAAAGAACAGTATTTTCCGGTGCAACATGTATTCTGGCGATCTAGCAAATAAACTGGCTGTCGATTTTTATTTCACCATGTCACTTTTTTTTTCAACTGCCACAACCATACATTTTTTTATATGAATGTTATTTTAACCTAGGTACAGGAATCCATTTGTGACTGTGGGCATTAAGGGCTAGATGACCGACCCTTACAATTTGTGAGTTGCTAATTGCGTCATTTTGAGACTCGCAAATTGGAATTTACAACAGTGTCTCAGAAACTGTTGTAAATTCAGAACAGAAAAATTAAACGTGTCTGTTTAATTTTTCAAGAGTAGGCTGTGGTCCGTCACAAAGTATTTTCACTGCCAGTCAAAATGATGAAGTGGTACTTGGGGACCCCTTGCCGTTTGCGAGTGACTTACCACATGGGTGGTAAACTGCGAGTGTTCTGCGGCTGCAAAACAATCTAACATTGAAGTGCGACTCGCTATTAGAAAGGGACGCCCTTCGCATGCCCCTTCGTAATAGCAAGTCCCAAACCCTATTTTGTGAGTCGGTAATAGAGTAATAGAGTTTTGTGGGCTCAAATGGGCTGATTTCCCATTTGTGACTGCACAAAACGGTTGTGCATCTGGCCCTAAATGCTCTAAGCTAGGCTTCGGTAAAATGTAAATTACTATGGCGTAATTTCAGGGATTTTGTCTTACACTTGATACGTGAAATTCCCAAAATGAGGCCAATATACATTGCCAAATAATTTCACTGAGCACAGAAACAGCACAAATAACCAGAACATGTTTGGGAGCAATTATGTTTTTCACGCTATGCTTTTGTGCAAAAGGAGTCCTTGCACCAAAAATTGACATGAGGTTGATTTTCACCCTCAAATATAAAGTTAATGATGGATTTGCATTTTGTATATTTATGTTCAAATTTGAATATTTTTCCAGACATTTCACATATTTACACAAACTCGAAATATGTGAATTTCACATGCACCTACTTTAAGCATTGAAAGTGGAGTAGATGATATTTTGATCCGAAAATTGACACTGGTAACATTGGTACCAGCGTGGTACACCAAAATAAGAGTGCAACCACTGCTAAGTCAAAAGCGTCTGATGGGTTCAGTGGACTCTTCAAGGATAAGGAGCTATTTTTCAATATTATAATGATTGGAATCATTGACAATAAAAACATAAACAGACTTAACACAGGTAAGAATAAAATATAGGGCAATGGAGCCAACCCTAGATTTCCAGAAACTAAAAACTAAATTTACCACAGGAATACACTGTTTCATCTTTCTGAACGTCAAAGCATTGTCAGAACCCGAGTCAAGCATTAATTTACCATTTGATTACAAACCAAACATGTAATAGGTAATTTTACCAAAGCAGCTAGTTGTTCTATTTGAATCACCTTTAAAGCAAATGACCGTGGCAGAATTAATAGTTGTGCACCATGACTCTAAAGTAGTGTTATGGAAGTATGTGCTCCTTAAACAAAATACGTGTTCGATTGTTTCTTCTGATTAATTGCATAATCAATGCATCCAGTATGCTGCAGGCTCATTTACCGTGTAAGACTGCAGAATGGAGTAGGTGAATATATCATTGTTGCTTAGCCTCACTATTAAAGTAGGAATCTAAGCCTGCCTTCTTACAGTTGTAGAAGTATGCTGTACATTTCTGTGCTTGAATTTCTATGCATTGCGATGCACGCTAAGTCACATTCAAAGGCAGATTGTTTATTTGTTCTTTTAAAATAATGCTTGCAGTTATCCGCAATGGTAGAAGATATTTAGTTATTACTGAGCAAATATATTCAATTAGTGGAGATATTCAAATCTTGTTTTTACATGCACTAGAATCACTTTAGAGCAGAGCCTGCCAACTCCTGCACTGGCGCATAATCATAAGTCACTACCCAGTAAGTTGTCAATTATAGTTGACACAGGGGATATTCCAAAGACAGTTGTGGCCCAGCTATGAAACACTGAGGGCCAGATGTAGGTAGCCAAATACCGGTCGGTAACGGCCGATTTCGGCCGTTACCGACCGGTATTTGGCTTTTTTTTTTTTTTTTTTTTTTTTTTTTTTCGAAAACCTTTATTGTACAGAAAGAGCTCACAAATACGGGCCTACAACCCACCGGGCTGGCCACCACAGAGCCGAATGTCAGGAGCGATGCACAAAATATCACAGTATACAAAGGCAAAGAAACAGGAGAAATAACAAGCCTCTTAGAGCGATCACAGGAGATAAGAACTAGAAAGGTAGTTTTCTTATTTTCAAAAGACAGGTTAGGGAGTACAGGAGTGCGGCGGGCCAAGAGACAATCCAAAGGGGCGGGGCCGCGGCGGGCAGCAATACAATGATCGTAAAAGCACAGGAAAAACAAACACGAAACAGGCATACCAATAAGCACCGGTCAAAACAACAGACATGAGGAAAGGCCATCGCACACACCATTCAACGCCCGCCCACCGCCGCCACCACCCGTCCCACCAAACAGCACAGAAAAAGACCCAAATACAAAAACAATACGAAACGGATCCCCAATAAAAGAAAGGAACCCCGCATAAGGGGGGGGGGGAAGGGGAAAGGAAGGGGGGAAAAAGGAAAGGAAGGGACTCTTATCCGAACACCCGCCCCCGGGCGACGAAACAGGAAAACCATAACCCGGTACAAAATAGACATTGAAAATACAGAAAACACACCCAGCAAATCAGAATCATCGCGATACCGGAAAAATACCCCAGAAAGACACCAGGGGGACAGACGACGAGACAGAGCCCCGAAAGAAGGGATACACAAGGGCCATAGAACCAAAAAGGGAGAAGAAAGGAGGAAAAAGATCCCCCAAAAACAGAAAAAGACCCCCCCACCCACCCCTCAAGCCCACCCTACACCCCTGCAGAAGGCTACGGCCAACCCCCCAGCAGCGTGCCTGTCGCCCTAAAATAGAACCCGAAATATAGGAGAAAGAAAGAAGGTAGAAACAAAGGCAATAAGTAGGGCCAGGGAAAGGAAGGAACATTACACACGGGAGAGGGTAAAAAACAGGATAAACTGCAACCATCCCACCACCTGTGAAAAGGGGAGAGGCAGAGCCCACGGGAAGTTAAACGACATCAGGATAAGTTTCAGGAGACCCACGAAGTTACGCAACATCACAACAGCACATGTCGGTCATAGATCAAAAACAGGACTACCGCATATAATAAGTCATTTCAGCCCTGTCCGCTTTTGTCCAAGGTTGTAATCATCCAAACAAACAAAGTCCAAACGACGAGGGACACAGGGTTCAGGAGGAAATCCAGCGGCAGTCCTGAGGAGAAACGTGGAAGAAAATACGGAGAATATAAAAAAGTTACGGTACAATCTTCGCACCGCAGGCACAGTTCCATGGACAAGTCCAACGAGGCAAGCCCAGCTGGGTCGGCACAGGCGTCCCGGCCGGGGAGCCGACGCAATGAGAAACAGAAAGGATCATCGAGGCCTGGACAGGATGCAAACGGACCGCAGACCAGCGGCCGAGGCAGCAAAGCAGGACCACCAAGGGCGTCGGAGAGTCTCCAATTCAAGGATGCGGTCTCCGCCGGAGGCACAGAGACCAGGAGCACACCAGCCGTATCTTGCAACAAGGAAGCAAAATCCAACGATGGGGGCCCGCCTAAATCAAAAAGAGGGTCCGCCTCCACAGGAGAAACAGGCGCAGCCACGGAAGTCCGCCAGGAGTGTAGTGCATCCAGGACAACCTGAAGTGCAGGAAACCCTTCACAAGATCCGACATCCGGGCCGTGTGGCGGGCCCCCAGTGCTCGCCCAGGCCCGGCAGAGACTCTCAGGGCCGGCCGCCATCTTAGGAGCCCAGCAAGCCCTCGGCCTTCGGGGGCCCCGGCCGGAGCAACACCAAAGCAAAAGGAGGTCAGCCGAACTGCGGCGGGGCGCCCCAAGGCAGGAAGGAGACCCACCAGAAGAAGGATGTTCGGCGGCCCCCTCGTGCCGCCGGCCCCGTTCTCCGAGCCCGGGCGGAAAATTCAAAATGGCCGGGCCGGGGAACAAAGGGGGGGGACCAAGCCGGATAAATGAGGAGGCTCCCCCGCAGGAGGCAGCGTCCGCACCCCTAGGCCCAGGCCAGTCGGGTCCGCCAACGGGCACAGCCGGGCTATTCGCACATCAGCCTCCGCAACCAGATCCACAGCGCCAGTAAGGGCCGACCATCGCGCTCCGTCACGTCCCGTCGCTGCCAGGAGGTCCAGGCCAGTCCGCCCCGAAGGCTCCGAGCGGGACCACCGCACAGGATCGACAGCACCCAGGATCACCGGAGCAACGGGTAAGTGTCCGCAAAGTGCCCGCGGTACCGAAACACCGCAAGGAGGGCTTCCCGGGGCAGGAGAAATACAGGATAATCGAAGAAAACAGGTGGTTGAACGGAGCCGAGCTAAAACGCGGCCATCTCGGTCGCGAGCTAGGCTCCTCCCGGTATTTGGCTTTTGAGATGTAGGTGGGTAGTAATTTACAGATTCGGTATATTTACCGAATCGGTAAATTTACCACTTCGGTATTTTACCGAATCGGTAAACATACCAATTCTGTAAATCCATATGTAGCTCACACTCCTAAGAGTGCCACAGGCCCTTAAGAGTCGGTATTTTACCACCCAATCCTATTGGGTGGTAAAATACCGAATTCAGGTGTGCATGCACATCTGTGCATGCACACCTGTGCAATGTGACACACAGACATGCCCTTAGGGTATGTATGTGTGCCACATGTTACACACTCCTGTACTTGGGGTGCTAGAGGGTGTCAAAGTGACACCCCCTGCACCCTTGCAGGATTCAGTATTTACTGATTCTTTAAATACCGAATCGGTATTTCACATTGATTCCTATGGGCTTCAAGGCCCATAGGAATCAATGTGAAATACCGATTCGGTATTTACAGAATCGGTAAATACCGACTGTTACAGAATCGGTAAATTAGAAATGAGATTTACCTACATATGCCTCCTTCCTATTTACCTACTCTTAAATACCGAATGGGTATGATTCGGTATTTAAGAGTCGGTAAATAGGAATTACCTACATCTGGCCCCGAATGTCTTAAACTTAACGTACTATGGAGAATATTATTAGTTTTTCTAATTTTAATGTACAATTTCCCCCAAAAACCATGCACAAATGTGATAGTATAGGTACCTTTTTAGAATAAGCACGAGGATACCCTTGCGGGTGATAGTGAGCTTTACAATTACACATAACATCAGCTGCCATCAAAGCCTTACCAAATTCTCCATCGTCATCAGCAGTCACATAAAGTTTCATGTCATGTGCTATTCAGAAACACCTTAAAGGAAGCTTCATCAAATTTAGCGTCCAGCTTAAAGCATGGTCTAATTGCACTCATAGATGAACATAGGAGGTTACATATTCCATGACTTGGTAATCAATCTACAATACACATTTAGGTTCTAAGCCTTATAAGGACATAATTGTTTTATTTAATGAGCTTTATTGAATTTTTCAATTTGTAACACTTGTCTGTGTGACCCACTGGTGTCAACTGTAAAAGAACGATACCTTTTGGCATCAGCTGGTAACGAATCTCACATTTTTCATATTTTAAGAGTGAGGCCTTCAAATTAAATGAAGATGAAGATGTCAGTGAAATCGGCCAGCATTGGTTGTGAAAGTTTTTGGAAAGAGACCTAGTACATCACTGAGTTTAATTCTAACACCTTTGAATGGCCGCCCCAACCAGTCATGCACACTTCCCTGTTCTCCATTGCAGCCTGCATGGAGATCATTCCCATCCCTACAGCCCCTTGCTTTGGGCCATGTCACAGGGCTCAGACCATTCACAACTCTCCACTGGAGCATTGTGATTGGTTTAGGGGTGGGAGCCTGGCTGCCTGCTTCCTGATCTGACCTGGAGTCGACGCAGGCAAGCAGGAAAGAAGACACAGGACGCAGCGGCGGCAAGGTAAATTTAATTTGTTTGTTACCTTTTTTTTATGCAGCCTGTGGCCACACCATCCCTCCCAACCCCCCGCGTGACCGTCCCCACACACAAGCCATGCCAACCACCCCTCTAAAGACTGTAGCCTTAACCCCACGCGTGCGGCGCATTTTCCCGCTGTGCGCTGACTTTTGCAAAAACCCGCGGTTTATGACGAGCTCAGCTCATCATGAGCGTACGAGAGGCGTAACTCATGACGAGCTGAGCTCGTCATGAGCGTCGAAGGGGTTAAATAGTACTCTCTTTAGAAATGGAAAGCAATACAGGTCATGAAGGCGAAGACAAACTGATTGATGAAAAATTCACGACAAAAGTCACGCAGAAGTGTTCTGCACTGTCTGAAATATTTGATTTGAATATTTAGTCAGTCCTAAATAGAGGGAGTTCCCATAATCTAGTCTGAGGGCGAGCATGGCATTGACTACTGCTTTGCTGCTGGAAACTCGAAACTGGAAGAAAATATAAGTTTTTCCTGAGAGATTTCAGAAGCCCAAAACAGATGGATGAAACTGTAACAAAGTAAGCGGGACAACTAAAGGTAAGTTCAGGAGAGGCTTAAACGTGCAAACCCCATTCATCGACAAGCTGGCCAACTGACCAACTCAGAACCCTCTAAAGTCATGGTTCCACAGTAGAACATTGAACGTGCACCCAGGCCATATCACACTTCTTCCTTCTTATATTGGAAATACATTTTTTAACAATAAGCTATCAGTAACAAACTAAACATAATCCTTCTTTTCCTAGAAATACACAAAAGAGGGGGAAATACCGCATGTGAGATGTACCTTCTCACAAAATCATTAGGATAACTTGGGCTTTTGCATTTTTTGTATTTTCAAAGAAACAAAAGGTCCTCAGCATAAAAAATAAATACAAACAATGTTTATATAGACCACAATAGGCTGCTATATATCTCTCAGTCCCTTATCCAGCCGGACAGAAAATGTAATAGTCAAATTGTTCAAGATTTAAGGTACATATCCGCTACAAGCATTGTAGTTACAGTAGGGCACAGTCCTGTACCGTACAGTGGAGAGTAAGAAAGAAGTAAAGTGAGAGGTTTATCAGGCAAACAGAAAGAGCTAGCAGGCCACTGTCATAAATCAAAGTAAGCAGTGTGTCCTGGAGTGAAACCTACAGGCAATGGTACAATAAGGTAAGGCGTATGTTTTACTCAAAAAAGTCGACGTTTCGATCCATGCTCAAATTATAAAGGGATCATCTTCAGGATTTAAGGGATTATTTTTGCCTGAACAGAAATTAAAACCGCCTGTTGAGGAAAAACAGGGAAGAAAACAGAAAATAGACAGTTGCAGTCAATTTTTGGAAAAATAAAGGTACATCAGCTTGATCTCTTAACTTACAACATTCGGATCCGCAGTGAGAAGTGTTACCTGATGGCGTGGGCATTCAGTGAATACAGCTATTAATCAGTGACAAGGGTGAATTGACAACTTTTGTTAAAAAAGGGGCTGAGGAGGGGAAAGAATTATGTGAAGGTGGAGTGCGCGCTAAGGCAGATTACACTGGCAAAGTGATGTGAACATAGGGTCGGCCTGTTGTTCTAGTTCTGCGGGGATCAAGTGCTCCCAGGCTTAATGAGACGAGCAACCAAAAGCACAACCGGTACTGATTAATTATCCGGTGGCGTGACATGTTTTTGGTGGGAGTAGGGCTGGATGGCCAGGGTACTAATAAGCTAGTGAGGGAGCAGCCCGAACCTACCAATTGGTGGCAGTTTGGAGGCAGAGAGCCTCGGGGGTCAGCTCAACGGAGGCTTCGATAGCGAGAAAGCACACAGATACTGCGGAAGCAAAGGAACAATTATGGGCCGGTGGTAGATTACAGGGGTGGTACGGGGAATAAGGTTGGTTATGACTTTACCGTGAATATTGTCAGAAGTCCTCCTGAGCGAGTGAGCGGCAAGGGGAGCCGCGTTAGGGGGCAGCATGCACGTTGAGGCTGTCTGCGGGGGCACGGTTGTATCCGTAGGTATTGGTAGAAATTGCCCTGCTTTAAGGAAGGAGGAGAGCGTTAGGACCTACTAGGCAGAGGTGAATGAAATAGCACAAGTTGCAATAACGCGTGAGTTTACCGTTTCTGGTAGCGTGCTTTGGACTTCTAAATGGCCGGTTGGAGGCAGTGTGAGCCTTGACACCGTCTGTGGAACAGCGGTTGGTTCGATGACTAATCCGCTAAGGGGAGAGGGCAGCTGGGTTAGAAGTGGAGTGCGAGTATATTTGTTAAGAGGTCAGTGGCAGTGGCACTTACCCTGTAAGATGAGGGGACGTGCGTTGTACGCTGTGCTTCCCTGGAACGCTAATGCGCTAATGGGTTGCTGGGGTCTTATTGGACGGCCGTCGGTCACATGACCTGGGCTCCGAGGAAGCTAGTGCTGCTTCAGGCTCGCGTGGCCGCCATCTTATAACGGTCTGCGAGTATGCACCTGGTGGGTGATGAGCCGGTGATATCTGTACATTACAGTGAAAGTGCAACCGTGCATATTAAAAATGATGGTCAATGAAAGAATCAAGGAAGGATTATTTAAAAATTATCGGCGCGTTCAGTCTATGGTGGTTCGTGATTAACCGTATTAGGGAGGGGGTGTTTTTAGAGTGACAAAAGGAGTAAAACATTTATGCATTGTTTAAACATTTTGGGTCCATAGTTCTCATCGCACACGTCTAGAGTGCTTGATTTTAACACTGATTTCTCGGTCAGATATTTACAGGAGAGTAGTCCAGTCTTCGCTTCTGTTCAGGCCTGTGTGGATCGTGTTAAATTGAATAATTGTCTTTAGTTCCTCACGATTTAGAAGTTGGCCCAAATTGCCACCTCTTTGCGGAAGCTTTACAACTTTCAGAATTGTCCATTTGATGTCATCAGCAGTGTGGTTGCATGCAGAGAAATGTTCCACAAGAGGTGCGTTGGGTGTCCCACATCTGATGCGGCTTCTGTGCTGGCAAATACGAGTCTTTGCTTTTTGGGTGGTCTGGCCCACATACATTTTGGGGCAAGGGCAAAGGATTGCATAAATAACATTACAACTGTTACAGTTGGTGAAATGTTTCATTTCTACAGTTACTCCATTGTGGCTAAAATTACGGGCCTCAATTGTGAACTCACATACTGTGCAACATCCACACTTAACGTGCCCCAAGATTGGTGGTAGTCCCCAGTTGGATTCAATAGTTGTCCTGGGGATAGGAGCAGGTAAGGCGGCTCTGACCAAGTGGTCCTTTAAGTTCTTACTTTTCCTGAAGGCAAAGAGTGGTCTCTCTAGGTATATTGGGCCTGCATTTACCGTTGGCCAGTGTTTGAGGATAGACTTGCGAATTTTATTAGAGACCGGAGAAAAGGTGGTCACACAGGCTATTCTCTCTGTTTTGTCCCTTGTCTTTGGTGTGAGAAGAACTTCTGGGGGGCAGTACCAAGCCCTTTTGGTAGCAGTCTTTACCAATCTTCTCGGGTAGCCCCTTGTTTTTAATTTATTGGCAAGAATGGTGGCTTCCCTGAAGTAGTCAGTTTTAGATGAACAATTACGCCTGATCCTTAAAAATTGGGAATATGGCAAAGAGTCTTTCAGAGCCCTTGGGTGATTGCTATTGTAGCTAAGAAGGGTGTTTCTTTCAGTGGGCTTCCTGTGTAGGCGTGTTAATAGTTCACTGTCATGGTGGAAAATTGTTAGGTCTAGAAAGGCAATTTGGTTTTTGTCATAGGAAAGGGTGAAATTGAGATCTGCGCAGTTGTTGTTTAGCCAGTGATTAAACGAATGCAATGTGTTAATCTCAAGGTTCCAAATCAGGAAAATGTCGTCTATATAACGACGCCATAACATTATTCCTGGGAGAAATGGATTGCTATCTGTTAAGATAGTGCCAGTCTCGAGCGCGTCCATGAAAAGAATGGCCAGGTTAGGAGCAAAAATGGCCCCCATGGACGTCCCCTTTATTTGTTGATAATAAACATCATCAAACATAAAGTAGTTTCTGGAAAGATATATCTTAAGCAGCTGTAAGATGACGAGTGATGGGACCCTGTGTGGACGTGGCCGTGAGTCAAGAGTTTTCTGGATAACCAGGAGAGCCGCTGTCTGGGGGATGTTAGTATAAAGCGACTCTACGTCCATGGTGCAGAGGGTGTGAACTGCAGGGTCATAGGGATAGTGTTCAACTAAATTTATCATCGCCATGGTATCCCTTACATAACAGGCTGTAGATGGTACAAAGTCTTTTATGAAGAAATCAACATAGACTCCGAGTGGATCAAGGACTGAGCCACAGGTGGAGACTATTGGTCTCCCGGGTGGGTTCTCGATGTTCTTGTGTACCTTTGGGAGGGTGTAAATGAATGGTTGGCGAGGGATTTTTACATTGAGGAAACAGTGTTCTTTTTTACTCAAATAACCTTCAGAAACAGCATCCGTTGTGAGTTTGAATATAATGTCTTGGATGCTTTTGGTGGGATTACCAGGTAATCTCTGATAGTGATCTGTATTACCAAGCTGGCGTTGGATTTCATTTTTATACGATTCAATGTCTTGGAGAATAATCCCACCCCCTTTGTCAGCACTCTTAATGACAAGTGAAGGATTACTTTTTAACGTGCTTATGGCTTCTTTTTCAACTCGTGAAATATTATATGGAACATATAACTTTTTTCCTCTCAAGTTCACAGAGATGTTTGCAAACTAATTTTTCAAACGTTATTATCTCAGATGGAATCATATTGGCAGATGGAAGGAATGTGGATGGGGGTCGAAAGGGTGTATTAGAGTTGGACATGTTAGAAGGATGGAGTTGGAAAAAAGCCTTCAGTCGAATTAGTCTAAAGAATCTGAGTAATTCCGTATGAAGTTCCATAAAGTTTGGTCTAATCGTAGGAACAAAGAATAAACCTTTTTTCAGAAGTGTAACCTCTGGGCTCTGTAATGTATGCTTGGATAGGTTGAAAATGGGTATTAACTCAGAAGGAGGTTGGTCAGAGGATGGAAGGAGTAAGGCGTCAATGTCGGCAGTTTGATCTACCACTGATAATAGTTGTTCCTGGTTTTGCGCTCGCCTGGGGCATTGAACCATCGTTGCGGCTTCTTTACACGCCTCCTTTGTGGCGTGCCTGGTTGGCCCCTGGATAAAAAATTGTGCTGGGCCCCTCCTCCACGTCTCTGGTTGCTTGCACCTTCGCCTGGATCTGAACTTTCAGAGGAGTCTTCTGACGTATCAGAGAAGTCAACTATATTCTGGCGTTTGTTATATCTCCCCCACGGTCTGCTGTTGGAGTTAAAGTTTGGTCTGTTGGTGTAGAAATCCTTGTGTAGGTAAGGATAGGTATTCTCAACGTTGTAATTTTTTATATCTTTCTTTATTTTATTGGATTTTTTGTTTTGTTCAATTCGGTAAAAGTCTGCTACTGTTTTTTCAACCTGATTAAGTAGCTTCTTACACTCCGCAGAGGGGTCTGAGTCATTAATTTGTTTTAATAGGTCACCGATTTCTATTTCTAGTGATTTAAGTGTTTCAGTGGCTATATCTATGCCTAGTGCGAGCCAGTGCCTGGAGCATGTGGTTCCAATGTAACTGAAATTGGAGATGTATTTAGGATTGTCTGTAAAAATCCCTGGTATGTTGCGGACCTGTAGGCCTACTGGTATAACATCGGCTTTTAAGTAATCAGTGAGCTTTAACACCATAAGCTGTAGGCGAACCTGCTTTTTCTTAAGTTTTTCTAATTGCTCAGGTAAAGAAGAAGTGGTACCTGTTGGAACATCTGGGGTATCAGACAGCAAGGAGGGCCCAGAGCATAAATGTTTTAAGTATTCTGCAGTATATAAGGGAGCATGGGCTGACATTCCTAGGAGGGATAGGGTAGAAAGTAGTAGGTATAAGTACTTTGGCACTAGGGTGGCGGACCTCGACAGGCGAGGATTAGAGGTTAGAGCAAACCCCTGCAATCAAGCGATTGCGCTCAGCTTATTTTAGAAAACAAGGGGAACCCAGTCGGTAGCTTAGGACCATGGGTATCAAGTATTTTCAAAGAAACAAAAGGTCCTCAGCATAAAAAATAGGCTTTTTTCCAACTCCATCCTTCTAACATGTCCAACTCTAATGCACCCTTTCGACCCCCATCCACATTCCTTCCATCTGCCAATATGATTCCATCTGAGATAATAACGTTTGAAAAATTAGTTCACAAAGATCTCTGTGAACTTGAGAGGAAAAAATTATATGTTCCATATAATATTTCACGGGTTGAAAAAGAAGCCATAAGCACGTTAAAAAGTAATCCTTCACTTGTCATTAAGAGTGCTGACAAAGGGGGTGGGATTGTTCTCCAAGACATTGAATCGTATAAAAATGAAATCCAACGCCAGCTTGGTAATACAGATCACTATCAGAGACTACCTGGTAATCCCACCAAAAGCATCCAAGACATTATATTCAAACTCACAACGGATGCTGTTTCTGAAGGTTATTTGAGTAAAAAAGAACACTGTTTCCTCAATGTAAAAAGCCCTCGCCAACCAGTCATTTACACCCTCCCGAAGGTACACAAGAACATCGAGAACCCACCCGGGAGACCAATAGTCTCCCCCTGTGACTCAGTCCTTGAGCCACTCGGAGCCTATGTTGATTTCTTCATAAAAGACTTTGTACCATCTACAGCCTGTTATGTAAGGGATACCATGGCGATGATAAATTTAGTTGAACACTATCCCTATGACCCTGCAGTTCACACCCTCTGCACCATGGACGTAGAGTCGCTTTATACTAACATTCCCCAGACAGCGGCTCTCCTGGTTATCCAGAAAACTCTTGACTCACGGCCATGTCCACACAGGGTCCCATCACTCTTCATCTTACAGCTGCTTGAGATATGTCTTTCCAGAAACTACTTTATGTTTGATGATGTTTATTATCAACAAATAAAGGGGACGTCCATGGGGGCCATTTTTGCTCCTAACCTGGCAATTCTTTTCATGGACGCGCTCGAGACTTGCACTATCTTAATAGATAGCAATCCATTTCTCCCAGGAATAATGTTATGGCGTCGTTATATAGACAACATTTTCCTGATTTGGAACCTTGAGATTGACACATTGCATTTGTTTAATCACCGGCTAAACAACAACTGTGCAGATCTCAATTTCACCCTTTTCTATGACAAAAAACCAAATAGCCTTTCTAGACCTAACAATTTTCCACCATGACAGTGAACTATTAACACGCCTACACAGGAAGCCCACTGAAAGAAACACCCTTCTTAGCTACGATAGCAATCACCCAAGGGCTCTGAAAGACTCTTTGCCATATTCCCAATTTTTAAGGATCAGGCGTAATTGTTCATCTAAAACTGACTACTTCAAGGGAAGCCAACATTCTTGCCAATAAATTAAAAACAAGGGGCTACCCAAGAAGATTGGTAAAGACTGCTACGAAAAGGGCTTGGTACTGCTCCCGAGAAGTTCTTCTCACACCAAAGACAAGGGACAAAACAGAGAGAATAGCCTGTGTGACCACCTTTTCTCCGGTCTCTAATAAAATTCGCAAGTCTATCCTCAAACACTGGCCAACGGTAAATGCAGGCCCAATATACCTAGAGAGACCACTCTTTGCCTTCAGGAAAAGTAAGAACTTAAAGGACCACTTGGTCAGAGCCGCCTTACCTGCTCCTATCCCCAGGACAACTATTGAATCCAACTGGGGACTACCACCAATCTTGGGGCACGTTAAGTGTGGATGTTGCACAGTATGTGAGTTCACAATTGAGGCCCGTAATTTTAGCCACAATGAAGTAACTGTAGAAATGAAAAATTTCACCAACTGTAACGGTTGTAATGTTATTTATGCAATCCTTTGCCCTTGCCCCAAAATGGATTTGGGCCAGACCACCCAAAAAGCAAAGACTGGTATTTGCCAGCACAGAAGCCGCATCAGATGTGGGACACCCAACGCACCTCTTGTGGAACATTTCTCTGCATGCAACCACACTGCTGATGACATCAAATGGACAATTCTGAAAGTTGTAAAGCTTCCGCAAGGAGGTGGCAATTTGGGCCAACTTCTAAATCGTGAGGAACTAAAGACAATCATTCAATTTAACATGATCCACACAGGCCTGAACAGAAGCGAAGACTAGGCTACTCTCCTGTAAATATCAGACCGAGAAATCAGTGTTAAAATCAAGCACTCTTGACGGGTGCGATGAGAACTATGGACCCAAAAAGTTTAAACAATGCATAAATGTTTTACTCCTTTTGTCACTCTAAAAACACCCCCTCCCTGATACGGTTAATCACGAACCACCATAGACTGCACGCGCCGATAATTTTTAAATAATCCTTCCTTGATTCTTTCATTGACCATCATTTTTAATATGCACGGTTGCACTTTCACTGTAATGTACAGATATCAGCGGCTCATCACCCACCAGGTGCATACTCGCAGACCGTTATAAGATGGCGGCCACGCGAGCCTGAAGCAGCACTAGCTTCCTCGGAGCCCGGGTCATGTGACCGACGGCCGTCCAATAAGACCCCAGCAACCCATTAGCGCATTAGCGTTCCAGGGAAGCACAGCGTACAACGCGCGTCCCCTCATCTTACAGGGTAAGTGCCACTGCCACTGACCTCTTAACAAATATACTCGCACTCCACTTCTAACCCAGCTTCCCTCTCCCCTTAGCGGATTAGTCATAGAACCAACCGCTGTTCCACAGACGGCGTCAAGGCTCACGCTGCCTCCAACCGGCCATTTAGAAGTCCAAAGCACGCTACCAGAAATGGTAAACTTGTGCGTTATTGCAACTTGTGCTATTTCATTCACCTCTGCCTAGTAGGTCCTAACGCTCTTCTCCTTCCTTAAAGCAGGGCAATTTCTACCAATACCTACGGATACAACCGTGCCCCCGCAGACAGCCTCAACGTGCATGCTGCCCCCTAACGCGGCTCCCCTTGACGCTCACTCGCTCAGGAGGACCTCTGACAATATTCACGGTAAAGTCATAACCAACCTTATTCCCTGTACCACCCCTGTAATCTACCACCGGCCCATAATTGTTCCTTTGCTTCCGCAGTATCTGTGTGATTTCTCGCTATCGAAGCCTCCGTTGAGCTGACCCCCAAGGCTCTCTGCCTCCAAACTGCCATCAATTGGTAGGTTCGGGCTGCTCCCTCACTAGCTTATTAGTACCCTGGCCATCCAGCCCTACTCCCACCAAAATCATGTCACGCCACCGGATAATTAATCAGTACCGGTTGTGCTTTTGGTTGCTCATCTCATTAAGCCTGGGAGCACTTGATCCCCGCAGAACTAGAACAACAGGCCGACCCTATGTTCGCATCACTTTGCCAGTGTAATCTGCCTTAGCGCGCACTCCACCTTCACATAATTCTTTCCCCTCCTCAGCCCCTTTTTTAATAAAAGTTGTCAATTCACCCTTGTCACTGATTAATAGCTGTATTCACTGAATGCCCACGCCATCAGGCAACACTTCTCACTGCGGATCCGAATGTTGTAAGTTAAGAGATCAAGCTGATGTACCTTTATTTTTCCAAAAATTGACTGCAACTGTCTATTTTCTGTTTTCTTCCCTGTTTTTCCTCAACAGGCGGTTTTAATTTCTGTTCAGGCAAAAATAATCCCTTAAATCCTGAAGATGATCCCTTTATAATTTGAGCATGGATCGAAACGTCGACTTTTTTGAGTAAAACATACGCCTTACCTTATTGTACCATTGCCTGTATGTTTCACTCCAGGACACACTGCTTACTTTGATTTATGACAGTGGCCTGCTAGCTCTTTCTGTTTGCCTGATAAACCTCTCACTTTACTTCTTTCTTACTCTCCACTGTATGGTACAGGACTGTGCCCTACTGTGACTACAATGCTTGTAGCGAATATGTACCTTAAATCTTGAACAATTTGACTATTAAATTCCCTGTCCGGCTGGATAAGGGACTGAGAGATATATAGCAGCCTATTGTGGTCTATATAAACATTGTTTGTATTTATTTTTTATGCTGAGGACCTTTTGTTTCTTTGAAAATACTTGATACCCATGGTCCTAAGCTACCGACTGGGTTCCCCTTGTTTTCTAAAATTTGCATTTTTTGTAAAACTCTTACGAGCAGGCTCAGATTTCAAACGAGAAGATGCCCACTATAAGACTCAGACACACCACTGTTCTCGTTGATAGGCCTAACAGGAAAAACGTGACTGTGATTCCAGATACGAGCATCATTGGTTTTGACAGCGTTTTTGAATGGATTAACCACACTCTATACAGAAGTGAATTTGGACCAGTTTTGACATCCTACAGGAGCTTTAACTTTGACTTTGTCACCAACATTGAATTTAACAAACTTACTAGACCTGTGAGTATCTAGATAGATCTTCTTTTTTTGTTGAATTGCTAATTCATTGCCTCTCCATTCGCCAATGCCATTGTCTTCCCAGTTGTAGACTGAGGTGTAAATCAATAAGCAGAGATGCAATTTTGTAACTCATACCTCCAGTTTAAACAGTTGACTCTCGCCAGTTGGATGCTTTCTTTCAAAGTTTTGTTAAATCTCTCAATAGTACCATTTGACTCATGATGATAAAGAGAAATGTTCTTGTGTTCAATGCTAGAGCGTGGCTAGGTGCACAGCGAATTGTTTGTATTATTTTTGTTGTTTTTGTTAAGGAAGTTTAAGTAAAGTTTAAAGAATTGGGTGCTCCTTGAGGTAGCGTAACCGTCCAAGCACGCTGGATAAGTGAAAATTACTAGCGCACAAACAAGAGTAAGTGCATCCCTGTTGTCGGGCACACCGTGTTGGGTCGTCTCGCCGGACTGACTCCGTAAGTTTGTTCAAATGATAATCACACAAATTCAATTAATTCATCATATCAAGTTTTTATTTTGTAGATATTTCATTTCATATCCTCGTTTTATGTATCTCCAAAGTTCATTGGTAATGAGATGCACAAACGCTCCAATGCATTTCGGGCATCGCCCTTTATCAAGAAGCTCTGTTGGTGAAAAATAATACGATTCAAATACGCTCATCTTAACATGTGGTGCATCACTTAATTTCACATTAGCAGTCACAAACAAAGCATTAGTCTGGTTAAGTGTCGAGAGTAGTTATTTTTGACCAGAAAGATAAATAAATCACATCACGTCGTACATTTCAAAAGGATTGTGGAAAAGAAAAAATGTAAAAGGAGGATGAAATGTACAGAGTGTTTCTTGTGGCTGTGAAAAGCAGAAAACGGTTTGTGGTTGAAGCTGTTCGGGGAAGAAAACATGGGTTTAGGACGATTGTTGTGCGCGGATTGTTGTTTGGCGAAAGCTAATGTTCGCCGGGTGATGGGTAAACTTACTTCATAGGAAGCTAAAGTCGTCTCGAGTGGTCGATTGAATGTGGAGACTCCTCTCGTCCCTGGAAATCCGGGGAAATCAAGGTTGCTGTGTGTGCCCGCGGGAGGGGAGTTTAAACTTGGATAAGACCCGGAAATTGTTGTGGTGTCATGAACATAGAAACGGGACTGGGTTAAAGCCCATGGAAAAAGTGGCGGCCATTTACTACAGGTGCTGGAAATGTGACTGGTGAATATGGTAGTGAATTCAAATCATAGGAGAGTCTGCATTGACGGGGTAAACAGCAGTTATATAGGTATGATGTGACACACCACAGAAAATACAATGCATCAAAAGTTATTATATTTACAAGTAGCAGCTGAGTTCAATACGGTCATTGAGACCGAACGGTTTCAACGACTGAAGTCGATAAATCCAGTTGGTCTCGCGTTGAAGCAACGCTTTGTTATTGTCTTTACCTTCTTTTTTTTCCACCATCTCTAGTACCATGAATATGAGTTGAGCAATATTATGCCTTGATTCATTAAAGTGCATGGCTATGTTGGAACGTTCATTCTTGGTTCGTATGTTAGACTTGTGCTCGTTGAGCCGTATCTTAATTTTTCTCTCGGTTTTCCCTATATAAATTTTCCCGCATGGACATTTTAATAGGTAGATGAGATTCATGGAATCGCATGTTGCATTAACATTCATTTTAATGTTGTTTCCTTTCATTGGGTGATTGATCTTGTTTCCCCGTATAATATTATTGCAACTGTTGCAGTTGTGGCAAGGGCGTGTGCCATTGTAAACGATCGTTTCCTTGGATTCTCTTGATAGTATTTCTTTCAAGTTGGATGCTCGAGTGTAGGCAAAAATTGGTGGACTGTTGAACAATTCCTTGAAGTCAGGTTCTGTGGCGAGTATGCGCCAATGATTTAAGATGATTTTTTTGAAGAGGTTGCTCTGAGTGGAATGCTGGGAAACCACTATCATCCTACTGTCTTCTTTTTTGGTAGTTCTGGTTAGGGCTGTCTTGCGTGAGATAGTGTTGACTTTTTCAATTGCTTCCGATATGACTTCTTGAGGGTACCCTCTGTTTTGAAATCTTATGACCATTTCTTTGATGCGGGTATTGTAAGTCATTGGATCCGATGTTATGCGTTTGATGCGTAGCATTTGACTGTAGGGAAGATGTGTTTTTTAAAGAGTTCTGATGGAAGCTTGTGTAGTGCAAAGTATTATTGTGATCAGTACTTTTCCTGCATAAATCAGTTTCTATTTTGCCTTTGGTGAACTCGATGGTTACATCCAAGAAATGTATAATGTGATCACTAATTTGCCAGGTTAATTGAATCCTTTCGTCTTTGGTATTAAATTCGATGAGTGCTGATTCCAGTTTTTCTCTTGTGTCTTTTCATATGAAGAACAAGTCGTCTATGTAACGGACAAATAATTTAAGGTTGTCTTTGCAAATGTCGATGTCATAGATGAACGAGTTTTCAAACTCTGCCATGTACATGTTGGCATAGGTTGGTGCAGCGCAGTTTCCCATAGCCATCCCGGACAATTGTGCATACCAATGCTGGTCATAGGAGAAGTAGCTGTGGTATAATGTGTAAATCATTAATTCCGTTAGGAATGGTTGTAAGTCAGAAGAAATATCACTATTTAGAATCGCTTTTTCCACGGCCTCTATCCCTCCGCCATGTGGAATTGAGGTGTAGAGGCTTCTTATGTCTGCTGTGCATAGTATGAGGTTTTCTCCTTCGTTGATTTGTACATCAGATAGTTTAGCCAAAAATTCTGTTGTGTCCTTTATATAACTTTTTTGGTTTTTTACCATGGTTGTTGGTGACGATCCACAAATTTGCCCACCGGTTCGTGAATAGAACCTCTAGTGGAGATTATTGGTCTAAAAGGTGGGTCAACTATATCTTTGTGTATCTTAGGGAGCATTGTTATGGTTGGGCTCCGTGGATATTCAATTGTTAAGTATTTACTTGTCCTTTCATCAATGATGCCTTCATTGGCAGCTTTTTGAAGAAGCTTCATCAATTCAATTTTATATTCAGAAGTTGGATTCCTTTCAAGTGGCATGTATGTGCTGCGGTCTGATATATGTTCCTTGATTTTTGCCGTGTACATACTGGTGTTAACTATAACTAGCGCGCCACCTTTATCCGCTTTGAGGCATTCTATCTGTTTGTTGTTGGCTATTTTTCTGCGGGTGTCCTTATCTTTCTGAGTGATGGCTAAACTATCTGATGTACAAATCAAGGAAGGAGAAAACCTCATACTATGCACAGCAGACATAAGAAGCCTCTACACCTCAATTCCACATGGCGGAGGGATAGAGGCCGTGGAAAAAGCGATTCTAAATAGTGATATTTCTTCTGACTTACAACCATTCCTAATGGAATTAATGATTTACACATTATACCACAGCTACTTCTCCTATGACCAGCATTGGTATGCACAATTGTCCGGGATGGCTATGGGAAACTGCGCTGCACCAACCTATGCCAACATGTACATGGCAGAGTTTGAAAACTCGTTCATCTATGACATCGACATTTGGAAAGACAACCCTAAATTATTTGTCCGTTACATAGACAACTTGTTCTTCATATGGAAAGACACAAGAGAAAAACTGGAATCAGCACTCATCGAATTGAATACCAAAGACGAAAGGATTCAATTAACCTGGCAAATTAGTGATCACATTATACATTTCTTGGATGTAACCATCGAGTTCACCAAAGGCAAAATAGAAACTGATTTATTCAGGAAAAGCACTGATCGCAATAATACTTTGCACTACACAAGCTTCCACCAGAACTCTTTAAAAAACATCTTCCCTACAGTCAAATGCTACGCATCAAACGCATAACATCGGATCCAATGACTTACAATACCCGCATCAAAGAAATGGCCATAAGATTTCAAAACAGAGGGTACCCTCAAGAAGTCATATCGGAAGCAATTGAAAGAGTCAACACTATCTCACGCAAGACAGCCCTAACCAGAACTACCAAACAAGAAGACAGTAAGATGATAGTGGTTTCCCAGCATTCCACTCAGAGCAACCTCTTAAAAAAATCATCTTAAATCATTGGCGCATACTCGCCACAGAACCTGACTTTAAGGAATTGTTCAACAGTCCACCAATTTTTGCCTACACTCGAGCATCCAACTTGAAAGAAATACTATCAAGAGAATCCAAGGAAACGATCGTTTACAATGGCACACGCCCTTGCCACAACTGCAACAGTTGCAATAATATTATACGGGGAAACAAGATCAATCACCCAATGAAAGGAAACAACATTAAAGTGAATGTTAATGCAACATGCGATTCCATGAATCTCATCTACCTATTAAAATGGCCATGCGGGAAAATTTATATAGGGAAAATCGAGAGAAAAATTAAGATACGGCTCAATGAGCACAAGTCTAACATACGAACCAAGAATGAACGTTCCAACATAGCCATGCACTTTAATGTATCAAGGCATAATATTGCTCAACTCAAATTCATGGTACTAGAGATGGTGAAAAAAAAGAAGGTAAAGACAATAACAAAGCGTTGCTTCAATGCGAGACCACCTGGATTTATCGACTTCAGTCGTTGAAACCGTTCGGTCTCAATGACCGTATTGAACTCAGCTGCTACTTGTAAATATAATAACTTTTGATGCATTGTATTTTCTGTGGTGTGTCACATCATACCTATATAACTGCTGTTTACCCTGTCAATGCACACTCTCCTATGATTTGAATTCACTACCATATTCACCAGTCACATTTCCACCACCTGCAGTAAATGGCCGCCACTTATTCCATGGGCTTTAACCCAGTCCCGTTTCTATGTTCATGTTCCCATGACACCACAACAATTTCCGGGTCTTATCCAAGTTTAAACTCCCCTCCCGCGGGCACACACAGCAACCTTGATTTCCCCGGATTTCCAGGGACGAGAGGAGTCTCCACATTCAATCGACCACTCGAGACAACTTTAGCTTCCTATGAAGTAAGTTTACCCATCACCCGGCGAACATTAGCTTTCGCCAACCCACAATCCACGCACAACAATCATCCTAATCCCATGTTTTCTTCTCCGAACAGCTTCAACCACAAACCTTTTTCTGCATTTTACAGCCACAAGAAACACTCAGTACGTTTCATCCTCCTTTTACATTTTTTCTTTTCCACACTCCTTTTGAAATGTACGACGTGATGTGATTTATTTATCTTTCTGGTCAAAAATAACTACTCTCGACACTTAATCAGACTAATGCTTTGTTTGTGACTGCTTGTGTTCAATGCCACACTTCACCAGATAATCCTCGATTTCACGTCAACAAAATTGTGGTCCATTATCTGATAGTAACAAACAAGGAAAACTTTCACGCTTGAAGATAGAATCCAAAAACGTAATTACATATTGTGTCGTGATGTCCCTCACAGAACTCACTTCAATCCACCGAGAGTATAAATCTAACAAAACAATCAAAAAAGGAGTTTGATGTTCACCATCAAGAGGACCAACTGTATTAATGGCAACTTCATCCCAAGGGCACATGAGTAGTCTCCTACAAACCATAGGTAGTTGTCTGGGCTTAAGAACTTTGTCGCTCAAAGTGCAAGGAACACAATCACGCACCGCACGTTCCACCATGAGATCCAAACCAGGCCACCAAAAATCTTGAAAGCTTTCTTTGATTTTAGAAATACCCATGTGTCCTTCGTGAGCCATCTGGATAATTTTGCTCCTCAAATTCTCGGGTGGAACTAACCTTGTGCCTCTAGTTAAGATGCTTTTAACAATGGCTAACTCATTAGACACTAACGACCAAGGCTTCTCAAGTCTGTTTTCCTTATCTTGTGACACCAATTCCATTACACCCAACAATTCTGAATCATTCTTCAATTCATCCTTCCACTCATTTTCCTTTATCACACCTAAAGTGATGTCACACACTCTTACATCAAATTCTTCACCCAGTCCTTCTCACAAGACATCTCCGTTGAGTCTATAGTGTCCAAAATTATACTCCTGCAAAGATATAACCCACCTCCTGATCCTAGATGAAATTGAGTCAAGGCCTTTCTTTTCAATAATTTCTTCAAGAGGCTTATGATCTGACCTGACAATATTGAAAGAAAGATATTGATCATACAAAATCCCCTAGTATCTGGCCTTAAATGAAAGAACAGGAGGCTGGCCTAAATCGAATGGCCACCAAGATTGAAACCTGGCAGAATCAGGGTCTTCATAAATTATGCTCTCTGTCTTGTACTCCTTGCAGCTTTTGTGCAAACATTTGGCAACTGTGGATAAGTTATCGTAGAACAGCTTTTTAGAGTCCCATTTTCTCAGATATCATCTGTGTGTCAACCTCATGTACTTCCAGTGAAAAGCCATAAGATTATACAGTCTACGTCAAAGGTGATATATATATATATACATTAGAAAGCGTGGCAATGGAAGATCCCTGATGGACACCTTGTTTAAGCTGGGCAGAAGCTGAAGTAAATGGACCCAATATAAATTGCTGATAACGTTCCCAAAGAAAAGAGTGCATTCATCTGAGGGAAAATCTTTCTCTTGAGAGGTTTTCCAGCAGTATTGTATAATATTTTAAACCTGGTGACCCCTGTGTGTCATTTTCAGAATGATGACTAAAAATCCAAGTTTACCATTAAAGAGGGCTTTTAATTACAATTCTTTAGACATCATAAGTAAAATCCACAATAAATGATAACTTCCAATTGTGATCTGCCTACCTGATCCCAATTGGAAGTTATCACTTATTAAATGTAATAAGCTTACCCATCGTATGGGAGGGGTAGGCCTTGCAGTAATGAAAAATGAATTTAGGAGCTTTTCACTACGAGGACATGTAAAACTTAAACGTACATGCCTAACATTTTAATCACACTGCACTCTGCCCTCTCGGCTGTTTAAGCATACCCTAATGGCAGTCTGAAACTGAACACACAGGCTGCAATGGCAGGTCTGGAACTGGTTTGGGGATGGCCCTGCAGGTAGGGTCAATTCCAACTCCAAGGGATTCTTCAATAGTGGCAGCACATATGCTGATTTCCAGGAAGAAGGAGCTGTTACGAGTTCTGAAGTGCTGTTCATAAGCCTGCACAAGTAATTATCAAGGATGACAGGGATCAAGTGAAGAGCCAGAGAAGTGGACATTAGGAGTTCTTCATATCATGTAAAGGATTTGGACTTAAACTGGATAGTGCTATCATGTTGACATTAGTCCAAGGTTCCAGAAATAATGTAAACCCAACTACATCTGAGAATGCAACTCTAGTCAGAAGTTTAAAATAGTGCCTTCGTTTCCCACTAATGTAACTTTGTCCACAGATGTGTCAAAGGCAGTGCTATGAGCCATGTGCCATACATAGACATTAGCAGCATCCTTCTCTTTAGCTTTATCTTATAACATATTCAAGGCAATGATACTTTCTGCCACGAAACAATTCTTCCTTAGTCTCTTCTTTTCTGAAAACAAATCTGTTGGTCCAAACAACAGAATTATGGTGAACATGTTGTCCTCTGCATGAAGAACATTTATTCATCGATGGAGGGACCTTCCCAGATAAGTAAATTACTATCAAAGTTGAAATGTTTCCTAAATATGAGACCTAAAACTGAGGCCCAGTCTACAGAATTTCTCTGAACCTTTATCATGAGGATTCCATGGGGGGACAAGGAGGAATTAGGAGACAGCCAGCCCTAATGGTAGATTACACTTCCACGACTGTGATATGTTTGGCACAAAGGGTGGAATATAAAGCAAAGTTAAATGGGTACTAAAATTAAAGGGAATATTAAAATTGAGAGTTGCTGATACCTACACCACAGCCAAATAGACTCCAAAGTTTATGAAAATACCTGTTCTGGTTGATTCAAAAAGGGCACCCCAGCCGTGCTTGCATTCACAGTTGTTATTATTTGAAAGTTGCAATTTGAAATCTTCTGCTGTAGTTTATAAATCCCTGTTTTTTCCCATTCCCCCTCATCAAACAGTGTAGTGACCTTAGATCTTGATGCCTTTTCTGCAAACCTGCTGAGACCAGAATTTAAATAATTAAAGGGAGCGCTTGCTCTCTGCAGGTTAAGGTAGTTCAGCAAGAATCTGTTCCACACGTAAAAGGAAATACTTGAAACCAGGAAAAAGAAGGACAGAAGACTGTAGCAGTGTAGTGGGCGGACTGGGATCTGAATTCAAGACATTTTACAAGATACATCCTACAAGTCAACATACCCACAGAATAATACAGAATGGAAAGGCAACAGAATGGAACTAAGCAGAGGAACAATAGATGAGCAACCATAAATGACGGTTTGTATGCTCTGTTTAAAATGATATGTATTTAACTGAAAAGAGGCCACAGTGGGGCATGGAGAAGTTGTTAAGGATTAAGGGAGGGACCCAGACGTTCTAATGGCCGAAGACTGGTAAATGAATCTATGTCATGAGGCATTAAGCCTCGCAACACACCAGCACTTTCTGGTAAAAGATTAAGATATGAATAAAAGCACAAGAGAGGAATAACATATTGAGTAAGTGGAACACAATTCAGAAACAGAGCACCTGAAAGGTAAGACTGGATTTTAACCCCTTCGCTGCGGGGGTAATTCCCCCGCTGTGCTGGGGTGAAGGGGGGGCACGCACAGCGCCCGCATGCTCATGACGAGCTCAGCTCGTCATGAGGCCTGGCGCTCCTGTGCTCATGACGAGCTGAGCTCCTCACAGGTACACCGGCTCCCATGGAACGCTCAGCACAGCTGGGGAATTCTCCCCACACCTGAGCAATCCACGGCTCATGACGAGCTGAGCTCGTCATGAGCACCGGAGCATCGTGCCTCATGACGAGCTCAGCTCGTCATGAGCACGGAAAAGGTTAAAAAAACACGAAAATGAAACAGCAAGACATAATGTGGAAATACCAACATTCCAACCTAAATAAGTAGGATAACAAAACAGTCACAAACAAATAGAAAAAAAGAATATGACGGGAAGGATAGGATGTATGTAAATAGAATAGGGAAATTTGAAATATACTGTAATGTTTCTGCACATAAACAAGACTAGGATAAAGGAAATTACAGAATTCTGTTATAGGAACAAGGATAAGGGAGCACTAACACCAGGTCAGGATCTTGGAAATCAAGGAAAAATGAACAAACACTCAGAAACTAGGGGGCATATAATCAAGAACGGCGTTAAAATTATCGCCGCTTTAGCGGCAGGAAACTGCCGCTAAAGCGGCGATAATGGGCTTGATAATATGCCCTTGAGAATTCCAATAGAAGCCCATGTTCACACCAGAACATGGGCTTTTATGGGAATTCACAAGGGCATATTATCAAGTCCATTATTGCCATTTCTTGATAATATGCCCCCAGGAACGGTCCTTCAAGCAGAAAAGCAAGCTTCATGCAGACTCTGCATTAAGATGGCTACAAGAACTCTGAGCTTTGAACAAATAGAGCTCCAATTCTAGAGGAACGAAAGCAGGGGCACTTCGAGGGTGGACGAGAGAAGCCAAACAGCCAGAAGAAGCTGAACAAGCAAACGCTGGGGCAGAAGAATGTCTGAAAAGCATCCATTTACACTGCAATAAATCTTTAGCGACTAGAAATCATGATGACAAACTGAAATCTACCTTCAGGATGTTATTTTGTCAACGTTTGAGAAAGGAATGGAATCTATAAACCAGAATGTATTACTGTGGCTGGTATGTGAAATTAAGCAAGGTGTAATATAGTGTGTGGTATTATTTAGTACATTTGGGCAAAATCATGACATGGGCCTTGTGAGTCTATAGTATAACTATTATGTCTAACTTACCAAAATGTGATGCCTTTTAGCATTAGTTACTGTATTACCCATCGGGTGCTGAGTAATAAAAAACGTTTCAATGAATATGTACCATAAATCCCTACAGTGATTTACTGAGAGCACCGTTGGTCAAGATTTTTCATTACTTCTACCGCTGGTCAATCAAACCATATGTCAATTACCATTCAACCATTACCATTCTAACAACCCTTTTTAACCTCTTATCATGAATCATTTTAGCCTTACTTGCCTTACTTACCTTTAATGGAGCACATGCTCATAAAGTAGATGATGCCCATAAAGTCAACTGCTGAGACTAATAATTACTCTCCAGTGCAATATTTTAAAATCAGTACTGAAATTAAAATCAGCTAAAGGAACAATAGTGAAGTCAAAAACTGTGCAACCCTATAACCACTGTGTATGAATTATGCAGGTCGGACAACACGTGCTCCCCTTTCTGGCCACAACTCTTAATATAATTGTTTTCTGCCAAAATATTATTTGATTCTGTATCTACCTTTTTGCCTTGAAATCCCAATTATTGGAATACTAATAATTACTATTCTAACTCCAGTCAGTGTATCAGTATAGAAGGTGTTGGGCTCAAAATCCAACAACGCGCCCCCTAAAGCAAGTCGTTGTAATGACTTGTGTGGTAAAGGAACGCGTGGTAACGTCTCGTTGGGGTAGTGACTGGTGAGTAAGGGCAGGTCATGGTTCTACCTGTGGGTTAAAGGATGCTTCCCTACAGGCACTGGCAGTATCCAGTTGATTAGTCAAATAGCCAGGTCCTCAGTGTCTTTCAGAACTCTGTAAGAGATGCGGCGGTCCTTAGATGAAGGAGTAGCTTGTTCCATGTCATTGCCGGTAAGTAGGAGAAGCAGAGATCCGCACATCTTCTATGTTGGATGCAGAGGGTGAGGGTTAGAGAAAGGGACGTGGTGCGTACGTGGCTGGTAGGAAGTAAGCATGGGCGGAAAATCCGTTACGCTCGCGGATTTTGCGAATTTTCGGTAAATTCGCGATCCGCGAACTCCCGCGAATTTACCGCGAATTCGCAAATCCGCGAGCGGCGGATTCCGGGGGCAAAAGTTCAAGCTTTGCTGGCCTGTTGTAACTATTTTACGATGGCGCCGGCAAGCTGCCAGCGCCATCCTAAAATAGTTACTAAGTTAGCTTCAACAGGAAGCTCTAATAGATAAAATAAAGCAGGTGCTCGAGGAAGGTGTGTCTCTTAATGTTGCATGATGATGCAAGTAGACTTGCTGACTACACGTATACTGGAGCGCTGCACACATACAACATAGCCGCTCCTGGTGACATTGTTATGAGGATTCCCTCGATACTATAGTCTTTTATTTATTTCCATTCTTGGTTGTTCAGTCGGGCTTGAATAGAACAAAATACAGAAAAGTCATCTGAATTGTGGGGGGGTTGTTCCTATCTGTAAAACGATGTTGTTAGTAGGCTCTTGAAGGCAGGGATGCTCATTGTGGTTTTGTCAGTTGCAAAGACAGGGTTATCGACTGTTTTTTTATTAATGGGCCAATCTGTACTGTAGTTTTTTAAATAAAAATAAAGGATCCGCAGGGGATCAAGACCGGACCTGAAGGTCTGCTTATTGTGGTTTTTTTGGGGAGATGTCAATGTTGGTATTGATACCCTGTGATGATGTATTGTAGATCTTAACCACCGCTCTACACTAGTACACAGGATTATCATGAATAAAAAGGGGGGTTAGATACTTGATTTTGTAATCAGGCTGTAGAGTAGTTAGGGGTGTTCACAGTTGACCCCATGGTATAGCGTCGTTCAGACCAGTGTTATTTGTGTCCAAACGGAACACCCACCTTTGTTCTTTCTCCAGGAGGTGTTCTTCCCTTTTTACTTGTTCAATTACGGTCCAACAGATGTATTCCGGCTTATGATCTTTTTCCAGAAAATGCGTCGTTAGTTTCGTGCTGGCTCTGCGGCTCATGATGGTACTTTTGTGTTCCCCTATCCTAGTTCTTATTGCCCTGCTGGTCATACCTACATATTCAAGGTGGCATGGACATGTGATGAGGTACACAACGTTGGAGCTGTTGCAGGTGGTGAATCCCCTTTGTTTCCAGCTGGTTCCATTGCGAAAGAACAGTTTCTTGCTCTTTTTTGTGAGGCAGCAAACCTTGCATTTGCCACAAGGATGGTGGCCTTGAACAAAGTTCGTGTTCCTGCTAGGATGCCACAACTGAACTTTGCTCGAAGATCGCGATATGAGAACTATGTTGTTGTTTCTGTGTGAATTTACAAATCTGTATTTTCTTCCTTTCCTTCTAGGGAACACAAAAGGTCACCCCATTTCCCCCCCAAAATTTTTTGGAATGTACTATGGGTCAACTCAAACCCAATAGCAGAACCCATTAGCCTATTTTTGCTAACCGGTTCTAGGATTGTAGGCATACCATACTTATTTAGAATTGAGTATTTTTCAGTAGGGACTACTATAGGTCCTGAGGAGTAAGTAGTAGGGGACTACTTACGAAACATGTCATGTCGACCAGGTAGTTAACAGAATTTGTTCTACCTCACGCTCCCCCTTTTTACTGTTCCCAGCTAGGGAATCCATTAAATCAATTCTTTTCCACTAGCCAGGGAATTTTTTAAATCCCCCTTTTGTATTCACTTATCTAGGTCCCTACACCATATCACTCACCACTACCTTCACACCACACATAGCCTACCATCACAAATTAAGTGCTCCTGCGTAGTTCGTAGGTCGCAGCACGCCCCGCCCCGTAGAGGGACGGGAAGACCCCGATGATGAAGCATGACACTAAGGGATTCTTAGTGTGTGAGGGGTATTTTAAAAACACATAGTGCTCTCCACTTGCCACCCGAAAGGAGAGCTGCTCTCATAGTTTGCCCACTATATATATAAAAAACCAAAAAGTATTTACACTACTGCCACCTTTTCTCATTTATTTAAATTGTAGGACATGTGTTGGTGTGCTTTACATGTGCTAATAGTGAAATATTTCTAATTTGTTTCTTACTATCGCTAGGACTATCTCTCCAATCGGGTAACATGGGGATCATCTTAAAATATCTTTTAAGTGTAATTTCCTATTGGAATCTAATTGAGATTTGGAATTTGTAGTCTATGAACTCAGAATTTGAAAGTACATTGTAGTACCTCATGACAGAGTCTTGGGAGTGGAATAATGTCATGCAGCAATTCCATGCTCATGGGTGGAATGCTGAAGGCGTAGTTGGGTGACCGGCTGCCTGTGATGGTCTCTGGTGGCTCATTGTGTACTGTAAATCAATGATTTTCGAGATAATCGTGTGTCCAATAATGGTACACAGTTTATTTAAAGTGAGGTGGAGAGTTTCTTGCAAGCTAGTGATGTAAAACATGTAAAAGGCTTGCTGTATAATCCTCAAACCAATGGTGTGTTTGAGAGGATGAACAGGGTGTTGGGAGAGTGTGTACAGTGGGCTGTGACCAAGAACTGTGTGGTGGCTAATGCAGTTAGCGCCATGTTCTGGTTCTACCACACAGCTCCACATGCATCTACTGGGGTGTCACCATTTGAGTTGCTGGTGTGGGGTCACAGAGCCACCACAAGTTTCTGCCCAGTTTGGATAAACAGATGGGTCAAGCAGAGCAAGTGGACAGATGAGAGTGTAAGGAAACACGTTCAGGTTGTACAGGAAAAAATTAATTTATATTTTTATGAGAAGAATAAAGTTAAGGATTCTGGAATTAAAGTTGGTGATACTGTAGGGGTAAAAAACCTGCACATGTAAAGAAAACGGGGGTCCAAGTTTGGTTCACCTCTAAGGGTGTTGGAAGTGAAAGGCAATGGTGTGTGGATAGAAGGCGTCAATGGTGAAATAGCTGCTGGTTGACTAAAGTGTTTGGTGCAAAAGGAGAGGGTGGAGACGATGGTGATGTTTGTGCTGAAGAGATGGAGGTGGAGAATGGTGGTGGTAGCATGAGACGAAGTTGTAGAGAAAATAATGTACAGTTATGCTTCAGAGAGTGTTGTAGGGCCATCCAGATGTAAGGGTCATCCCAAGACTTCATGACATTCTGAGGTGTGTTATGTTGTGAAGTTATATTTCCTGGTAAAGTCAGATTTTTGTTTATCAAAATCAATTTTGTGTTTGTAAATGAATTTATGCCTTTTCCTTATTGTTTCATTATTTATATAGTTATGTAACTTCTGTCCAAGTAGGAAATGACACTTCTTAGTTTTTTCCCTTGTTGTTCATTAGTCATGTTATTAGGAGATGATTGAAAGGGGATCCTAGTTTTGTTTCTTCCCTTTATGTACAGCTTCTTCTCTTATCTTAATGCACAAATGCGGATTGCTTTGCTGTTTCATTATTATAAGGGGAAACCCATGTAGCACCGTATGACACGGTGATGAGAGTGGAATCTTGCCATGCAGCAATTCCATGCTCACGGGTGGAATGTTGAAGTAACAGTTGGGTGAACTGCTGCCTGCAATGGGCTCTAGTGGCTCATTGTATGCTGTAACTCATAAATAAACATTGTTTGATGAAGAAACCTACCTCAACTTCGTCCCTCATCTTTTGGTGAAGTTGTTATTTAAATTGCATGTTTGAAAATGCCACTTTCAGAAAGGGAAAAACAGCTGTGTTGCACCCAATTACATAAAAATAAACTCTGTATTCAGCAGAAACAAACAATACTGTTTACAGTGTGCATCCTCTGAGGTGGTTCTACATCACCACCAGATTCAACATTGAATGGGAACACTAGGACAGAAGTCTTACACAGAAGGTGCACTACTTCATACACTTGAAGAGTGTTTCACACATAATATTCTCCTGATAAACTAATTCAAATCCCTAGACAAAACTTTAAAAAAAAATCAAAAGCAACACATGAGTTGATCGCAGTATCCCAATGAATGTCCTTGAAACGTCACTCTGTTGCTTTGTCGTTGTTTGTTTAATCCAAACTCCTATAGTGGCTAAAACGATTCAGAAAAGGGGGTGGTGATGGACAGAGCATCTGAATTAAGCAGAACACTCCTACCCAGTCAAAAGATCAGGGCTTGATCCATCACCGTTTTTTAGCTCACTGCACCATCCCAGTTCAGAACCTGGCTACATGCAAATTAGTCTGTCCCTGGCCCAGTGCATCATGGGAACAGGGCAGACCAAACTACCAAGCCAATTCTTTACTGGAAAGGAAACAAGCTTCCGGGGACCGGTTTCTGGCGGTGATGGATCGAGCCCTGATCTTTTGACTGGGTAGAAGTGTTCTGCTTAATTCAGATACTCTGTCCATCACCACCCCCCTTTTTGAATAGTTTTGGCCACCACAAGTGTGGAAGGGTATGCTCAGATGTGAGTCCCTTGCTCACTGCACTATCAGGATTCAAGCAAGCCGGGCCAAAGACGGCTGTAATGCCAGAAACCGGTCCCCGGAAGCTTGTTTCCTTTCCAGTAAAGAATTGGCTTGGTAGTTTGGTCTGCCCTGCTCCCATGATGCACTGGGCCAGGGACAGACTAATTTGCATGTAGCCAGGTTCTGAACTGGGATGGTGCAGTGAGCTAAAAAACGGTGATGGATCAAGGCCTGATCTTTTGACTGGGTATGAGTGTTCTGCTTAATTCAGATACTCTGTTCATCACCACCCCCCTTTTTGAATCGTTTTGGCCACCATAAGTGTGGAAGGGTATGCTCAGATGTGAGTCCGTTGCTCACTGCACCATCAGGATTCAAGCAAGCCGGGCCGAAGACGGCTGTAATGCTAGAAACCGGTCCCCGGAAGCTTGTTTCCTTTCCAGTAAAGAATTGGCTTGGTAGTTTGGTCTGCCCTGTTCCCATGATGCACTGGGCCAGGGACAGACTAATTTGCATGTAGCCAGGTTCTGAACTGGGATGGTGCAGTGAGCTAAAAAACGGTGATGGATCTAGCCCTGATCTTTTGACTGGGTAGGAGTGTGCTGCTTAATTCAGATACTCTGTCCATCACCACCCCCCTTTTTGAATCGTTTTGGCAACCATAAGTGTGGAAGGGTATGCTCAGATGTGAGTCCCTTGCTCACTGCACCATCAGGATTCAAGCAAGCCGGGCCGAAAACGGCTGTAATGCCAGAAACCAGTCCCCGGAAGCTTGTTTCCTTTCCAGTAAAGAATTGGCTTGGTAGTTTGGTCTGCCCTGTTCCCATGATGCACTGGGCCAGGGACAGACTAATTTGCATGTAGCCAGGTTCTGAACTGGGATGGTGCAGTGAGCTAAAAAACGGTGATGGATCAAGCCCTGATCTTTTGACTGGGTAGGAGTGTTCTGCTTAATTCAGATACTCTGTCCATCACCACCCCCCTTTTCGAATCGTTTTGGCCACCATAAGTGTGGAAGGGTATGCTCAGATGTGAGTCCGTTGCTCACTGCACCATCAGGATTCAAGCAAGCCGGGCCGAAGACGGCTGTAATGCCAGAAACCGGTCCCCGGAAGCTTGTTTCCTTTCCAGTAAAGAATTGGCTTGGTAGTTTGGTCTGCCCTGTTCCCATGATGCACTGGGCCAGGGACAGACTAATTTGCATGTAGCCAGGTTCTGAACTGGGATGGTGCAGTGAGCTAAAAAATGGTGATGGATCAAGCCCTGATCTTTTGACTGGGTAGGAGTGTTCTGCTTAATTCAGATACTCTGTCCATCACCACCTCCCTTTTTGAATCGTTTTGGCCACCATTAGTGTGGAAGGGTATGCTCAGATGTGAGTCCCTTGCTCACTGCACCATCAGGATTCAAGCAAGCCGGGCCGAAGACGGCTGTAATGCCAGAAACCGGTCCCCGGAAGCTTGTTTCCTTTCCAGTAAAGAATTGGCTTGGTAGTTTGGTCTGCCCTGTTCCCATGATGCACTGGGCCAGGGACAGACTAATTTGCATGTAGCCAGGTTCTGAACTGGGATGGTGCAGTGAGCTAAAAAACGGTGATGAATCAAGCCCTGATCTTTTGACTGGGCAAGAGTGTTCTGCTTAATTCAGATACTCTGTCTATCACCACCCCCCTTTTTGAATCGTTTTGGCCACCATAAGTGTGGAAGGGTATGCTCAGATGTGAGTCCCTTGCTCACTGCACCATCAGGATTCAAGCAAGCCGGGCCGAAGACGGCTGTAATGCCAGAAACCGGTCCCCGGAAGCTTGTTTCCTTTCCAGTAAAGAATTGTTTTGGTAGTTTGGTCTGCCCTGTTCCCATGATGCACTGGGCCAGGGACAGACTAATTTGCATGTAGCCAGGTTCTGAACTGGGATGGTGCAGTGAGCTAAAAAACGGTGATGGATCAAGCCCTGATCTTTTGACTGGGTAGGAGTGTTCTGCTTAATTCAGATACTCTGTCCATCACCACCCCCCTTTTTGAATCGTTTTGGCCACCATTAGTGTGGAAGGCTATGCTCAGATGTGAGTCCCTTGCTCACTGCACCATCAGGATTCAAGCAAGCCGGGCCGAAGACGGCTGTAATGCCAGAAACCGGTCCCCGGAAGCTTGTTTCCTTTCCAGTAAAGAATTGGCTTGGTAGTTTGGTCTGCCCTGTTCCCATGATGCACTGGGCCAGGGACAGACTAATTTGCATGTAGCCAGGTTCTGAACTGGGATGGTGCAGTGAGCTAAAAAACGGTGATGGATCAAGCCCTGATCTTTTGACTGGGTAGGAGTGTTCTGCTTAATTCAGATACTCTGTCCATCACCACCCCCATTTTTGAATCGTTTTGGCCACCATAAGTGTGGAAGGGTATGCTCAGATGTGAGTCCCTTGCTCAATGCACCATCAGGATTCAAGCAAGCCGGGCCGAAGACGGCTGTAATGCCAGAAACCGGTCCCCGGAAGCTTGTTTCCTTTCCAGTAAAGAATTGGCTTGGTAGTTTGGTCTGCCCTGTTCCCATGATGCACTGAGCCAGGGACAGACTAATTTGCATGTAGCCAGGTTCTGAACTGCGATGGTGCAGTGAGCTAAAAAACGGTGATGAATCAAGCCCTGATCTTTTGACTGGGCAAGAGTGTTCTGCTTAATTCAGATACTCTGTCTATCACCACCCCCCTTTTTGAATCGTTTTGGCCACCATAAGTGTGGAAGGGTATGCTCAGATGTGAGTCCCTTGCTCACTGCACCATCAGGATTCAAGCAAGCCGGGCCGAAGACGGCTGTAATGCCAGAAACCGGTCCCCGGAAGCTTGTTTCCTTTCCAGTAAAGAATTGTTTTGGTAGTTTGGTCTGCCCTGTTCCCATGATGCACTGGGCCAGGGACAGACTAATTTGCATGTAGCCAGGTTCTGAACTGGGATGGTGCAGTGAGCTAAAAAACGGTGATGGATCAAGCCCTGATCTTTTGACTGGGTAGGAGTGTTCTGCTTAATTCAGATACTCTGTCCATCACCACCTCCCTTTTTGAATCGTTTTGGCCACCATTAGTGTGGAAGGCTATGCTCAGATGTGAGTCCCTTGTTCACTGCACCATCAGGATTCAAGCAAGCCGGGCCGAAGATGGCTGTAATGCCAGAAACCGGTCCCCGGAAGCTTGTTTCCTTTCCAGTAAAGAATTGGCTTGGTAGTTTGGTCTGCCCTGTTCCCATGATGCACTGGGCCAGGGACAGACTAATTTGCATGTAGCCAGGTTCTGAACTGGGATGGTGCAGTGAGCTAAAAAACGGTGATGGATCAAGCCCTGATCTTTTGACTGGGTAGGAGTGTTCTGCTTAATTCAGATACTCTGTCCATCACCACCCCCATTTTTGAATCGTTTTGGCCACCATAAGTGTGGAAGGGTATGCTCAGATGTGAGTCCCTTGCTCAATGCACCATCAGGATTCAAGCAAGCCGGGCCGAAGACGGCTGTAATGCCAGAAACCGGTCCCCGGAAGCTTGTTTCCTTTCCAGTAAAGAATTGGCTTGGTAGTTTGGTCTGCCCTGTTCCCATGATGCACTGAGCCAGGGACAGACTAATTTGCATGTAGCCAGGTTCTGAACTGGGATGGATGGTGCAGTGAGCTAAAAAACGGTGATGGATCAAGCCCTGATCTTTTGACTGGGTAGGAGTGTTCTGCTTAATTCAGATACTCTGTCCACCACCACCCCCCTTTTTGAATCGTTTTAGCCACCATAAGTGTGGAAGGGTATGCTCAGATGTGAGTCCCTTGCTCACTGCACCATCAGGATTGAAGCAAGCCGGGCCGAAGACGGCTGTAATGCCAGAAACCGGTCCCCGGAAGCTTGTTTCCTTTCCAGTAAAGAATTGGCTTGGTAGTTTGGTTTGCCCTGTTCCCATGATGCACTGGGCCAGGGACAGACTAATTTGCATGTAGCCAGGTTCTGAACTGGGATGGTGCAGTGAGCTAAAAAAACGGTGATGGATCAAGCCCTGATCTTTTGACTGGGTAGGAGTGTTCTGCTTAATTCAGATACTCTGTCCATCACCACCCCCCTTTTTGAATCGTTTTGGCCACCATAAGTGTGGAAGGGTATGCTCAGATGTGAGTCCCTTGCTCACTGCACCATCAGGATTCAAGCAAGCCGGGCCGAAGACGGCTGTAATGCCAGAAACCGGTCCCCGGAAGCTTGTTTCCTTTCCAGTAAAGAATTGGCTTGGTAGTTTGGTCTGCCCTGTACCCATGATGCACTGGGCCAGGGACAGACTAATTTGCATGTAGCCAGGTTCTGAACTGGGATGGTGCAGTGAGCTAAAAAACGGTGATGGATTAAGCCCTGATCTTTTGACTGGGTAGGAGTGTTCTGCTTAATTCAGATACTCTGTCCATCACCACCCCCCTTTTTGAATCGGACTGTTCCCATGAGGCACAGGGTCAGACTGATTTGCATTTGGCCATGTCTGAACTGGGGTGGCGGAGTGAGCTAAAGAACGGTGATGGATTAAACCCAGATCAGTTGACTGGGGGTGAGTGTTTTTATTGTCAACGCTCCGTCCATCACCAGCTTTGGTTTGACTTACTTCAGAGACCAACTGGATCAAGCGGCAAACCGCCCCAAGAAACTCTTCGAATTGGTCAAGCAACAATCAGTCATCGGGTCTAACCAATCTGATCCTGGTGGCAATCCACTTTCTTGCGATGATCTTGCCGCCTTCTTCACAGAGAAATCTCGAACCATCTCCTTTGACCTTGCCTCCAAGATGGCTCTACTACCTCCTCCCATTACTGCCTCACATATTGAGTCCTCAGCGAGGGGTAAATCGACCTACACGAATCCCAAGAACAATGCATCTTGGTGCACCTTTACCACCTTTAGCGAATATGATATCTTCAAGATTCTTCAGAATATCCACCCTTCCAACCACTTCAGCGACCCGCTGCCCCCTTCTATCTTCAAAGAAATCAAGAATGCTCTGATCCCCACATGGACTAGGATTGTTAATGCTTCCCTAGCACAAGGTATGATCCCAGAATGCCTAAAAGCAGCTCAGGTAATACCCATACTAAAAAAAACTAACACTGACAAATCTGATCTCAATAACATCCGCCCCATTTCCAACATTCCCACCTTAGCGAAACTGCTATAAAAATGTGTGAAATCCCAACTCTGTGCCCACATAGAGAACTACCAACTCCTAGACCAGCACCAATCAGGGTTTAGGAAGTGGCACAGCACCGAATCGGCTCTCACTCACATTTTTGATGACATCTTAATTATGCTCGACCAAAATGAATCCTGCCTCCTGATCCTCCTCGACCTTTACTCCGCATTTGACACGGTTAATTATGACAACCTACTTTCCATCTTGAAAAATAGAATGGGTTTTTCTGATCAGGTGTTACTATGGTTCTCATCCTTCCTCCAGCACAGAACACTAAGAGTCAAGGCAAACCACTCTCTCTCCCAGCCCTCTCCCGTATTCATGGGGGTCCCCCAAGGATCCGCTCTATCTCCTATCCTCTTCAATCTTTTCCTGGAACCTCTTGCTCATTCTCAATATTCCATGAACATTCTCTTCCACATGTATGCGGACGACACACAATTATATCTGAAAATCTTATCCTCGGAAAACATCATCTCACTTAACACTAACCTAATGTTTACTCAAAACTGGTTAACGAAGAATCATCTACTCTTCAACACCTCTAAAACGGAATTACTGCTCATCTCCCCCCGCATCTCATCCCCAAGCTAGACCTCTGGTTGTGCCACCTCAATGCTTTCAACTGTATGCCTCTTATCGTAGACGCAGCCAAGTCTCTCGGTACCACCATGGACTAGCACCTGAACATGAAAGGTCACGTCAGCAATGTATGCAAAGGAGCCAACCACTTTTTGAGATTGCTAAGAAATATCAAACCTTCCCTTCCTCCAAATGATTTCAAGCAAGTGGTTTAAGCGCTTGTCTTGCCAAGGTTAGACTACGGCAGTGCTACCCTCTGTGGCATTCCCAAATACGCTCTGGCTCCACTAAGGGCTGCACTTAACTCAGCTGCTAGACTGGTTATGGATACCAAGTGAAAAGATCATTTCTCTCCAGTTTTAAAATCCCTCCACTGGCTGCCCTTCAAAGCATGAATTCAATCAAAGATTGCTGTTCTCACACACAAAGCCCTTCACCTAAATACTCCTACGTACCTTGCATAAAAACGTAAATTATCCTGTGGCATAAGAGCTTCAAGAAGTGCCTCTTTCCTCCTCCTGAAACCACGTATCCTTAAGAAAAAAAAAAGTTGCCACCGAGCTTTCTCCGGAGCAGCCCCTAAGATTTGGAACTCTCTCCCAACGGAAGTTTGCAGTATATCTTCATTGACAGCGTTCAAAGTGGAAGCCAAAAGATTCCTAATGAACAAAATCATACACTAATGGAGTTGTCTCACAGGCCTGTTGACATTGCTCCTGCTGACTTTGTTCTTACTTTTGATACAGCTCCCCCTTGAACACTGTGTTTCACCCTTGTTACCTGCCTTCACTTGTTTTATTGTATTACCCGCCTAGTTGTATTTTGCAATGTTTTTTTTTCTCTCCCTTACTCTTATGGATATTGTTACAGATATTGTTTTTGCCCCTCCTACCATCATATTGTAAAGCTCTCTGTTATCCCTCGGGATCTTGTTCGTGCTATAAAAAACTTTATAAATAAATAAATAAATAAATAAAATGACATCAAGTATACATCATATGAAGCTTCATGGAAACATTCAATAATACCAAATGGCGCTTTATCATGTGAGGTGGATATAAGTATGAGCTATGTGAATTTCTTGTATTGTGAGCTCAAATCCCAATACTGCTCCAATTTATATGAAAGTTTTATGAGAAGAAAAGTTAATAAAGAGAAAAGTGAAGAAATGAAAAAAGAAGTCAGACTGTACAAAATGTGTGGGTGCCGAATCCCTCAATCGACTTGCTCAACCCCGGGCTAAACAATCCACAGAACTATCTAACACAACTGTCTGAAAACCAGTGCACTTGTCCCTGAATCCTGACTGTAATCTCATTCAATGCTGTGAGCCAGCATGCACCCCCCTTCTTCAATGTACGCCAATGCCGTATACATAAATACCTCCACGCCAAACAATCTGTCAGGCAGAGTCCACCAACTGTTTTCCCAATGTTGTACACTTGTACTATAACTGCTCTGGCGCCAATGTAGAATCTAGCAAATAAAAACTGATTACTGCTGGAATGTCAGTTATCCGCAGACACATGCAAGTCCCCCAGCTTGCAGGGACGACTTCCACTGCAGCACTGAAATTAATTGAATAGTTCTTGACTCAAAACCAAACCACAAATGATAAACCCAAAACTCAAACTGTCAGTGAATGGAAATCACAAGGTCAGTGTGACTCACCTAACTGCTGTAGTCAAATGCACAGTGCTTTCTGGTAATAGATTGGCTCCGTGTTTTTCAAAAGCCAGCCCGAATCACTTCTTGCTGGACTTTACAGTAATGATCGTGCTGTGATCATGAAAGGAGTTCTCCCGCACAGCAGGAACAATGCCAGCTGTGCATTAACCAGGACAGTAGCAATTATAACGTGTCCTGAAATACGTGAAACACCATCAACCTAATGCAGGCTTAATCCTGTCTGTAACACGAGTGCCTGTTGTTTGACCAAAATTAAGGTTTAGCACTCCCCTCTTCATCTTGTATTATATCAGGTAGCAAATGCAACTATCACTGTGAGTATTTGAATCCAAACAATACTGCTACCAATGACGTACGGTTGCCACCTGTGTAAGCAAGACACACCCCCACCAAGTATTACAGCTAGAAAGAAGACAGGAGGCAAGTTCAGAAGATAGGAAGTACTACAACATGTCTGCCAGAGTGTAGATATCCAGTACGATGTTTTTGGTGAAATGTGCGATGTGTGTAAACTGCAAAGTCCTTGTTGTCTGAGGCATACACACAAAGAAATATATATATATATATATATATATATATATATATATATATATATATATATATATATATATATATATATATATATATATATATATATATATATATATATATATATATATATATATATATATATATTCAATTCACTTGAACGAATATAACTGACGGTAATACACTTGAACTGACCGCAAAACACATAACCATGTGTACACTCATGACTTGTATGCAATGGTAAATGAAGAATCATGTACAAACTCTGGTCATGCTCATCACTTCCTCTGCAATGCATATACATGCTATTACAATATAATCATCAAGACAACTGTCCTAGACTTAGCCAAGTGCATAAACAATATGCAACCCACTGGTACCACTCCTGAGAATGCTATGCAGTGTGATGACAATCAGAAATGCATACTGATAGACCTAAACATGTTTCTTCTGGTAACATGCCCAATGAGTGGGCCCGACCTTACTAAAATCACTAAACTGTAATATGTCTTGGGTGACAGTATGTTGATTCCCTATTACATTGACCCATACCCCAAGTAAGGAAATATAAAGGAAAAGAAAAAACTCTTAAAAACATTGGAACCATGTGTCAAAAGATGTTTGAATTAACTTACTCTTTAGGCTGTGTCCTTTACATGGCTTGATGCAATGAATTTTGACACATTTTCACATGTTGCTTATTTGTTCTGATCATGCCACATTCATTAAAGGACAAACCTGGCAATTCTCTTTTGTGTAAATTTCATGAGAACCTAATGTTTTCATGGGTGCATGGACAAAGAAACAATGTTAAAGCTTTTTGTCGACAAACATGGGAGGATGCAATGTACTGTTCTTCCCAAGATCGTATGATAAAATATCCTGGAGTATCAATTTGCACCTGCTAAATGGAAGAGTGTTCACATGGGATCACTCCACCATGGACTGACAACAATGTCATAATGACAAATATGCACTATAAAGACTATTGGACATAGGAGGAGTCAGCCATTCTTTTTGAGACATTTTTCTTGTGCCATTCTCTGCCCTTTTGCTCACATTCGTTTTGGCTTACTGAGGACTCCTTGGCGATGCTTTGAGAACTGTGGCAGTTGCTGTTGTTCCATCACTTTCCTTGATTCTATCCTACCCGCAGAACTATCTTGTTTTCCTCTTGCCTTATTCTAATGAACTTACAGCCTGATTCATCAAGCTTAATTGCGCTCGCAAAGGGCCAGATTCTGAGAATCTGGCCCTTTGCGAGTGCAATTTTTGCATTTGGGATTCATCATCCCAAATGCAAAATTCGCTATTAAAGAATTCGCTTATTTGCGAGGAATTGCATTTAAGGAATCTCTATTTGAGATTCCTTAAATGCAATTCATGAACCATTTTAAAATACCAACATCGCTATTTTGGGCCGCTATTTACCGCGAGGTCAAACCTTGTGGTAAATAGCGAAAACTTAGAAAAATGCATTTAAATGCATTTTTCTAAGTTGCATGTTACACACACACATGTCCTTTGGACATGTGTGTGCGCAACACCAATGTAGATTACATTTCAGGGGTGCTACAGGGTGTCCTTTGGACACCCCTGGCACCCTTGAAATCGCTATCTTATTTGCGATTAGCTAATTGCTATTCGCAAATAAGGAATAACTCCCCATTCATTCCTATGAGCCTTTAGGCCCATAGGAATGAATGGGGAGTTATTCCTTATTTGCGATTAGCAATTTGCTAATCGCAAATAAGGAATGTGTAGGAATCGCATTTCTTTATGCAATTTCTACATGAATCCCGTTTTGCAAGTCCTTAATAGTGATTCCTTATGAATCGCTATTAGGGGCTCGCAAAACGGGAGAATGATGAATCAGGCTGCAAACTACTGGACTGTTTGGAGCTGTCTGGTGAGAATCCGGACTCAAACGTTGATGAATCCTCAATTTCCCTTTGTCTATGCTTATGGACTTTCCACTAGCGGACTCTAACTTGAATCATGTGTCCATGATGAGAGAATTTTGTTGAACCATCCTTTATTTTGGAAGCCCTCATTACGTTCTTTGATTTGATTGACTAATCCATCCGGTGAGGAAATAGGCACCACACATTTCAGATGTTTTAAATAGGACATAACCCTCATTCCCTTATTCAAAAGTCAGTTTACGAACTGGTTTAGGTTTTCTCTCCAGATAGTACTCGGTCTTTACTGCACTCCCTCTCTGCTAAAGAAGTTTAGCCTACCTGGTAAAGGAAGTATTTGGCATCAATATATTTTCTCTTGAGCTCTTGCAATTAAAGATGTCCTTCCAAAAGCATACCCTGTATCTCCTTGGGAAAAACAAAGTGGCTGCCATTGTTCTTGATGCGAGAGTCAGCTTTTGCACAAACCCTGATCTATGCTTTGGTTCTCCCCTTTCTCTTTAGCTTTTTTTGATCACACCCTTATATCTGTTTCCAGTGGCTCTCTCCGCTGTAATTTATTTCATTTTATATGGTCTTGCACTTCTTTACGTAGCCATCACTATTTCTCAAATCCCTACTGTTCTTCTTCTTGTTCAGCAGTTTCTTTCATTCCTCTTTTTTTGTTTCTCATATTCTATGCTATGTGTCAGGGCCCACATCCGGCCTCACAATTTGTGTCTGTTGCCTGAAGGTTTCACTCGGTTTTTGATTAACTCCTTTCCCCCATCTTGATTCAATCCAACTGACTACCATATTTTCTTAAAACATTTTTGAAACAGAGGAGTTGTCTCGTGAACTAATGATTGCATATCATTAAGTATGGAACCTGATGATGATGATGCCAGCATGCCTGAGGCTCTGATTCTGACACCAGAGATAATTTAAGATCTCTAGGCAAACAGGAGTATTTGCAGGGAGATATGTGATGGTGATAGAGTGCCCACTGTCTTCCCATCGCAAATATTGGCAGTTCAGATCGGTGTAGCAAAATTAAAAAATATGTATTTGTATGTGATAAATACAGAATCTCCATGTTATGCCTCATTTTGTTCTCAAAAGTGGGAAAGGGAGTTTTAGGCAACACCTGGTAAAGTATAACCCACTATTCCAGCTCACTTATTATCAGGCCCTTATGTTTGCTTTAACACCACCACCAGAGCTATTACAGATGTGGAGGCGTGTAAAGTTGGACATTTATCAGTAAAAGAGTTCCTTTAGATACTTTTCTAAAAATATATTGGAATCAGTCACATACCAATTAATGCCTTTCTATAATGTGTTTATTTCCACAGGTGCAAGTGAAAGAAATCCCTCACACACAAATGACCAACTGTCTCATGCCTCAGCACTCAGGCTCATTCAGGGGGGCAATTCACAATGATGGCAACCCCTAAAAATGTGGTGAAGGGACCTGGAGAATCCCATATCTCGCAGACATCAACAGGACATATGAACGGGCTCCCAGAACTCTGGTGAGTGGTGACCTCCCTGTAAGGCAGTGGTCCGCGGTCTGTCCCTAGACTTCTCCCACACATCACCTCTAGATGTATTAAGGCTTGAACCTGACAGTTTCCTTGATTGATGGTAATCTGTCATATTTGACAAGTACATTGGTAAGGATATCGGTCAGAACATGGCCAAATGGCAATATGAAAGCGTATTTCAAATGTTCCACAATAACAGTTAAGTGACAGATGTGTGGATGTTTAATTGAGTCTGCATAAAGGTAATTGCCCACTCCAGTTAGATGTTGAACTTTGTTTGGACAAATAGGACTTTTTAATGGATTTAATTTAAACCACGGATTAAGGTCTGTTTCTTTCCATACTTTTAATAAAGTTAAATATCAGGGGTGAACAAATGTAAATATTAATATTGACATCAGTGTAAAAGCATTTGATTCCAGGCCCTGTCAGTGAAAGCTGGCAGGGCATGGTATCTCTTCCAAGTAACACCCATCTTTATAAGATACATGCAAGATGTGAGCATGTTTCTCTGTTTTACCTGGCATAAAGAGGTGTTTTAGCTTATCAGATAGTTCAGAAAGTGAAGTGTTTATTGCCTATATCTCCGTGAGCAGTGCATGTCACAGGTTTGAATCCCACCATGGCCTTCTAAATTGAATAAACTGTAAAGCTTTCCACTTTGGTGCTATACAACTATAAAAAGCTCTAATAATAAAAATGCAAAGAATCCAAGCTGTCAAATGTAAAATTGTAGGCAACTCCAACCAGGTCAATGTCGAAGGCAGCTTTAATTTTATAGATCTGCAATGCAGTTCCAAAGAAAACTCGCATCTTAGGAAGTTATTAGACTTTTTCGCAAATGGGAACATTTTGAAAACTGCATTGATGTCCTTATTCCACTCTTACAGATATGCAGAGAAGAGTTTAAAACCCTATGGAATGATAAAGCAACACAACGTCAGTGATGCAACATTATTAAACCACACCCTAAGAAAAGTCTATGGGCCTGATTCACAGAACAAACTTAAGACTAAATCCTAAACTTACTACCATTTTGGTATTCACAGAATGCACTTACTACTTTCGGCATTCACAGAATGAACTTACTACTTTTGGGATTCACAGAATGAACTTACTACTTTCGGTATTCACAGAATAGACTTAGGACTACTAATTTTACGTCCGCCGCCGGGCCGTATTTTCCGCCACCGGGCCGGAATTTACGGCAATTTCCGATAAGGTGCCGTAATTTCCGATTACGGGCCGAAAAATCCGATTACGGGTCGGAAAACTTGATTTTTGTCAGTTGGCCATGTTAGCCAAGGGTAAACACCTGTCCAAGTGCGTACCATCCCCCACCATTGATCAGCTGACACACTTCAGCCAATCCCAGCCAACAGCTCCATTTTGGCATGGAGAATATTGCCAGTGCCTACCATCCCCCAACACGCTCCAGCTGAAGCCAATTAACAATAATTGACCAGCACTAGAAAACACATAAAAGCAGCACACATTGAAGGAACAGGTTTGGCCACAGAGAGTTTGTATCTACTACACACACAGTGACCCTGAAAATGGACATGAGGAGGAAAAGGAACTTCACAGCAGAAGAGACAACCATGCTTGTGGAGTTCATAGTAAGGCATCACAAGCGCCTCTATGGCCTACCACCCTACTGCACCAGTTGGGCACAGAAGGCAGAGCTACGGCAGCAGATAGCCGCTGCTGTCTCAGCCTTGGGGGAGGAGAGGTGAACTGTACAGGACATTAAAAAAAGTGGCAGGACGAACGGCAGAGGGTGAAGGAGAAATACTCAAGGATTGAGTTAAGCTGGATCCTCCCTGCTGCAAACCCTGGACCCCGCCTCCGGCTCACCCCACTAGAGGAGGATATCCTGACAACAATACACCCCCACTTGATCCATGGGCTGCCTGTCAGTGACGTCCGCTACGTGGTACCAGGTAAGTGAAATGAAAAGAAAAAGTGCATGAAGAGATTGTCTGTTACACTGTCATTGGGATTAAGGAACTGGTCCAAAGTGTATTTAAAAATATAGTCAGTCAGAGACTCATGTGTCACTCTCTGTATGTAGCACCACAAGTCCCAGAATTCTTTGTATTAGAAATGGCAAATCCCTCCCACCCTCCTTAAAACATGGGCACAGTACTGCAGCCGTACATGCACAACCCTGCAAATTTAATAACTGTTCATATTGACAGGAAATGTGCAATGCCATATGGAAATGCTAAATTAAGTTAAAAATATAAAGTAGCAATTGCCAAATAGTACCAGGGAAGCGCCAGTACCAAAGTGACATGCAATTCAACCCTTGCGCCAACACGGTGGGGTGCGTTCAGATGGTGGTGCACTGTGGCGCAGGGATTGACAGCTGTGTGTTGAATCTGATGGTGTGTAAGGGGGGCTTTGCTGGAGTTGTGTCGCAAGAGCTATGCAACTCCAATAATGTGCATGCACTACCCATACCTAACGTGCTGCGCCACTACTTACGTCTGCTTCATGCAGGCGTAAGGTTGCATCGCAGCGGCCCCTGAAAAGTGACTCGGTGAAACCTTGTAGATTTCACTGAATCACTTGTACACGGCATATCCCAAAGGAATGCCCACCCTGGCTACTGCAAAGCTGACGCAGGTCCAATGTTGCGCAGGGCCTCACAATGTGACGCTGCACCATAGAAGCCTCACATTGCAAATAATGCTAAATGTGTCGTCTGTTGTACCCCACCGTTGTGTCACAGAAGTGATGCAACAGCAGTGTAAATCTTAATCAAGGGGCATGTAAACCTGCCACAAATTCACAAAGAATTACATCACCCTGTGCCAGCCTAAATCACAAAGCAGAAGGTGAGAGTATCATCAGATGTAAATATGTAATACACATATTCTGTTGTCCATTTTCCACTCTGCCACGCCATAACATCCCCAACACACCACTGCTCCTACATGCCCCGTCTGCGCCAGTACTTCACAACACTGTTAGCATGCAGAAGATATAGGCAAATCCCCAAAAAGTTCCACAAGCACATTTTCCATTTGTTTACTTTTCGGTCTTCTCACCCATTGACACATCCAGCCAGAGCACAGACAACTGCAGTAGCAGAGGTCACCGAATCTATTGGGAGGAATCGGCAACGTACAGAGGAAGGCATGACAACCACACTAACTGGTAAGTTAAATTGGCCAGGAGATGGTCAAAATGCATACATTGTCAGGAGACGACAGAGGGAAAAAATAGGCCCACCTATGTAAGTCAACCAGAGATGCAAAATTTGCTTCATTACATTTGGAGTTGTCAATGGACATTCACCTTTACCATATGACATTTGTGAACAGCGAAAGACAAAATATGAAATGTATTGCCTCATCATCCCTTTGTAATTGTGGTACTCAACATGTATTTCACAAACAGACCGGGGAAACCAATCCTGTAATCGAGGGCCACAACTAGTCAAAAGGGTGTACCCACTATATTGCAATAGTGTCTGTAGAACTAATCAAGAAAATCTATTTGCACTCTGGTGGACCTTACCTCTGGATTTGTAGGCATGTCATTGTGATATAGGTAGCATCAAGGTAGTGGGCCCATGTGGGATCACTCATTGCATTATGTATGACACACTTCTGCAACGGTGGTGCACAGAACTGCTTGTGCTCGTCCACTGTGACAGAAATAGAATGCATCACATGTGGCAGCAGGAATGTAAAGTTGCTAAACATAATTATCATTTTAGGTACAATGCGGTCCTCCCAGAATCAAAGACACGCACAGACTTCTGCTACTAGGTTGGACTTGACATTGTGGAAAATGACAATGTATATGTACATAAGCGGCGTTCATTTGTGTTCACTCCTTACCAACTGCATGTACCCTAAGACTCCGAATTTCAAAGCTGAACGTACGAAAGCTTTGTATGATATCGAAATACGTAATATAATGGGGATAGACATAAATTGACATGCTGGCTAGATATGTTGAAAAGGGAGGACTGTTAAAAATCTGGATTGTGGCGTAAACATTATCGGCGCCATCTTGTCCTTTTCAGATCCATACGTGCGCGTAAGCAGCAACCATTTTGATTACCATGGCCTCTCTGCCCACTCCCGATAGCCAGCGTCTCTCTCTCCCCCTCACTCCCCAGCCTCGCAAGCATCCCCGACAGCCCCCGGTCTCTCATGCATAGGCCATAAAACCCTCTTCCTCTGCGCGACCCTGCTCTAAAAGTGACACCCCTGCCTGACTGACACCCCCTGCATTCTTCCCAGGAACACCCTTCCCCTCTTCTGATGACCCCCCCCCCCCTCGGCTACACCTGGCCTCTCGACCCGGTCCCAAGTCATAAAACAAAGCCTCATGGATGTACCCCCCCCCCGGCCCCGCATAGCAAAACGTGATACACCAACCGAAGTGCCCGATCTTATCGCCTGCCCAACCTTAGATCTGACCACCCCCTCTTGCCCTCGTGTCCTGTTGGAATGTCCGGCTGCACGATTACAATCACATGTTACATTTGGGAGGGGAAACGACATCCGAGCGACAGGCATGGGAATAGGCCTGAAGCTGGGATTCCAAACGTGCCTTTTCGTACTTCAAAGTTTCTTTATTGCAATAAGGAATGTTTGTGCATCATAAACCTGTGTATAAAAGACGGAGCCTCAGAGAAACTTGTTAGAGCACCTCTTGAAGACATTGTGCGCGTGTCCGAAATGACAGGCTCTCCTCATGAGAAATAAAAATCTGTTCTTGCACTCCCACTTCCAGCGCCCGTCTCTTTATTTGGTAACTGATCGAAATGGGAACTAAGAGGCGTCTTGTGCCAGCAGCCTGGGCATCGGTTGTAATCTGGGCTGTTTTTCCTCAATATCTGTCCTGGGACCACACACTGCTCCGGTGCTGGGCCAAGGTAAGTCAACCTGGCTGAATGCTCATTAATTGTGCCTTTCACCTCCACCGTATGTGTTGTTCAACACTGGTGTCCTGCATCACAATATGCTCACATAGGGCATTTGAACACATTGCCGATCAGACCCTGGTGGCAATTGAGAGGCTGACACAAAATGTATGCCAAGTGTGTGCAGAATGGACATACAATGGAACAATGTGTCCTATGAACTGACCAAAACACAACAGGCTTGAACTTCAATAATAGGATGAATCCCTAGAAAACTGTACATGGTTAAATCAAAATGAAATAGGTATGGCTGATGCACACACTGGTGCTAGTTGTGTACATATCAGATGGTTGTAGGGGCTGCTAAGGTGACTCTTCATGCAGTTACACCTGCAGAATGAATTGGCTGATGAGCAACACGATAATCCAGTGCAGGCGGGAAGCCTCAAAGCTTCTCACCTCATATGCAATTTGTGATCATAACCAAATGTTGTTTTCTGCTTGCCTCCCTCCTATCGTATTCACATATATTGGTGAGTGTTTGACAAATGAGGTTTGGATGTCTGCTGCCCAAGACACCATCCGTTGTCATGTAAGTAGTAACATGATGTTGAAAATGGAGTATGGGAACAGAGAACACTCAAAGAATGGACATTAGTAATCTGTGTTCTCTCATTCAGAAATGAGCTCTGTGACCTCATGGTTAGGGAAGCAAAAATGGGCAACATCATGTCCCTGACTACTGAACATCTCACACATGAACTCCTTTCTGACTTGTTAACAGACAACATTTCACCCATGATAAAAGTTAGTCTCAATGGTAAAGGTGAAATCAGTGTGATGCAGATGAGTCAGGCTCATTTATCCCCTTCCGTGAACTATCAGTAACCTTCTCATACAAGTTTGTCAGTTGATGTGTCATCTAATTGATGTCATTGCTGCATGGATGTAACAGCTGTCAAATGCTGCTTGTGAGCAGGTGCCCACATGTAAAGTCAATGAGGTAAACATGCTGCACATCGTCCTTGATTATCCGCAAATGGTTAATGAGAATTAAATGTTGGCTCATAGCTACAATCTGTTGTACTAAAATATGGACATGTAATTCACATCACAGGTGCTGACCGGACCAGACCACTGCAGCGGCCAACATCCCGGGGAATGCATGACATCCTGAGTGCAGCTGTGAAACCATCGTGCACCTGTCCTTCAGGTAAATCGGGCATGAGGTGTGTCACCAGCTTAGATTACTAAACCATGACAGAGATCGAGATCCCATTCTGCATGGAATCAACAGTTGTTGTTTACAAAGTGAAATACAAACCAGGAGTATCACATATGCCTGTCTGACAATTGCTGATGCAGATCATTGAGAATGTAGTTTCTACCCTCTACAGCTATGTCTACAACAACTATGAGACAGGTGCAGCAGGATACACCAGGGGGGGGACGCAAAGGGACAGCGAGTTGTGGCTAGAGCTGGTGAGTCTGCTAGTATTATGTACATCACCGTGTAACTCCTCAGTGCCATGGTGTGAGCGGTCATTTGTGGTGGTACCCTAAGCAGATCACATGATCCTCATCTGGTGATGCGAAGTACAGTTAATACAACCCTGGTGTTGCAGGACATGTAATACCTGGTCAATCAATGATACGGTTGCAACCTCTGTGTTTCAGATCGTGCCAGGGGAAAGGATGACAGACCGACAACTAGTGCTGGCCGATGGGGAATCAGAGGGGAGAATCCCTTGATCCTCCAGGCAGTAATGTCGGCAGCAAGTCGGGCCCAAGAGGAGGATCAAGATGAGGATGTTGACTTGGAGGAGGAGAAGGAGGAAGACCACATATCAATTGACTCGGGGGGATGATGATACTGACATCACGGCATCACATCCACTGCCAAGCACCGCTCGTCTGTCTCCTCTCACACAAACAATACCATGTCCTTAGCATAGATCACACCAGCCACAGATCACACACATCCAATCACAAACATCACTCCCTCACAGCCCTCATGTCCGGGACCGACATGATAGTTCCCCTAACCACTCTTCCCTACGCAGTGTATCCCTGACACCCTCTCCACCATCTGTGGGAAGTAACAGCCCTGTTGCGGTGCAGGTATCCCCTGGGCATCCTTCTTCTGCCCACAGTTTTCCACCTGCCAACCCCCCTGTTGTTGGACCTGCTCATCTCATCCCTGGCAGACACCTGCGGAGGGGGCCTGCACGTGGCGATGGTGGCCAGTGGGAGCAGGACTTCTTCCAACAGCAGACAGATGTGAGGCAGGACATTCGTGCCATAGGGGCGACCCTGGCAGTCATGTCAGGGTCCCTGCAGGACATGGTCCAATTCCCTCAGGGGGTGGACAGGATGTGCCACGCTTTGGATAGGAGGGATTGCACTTGGCAGGAAATGTCTAGAAATATGACTGACCTGATATCCAGCCCAAGGGAAGTGAGTGCAAGACGTCATGCCTTGGCCATGAAGATGATGGAGGGCATGGTGAGGGTGTTCCAAAGTCACTCTTCACGGCCAACGCAGGGAGGGGAACAATCATGTCAGCCTGCAGGACAGCACATCCCCACACCTGTAACACCAACTGCACAGCACCACAGCCAAGGTACACAAACACACCTGCATCCTGATCAGGCACCCCCACCACCCCCACCCCCTGCACAAACACCACCAACCTCTTAACAGTCACCCCAACCACCTGCAAAAGCACCACCAACCTCTAGACAGTCACTCCAACCACCCCCGCCACGTGCAAAAACACCACCAACCTCTGGACAGTCACTCCAACTACCCCCACCACCTGCAAAACACCACCAACCTCTGGACCATCACTCCAATCACCCCCATTACCTGCAAAAACTCCACCAACCTCTGGACCGTCCCTCCAATCACCCCCATCACCTGCAAAAACACCACCAACCTCTGGACCATCACTCCAATCACCCCATCACCTGCACAAACACCACCAACCTCTGGACCGTCACTCCAACCACCCCCACCACCTGCAAAAACAACACCAACCTCTGGACAGTCACTTCCACCACCTGCACAACCAGCCCTTGTCCAGGTACAGACTCCAAATGTGCAGACACCATCTGCACCTGCACCTCTTGATCACCCTGTACAACACCCACATACACAGAGGCGTCAAGCTCCACCTCACCCCTCCCCACGGTCATCACCCCCACTATTGCGGAAACGCAAACACGATTGGCAGTGAAAATCACGTGGCCAATTTGTCTTTGGGTCCTTATGTGTATAGTGTAAATAAAAATCTACAAAAGTAATATCCTGTTGTGTATCATGTCCTGTCTAACGATGTAGGCGTGTGTGTGTGAGTGTGTGAGACAGTCACTAGAGTGACCCAACATAGCAACACGTTATTATGTGCCTAGCACATGACTCACCAAATGTGTGTCCAGCTTCGGAAACAGACATTCATAATGAAGTCAAACAAGTTAAACAAAGTAGATTTCCGCAAAGATATTTATCTCGCAACAAAAACTAGCCATCCAATTGGAAGGGAGAAAGGAGAAAAAATGATGATCTTAATGCAAAAGGAGAAGGGAACTTGGATTGGGATGGGGCAAAACAAATATAATACGTCAGGGAGCGTCAGGGAAACCAGTCTATTCACAAGGGGAAAAAGAAATCCTCGTCCAGAACAATGTCTTAGTCCAAAAGTCAAGTGTCTTTCTGTTCATCCTCTAGGACCACAATGTCAAGATCCTCAGGGTCGGACACATCCACATGGCTGGCTAGTGCAGGAACTGGCACCACATGGGGACGTGACACACGAGGAGTACGGGGGGAAACAGTGTGGGAAAACGGACAGGGGGACACATTGACGGTGGTATGGGAAGGGGTTTGGGAGAAAAAAGAAGTCATGGCTGTGCTCATGGCCTGGATGTGGGTGCCGAGGTTGTCCATTGATCGGACAAGGTCCGCTCGCATGGAGCGTATCTCCAGACACACTTGTAGCAACATGCGAGCGGACCTGTCAGGTTCACCCTCGACCATCCACATCAAGTCCTCTTGCACAACCACAGGAGGTACAACACTGGGAGGGTTTGGGGGAACAGAAGGGATGTGGTGCCTCTGGTCCGGTAGTAATTTGTCCAGCTTGGCGGCTACGTGGAGGGGGCCAGATTTCAGAGGATCGAGCTGGAGCCCCCGATGGCATGGGGGAATCTAGAGATAGGGAGGGGGAGGTGGCAGGCCCAGGTAGAATGTTGGCCTGCCCCGGGGACACCTCATCGTGAGCCACAGGTGATGAATGTGTGGATGAGTGGCTCTCCACCAAATCATGGTCTGAGGTGTCCGGTCCTTCCTCCCCCCCTACAATGTCCACAGCCTCCACCCGGGACGTAGTACCAGAGTCGAGTTCTTCCTCATCCCGGGTGGGCACAAACCCCTGGCCTGCAGATGTCTCCTCCTCCTCTTCTTCCTCGCTGGTGGAAAGAGGGTGTAGCCGCTGCCGAACTGATGGCCTCCCGCTCCGGACTTGTTCCTGCACATCTGATGTCTCACCAACGGTGCCTGCAGAGATGTAAGCAAAATCCTGATGTGGTGGTTGTTTAATGCAGGACGATACACATACATAGCTGAGCCAAGGTCTGATTTATTTCTCCTCTGATCACACTCTACAGTTGTCAGTGGCCAATTTACAACTTCTGGCGCATCTCTGCTAATCAGCAGAGGGGTACCAGAAGAGTTGCGACGCATCTGCCCACCCGTGCGCCACCACTGATGCGCCGCATTTGCAATGCGGCACACCATGGCGCTTGGGTGGGCAGATGCGTGATGCATCCCTGGTGGAATAGTGGTGCTTTGCTGGAACTGGAGTGGCGTGGCAATTGCGAGCCCACTCCAGCAAGGCTCGGGGGTGCACGATTGCTAACATGCTGCGTCAATCCTTACACCTGCTTCAATCATGCCCAGAGTTTTGACGCAGCATGGCCCTAAAAGTGACTGAGTGAAATCTTGTAGATTTCACTCTGCCACTTTTAGGAGGCGTCCCTGAACCAGATGCGTCACATTGTAATTACCCAGCAGCATAGCGCTTTGTTTGCTCCGCCGCAGTGTCACAAAAGTGACCCAATGGTGGCGTAAAAGAGGCGCAAGTGCCTTGTAAATCTTCCCCTCAGTCTTTATGGACTTAATGGGGGTTGGGAGCACACTGCCTCACTGTCCCAGCACTGTTACCCCCTTTGCATCCTGGTAAATGCAGTACACAGTTCAAACTTACTTCAAATTCATCTGTGGTTGCTGGAAATGCTGCCAAGTTCCTCTCAGGTCACAGTACCACTCACAGGCACACAGCAACCCAAAAAGATTTTTCTTTGCTCTCTAAAACTGCTGCACTCTATGAAACGCTCAATCCAGTAACACGTGTCTAGAGATATACAGCAATGTCTGCACCAACTTTGATGAATGACTCCAGATTACTTAGAAGTGAGTTTGAACTGGGTACTGCATTTACCAGGATACAAAGGGGCGAACAGTGCTGGGACTGTGAGGCAGTGTGCTCCCAAACACCATTTTGTTTATGAACTTACATTACATGTATGTTCACTGTCATATACTGAATTGAGTTCGACATGGGCATCTGATGTGTATTGTTGTTGCTTACGCAACTGTCTTGGCCAAACCTTAACCTTGGCATTCTTGTGATCTGTGTGTCCTGTCACTGCTACATGTGCCACTTCAAAAACCAGTCCACCAAAAGAGAACATGGAGAGTCCAGATTAAATTGATTCTTGTCATTGATATGGATTTGCAGCTATTTAACGTCTGGACAAGTGTCATCTGCTTTGGAGCATTGTATGGGACAAGCCAAATGTGGGTCACAGATCCACATAGGGTCTGGACTACTACTCTGGCTACATTGTGAGTCTAGCCTTCTGCCGTCCCCACACATCATCGGACAATCCAGTGCCACATATTGCCTTTGTTGACTTCAAAGTTGGTGCAGTACACCAGTGAACAGTGGTGGGTGGTTGTGACAGCTACCTGTACATGTAAAATGTCATATAGGCCACTGAGGGAGAGATGTCTGTCAGTGGGCACACCTTGCAAATTTAGGAACACCTAAGAGTGATGCAAGGATCTCAAAGTCTGTCTTGACACCATGGCACATGATGATCTGTCTCAATTGGAACCCAACTCTACAGGTGCAATGCGAATCACAACATCCAATACCCTATGGCCTTCCATGCGCACACTGGACAGTCTCTGTACCATAGCTCATCCAATGCACACATCAGTTATGATTTACTTGGTTCAATGGTAGTGGTGCTGGCAGAGCACAATTCAATAAGAATGCATGAGTGTGGCTCATTTACCCAGTTGTAATGAAGAAACTACAACTCCCAAAATGCAGTCTGCCCTGTACAGTCCATATGCCACAGTGTGCCTTTTTAATCTTGGTGACTGCTACATGGACACAGGATTGGTGAATGGAGGCATGGGACACACAATGGTACAGCACTGTTTCACTCACATCATACTCCCAGACACATATTGCATATGATGCACTTACTATGTTCCTGCTGCTCATGCTCCTCCAGCTGAGCATGGAGGCTCGGCCAAGCTGCTTGCAGGACCCTCCTGTACAGTGGGGAGAGGCGAGGATGATGCACATGGTGCTGGGAAGACAGGCCAGCCAGCTCTGTGGCCTTGTGACGGGCCCCGCGCTTTAGGTCCTCCCAGCGCTTGCGGCACGCCCTAGCACTTCTGGTGGATACTCCCACTGTACTGCAGCGCTCTGCGATGTTGGCCCATAGCCTGCCCCGGGCTGCAGTGCTCAGCTGGTGCTCCGGGTCCCCATATAGCTGAGGAAATTTCGCCAGCACCCTCTCCACCAAGATATCCAATTCCCTTTCCGAGAAAGGGGGTGCTCTCTCCTCATAATCCTCAGCCATTATGGGGAAATAAGTTGGAAGAGAGCAGCAGGATGCCTGAGGATCTGCTCAGTGAAAGAGGATGACTCAGAATGAACACAAAATGGCTGCCAACTACTTCCTGTGATGTATTTCCTGTCTCCTACTCCCTGTATAACATTGCCTGTATGAAATGATGTGTTCTAGTCTATTTTCGCAATTTGCGGCCCGAAAACGTAGTTTCCGGTTCCGGAGCGTAGTATACGCGCAAGCGCATTACGATTTTGCACGTGTGAAACAGGAACTACATCCCAGGAAGTAGTTGCCAGCCATTTTGAATTCATCCAGGTCCATCCACAATCAGTAATCTAATCCACTGCCATCCTGTTGTTCTGTTGTAGTATAAAGTGAAATGACAGTGCAGGTATGAATCATGAATATGTATCTAAAGGAGGAACAGATCATTTCATGAAATTTCTGAAAAGGTAGTGGGGGGGCCAGACAACATCAGACCCCAGTTTATTTTTCGCATACTTTGCATTATGGGACATGTAGTCCATATTGAGTGCTCAGTATCAGAGTTGTGTGATGTGTTACGTAACATTGGTGTGGAGCAGTGTGCACATGTCACAGACACATGGGGGCAGATTTAAGAGCCCTGCATGCCACATTTGCGCCACAGTCGCATCATTTTACTGACGCAGCGGCAGTGTGAATCCAACGCCATGCTGTGGGTTAGTTTTAACGTGACGCATCTGGGATATGTGTCATGTTGTAAGGACCGGCGCCACAGTTGAGCGCTCCTGCACAAGGGGGGGGGGGCTAGCACAGAAGTGACAGGGTGTAATCTGAAAAATTTCACTCAGTCACTTTAATGGCCATGTTGCGTCAGATCCCTGCACCTGCTTGTTGAAGGTGTAAGGATTGACGCAGCATGTTAGGCATAGGGTCAGCGCTTGCCTTGCTGGACCTGCATTGCGCTTGCAACACAACTCCAGCAGTGCTTCACCTTTATGGCAGCATATGCGTCACACTTCTGTCTATACTTGCCCCGTGGCACGCCGTATTGTAAATGCGGTGCATCCATGATGGCACATGGGTGTCTGTCGTGACGCACAATAACTGGGGCATCCCTGCTGATATGCAGGGATGCACCAGTTATTGTAAATCTGACCCATAGTGCCTGATTCTCCCATGACATCATCACTCACATTCAGGGCCCATCATTTGTGGTGGAGTCAAATCCGTTGATGTCACAGGCCTGAGTATGCAAGGGTTATGGCCTTTTGTGAATTGGTGACCCATCCTTATGAGGTCCAGGTATGTCTCTCAGGACATGTATTGTCTGTCATCCGTGTGAATAGTTGGTTTTAGGGATGTCCACTACACTGATCGCTGACATGGGCACATTACCTGAGGCACATTCTACCTTATGACTACTGCCAGCGGCTGTGATTTGCATGCAGTTAGTGTGGCTCGCTAAGTCGTCTCAGGGTGGGATTTATTGACACTGTTGTGTCTATCCAAGTTTCATCATTGACATCAGACAGCAAACCACATTTTGTCCATGACACTACAGGTTGCTCATGTGAAAAACGTGACAACGAGCTGATCACGGACTTGCACGCCCTGCCGTCGGTCATGTGCAATGGCCCGGTTTCCCAGATTCAGAGCTAGCTGAGGTTCCAGAGGCATGTGTAAGCCATGCGTTAAAGCAATGTTGTGCAAGACACAACAGGCTAAGGTAATCTTGCACACGACTTCTGGGGAGTACAGCAGCACACCCCCTGTACGGTGGAGACATCTGAATCGCGACTTCAACAGACCAAAAGCGTGCTCTATGATTGCTCTAGTCCGTATGTGTGCCCTATTGTACCTACACTGAGGTACAGTGTTTGCACACCTGTAAGGGGTGAGTAGATGTGGGGAGAGTGCATGGCCAGTGTCACCTGAGGATGGAAGAAAGGGCAGTTGTTAACATTTCCCTCTCTGACTTGCACAGAACATGATCTATACGTTCGTACATGCAGTGTCTGTTGGGCCATGATTCTCATTGTACAATGGTTAATATTGGGGGGCATTCAGACATTTCAATGGCACATATCACTCATTTTTAGTGCTTGGTACTTACCCAGTAGCCACATGTTGCCAAATTCTCCAGCAGCCATCCGCCGGGCAAGAGGTGACATGCGGAATATGAAGCTGTCATGCGTACTGCCTGGGAACACTGCATGCACGTCGATGAACCTCCCACTGGCATCACAGACAGCTTGCACATTGATGGAATGCCATCTGTGTCTGTTGCAGAAGATGTGTGTAATGTGGCGGAGTGGCTGAAGGGCCACATGGGCGCAGTCAATTGCACCCAGCACACGTGGGAATTGTGCAAGGAGATAAAAATCTCTTACTGCTGTTTGTCTCATGGCCAGTGTATGTGGCATTTGTATGTAGTTGGGGGCTCTCGCAGTGATGCATCTCAGGACCTGATGCAGGCACAGCGACTGGCTTGCCTGGGAAATGCCCACAAGGTCACTGGTGACCCTTTGGAAAGACCCAGTGGCGTAGAAGTGGAGAGCAGAAAGGATCTTGAGATATGCTGGTATTGCAGAAACACATTCAGAGACATCCTGAAAGGGTTTGTTTGTGCCTGCACTGCATTTATCCATGTTTGTGGACTGCGATTGGCTGCAATGTGTCAGCTGATCAATGGTGGGGGATGGTACGCACTTGGACAGGTGTTTACCCTTGGCTAACATGGCCAACTGCCAAAAATCGGGTTTTCCGGCCCGTTATCGGATTTTCCGGCCCGTAATCGGATTTTCCGGCCCGTAATCGGAAATTAGGGCATCATACCGGAAATTGCAGGCCGCATTCATAAAGTCTGCCGAAGAGCTGTAAATTCCGTCCCGGTGGCGGAAAATACGGCTTGGCGGCGGACCTAAAGTTAGTAGTCCTAAGTCTACCGAAAGTAGTAAGTTCATTCTGTGAATCCCAAAAGTAGTAAGTTCATTCTGTGAATGCCGAAAGTAGTAGGTGCATTCTGTGAATACCAAAATGGTAGTAAGTTTAGTATTTAGTCTTAAGTTCGTTCTGTGAATCGGGCCCAATCTATCTACCATCATGTATTTTTAATATTGGGTAACAAAGAACCAGTAATAATGTATAAAGCCATTACAGGTAAAGCATGCCAGATAATTCAACATCACTCTAGCTCACACCTTTTGAAACTAAATGAGACAACATAGGCAACTTGAACCATGTTGCAACATCCTCTTACACATCAGGCTGCACTAGACCACTCTGCATCTATACCACATCACACCCATCTCACTACTTCAAAGGAATGCAGAATTGCTAAATTGTCATCTTTTATGGGTCTCTGACGATCTTCCGTCTGCTGGAGTTCATCTTTGTGCTTACAAAAAAAAATCCATTAAAAGGTGCGAAAGAGATACTCATTTACAATAGTTTACTAAATGAAAAACAGAAATATATTTACACATGATAACAAGATAATTATAAATTGGAATGTGTATTAACCTTCAAATGAACTTTTAACAAAAACAATAAAGAAAAAATTCTACTCGGGGAAAACAGTACAGATATTTGGAATAATAACATACACATAAGTATAATCCATGTGAAATAATTGTAATTATCTTTAACTGGGCTCATCAAAGTAGAAACACTACTTGGGGAAAACAATACGTTTTTACTGTGGTATGGAACGACAGTCATAATGAAAGCACTCCTCGACCCAATAGATACCCTCATATAACTATGCTTGCTGTGTAATGGCACTTTTGCATCATTGGCAAAGGCGCTGTATTAAATACATTCTCTGCATACAGAACGGGGTTTGGGTCAAACAACTTAATCTATTAGCTTCCTGGACTTGAGACATTGTCAATCACATACTAGAACGCCAAACTATATTCTCACAGTTTTTTTATTTCTTTTTTTGGGTTGTCCTTCCACCACAATTGGTATTGAGGGACTTTTTTATGTCTGAAAAAAATGTCTACAGTAATCACATATAGTTATCACATATCAAAATGCAGAGGTCAAGAACTTTTTAAACAACACTTTATTTTCACTGCATTTATGGGTAAATGCCATTTATAGTCATTATTTGATCTACAGTGGTAAAGTGATGTTCTTTACTCACCACTGTGATTTGCTCATACTGGTATTTGCTCTGCACTGCGATTCCTTTACCACTGTGATTTGTTACTCATTATGATTTGCCTCATAATGTGAGTTGATTTATGCTGTGATTCTCTAAACAGTGATTTTCTCATACTCTTTTGGCCAGCTGTGATTTTCTTCACTGTGATCTGTTTCACTAAATGGGGCATATTCTCAAGGATTAATCTCTGAGTTATTGGTACTTTATCTTTGCCAAAGTGGCGATAAATGTTTTGCCCCATTCACAAGCTGGTGCGATAGCAATAGCAGCTGCAAAAAATATTGCCACAGATGACCCTGGCAGCTATCACTAATGGGATGCAGAGTAGGAGTTCATGTGCCAAAAAACCACGACAACACCACATGCAACATTCTCAACGACCAGCCAGTTCGGCGATAAGATCCCAAAACAGGCGATATGGGGAGTTAGCAGCAGGAATTTTAACACCTGCTCTGACCTGGTGTAAAGTCGGACGACGACCTGCATCAGACAAGGGAGCCCAGCCCAGAGCCACACCAGAAGAACAACAGATGCCATGGAGCTACTGATCATGCAGCTTGGACACCCAAGAGGGCCACAACAACCACCGCCACCACCCCAGGCCCCCACGGGTCCAACCCCGGGCACCCACACTCCCCCGGACAAAGATATGTTACATAAACTTCACAAAATCATGCACAAAACGAATCGCCTGACGTCGCACAATTACTACAATAAACATGCATGTTTGTTCAGAAAAAGGAGAATCGCTCATTCATCTTTGAATTACCAAACAAAACATTTTATTCAAAAAAACTAAAAACACCTATTTAGAAGAGTCTTGGTGGGTCTTCTCAGGACAATCTGTAGGTCACAGTCTGCAAGACAAAATTCTAGAGTAGAATGTGTGTCCTGCGCTCAATAAAGAACAGAGAGAGTGAGTGAAAGAGAGATAGAGAGAGAGAGAGAGAGAGAGAGAGAGAGAAGAGAGAGAGAGAGAGAGAGAGAGAGAGAAAGTGAGAGAAAGAGGGAGCGAGATAGAGTAAGAGAGGGAGAGTGAGAGAAAGAGAGGGAGAGAGAGAGAGAAAGAGAGATAGAGCGAAAGAGAGAGAGAGAGAGAAAGAGAAAGAAAGAGAGAGAGAGGGAGAGAGAGAGAACGAGAGGGAGAGAGAAAGAGAGAGATAAAGAGAGGGAGAGAGAGAAAGAGGGAATGAGAGGGAGAGAGTGAGACAGTGAGAAGAAGAGAGAGAGAGAAACAGAGAGAGATAGAGAGAGAAAGAGAGAGAGAGAGAGAGAGAGAGAGAGACAATGAGAAGAAGAGAGGGAGAGGGAGAGAGAGTGCCGACACTGCGGACCCAGGCCTCACTGCTCACCTGCTGCCACCTGCGTGTCTCCAACCACGTGCCGGTATGTACTGCAGTTCACCAGGTCCCTTATCTGAAACAGAGTCCAGATCTATGAATGGCAGAGTCCATACAATGGCACACACCATCATCGCTTGCCCGCCCCTGTGCACACAGGCTGCTACACCCCAGCCCCCCCGCTGCCCAGCGCTGATTGCCTGCCCCTGCGCACCCAGGCCTCACTGCTCACCTTCCACCACCGGCGTGTCTCCAAGAGGGTCCACCACATGGCACCCTCCACATCATGCAGCCCAGCTCCATGGACTACCAGGTCACACAATTGATTCTGGGTCTTGATTTTGCTATGTCAGAGATCATATCAGTGCACACAGCATCATCGCAGGCTGCACACCCGCTCAGCTCTTTAGGTGCCACTAACTCTGTGACCCGCGAGGCAATGCCACATGGCGGTAGGCCAGCACTGCCCGCTGGCTCAGGTCTACACTGCGGTCCAGTAGGGCTCAAACAATACCTGCATACCAGCTCAGCACTTAAGGTGCCCCTACCTCAGGCACCAAAAGTTACCATCCCGTGGACGTGTGCCTGTGCCGGCCGCAGTGTATTCGGTGCCACCAAGTCTGTGCCCCGCAATTCATGGACCCTTTATGATTGAGTCTCGTGGTGCAGGCGTCATCATGTCACCTCCGGCACTAGGTAATGTGAAGTGGCAGGACCCTAGGCCCACAAGCATTACTAATAAACTCAGTGGAAAGAGGCCATCGTCCGAACCATCCTGAAAAAAACAACAGCGGACCCCAAGCAGCTAGCTAAATACCGACCAATATCTCTTCTACTCTTATGTGGCAAAATCCTGGAGTCTCTGGTAAATAACCAACTTACTTACCACCTGCAAAACAATAAACCGCTGGATACATCCCAGTTAGGATTCCAGGCATTTCACAGCACCGAAATGGCCTTACTGGAGATTGTCGATAACATCAGACTCTCCCTGGATGCAAGACAATCGGCCATACTGGTCCTACTTAACCTTTTGGCAGGCCTTCAACACCTTCTCGCATGGCATCCTTCTGGTCCGCCTAAAATCTGGTGTCAAATGGCTCAAGAGTTATCTGACGGACCATTCCTCCAAGGTCCAAATAGGAAACCTTTCCTCTAAAAGCCAGGCAACTGACAAAGGTGTCCCACAGGGTTCCATCTTGAGCCCAACGCTTTTCAACTTGTACGTGTCCCCACTAGCCAAGCTAATCAAAGCTTTTGGTTTCCAAACATTGTCATACGCGGATGACACGCAGCTATTAATCACTTTGGTACAGGACGTCTCCGATACCAAAAAATGGTTCAACCACTGCATGACAACCATAAACGACTGGATGACGAACAACCATTTGCTTCTTAATGGCAGCAAAACAGAGATGTTGCTCTTTGGGGACGCATCCAAACTATGGACCAATGACTGGTGGCCCTCCTCCCTGGGACCCTGCCCTCCACCCAAGACAGCTGTTTGCAATCTCGGGGTAATATTAGATTGCAAAGTCTCCATGTCAGACCACATTAACAACTGGTTCCCACCAACTATGGTCTCATGCGCACTTAAGAAAATATTCAAGTGGATTCCACTTTCCTCCCTCATGCCCCTAGCACAGGGACTAATTATTAGTTGCCTGGACTATGGAAACTCACTTCTTGCCTCCATTAATGAAGAGCATCTTGCTGAACTCCAGGTCATGCAGAACACTGTGGCCAGACTGGCCTTAAACCTGCCCCACGCGATCCCCCTCAGTGCCCAGTCTAAGGACTCTACACTGGCTCCCAGTCAAGAAGAGGATACATTTCAAACTCTGCTGTCTGGTACATAAGACCCTCCATAACAAAGGACCATAATACCGAGCCAAAAAACTAACAATACACCGACCTGTAAGAACCCTTAGATCCACTAGCAAACACCTCCTAACAGTTCCCAGGGTCAGCACTATCAGAAATGGTGGCAGATCTTTTTCCAGAATTGCTCCCAAAACTTGGAGCAAACTGCCTCTACTTCTCCGTTTGGAAACTGACCACAAGACATTTAGTAGATCCCTCAAAACCTGGCTATTCTAGCACAGTTCCACCCTTTTTGCTGTTTTGTTGGCTTTCTGCATCTGAGTATTAGTTAGCGCTATGAGACCTGCGGTTGATATATGCGCTTAATAAATACCAAATACAAATATACCCAGATAGAGAGTGGAAATGGCGTCTAGCACGTGTGCCCAGCCCTTTTTATTGGCAGGGTCACATGTCCTGTGACATGTGTGCTGGATGGGCGTGGTGTGGGTGTAAACCAGCTGTGAGGGAATGGCTATGGCATGCTAACAACTAGACTTGTCATCAGCAGTTCACCACAGGGAAGACCAGGGACATGTAGCGTTGTCGTCCCGCCATGAGCAAAAGCGGAGAGGGCTGGCATGGCGTATGCCAGTCCAGCGTAAGGATGGGAACAATGACCCCGGGGCTCTGGGCGTGGTTCCGTCCTGGGCTGGACAAGGAAGTAACTAATGAGTGTGTCCCTGTTGTAGTGCCGGTGTCACCGGATCACAATCGGCAATGTGTCACCCTTTGACCCAAGTCCCACAAAATGAGCAACATGGACGTAAGGGGGAATCGCTGTGCCTACATTCATCCGTACTTCCACATTTGAAAGATCATAAACATGACATAGCTGTGTGAATATGAATGTTTTATGCACATTCAGTGGAGTGTTGTTGCTGGAGCAGTACAGGGCCATGCAAACCCCTATTTTCATTGTTTGCCCATGGAGGGCCAGACATAGTGCTTCAGGGTATGACACGTTCAATGGAAGGGGAAGAGCTCAGCCCGCAGTTTGATTGCTGTGTCATTGGTGACCAAACAGAACATGGCAGTCCATATCGAGGTCCAAGGTGAGTGTCGCAGAGTGTATCCAGGGACAGTGTAAGGTGATGATGCAGAGGGCAGAACCAAGCAGAAACTGGCCATATGGCGGAGATGAATGCTACTGCGTTCTTCTCACCATCAAGGCAGATTCATCCGCATCTTCATCCTCTGCTGTTTCATGTGCCTCATGTGTGGGTGGTGGTGTTCTGTTTCCAGCACTGTGTGGCAGTGATACCTCAGGGGCCAGAGTTGTAATGTCTGCCACACTGTGTGGCACTGACACTTCTGGGGCAGAGATGTGGATGGAGAGGTAGCAGCAGCAAGCATCAGCGCCAGGCCTTGTGGCAGCCATGCCATGAAGGGGGTCTTTAGGGTGTTTTGGAACCCAGCTACTTCTCGCTGGTGTTTAGCCGTGGCAGCCGCTCTTTCCGCCTGTGTCCCAACTCCCGGGTGACATCGCTAGAGCCACACTGACTAAACAGTTGTTCTTGTCTCTGAGTCAGGACTCCAGCGATGTCAGCCATGGTTCATTGGAGAGCATGGAGCGGACTGTGGGTGTCTGTTAGGGACTGTGAGTGGTCCCTGATGGGACTTAGACACCCATGTAATGCGTCTAGTTTGACTGCCATGCGGTCGAACCCCACCCGAACCTGTTCAGCCAGCTTCTCCTGGCACCCCAACACACGACATTGGAAGGCCATGTGTTGTTCGTGGGGGTCCTAGGAGGCAGTTGTGGGTGTGGGTGCTGCCTGCTGTGTGTTCTGTGCAGACGGTGGGGTCTCCTCATAGCAGCTGTGCTGCCCTGCTCCTGGAGGTTGGGTGCGAAGACTCTCCACGAGATGTTGGAGGGCGTAGGAGTCAAATGTTTGGTGGTCCTCTTCGTCATCAGCGAAGAGAAGTTCGGGCTGCTCTTCAGGAGGTATTGGATTTCCCTCTGCAATGTGAAGGGGAGATGCAGTTTAACATTGTGTTCACATGTATGTTGATGCATTGTACATGTTTACATTCAGACTGCATGACAGTGTACATTGTGACTGGGAAGAGCTGTCTATTTGATGAAGGACAGTGGACATTTCAACAACATCACAAATGTCTGTTTTTACTTGTACCTTGTCAACTCACATTTCCCTGCAATGCCAATTGTGAATGGCCAGTTTCTACACACAAGCAGCACCAGTTGTGTCCTCTGTTCTGTTGTGAACGTGTTGCTGTTTGTACCACATCGTTGTCAATGTTGATGTGCTCTGCATGTAATGTGTGTGCCGCATTTTGGGGGAGTCGCACCAGCAGCTCTGATTTGGCAGCCACTTATCCCTTTTATGCTGTGTGCCTCTGACTTCTGTGCTTATACACTGATGAGATGTTGCATACTTGGGTACATTGGTCTCTTGGTGGGAGTTGGGGGGTCTGGGGCAAGGTTTTTCCACAGATGTGCTATACTTAATTGTGCATGTTTGCCATTGTGCCCATCTCCCCCGTCCCCGCAGTCCCTGGTTGTTACTCACTCTGGTGCTGTTGTGTCCGGTCATGTTGAACAGTGCCCGTTCCCCAACTCCTGCCACCGTCTCCCCACTGATGACTGTGGACGAAGTTTCCTCCATCTCGTCCAGCTCCTCCTGTGGCGCTGGACCCCCACCTCCAGTCTGCATTGCTGCCTTCCAGTTGTTGGTGAGTTTCTTCTTGGTTTTGCGCTTCACATCATTTCGGCCCCTCTTGACCTCCTCCATTGTCCTTTTCAGCACTCCAACTGAATTCTCCTTGTCCACGATGGACTGCCATTTTCCATTTTTGGTTGCCAATGACACAGTGGAGAAGACGAACAGTAGTTGATGGTGTTTTACCACCTCCGTTATCAGGATCCTGTTTTCCTGTGGACTGAACCGCTTCTTCCTACTCTTCTTGTCCTTGCCCTTCCCTGACCCTGAGGTCCCAGGCTGGTTCTCCCGGGGGCTTGTGGGTTTCTGGTTGTCCTCTGTACTTGCTCCGGCTACCTCCATTGTTCTTCGCTGTTGTTTGGCTTTTTTTTTGTATTTTTCTTTCTACTTTTATGGTGATTTTTCCCACCTGACGTGTGTGAATTGCAGGCCTGGGAAAGATTATCGCTGTTTTTTTTAGCGCGGTTGGGCCCATCGCAACTTTTTTTGCATTGGCGTTTACTTTTTTATCGCTATACAGGTGACTTTATCGGGGACATTTGATGTGTTATCGTGAGACTATTGCATGGTACTGCCATGTTGAGAATAGAAGGTTAACACAGCATTATTTTCCTGCAATAGACTGTGATGTGAAGAGTTGTGTTAAGCTAATTATGCGATAATTATCACACGTTCTTGAGAATATCACCCTATGATTTGCTGTTTACAGTCATTTGCCCCATAATGTGTTTTGCTCCATACTGTGATTTGCTCCAAGCTGTGATTTGCTTCGCATTATGATTTGCCATATACTGTGATGTGTTCCATGTGATTTACTCAGTGCTGCAAGTTGATCCATGCTGTGATTTGCTCCATTTTATGAATTGCTAATTAATGTGGTTTGCTTCACACAGTCATCTCCTCATGCTATGAGTTGCTCCACACTTTTTATCCACACTGTGATTTTCTCCATATTGTGATTTTCTACACACTGTGCTTTATTCCCAATGTGAACCCGGATATTTATTAATATGCACCTACCTTGTTTACAAAACATCTGCTTTCAGCAATTACACATTATAAATACTATCCATTCTTCTGATTCACCTCACAATAACTAAAGCACTGGGTTTATTTCAGTGCCTTCAACACACATCAATCATCCCATACAAGACCACTACCTCATCACTGTAAACAGCACCACATAAAATGCAGTAGGTGCCCACCGAAAATTTAAAATCTTTACTTGAACTATTCATCCAGGCTATAATACAAGCAGACTTAAGAATACTCATACTTTAACCCAGGGAACTCGGTGCATCTTCCTGCCTACAGAATACTCGTCCTGTCTGTAATAAAACATCCTGCATCACTGATCTCAATACCCATATGCCCCCTTTTAAATGCTAACACCATCACTGAGACATGGATTGACCCTAAATACCCCGCCACTTCTGATGTTCCCACACCAACTACCAACAACACACTTAGAACTATTGATGGTCCAAATTAATCTGGTGCATCTTCTAGTTTCCATATTGCCTAGGCCTCATGACTGGAACACCATATATATCATGCTAGATGTTGCAACACTAAGTTCAATGAGTCATCTCATAAGAATGGGGAGAAGAACATCTGTCATTACCATTATTTAAAGAGTTGTAGCTAGAGGTTACACCACATTGCTTGCTGAGTTACTGCTTTGTTTTTCCGTTATCACTTACCAGTCAGCATCAATGTATATTTGTTGCAATGCTTTACATTCTGATTTTCCCCACCACAACTGAATGTCATGCAGCATCCTGCTTCGCTTTGTGCTTGAAATGTGAGTACGTTTGTCAAATGAATAATTAACAAAAATGATAAAGATCACCCATATATACAGACACATAGATGCAGACACCCCTGCACACAGAATAACAGACAAAGTGGGAATTCATAAGCTTGTAGATAATATACAGACAAGTAACTATATACAAAGAATCCACAAAGAAAAAAACATAGAGAACATGTGTGCAGGCCCATCTTCAGTCACAGAATTCGGACATATATGCATTAAGTTAAACACAACCCATGCACAAAGACACACATAGATGCAGGTACCCATACATATGGGCCAACCTAAAAAGAGGCAATCGTGTGTGCAGACAAGATACGGACAAGCACTCATGTTCAAAGAGACTGCAAAGAAGGTGGTATTTAGACAGAATATCGAATTGGAAATGTTGACTTACACAAATATTGAGTTGGAAATATCATAGCACAGACATATTGACAGGAAGAATATTGTGGTCAAGAATATCAAAATTAAGGTAAGAAATATTGTTTTCTAAAATAAAGAAGTCATTATCGCATGCAGAAATATAGTTAAAAATATCAATTTTATTTTACTTACATTTTGTGTTTTTTAGTTTCGTAGCGGGTTGAGGGTTTATAGGAAAATAGGTTAGAAAGTAATTTGATTATAGCAAATACTATGATTATTTTTAATTTATTAAGATTTATTTAATTGATATTTTATAGTGTTAATTGTGGGAAGTCATTTATTTGCTTAATTATTAATTGGTGGTTGTTAATTAATGTTAATTAATTGGTAAATAATTAAAGTGCAATATATTTGCGGCTGCAAAGCATCAGACATGTTTGTGTGAGAGTCTTTTGTTTTCAATAAATTATAGCATTTGCTTTTTCCCCTGGGTGGGATGTCTTTGAAGGCAACTACACCACCAGGGATTCTTTGAGGGAATTTGCACTGCACGGCCATAGGTAAGGCAGGCCAACTTACTCTGTGCAGTACTCTCAGCTGCTTCTAAACCTGATTTCACTGTTTTGCTGAGCTCCATGATGCAGCAATTATTTCCCTGCTATGGTGATTCCCCTCACTCCATAATGAACATAATAAACCTGAAAAGGAAAGATTATATATACATATCTATCTCTATCTAGCTAAATCTATATCCATATTTTTAAACCCTGGGCAAAGCACTATGCTACGCTTGCGTAGTTAGCGAAGCTTGCGCTAATTTGTACTATGCGAATTGCACGTAGCATAGTGCAAACACGCATAGCGTAGCTGTCATTTTTTGCTTGCTCGCGGTCCTCAACGTCAAGTTGGCGACCCCGAGCAAGCAAAATGACATCCCAGCGAGACTTTTTCCTCCTTCGCGATCAGCAACATCAAGTTACCGATCGCGAGCATGGAAAATAAACCTCCCGGCGAGATTTTCAATGTGAGGAGGTCAGGTTTCTCATTACGAGTGGTCGCGTATGCTCGCAACCGCTCGCAATGAGAAACTACCATTCCGCGTTGAGAAAGCAGCCACTTGAGTAGAAATCTACTCGAGCGGCAGAAAACGACCGTTGCACTGTGCAAGATGCAGTTTGGACTGCTTGCACAGTGCGGACAAGCAGTTCGCGTAGCTATGCTTAGCTCGCGTAGTGCGAACTGCTACTTCACGAACTACGCCCAAGGTTAATATATATATCTAAATATATATATCTACATATATATATATATATGTGGGTGTGTGTATGTGTAATTCCTACTGGTGGTCGCTAGTAGGTAGTTATAGTTAGGACCTAGTTACCATAGCAAAATCGCACCATTCTATTCCCAATAACTTTGGCGCCAATTGATGAATGTTCGCTAAATTTTTTAAACTTATGGCCCCCCTTTGGTCCGCTCCTATCTTGAAAAGTTTGGGTTGATTCGGCAAGCGAGGGCCGAGAAAAAAGGGGGGTCCCAAAATGTGTTTTCTCCATGCAATTTTCCATAAGAAACTTTAGACACGGCTACAGCCCAAGCTGCTGAACTGAATTACAGCAAATTTGGCAAAAAGGTAGCCCTTGGTTCAGCAAGAGCCCTTTTTATTAAATGGTGTAAATCTGTTCAGTAGTTTTGTAAATAATAATGGAAAAATAAATATGTATATCTGGGTGGAGCCTAACCACATATCTCATCGTGAGATCTGATTGGCTGTCAGCACTTCATCCAAGAAGTGTTGGCAGCCATCTTGGGACCAATGTACATCTTAGCATCTCATTAAAAAGCATTGCAGTTAATAGAATGTTTTAAGACTTTAGTTACATTATAAATCATTATTATTATTTTATTTATTTATTATTTAGGAGTTTTGTATAGCGCTAGCTGGACCCGAAGGTATCAGAGTGCTTCACAGCATGTAGAATTATGAGCATTATCGGCATATAAACAATACACAACATGTAAAAGCATTATAGGCATATATACAGTACAGATATTGTGGTAGAACATGAGAGTTCGGGCTGTGAAGGTTTCAGACAAAGAATCTAGCATGCTAGGAGCAAGTAGGATGTCTATCAATCAAGACGAGCTTCCAAGATTTTTCTTTGTTCAAGCAAGCGTGTAACCTCGACGTTTTTTAGTTCTGTGACGACTGTTCCAAAACAAAAGCGAAGTTGCTGGAAGGTGCCGAACCATTTCAGGTGTATCCTGTGCTCTTATCGTTTCGCTCTAGAGCGATCCAGAAAGAGGGCTTTGGGTAGGTTCTTGAATTTAGGAAATGAAGGGGTCGTTCTGAGGTGGGGGGATGGAGTTCCAGATTTTTGGGGCATTTCCAGCAAAAGATTTAGTTTCGGTTTTATGCTTCCGAGTTTTCAGTGGGATGAGTAGTAGAGTGTTGGAACTTCTGAGGTTCCTAGACTGGCCGGTCCTGTTGAGTTTGGCAGCCAGGTATTGTGGTATGCCTGTGTGTAAGGCTTTATGCGTGAGGCAGGCTGTTCTGAAGCTGGCTCGTAATTCCATTGGGAGCCATTTAAGTTCCCTGAGTGCGGGAGAGATTTGCTCGAATTTCTTAGTTCCTGTGACCATTCTTGCTGAAGCATTGAAGGTTGTTTTCGGGGGGCCTAGGTGTGATTTTTGCTGTCCCGGTCAGGGCTGCGATTCCATTGTCAATTCTGGAGAGCACCAGTGCTTGAGTGGCCTGTTGAAGGTCTTTTGGGAGAAGGAAGGGTTTTATTTTGTATAGTAGTTTCATGTTGAGAAAAGCGCTTTTGGCGGATCTTGTAATGTGTTTTTTCATGTCCAGTTTGGGGTCTAGGGTGATACCTAGAGATTTCACTGAGTCCGCCGGGGTGAGGGTACCAATGAGGGCATCAATGGCTTTGAGCCATTTTTCAATTTGAGGGTTTTCGTCTCTGTTGGAGACGAGGAGTACATCTGTTTTCTCTTGATTGAGTTTTAGGCGGTTAGTTGTGAGCCAGTGTTGAGCCTCTTTGAGCGTGAAATTTAGTCTATGTATGTTGTCAATGGAGGTGGTTTCCACATATAGCTGTGTGTCATCCACTTAGAGGTGAAAGGGGATGTTAGAATTCCTGAGTAGTGTGGTAAGGGGTTCCATGTAGATATTGAAAAGTTGAGGGGAGAGTACTGATCCTTGTGGAACACCTATTTTGACGGGGTGGGGGTCGGACTCAAAGCTTTCAATTTTTATTCTTTGCGAGCAGTTGAGGAGAAAGGTAGAGAACCAGTGGAGGACCGTCTTTTCAAGACAAGCTCTTTTTTGACGGACTTTTAGGAGCAGAGTGTGATGAACTGTATCGAAAGTGGCCGATAAGTCTAGGGGGATGAGGAGGCAGCATTGGTCTGAGTCAAGTGACTTATGTAGATCGTCTATGACATTGAGGATTGCGGTTTCGGTGCTGCAACCCTTTCTGAATCCCGATTGATGGGGGTCTAGGAGCTTGATGTTATCCAGGTGTTGGGTTAGCTGTGGGAGTGCACATCTTTCCAGGATTTTGGATAGAAGAGATAAGTTCGATACAGGTCTAAAATTGTTGATATCCTCAGTGTCTAGCCCTGTTTTTTTTAGTAGTGGTGTGACTTGGCCTACTTTGAGGCAGTCTGGTACAATTCCAGAGCTCAGTGAGCTATTAATGATCTTGCACCATAGTGGGACTAAGATGACTTTCAGGTCTTTTGCCTGGCTCAGGGGAAGCTGATCTAGGGCGCGGGATGAGGGTTTAGCGTTGGAGATTAGATTAACTATGTCTGTTTCCTGCATGGGGATGAAGGAGGACCAGTGTTTTGGGGTATTCATGTAGGCACTATCCTTAGTTGCCGGTGCCTTGATCTTGGTGGGGGGGGGGAGAGATTTGGGCCAAGAGAGAGATCGATCTTGGTGATTTTTTTCGTTGAAAAAGATGGCGAAGTTGTCTCATTGTTCTTAGGATGCCAATATTGAGGCTGTCGTCGGTTTGGAAGTTTGGTTCTTAATGATATTAAAGAGTTCTTTGGGTCGTTTTTTTCCGGTGTATAATGCGGAGCAGAAAAAACCTTTCTTTTTGTTCTTAATGTGCTTTTTGTAATTCCTGCTGGCTGCCTTGAGTTGATCATATACACAAAAACCTGGTCCTAATCTCCATAGGCAATGTATTCTACAACATCCTTTGTTGACTCATTAGTGTGGTTACACTTAACCTTCCACCCACTGCAAGAGTTACAACAAGGTGTGCCTATCGTATAAAATATCCTCGCACATTCTGTGTATGTCACTCCATCTTGAGTTGATCACAATGGAGGGTAGAAGGATTGTTCCTCCAGATTCTTTCTGAGGCTCTCAGATGTCTTCTTTCTTCATTGATGTCGGTGGTGAACCATGACCTGGATGGGGTGATTCTGGATTTTTTTTGTTTCAAGGGAGCAGGGTGGTCCAGGGTGAGCAGTAGAGAGAGGTGAGTTTGGTGGTTGAGAGGTGATCAGTCGTGCTAGGGAGGAGTGATCTTAATCCTTCTTCTAGGTCGGCCCGAGGAACTTGAGCTGTGTTCCTGACCCATTTGGGGGGTACCTGATTGGGGGGTTGAGTTAGGAACGATTGGTTGATATGGAAAAGAATGATGTGGTGGTCTGCCCAGTCCACGGGAATGATATGATCAATAGTGATTGTGTTGCTTTCAGAAATGATTGCATCAAGGATTGCTCCTCTGTGGTGTGTTTCTTCTGAACAATGTTGGGTCAGATTATTTTCTAGAAGGAGGCTGTTAAGAGTTTGAATGAGTGGGTTTTTTGTGTCGTTCCATCTCATGTTGAGGTTGCCAAGAATTATGCTGTTGGAGTTGCTGAGTGCGCACTGGGTGATCAGGTCAGAGAAGTGTTCCCCGAATTTGTTAGAGTTACCTGGTGGGTGGTACAGGAGATGGCAAAGTAGTGGTCTGTTAGTGGATGACTTGATGTTGACTGAGAGGCACTCAAAGGAGCTATACAGGCAGGATGTCATTTCCGTGATGGAGAAGTTAATTTTGTGAATAATTGTTATGCCTCCACCTCTCTGCTCTAGTCTATATTTGTTAATCATTGTAAATCCGGGAGGCACCAGCATGTCCATGCTGGGGTGAGACAGGTTGTTTAGCCAGGTCTCCGTGATAAAAGCTATATCTAAGCCATGGGAGAGGATAGCTTCTGCTAGTTGAGTTGCATGTTGCAAATCATTTGTTGATGGTACAATACTCATTTTAGGAATTGTGGTGTGTTCTAAGGTGATTTTACCATGTGAAAAAGCCTTCTTGAGAGAAAACTATTTTCTCATGCTTTTCCCTTTGGACAATGGATGGATAGGAGGAGGGAAGGCAGGAGCAGCAAGCTTGGGTGGGGGCAGCACAATGCCAGGCCCTGCTTCCAACCCCCCACCATCCATTGTGATATGCATCTTACTTAACGTTAAAAAAAACTAGACATTTGCTGAAAAAAATTAAATAAGGATGCTACAATGACGTCTTCTATCGTTATCAAGGTTTGGACGAGCCGAAACGCATGGATCACGTCCTGTGCAGATTAAATACTGCCAAACTACAACCTGAGTGCTGATTCCTTCCTTGTAAGAGTGAGAGGAGATGGAATACATATATGTATAAAATTCACTGAAAAAAACACAAGTTTCAGGGAGATTATAGTTAGAAATTAGCATTTAAAAACTTCAGAAATTCACAGAAAAAAACACAGGTTTCATGGACGTCATTGTTAGTTGGACATTTCACTCGTACAAAACAAGAGAAATTCGGGCGTTATAGTTAGTTGTGCTAACTATAACTCGCGCCCCCGCAATGCACTGCTGATGGCATCACATATTACATCACTCATGACATGATCAGTGACATCACTGATGACATCTCAAATGACATCACTGATGACATCATCCACATGATCATCTGATGCACCTCCTCACACCCTAAAATACAGACTATCATTCTCAAAGCCATAGACACACCAATACTAGTATAGCTGCAATATTATGTGCCCTATGCATGCAATCCTTCTGTCTGGCCCATGCACTTCTCCATTCACCCATCCAGCACTATCTATGTATCCTATCACTCCACCAATACCTAAGCACTTAAAAATTCATTACACACTTTCTTTGCAACACCGAAATGACTCCAGTTATTAGTCGTATAATTAAGAAATGGAGTAGTCACTAACACAAGTGCAGGTACAATATTTTGTACACTATGCATGCACACCTCTAACCAGCTACAAACTATTGATACACTCTTCTAAATACCCAGTTAGTACCTATGCGGTGTAGGAATCCTCCTGTCTGTCCAATGCATTTCTCCAATCACCCATCCAGCACTATCTACTTATCTATCCTATTACTCCGCCAATACCTAAGCACTTATAAATTCACTATACACTCAGTTTGTAATAATGTAAATATTCTAGTTACTAGTCATGAACTTATGGAATGGCCTAGCTACTAACATAAGTACTGCTATTATATTTTGTGCACTATCCAAGCAGACCTCCAACTAGCTACATACTATTGATACACTCTTCTAAATACCCAGTTAGTACTCATGCAATGTAGGCATCGTCCAGTCTGTCCCGTGCACTTCTTTAATCACTTATCTACCACTATCTACTTATCCTATCACTCCACCAATACGTAAGCACTTATAAATTAGGTGCTCACTCTGTTTGCAGCACTGTCATCATTCCAGTTACTAGTGATATTCCTATAAAACTGACCTAGGCACCAACAAAAGTACACATAAAATATTCTGTGCATAATCCCTACAAATCTCTAAGCAGATACATACTATTCGTCCACTCCATTAAATACTGCAGTAGTACCCATGCAGCGTAGGATACCTCCTGTCAGTCTCATGCAATTCTTCAATCACCCATCCAACACTATGTTCTTCTTGTATCAGTCTGCCAATACCTAAGCACTTATGGGGAAGATTTACAAGCACCCTGCGCCACCAGTATGTCACTTTTTGTAACGCAGTGATGGCGCCAGGCACTCCTTCATATTTACAAGGAGAAGAAAAGCCACACTGCATTATTTTTCCTCTCTTTGTAAATACGACCCCTTCATACACAGAAATGTGCGTTGAAGGGGCATTCCATTGGTGTTGCTGTGTGTGTTCCCATGCAACACCCATAGAACAAGACACATCTCCAAATTTATGAGAAATCGTAAACCTGGAAATCTGTGTGAATGCTGCGCCATCCTAGAGTTGGTGTAGCAAGGCACAACGAGGAGAATTTTTTATTTCTTCTAATGATTTCCTCTTTCAATGCATGCTGCATTCCGCAGCATACATTGAAAGAGGAAAATGCCTTTACTGATTGTTTTTTTCCTGCACAAAAAGAATCTCCGCACGACACTGCATGGCTGCACTTTGTGCAGCAGTGCAGAGGTAAACACAGAGTTGCAACATATTCATGTACATATGTCACATCCCTTTCCTTCGGAAGTGTCACAGTGCAGTGCAGCTAAAGAGCTTGCAGTGTCACGCTGCAGTACTTCCTCATAAATCTTCAACTATAAATTCACAATACACTTCTAATGCATTCTTTCAGTCAATCATGATGTAAGCATATATTCAACCAAACTTTCACAAGTTACCTTGCAATTATAGTTCTTTCTTTAACCAGATAAGGTAGTTCTGATAAGAAATATTTTTCTTCTTTTTTCTTTGTTTTTTCAAAAAATGCACACAAAAAAGATAAAATAAAACAGGAAACTTTTGGTATTACTTATCATTACAAAAACAAACAAAAACAATTAACAACGATGGTTGCGTTGGCAGCACAAACTGCATCCACCGACTGCTCACCGAAGCATATACGTTTCTTACACTTCACGCAGAGTAGCTCGAGAAAGGCGAATTCTGGACTAATGTCCGTTGCAGGTGTTCCTGAGGATGCTCCAGATGTACTTGCCACAGCAGGTTAGGGGTTCAAAGCAGCTCGCCTCATTTCCTCCCGAGCAAGATTGAGAGGATGTGTGGTCTGGAGATGCTTGTACATAGAAGCAGTGCCACAAGAGTATTTTTTTCACTGTCTCTTGACAGGACTCGGTCACAAATTTTGCACGTCACCTTCCTTGCATTTACTTTCTTCTCTCCAGGTGGAAAAGTGAAGAATTTCCACACTACAGATTCCGGCCTCTGTTGACGTGGTGCCTGCTGCAAGAATTCTTCTTCAGAAGATACCTCCTCCTGCTGCTGTTGCTGTCCAGATGCCATTTTGTTTGATATTCTTTGAAAAACACCAAAAAAACAAGCAAAAAGGGTTCCTGTAGGAAAAGACATGTCTCTCTAAAGTTGGTCCAACAAGAATGATTGGAATGGGTGGGGTCCTTCAATAGTTACAGTGGGAAATGTTATGAACCAATGAAATCTTTTTTTGTTTTAGGTCACATGGGATCCACGCACTCTGCGCTCACCAAGCACGCATGTTTCTTCTCTTTCTTCTTTCTGCCTCCTGTTAGTCTGCTGTGGGTTAGAAAGCGCCGGGACACTCCTCGGAGTAGCCGAGCGCTATATAAGACACCCATAACATTAACATTAACATCCGACGTGACTTCGCGAAAATATATTTAAAAATAATATAAGTTTATTATGAGTACAAATATATTATTTTTATGAATATCTTGAAAAATCTCTTGTCCTAATATGTATATTAAAGACACATATATAATTTTAGAACATACATTTTTTTGCAGGAGTCGTGCACCCAGCGCTCCCCAGCACGTATATGACGTCACGTGGGGCCCGCCACCGTGGAAGTGTTGCTTACCGTAATGTGCATGTGTCGCGCACGCACGGGAGCAGGAGTCGCTGACTAGTCGAATACCAATAGCGCACATCACGGAATATTAAATGTATATGATGTAACTGAAAAACACGCAGCCGTAGAACACCGTACGCGGATCCTTCACAACTTTTCTAAAATGGCAGCTAGATTCCGTGATGTGTACCCTTTGGGTGGGTGACTCAGAAAAAAATGTGGAAGAAAAGAAAATAATATAAATATATTAAAATAAAAAATAAAACAAAAAATTAAACAATATTTCAGTTTGAATTTGAAAAAATAATTTTTTGTGCAATTTTCAGAAAAATATATAATGTTTATAATGTTATTTAATGAATAAAATATTTATAAAGAGTTAAACAACTGCAGAAAATTAGTACAAAAAATAGGTATAACTACTATTACACTTAAAAATTACCATTCAAAAAACCTTTGAAATTCACTGAAAAAAACATAGGTTTCGGTGACGTTACAGTTGGAAATTAGCATTTTAAAAAACCTTAGAAATTCACAGGAAAAAAACATAGGTTTCAGGAGTGTTATAGTTAGCTAGACATTTCACTCGTAGAAAACCCTAGAAATTCCTCCGTTATAGTTAGTTCTGCTAACTATAACTCGCGTGCCCGCAATGCTCTGCTGATGATGTCACATATTACATCATTCATGACATGGTCACTGACATCATTGATGACATCACTGATGACATCTCAAATGACATCACTGATGACATCATCCAGTAAATGTGGTTTAGTTTGAAATTTAAATATGTATTATATATAAACCAATCTGTATTGAAGATTGAGTAGATATATAACGGTCTGGATGGAGGATTTAGTAGCTGTCTGACTGTCTGTTTAAGTGAGTAATTAAAAGTGTCTCACTAAATACATGGATTAGGAACTAAACTATGTGAATGTGTGCATCACTGTCTCTGTTGTTGTATAACATGCTGCATTAGTTGGTCACTAACTACATTAGTGTGTATATTCGTTTCTAGCTGTACCCTGCCACACGTTGCTGTGGCTCTGTTTGGTTAAATGAAAGAGAAAGAAAAGAGTAAGCGCATGTTTCTAATATGTTTAATTTAACAATGCTTGTGGGCACACCATATGTTTTTGTGACTATTGTCACGTTGTGTATATATAAACACGCTCTAATGTTGCAAAGTGAACCAACTCCTCCCCTCTCCCTCCACCCACCTCCCGATTTGCCATCCTGACACCAACTGTTCATCCTAATATATGTAGACTATTGTCTCTATGCGTTCTTTATTAATGTTACAAAGTGAACCAACTCCTCCCCCTCCCTCCACCCACTTCCCAGTCTGCCATCCTGACACCAACTGTCCATCCTAATATATGTAGACTATTGTCTCTATGCGTCCATTGTAGTTGTTGCACTGCAACCAAATCAATAGTGTCTGTTCGGCCTTTCGATTAAAAACACGCGCATATTAGACACGCGCGTATTCAAATCCAACGTTGTGCATATATAAACACTCGCTAATGTTGCATAGTGAACCAACTCCTCCCCCCCTCCCTCCACCCACTTCCCGGTCCACCATCCTGACACCAAGTGTCCATCCTAATATATGTAGACTATTGTCTCTATCAATCCTTTCTTAATGTTGCAAAGTGAACCAACTCCTCCCTCCTCCCTCCACCCACTTCCCGGTCTGCCATCCTGACACCAACTGTCCATCCTAATATATGTTGACTATGAGTCCCTTGTACTTTTTGCGCAGCAACCAAATCAATAGGGTCTGTTCGGCCTTTCGAATAAAAACACACGCGTATTGGACACGCGCGTATTCTAATCCCACGTTGTGTATATATAAACACGCGCTTAATCAAATCCAACGTTGTGTCAAAATTTCAAATCAATCGGTGAAGAACTTTTGGAGATTTAAGGTTTTGAACAAAAGGAACATTGACATTTTATGTGTTTGTTCGGGCTTTCGATTAAAAACACACGCGTATTCGACACGCGTGTATTGGAATCCACGTTGTGTATATAAAAACACCCCCCTATTCGAATCTAACGTTGTGTCAAAATTTCGAAGCAATTGTTGAAGAACTTTCGGAGATTTGCGATTTTGAACAAACAAACATTTACATCGATACACCTCTAAAATTGTTGATATCCTCAGTGTCTAGCCCTGTTTTTTTTAGTAGTGGTGTGACTTGGCCTACTTTGAGGCAGTCTGGTACAATTCCAGAGCTCAGTGAGCTATTAATGATCTTGCACCATAGTGGGACTAAGATGACTTTCAGGTCTTTTGCCTGGCTCAGGGGAAGCTGATCTAGGGCGCGGGATGAGGGTTTAGCGTTGGAGATTAGATTAACTATGTCTGTTTCCTGCATGGGGATGAAGGAGGACCAGTGTTTTGGGGGATTCATGTAGGCACTATCCTTAGTTGCCGGTGCCTTGATCTTGGTGGGGGGGGAGAGATTTGGGCCAAGAGAGAGATCGATCTTGGTGATTTTTTCGTTGAAAAAGATGGCGAAGTTGTCTCATTGTTCTTAGGATGCCAATATTGAGGCTGTCGTCGGTTTGGAAGTTTGGTTCTTAATGATATTAAAGCGTTCTTTGGGTCGTTTTTTTGCGGTGTATAATGCGGAGCAGAAAAAACCTTTCTTTTTGTTCTTAATGTGCTTTTTGTAATTCCTGCAGGCTGCCTTGAGTTGATCATATACACAAAAACCTGGTCCTAATCTCCATAGGCAATGTATTCTACAACATCCTTTGTTGACTCGTTAGTGTGGTTACACTTAACCTTCCACCCACTGCAAGAGTTACAACAAGGTGTGCCTATCGTATAAAATATCCTCGCACATTCTGTGTATGTCACTCCATCTTGAGTTGATCACAATGGAGGGTAGAAGGATTGTTCCTCCAGATTCTTTCTGAGGCTCTCAGATGTCTTCTTTCTTCATTGATGTCGGTGGTGAACCATGACCTGGATGGGGTGATTCTGGATTTTTTTTGTTTCAAGGGAGCAGGGTGGTCCAGGGTGAGCGGTAGAGAGAGGTGAGTTTGGTGGTTGAGAGGTGATCAGTCGTGCTAGGGAGGAGTGATCTTAATCCTTCTTCTAGGTCGGCCGAGGAACTTGAGCTGTGTTCCTGACCTATTTGGGGGGTACCTGATTGGGGGGTTGAGTTAGGAACGGTTGGTTGATATGGAAAAGAATGATGTGGTGGTCTGCCCAGTCCACGGGAATGATATGATCAATAGTGATTGTGTTGCTTTCAGAAATGATTGCATCAAGGATTGCTCCTCTGTGGTGTGTTTCTTCTGAACAATGTTGGGTCAGATTATTTTCTAGAAGGAGGCTGTTAAGAGTTTGAATGAGCGGGTTTTTTGTGTCGTTCCATCTTATGTTGAGGTTGCCAAGAATTATGCTGTTGGAGTTGCTGAGTGCGCACTGGGTGATCAGGTCAGAGAAGTGTTCCCCGAATTTGTTAGAGTTACCTGGTGGGTGGTTCAGGAGATGGCAAAGTAGTGGTCTGTTAGTGGATGACTTGATGTTGACTGAGAGGCACTCAAAGGAGCTATACAGGCAGGATGTCATTTCCGTGATGGAGAAGTTAATTTTGTGAATAATTGCTATGCCTCCACCTCTCTGCTCTAGTCTATATTTGTTAATCATTGTAAATCCGGGAGGCACCAGCATGTCCATGCTGGGGTGAGACAGGTTGTTTAGCCAGGTCTCCGTGATAAAAGCTGTATCTAAGTCATGGGAGAGGATAGCTTCTGCTAGTTGAGTTGCATGTTGCAAATCATTTGTTGATGGTACAATACTCATTTTAGGAATTGTGGTGTGTTCTAAGGTGATTTTACCATGTGAAAAAGCCTTCTTGAGAGAAAACTATTTTCTCATGCTTTTCCCACAGAGGTTTGGAAGGTGATCTATAAGCTAAACTGAGAGCATATTTTCTGTAAATTCACATTATCGTTCTGAGCCTAGTGAGAATGAAGTCTGACATTCTCAGTAAAACATGTACATCCAACAAGGGCAGAAACTTTCAGTTGATTTCTTTGTGTTCTACTGTAGCTTCCCAGAGTGTTCTAAAGAACAACTAGAGTGCTAATAGTCCTACTTATGACAAACGTATTGCACACCTGAAGCCACCTTGATTGGAATAAAGTGGTAACTCTTAAAACATTTAATTTAAAAAGGAACAAAATGAGGGGGTTTATTTTTCCAGAGAAAGTATGATTAGTGCTGCAGGAAGAAAAATTAGGGCACATTATGAGTGACTTCTCAAATCCTCTTCTATTTCATAAAAAGATTCTGACAAGCAGACTTAAAAATGCACTCCTGATACCAGCAGCAGACTTCCCCGGTGAGCAGTAGCTTTACTACAGTGATCTAATAAGCAACTGGAGTGCTAACGTTCTGAATTTATGGCAAATGTGTGACACATCTGTATGCCTTCTTGATGGAATCAAAGTAAAACAGTGAAAGTATTTCCTACTGAGGAGATTGTAGTAAATGAGGAAATTAAGAAACATCATAACAAATAAGTCTCCCAAGATGGCCACCAGAGACAAAAGAGCCCAAATGTTGCACAAATATCAGCCAGATGAATCCCACGTATAGCCCAATGACAGAATGTCACAGAGTGTTCTTAAAAACAACTAGAGCGCTTACTGTCTTATTTATGAAAAAAGTATGGCACACCTGAAGCCTTCTTGATTGGAATAAACTGGTAACACTTAAAACATTTAATTTAAAAAGGAACACAATGAGGGGTTCATTTTGCCATAGAAATTATGATTAGTGCTGAAGAAAGAAAAATTAGGTCACATTTTGAGTGACTTCTCAAATCCTCTTCTATTTCATTAAAAAGTCTGACATGCAGACTGAAACATGCACTTTTAATACCAGCAGCAGACTTCTGTGGTGAGCAGTAGGTTTACTACAGTGATCTAATGAGGAACTCAGGTTTTTACTTTGATTCCATCAATAGGTATTCAGATATGTCACACATATGCCATAAATGGTGAGTGCCAGAGTGCTAACATTCAGAATTAATGGCAAATGTGTGACATATCTGAATACCTATTGATGGAATCAAAGTAAAATCCTGAAAGCATTTCCTTCTGAGGGGACTGCAGTAAATGAGGAAATTAGGAAAGTTCAAAACAAATAAATCTCCCAAGATGGCCACCAGAGACAAAAGACCCTAAATGTAGCACACATATCACCTAGGTGTAGCCCACGTGTAGCCCAATCATAGAAGTGTGCAAAACACTTTTTATTTTTTGTGTTTGTGCAGTTTTATAAAGTGCAGACTTGTCAGGTATTGGAGTGCTTTACATGAGCATTGGTTACATCACACAAGAACAAATTCATTTTGGTTTTTGGCATGGGGAAATTAAGTGATTTGACCAGAATCACAGAATGTCGCGCTGAAGCAGAAACTCGTAACCTGGTTCTCCAGTTGCAAAGTCTGCAGCTCTAGACGTAACACCACATCCTCTCCCCTAAGTGCAACATTTAATCAAGTGGTCAACTGGATAAAAAAACATAAAGATAACAAATAATTTAAAAATCCTTTGTCGCAGTTTGCAAACTCAGAAAATATATCCTCATTTTAGTTTTTTAGAGCACTAACCATCATTTTGATGCAAATAAGACCCTCTCATATATGAAATTTCTAAAGGAAATGCTCTAGGTATTACAGTTTTGATTCCATCAAGATGACGTCAGGCGTGCCACACTTTTGTAATAAATATAGAATGTTAGCAATCTATTTGTTTATTAGGATACTGTTGAGAGGCAGAGACCAAGGGCACGGACTCTGAAAATTGAAGGTAGGTAGGAGGGTGCAGAGGCAACAATTTGACCGCACTAGGCAGACAGTAAGGGCAGTGGCAGCACAACAGACTATGGAGGGCAGTGGAAAGGGGGCAGAGGCAACAAACCAACAATACAGGATTGGCAAGAGAGGCTGTGGCAATATTATAGAACACTGTTGGCAGAAGGAAGATGTAGTGGTAGTACAACCATACATGCCAACAGACCCGATTCAGCCAGGAAACTTTCAATGTTTTTAAGCCTAAATGGGCTTTATTTGATTTGTCTCCTGTCTACAATCTCTATTTTTTCAATGTAAGTCAAAGGGGAAAAGCAATACCCCAGTTTTTTTTCAAAATCTCCCTCTTACCAAGTTCAAAATGTTAACAAGTATGGTACACTGGATCATGGAAGGCAGGAGGAATTGGGATAGGGACATGGTCTCGGATAACAAAGAACAGGAGGGACATGGAGAGGTGCACCAAACTGACCCTACAGGGTAGGCATCAGGGTTTGCAGCAGCACAATACACCACACAGGGCATGCGGGACGGGAGTACAGCACAACAATCCATAGAAAGCAACAGGGAGGGGACAGGATCATCCACAAGGACAACAGAGAACAGAGAGGAAAGAGGCAATGGTAGCCAGCTGACCATAATGGACAGACAAGAGAGAAAGCTGCAGCATAATAGACCATAAAGGGCAAAAGGGACGGATCAGAGGCATTACAATGGAACAGACAAGCCAGGAGGGAGGAAATAGGGGTCTGCACTTGGAAACAGAGGGATGGGGCAAGGGGGCAGGGTAGGAACAGCAAGATGACCATGGAGGTCAGGCAGTATGGGCACTAGAAGCAAGACACACTATGGAGAGCAACAGTGAGACTATAATGGAATACACACAGACCATGCATGGCAAGCGGGAGGGTTAGTGGCAGCACAATGGCTATGATGGGCAAGAAGGAGGGTGCAGGGGCATGCATACAGGACCATGGAGAATAGAAGGGAGGGTCAGGACCTGGGCACAGACAAGAGAGTTCAGGAGAAGGGGCCTCACAACAGACCATCAGGGGCAGGCAGGAGGAGCAGTTGTAGCACAACAGACCAGGGAGGGCAGAAGGGTGTGGCAGTAAAATGGACCATGGAGGACAGGAGGAAGGGGACAGGGGCATGGAATGTGGACAGGCAGGGTGGAGGTGGCAGGGACAGGTTAAAGTAATCTGACAATACTAGGCAGGTGGGAGGGGAGTGGCAGCTCAACAGAACACTCAGAGGAGATAGGAGTGGCAGGTCCATGGAACATGATGGTCAAAAAGGATGGAGCAGGGGTATGCACACAGACATCGGAGGGCAGGGGGAAGAAGAACAGGGGCAGCAAGCTAAGCACAGTGGCTAAGCAGGAGGTCAATGATGGAGCATAAAATTGGGCAATGGAGGGCAGGAGAGTGGACTGGTACATCATGCTAAATGGAGGGCAGTGCCAGCATATCAGACCATGCCTGGCAGGAGGGAGGAGGCTAGTCCATGGATTCGGACAACAGAGGATAGGGAGGAGGTGGATGGGGCAGCAAGCTAACTGTTCAGAGAAGGTGGGAAGGCCAGTGGTAGAACAACGGCCAAACAGGGCTGTAATAAGGGAGCAGGGACATAGACTTGGACAATGGATGGCTAGGAGGAGGGAAGGCAGGAGCAGCAAGGTTGGGTGGGGGCAGCACAATGCCAGGCCCTGCTTCCAACCCCCCACCATCCATTGTGATATGCATCGTACTTAACGTTAAAAAAAAAATAGAAATTTGCTGAAAAAAACAAAGATTACAGGGATGGTATAGTTAGACTCGGATTTCACTTATATACAACCAGTGAAATTCAGCAGTTACCTGAGCTAACAATAACTTACTTCCCGCAATGTACTGTTAATGACCTCAGACATTATATCATTCATGACATGGTCATTTACATCACTCATGGCATCTCAAATGAGCTGTGAATGGAATGGAACTATAATCACTGGAACTTTATTTAGGGATAGTTTGTGTATATTAACACCCCTCTTTGTGCAATCCTAAATATGTTTATTATGAATAAGTCAGGTTGACGAACATACAGGTATGGCGGTCCGGGGCAAGATATGCTGAAATGACATTGTGTGCATATTAACACTTGTTTTCTTCTCTTTATTGTATCAATTCCTGAATTTTCCCATCCTGGCCAGCCAATATGGCCACCAGCTGTTTGGATTAAAGTAATATGTAGTCCTTTGTTAATGTTGGCAACTTTAGGCATTTGTACATTTAAATAAGGATGCTACAATGACGTCTTCTATCGTTATCAAGGTTTGGAAGAGCCGAAACGCATGGATCACGTCCTGTGCAGATTAAATACTTCCAAACTACAACCTGAGTGCTGATTCCTTCATTGTAAGAGTGAGAGGAGATTGAATACATATATATATAAAATTCACTGAAAAAAACACAAGTTTCAGGGAGATTATAGTTAGAAATTAGCATTTAAAAACTTCAGAAATTCAAAGAAAAAAACACAGGTTTCATGGACGTCATTGTTAGTTGGACATTTCACTCGTACAAAACAAGAGAAATTCGGGCGTTATAGTTAGTTGTGCTAACTATAACTCGCGCCCCCGCAATGCACTGCTGATGACATCACATATTACATCACTCATGACATGATCAGTGACATCACTGATGACATCTCAAATGACATCACTGATGACATCATCCACATGATCATCTGATGCACCTCCTCACACCCTAAAATACAGACTATCATTCTCAAAGCCATAGACACACCAATACTAGTATAGCTGCAATATTATGTGCCCTATGCATGCAATCCTTCTGTCTGGCCCATGCACTTCTCCATTCACCCATCCAGCACTATCTATGTATCCTATCACTCCACCAATACCTAAGCACTTATAAATTCAGTACACACTTTCTTTGCAACACCGAAATGACTCCAGTTATTAGTCGTATACTTAAGAAATGGAGTAGTCACTAACACAAGTGCAGGTACAATATTTTGTACACTATGCATGCACACCTCTAACCAGCTACAAACTATTGATACACTCTTCTAAATACCCAGTTAGTACCTATGCGGTGTAGGAATCCTCCTGTCTGTGCAATGCATTTCTCCAATCACCCATCCAGCACTATCTACTTATCTATCCTATTACTCCGCCAATACCTAAGCACTTATAAATTCACTATACACTCAGTTTGTAATAATGTAAATATTCTAGTTACTAGTCATGAACTTATGGAATGGCCTAGCTACTAACATAAGTACTGCTATTATATTTTGTGCACTATCCAAGCAGACCTCCAACTAGCTACATACTATTGATACACTCTTCTAAATACCCAGTTAGTACTCATGAAATGTAGGCATCGTCCAGTCTGTCCCGTGCACTTCTTTAATCACTTATCTACCACTATCTACTTATCCTATCACTCCACAAATACGTAAGCACTTATAAATTAGGTGCTCACTCTGTTTGCAGCACTGTCATCATTCCAGTTACTAGTGATATTCCTATAAAACTGAGCTAGGCACCAACACAAGTACACATAAAATATTCTGTGCATAATCCCTACAAATCTCTAAGCAGATACATACTATTCGTCCACTCCATTAAATACTGAAGTAGTACCCATGCAGCGTAGGATACCTCCTGTCAGTCTAATGCAATTCTTCAATCACCCATCCAACACTATGTTCTTCTTGTATCAGTCTGCCAATACCTAAGCACTTATGGGGAAGATTTACAAGCACCCTGCGCCACCAGTATGTCACTTTTTGTAACGCAGTGATGGCGCCAGGCGCTCCTTCATATTTACAAGGAGAAGAAAAGCCACACTGCATTATTTTTCCTCTCTTTGTAAATACGACCCCTTCATACACAGAAATGTGCGTTGAAGGGGCATTCCATTGGTGTTGCTGTGTGTGTTCCCATGCAACACCCATAGAACAAGACACATCTCCAAATTTATGAGAAATCGTAAACCTGGAAATCTGTGTGAATGCTGCGCCATCCTAGAGTTGGTGTAGCAAGGCACAACGAGGAGAATTTTTTATTTCTTCTAATGTTTTCCTCTTTCAATGCATGCTGCATTCCGCAGCATACATTGAAAGAGGAAAATGCCTTTACTGATTGTTTTTTTCCTGCACAAAAAGAATCTCCGCACGACACTGCATGGCTGCACTTTGTGCAGCAGTGCAGAGGTAAACACAGAGTTGCAACATATTCATGTACATATGTCACATCCCTTTCCTTCGGAAGTGTCACAGTGCAGTGCTGCTAAAGAGCTTGCAGTGTCACGCTGCAGTACTTCCTCATAAATCTTCAACTATAAATTCACAATACACTTCTAATGCATTCTTTCAGTCAATCATGATGTAAGCATATATTCAACCAAACTTTCACAAGTTACCTTGCAATTATAGTTCTTTCTTTAACCAGATAAGGTAGTTCTGATAAGAAATATTTTTCTTCTTTTTTCTTTGTTTTTTCAAAAAATGCACACAAAAAAGATCAAATAAAACAGGAAACTTTTGGTATTACTTATCATTACAAAAACAAACAAAAAAAATTAACAACGATGGTTGCGTTGGCAGCACAAACTGCATCCACCGACTGCTCACCGAAGCATATAAGTTTCTTACACTTCACGCAGAGTAGCTCGAGAAAGGCGAATTCTGGCCTAATGTCCGTTGCAGGTGTTCCTGAGGACGCTCCAGATGTACTTGCCACAGCAGGTTAGGGGTTCAAAGCAGCTCGCCTCATTTCCTCCCGAGCAAGATTGAGAGGATGTGTGGTCTGGAGATGCTTGTACATAGAAGCAGTGCCACAAGAGTATTTTTTTCACTGTCTCTTGACAGGACTCGGTCACAAATTTTGCACGTCACCTTTCTAGCATTTACTTTCTTCTCTCCAGGTGGAAAAGTGAAGAATTTCCACACTACAGATTCCGGCCTCTATTGACGTGGTGCCTGCTGCAAGAATTCTTCTTCAGAAGATACCTCCTCCTGCTGCTGCTGCTGTCCAGATGCCATTTTGTTTGCTATTCTTTGAAAAACACCATAAAAACAAGCAAAAAGGGTTCCTGTAGGAAAAGACATGTCTCTCTAAAGATGGTCCAACAAGAATGATTAGAATGGGTGGGGTCCTTCAATAGTTACAGTGGGAAATGTTATGAACCAATGAAATCTTTTTTTGTTTTAGGTCACATGGGATCCACGCACTCTGCGCTCACCAAGCACGCATGTTTCTTCTCTTTCTTCTTTCTGCCTCCTGTTAGTCTGCTGTGGGTTAGAAAGCGCCGGGACACTCCTCGGAGTAGCCGAGCGCTATATAAGACACCCATAACATTAACATTAACATCCGACGTGACTTCGCGAAAATATATTTAAAAATAATATAAGTTTATTACGAGTACAAATATATTATTTTTATGAATATCTTGAAAAATCTCTTGTCCTAATATGTATATTAAAGACACATATATAATTTTAGAACATACATTTTTTTGCAGGAGTCGTGCACCCAGCGCTCCCCAGCACGTATATGACGTCACGCGGGACCCGCCACCGTGCAAGTGTTGCTTACCGTAATGTGCATGTGTCACGCACGCACGGGAGCAGGAGTCGCTGACTGGTCGAATACCAATAGCGCACATCACGGAATATTAAATGTATATGATGTAACTAAAAAACACGCAGCCGTCGAACACCGTACGCGGATCCTTCACGACTTTTCTAAAATGGCAGCTAGATTCCGTGATGTGTACCCTTTGGGTGGGTGACTCAGAAAAAAATGTGGAAGAAACGAAAATAATATAAATATATTAAAATAAAAAATAAAACAAAAAATTAAACAATATTTCAGTTTGAATTTGAAAAAATAATTTTTGTGCAATTTTCAGAAAAATAAATAATGTTTATAATGTTATTTAATGAATAAAATATTTATAAATAGTTAAACAACTGCAGAAAATTAGTACAAAAAATAGGTATAACTACTATTACACTTAAAAATTACCATTCAAAAAACCTTTGAAATTCACTGAAAAAAACATAGGTTTCGGCGACGTTACAGTTGGAAATTAGCATTTAAAAAACCTTAGAAATTCACAGAAAAAAACATAGGTTTCAGGGGTGTTATAGGTAGGTGGACATTTCACTCGTAGAAACCCCTAGAAATTCCTCCGTTATAGTTAGTTCTGCTAACTATAACTCGCGCACCCGCAATGCACTGCTGATGATGTCACATATTACATCATTCATGACATGGTCAGTGACATCACTGATGACATCACTGATGACATCTCAAATGACACCACTGATGACATCACTGATGAACAGAGAAATTTCTATGGTTTTGTACGAGTGAAATGTCCAGCTAACTATAACACCCCTGAAACCTATGTTTTTTCAGTGAATATATATAAATATATATTCACTGAAAAAACATAGGTTTCAGAGACGTTATAGTTAGAAATTAGCATTTAAAAAACCTTAGAAATTCACAGGAAAAAAACATAGGTTTCAGGAGTGTTATAGTTAGCTGGACATTTCACTCGTAGAAAACCCTAGAAATTCCTCCGTTATAGTTAGTTCTGCTAACTATAACTCGCGTGCCCGCAATGCTCTGCTGATGATGTCACATATTACATCATTCATGACATGGTCACTGACATCATTGATGACATCACTGATGACATCTCAAATGACATCACTGATGACATCATCCAGTAAATGTGGTTTAGTTTGAAATTTAAATATGTATTATATATATATACCAATTTGTATTGAAGATTGTGTTGATATATAACGGTCTGGATGGAGGATTTAGTAGCTGTCTGACTGTCTGTTTAAGTGAGTAATTAAAAGTGTCTCACTTAATACATGGATTAGTAACTAAACTATGTGAATGTGTGCATCACTGTCTCTGTTGTTGTATAACATGCTGCATTAGTTGGTCACTAACTACATGAGTGTGTATATTCGTTTCTAGCTGTACCCTGCCACACGTTGCTGTGGCTCTCTCTGGTTAAATGAAAGAGAAAGAAAAGAGTAAGCGCATGTTTCTAATATGTTTAATTTAACAATGCTTGTGGGCACAGCATATGTTTTTGTGACTATTGTCACGTTGTGTATATATAAACACTCTCTAATGTTGCAAAGTGAACCAACTCCTCCCCTCTCCCTCCATCCACCTCCCGATTTGCCATCCTGACACCAACTGTTCATCCTAATATATGTAGACTATTGTCTCTATGCATTCTTTATCAATGTTACAAAGTGAACCAACTCCTCCCCCCTCCCTCCACCCACTTCCCAGTCTGCCATCCTGACACCAACTGTCCATCCTAATATATGTAGACTATTGTCTCTATGCGTCCATTGTAGTTGTTGCACTGCAACCAAATCAATAGGGTCTGTTTGGCCTTTCGATTAAAAACACGGGCGTATTAGACACGCGCGTATTCAAATCCAATGTTGTGCATATATAAACACTCGCTAATGTTGCATAGTGAACCAACTCCTCCCCCCCTCCCTCCACCCACTTCCCGGTCCACCATCCTCACACCAACTGTCCTTCCTAATATATGTAGACTATTGTCTCTATGCATCCTTTCTTAATGTTGCAAAGTGAACCAACTCCTACCCCTCCCTCCACCCACTTCCCGGTCTGCCATCCTGACACCAACTGTCCATCCTAATATATGTTGACTATGAGTCCCTTGTACTTTTTGCGCAGCAACCAAATCGATAGGGTCTGTTCGGCCTTTCGAATAAAAACACACGCGTATTGGACACGCGCGTATTCTAATCCCACGTTGTGTATATATAAACACGCGCTTAATCAAATCCAACGTTGTGTCAAAATTTCAAATCAATCGGTGAAGAACTTTTGGAGATTTAAGGTTTTGAACAAAAGGAACATTGACATTTTATGTGTTTGTTCGGGCTTTCGATTAAAAACACACGCGTATTCGACACGCGTGTATTGGAATCCACGTTGTGTATATAAAAACACCCCCCTATTCGAATCTAACGTTGTGTCAAAATTTCGAAGCAATTGTTGAAGAACTTTCGGAGATTTGCGATTTTGAACAAACAAACATTTACATTTTTATTTATATAGATATATAAATAAGGCCAGAATCTGTCGTATTAAAATTCTTCACTTTTCCACCTGGAGAGGAGAAAGTAAATGCGAGAAAGGTGACGTGCAAAATTTGTGACCGAGTCATGTCAAGAGGCAGTGAAAAAAAATACTCTTGTGGCACTGCTTCTATGTACAAGCATCTCCGGACCACACATCCTCTCAATCTTGCTCGGGAGAAAATGAGGCAAGCTGTTTTGTACCCCTCACCTGCTGTGGCAAGTACGTCTGGAGCGTCCTCAGGAGCACCTGCAATGGACATTAGGCTAGAATTTGACTTTCTTGAGCAAAACTGCGTGAAGTGTAAGAAACTTATATGCTTCGGTGAGCAGTCGGAGGATGCAATTTGTGCTGCGCAACACAACCATCAAACAGTCTGGGACATTCTGTCAGTGGGCCATACTTGGGCTACATCTGGGTGATATTTGTGCTACATTTGGGCTCTTTTGTCTCTGGTGGCCATCTTGGGGACTTATTTGTTATGAAGTTTCCTGATTCCTGATTCCTCATTCACTACAGTAGGAAATACTTCGTTTTTTTACTTTGATTCCATCAAGAAGTCATTCAGATGTGTCACATATTTGCCATAAACTCAGAATGTTAGCACTCTAGTTGCTCATTAGATCACTGTAGTAAAGCTACTGCTCACCAGGGAAGTCTGCCGCTGGTATTCAAAGTGCATGTTTCAGTCTACATGTTAGAATTTTTTTATGAAATAGAAAAGGGTTTGAGCAGTCAAAATGTGCCCTATTTTTTTCAGCAGCACTAATCATATTTTCTACGGCAAAATGAAGCCCCTCATTTTGTTCCTTTGCAAATGAAATGTTGTAAGTGTTACCACTTTATTTCAATCAAGATGGCTTCAGGTATTCCACACTTTTGTCATAAGTAAGACTGTTAGGGCTCTAGTTGTTCTTTAGAACACTCTGGGACATTCTGTCATTGGGCTATACTTGGGCTATATCTGGGTGATATGTGTGCTACATTTCTTTTTTGTCTCTGGTGGCCATTTTGGGAGAATTATTTGTTATGAAGTTTCCTAATTTCCTCATTTACTGCAGTCTCCTCAGTAGGAAATACTTTCAGTTTTTTACTTTGGTTCCATCAAGAAGGCATTCAGATGTGTCGCACATTTGCCATAAATTCTGAAAGTTAGCACTCTATTTGCTCATTAGATCACTGTAGTAAATCTACTGCTCACCAGGGAAGTCTGCTGCTGGTATTAAAAGTGCATGTTTCAGTGTGCATGTTTTTTTAATGAAAAAGAAGAGGATTTGAGAAGTCACAATGTGCCCTAATTTTTCTTTCTGCAGCACTAATCACAATTTATATGGCAAAATGAAGCCCCTCAGGTTGTTCCTTTGCAAATGAAATGTTTTAAGTGTTACCACTTTATTCCACTCAAGATGGCTTCAGGTATTCCATACTTTTGTCATAAGTAAGACTGTTAGCGCTCTAGTTCTTCTTTAGAACACTCTGGGACATTCAGTCATTGGGCTATATTTGGGCTACATCTGGGTGATATTTGTGCTACATTTGGGCTCTTTTGTTTCTGGCGGCCATCTTGGGAGACTTATTTGATATGAAGTTTCCTAATTTCCTCATTTTCTACAGTCTCCTCAGTAGGAAATACTTTCAGTTTTTCTACTTTGGTTCCATCAAGAAGGCATTCAGATGTGTCACAAATTGGCCATAAATTGAGAATGTTAGCACTATAGTTGCTTATTAGATCACTGGAGTAAAGCTACTGCTCACCAGGGAAGTCTGCTGCTGGTATTGAAAGTACATGTTTCAGTCTGCATGTCAGAATTTTTTTCAATGAAATAGAAGAGGATTTGAGAAGTCACTCAAAATGTGCCCTAATTTTTCTTTCAGCAGCACTAATCATACTTTCTATGGCAAAATGAACCCCCTAATTTTGTTCCTTTCTAAAAATAAATGTTTTAAGAGTTACCACTTTATTCCAATCAAGATGGCTTCAGGTGTGCTATACGTTTGTCATAAGTAAGGCTGTTAGCACTCTAGTTGTTCTTTAGAACACTCTGGGAAGCTGTAGTAGAACACAAAGTAATCAACTGACATTCTCTGCCCTTGTTGGATGTACATGTTTTACTGAGAATGCCAGACTTCATTCTCACAAGATTGAGAAAGATAATGTGAATTTACAGAAAATATGCTCTCAGTTTAGCTTATAGATCACTTTCCAAACCTCTGTCGGAAAAGCATGAGAAAATAGTTTTCGCTCAAACATGATTCATGATATCCCAGCAGAAGGCTTTTTCACATGGTAAAAATCACCTTAGAACACACCACAATTCCTAAAATGAGCATGGTACCATCAACAAATGATTTATAATGTAACTAAAGTCTTAAAACCTTCTATTAACTGCAATTCTTTTCAATGAGGTGCTATCATGTATATTGGTCCCAAGATGGCTGCTAACACTTCTTGGATGAAGTGCTGACAGCCAATCAGGTCTCACGATGAGATGTGTATTTAGGCACCGCCCAGATAGATAAATGTTTTCCCTTTAATATCTAAAAAACGACTGAACAGATTTACACCATTTAACAAAAAAGGCACGAGTCTGAACCAAGGACTACCTTTTTGCCAAATTTTGTGTAATTCCATTCAGCAGTACGGGCTGTAGCTGCAACTAAAGGTTCCTATTGGAAATTGCATGGGGAAAACACGTTTTGGGACTCCCTTTTTTCTCGGCCGCCACCTTGACACATCACCCCCAAACTTTCAGGATAGGAGCGGGCCGCAGCACCTCACAAGTTTTGAAAATTTTGGAAGATTCTTCTAACCTTGGGCGAAGCACTACGCTACGCTCGCGGAGTTTGCGAAGTTTTCGCAACTTCGCACTACGCGAGCTGCACATAGCACAGTGCGAACATGCGTAGTGCAGCGTAGCGTAGTGCAGCGGTCATTTTTTGCTTGTTCGCGGTCCTGAACGTCATGTTCGCGACCGCGAGCAAGCAAAATTACATCCTGCGAGATTCTGAACGCGAGGAGGTCAGGTTTCTCATTGTGAGTGGTTGCGCATGCTCGCGACCGCTCTCAATGAGAAACTACCTGTTCGCGTTGAGAAAGCTGCCGCTCGAGTACTAATCTACTCGAGCAGCAGAAAACTACAGCTCGCACTGTGCAAGATGCCGTTTTCAATGCTTGCACAGTGCCGGATGCGTGTCCGCACTGTGCAATCATTGAAAACGCATCTTGCACAGTGCGAACATGCTACTACGCAGCTCGCGTAGTGCTATGTGAAGTTCGCGTAGTGCGAAGTGCACTTCGCGTAGCTTCGCGTAGCGCTACTACGCGAACTACGCCCAGGGTTAGATTCGTCAACCAGCGCCAAAGTTATTGCAAATAGAATGTTGTGGATTTCCTATGGAAAATAGGTCCTAACTATAAGTACCTACTACTATCTATATATATATATATCTATACTACTATTATAAAGGAAGAACTTTGAGGCGGGTAAACTCGGGTACCACAGCGCCAATCCACACACCCGATACATCATTGTAATCGTCAGGGTGTGCAGATGGACATAGGCTATATAAAGTTACAAAATATACTTTATTTAAAAAATTTAGCGAAAAAAAAGTAGTCCTGTGGAAGAAGCGCCGGCCGCGACCAGCGTGCTGACGGCAGGAGCGCGGGGAGGAGCAGCGTCCAGGAGCGCGAGGAGGAGCAGCGGACATGGCGCGGGGAGGAGCGGCGGACAAGCGGGGAGGAGCGGGGAGGAGCGGTGAGGAGCGGCGGATAGGCGGTGAGGAGCGGTGGACAGGCGGGGAGGAGCAGTGACCAGCGGCGAGGAGCGGCGCAGCGGTGACCTGAGGAGCGCGGTGGAGGAACGGCGGCTGAGGTAAGGCTCCGGGGGCAATGTCGGGGCAGGTGGGGGTCGGGGCAGGTGGGGGACGGGGCGGAAGGGGGCCCTGAACACTCATTTAGGGACGGGCTGCTATGTCGGGGCGGGCGGGGGTCGGGGAAGCCTGAATGCTCCCGGACAAGGTCGGGGCGGGCTGCAAGTATATATATAATACCTACTGGCGGTCGCCAGTAGGTATATATAGTTAGGATTTTTTCTCTATGGGTTTTTTGAAAATTCTATGTCTAATAACTTTGCCGTTTGTGGACGGAATTGGCTGAAATTTTCAGGAAAATGGCACATTTTGTTTCTGAGCAGCCTTTGAAAATTTGGGGGGGGTTCGTCAAGGGGGGGCCGAGAAAAAAGGGGGGTCCCAAAACACATTTTTCCCATGTTAATTTCCATAGGGCGGTTGGCCTCACTTTTAGCCCGAACGGCTGAATGGATTTGCACGAAACTTGGCAAAATTGTAGGGACTGGTAGCCCGATGTGCCTTTTGTAGGTCTCAATATATGTGCTCCAGTGGATTTGGAGAAATTAACGTTTAAAAAAAGATATATATCTGTAACAGCGGACCGGTTAGCGCTCTGGTTCGCGGACTTTTCGCGCAACGGAGCTTTGTGAAGCGAAGCTGATTGGTTCTCCGGCGTCTGTCAACATTCCAAACAGTCCGTAGCGGCCGCCATCTTGTCTCTCGGTAGGATCGAGAGACAAGAGGAGGCGAAAGCGAAGGGGCAAATGACCATAAGGGGGAATAGTAGATCCTCGCTGACCCCCTAGGTTTGATGTGGAGGTTTTAAAAGGACCCCGCGGGGCAAAAAAAAAAATAATAATAATAATCGAACGGCTGAATGGATTTGCACGAAACTTGGCAAAATTGTAGGGACTGGTAGCCCGATGTGCCTTTGCTAGGTCTCAATATATGTGCTCCAGTGGATTTTGAGAAATTAACGTTCAAAAAAAGATATATATCTGTAACAGCGCTCCGCTTCGCGTACTTTTCGCGTTACGGAGGTTTGCGAAGCTGATTGGTTTTTCGGCGTCTGTAAACATTCCAAACAGTCCGTAGCGGCCGCCATCTTGTCTCTCGGTAGGTATATATATATATATATTCACTGAAAAAACCATAGGTTATAGACCATATATAGTTAGGAATTAGCATTTACAAAACCTTGAAAATTCACTGAAAAAACCATAGGTTATAGACCATATATAGTTAGGAATTAGCATTTAAAAAACCTTATTTTACTCACACAAAACCATTGAAATTCCATATATAGTTAGTTGCACTAACTATATATTGCGCACCCGCAATCCACTGCTGATGATGTCACATATTACATCATTCATGACATGGTCAGTGACATCACTGATGACATCACTGATGACATCTCAAATGACATCACTGATGACATCACTGATGACAACATCCAGTGACTATGTTTCTGTAAAGTTAAAATATGTCTTACATATTGAAGAATGAGTGGATGTATAAGTGTCTGGACGAAGGATTTAGTAGGTGCATGACTGAATGTATGAGTGAGTGATTAAATGTGTCTCACTGAGTGCATGGGTTAGTGACTAAACTGTCTTAATTTGTGCATCATTATGTCTGTTGTTCTGTAAACTGCTGCATGTGTTGATCAGTAGCTATATGAGTAACTATATGGGTTATTGATTGATTGCCCAAGTATTTGCATGGGAGACTGAGTGTGTGTGTGGCTGGCTGGGAGGTGTGTGACTCTGTACAGATCAATGTGTACTTGTATCAATGATTGTATAAGAGAGTAAGTATGTGTTAGTATATGGTTGAAAACGTAAGGTGCTCTATGTTTAACTGTATAGAGTAGAAAATGGAAGTGTGATTGATTCTTTACAGGACTGACTAGGTGTGTGAGTAACTCCATGGATGAGTGGCAGAGTGTGAGTGTCTGTATAGGTGTATGAGTGCATATGATTGTGTTGTAAACATGAGTGATTGTATGTATGAATGATTGTATGGGTGAATGAGTGAATGTGTGTGTAGACGTAGGAATCAGTGAGTACGTATGTAGTAACTAGTATTGGTGTGTCAATGGTTTCAAAAATTATACTCTGTTTTTAACACTGGGTGAAACAGAGGTTATAATAAAATGTGAGGAGATGCATTGTATTGTCACATGAATGATATCATCAGTGATGTGGTCATTGATGTCAAATGAGATGTCATCAGTGATGTCATCAGTGATGTCATTTGAGATGTCATCAGTGATGTCATCAGTGATGTCACTGACCATGTCATGAATGATGTAATATGTGACATCATCAGCAGTGGATTGCGGGTGCGCAATATATAGTTAGTGCAACTAACTATATATGGAATTTCAATGGTTTTGTGTGAGTAAAATAAGGTTTTTTAAATGCTAATTCCTAACTATATATGGTCTATAACCTATGGTTTTTTCAGTGAATATATATATATATATATATATATATATATATATATAGATAGATAGATAGATATATATATCTATATATATATAGATATAGATATATATATATATCTATATCTATATATATATTACCTACTGGTGGTCGCCAGTAGGTATATATAGTTAGGATTTTTTTTTCTCTATGGGATTTTTGAAAATTCTATGTCTAATAACTTTGGCGTTTGTGGACGGAATTGGCTGAAATTTTCAGGAAAATGGCACATTTTGTTTCTGAGCAGCCCTTGAAAATTTGGGGGCGGGTTCGTCAAGGGGGGGCCGAGAAAAAAGGGGGGTCCCAAAACGTGTTTTTAACATTGAGTTTTCCATAGGGCGGTTGGCCTCACTTTTAGCCCGAACGGCTGAATGGATTTGCACGAAACTTGGCAAAATTGTAGGGACTGGTAGCCCGATGTGCCTTTGCTAGGTCTCAATATATTTGCTTCAGTGGATTTTGAGAAATTAACGTTCAAAAAAAGATATATATCTGTAACAGCGGACCGGGCAGCGCTCCGGTTCGCGGACTTTTCGCAGTACGGAGCTTTGTGAAGCGAAGCTGATTGGTTCTCCGGCGTCTGTGAACATTCCAAACTGTCCGTAGCGGCCGCCATCTTGTCTCTCGGTAGGATCGAGAGACAAGAGGAGGCCAAAACGAAGGGGCAAATGACCATAAGGGGGCATAGTAGATCCTCGCTGACCCCCTAGGTTTGATGTGGAGGTTTTAAAAGGGCCCCGCGGGGCAAAAAAAATAAATAATAATAATAATCGAACGGCTGAATGGATTTGCACGAAACTTGGTAAAATATTAGGGACTGGTAGCCCGATGTGCCTTTGCTAGGTCTCAATATATGTGCTCCAGTGGATTTTGAGAAATTAACGTTCAAAAAAAGATATATATCTGTAACAGCGCTCCGCTTCGCGTAACGGAGGTTTGCGAAGCTGATTGGTTCTCCGGCGTCTGTAAACATTGCAAACAGTCCGTAGCGGCCGCCATCTTGTCTCTCGGTAGGATCGAGAGACAAGAGGAGGCCAAAGCGAAGGGGCAAATGACCATAAGGGGGCATAGTAGATCCTCCGTGACCTCTTAGGTTTGATGTGGAGGTTTTAAAAGGGCCCCGCGGGGCAAAAAAAATAATAATAATAATAATCGAACGGCTGAATGGATTTGCACGAAACTTGGCAAAATTGTAGGGACTGGTAGCTCGATGTGCCTTTGCTAGGTCTCAATATATGTGCTTCAGTGGATTTTGAGAAATTAACGTTCAAAAACAAGATATATATCTGTAACAGCGCTCCGCTTCGCGGAGATAAAATTATCTCTGTATTACCTAGCTGTTGCTAACACCAGTTAGCGACGGCTAGTAGGAGATAGCGACCATCTTGGGCCCCACTTTGCATGTGAGTGATATTTATCACTAATGACATGCAAAGTGGGCATGCCAAGATGTTAGCGACTGGAAACAGTCGCTAACATCGCTATCTCCTATTACCAACTTTTGGAAATATTCGCGATAAGCGCGAATATCTCCAAAAGCTACCACCTGCCCTGAGCAGTTCTTAGCCATGTTATCCAATGGGAGGTGGATAACATGGCTAAGAGCATTAGCTCGGTAATGCATGAATATCGCGGAGTTTTCAGCGATATTAATGCATTGCGGTCGTTTTTTATCGTATTTGCGACAAACCTTGATAATAGCAAGGTTTATCTGCGATAATTTCTGAAGATGCTTAGCGGTAAAAAATTCGTTGCTAAGCATCGTTAGGGATAAATATCGCTTAACTTTGGTAATATGCCCCAACGTCTGTTAACGTTCGATTCGAAGGAAATCAGGAAGTGTTGAAAAACATTGTCTGCGCCATCTTGCCTTTTTTCAAATGCCACACTTTTGTCGTGCACTGCAGTCATTTTAGATGCCTTGACCAGACCCACTCTCTGCACGCTGTCGATCCTTAGCATGGCTCCCCACCCTCGCAATCATCTCCCCCAGGCAGTGGTCACACCCGCTCTCTGTCTTATGCATGGGTAATAAACCACCCCCCATCTGCGCTGCTCTTCCCTGAGAATCACACCCTGTGCCCGCCCGACACCTCCCTTTCGCCCTATTCACTACCGCACCCTCTGACACTCCTTTTCCTCTGTGTCCGATTGTCCAGGCCGGTCCTAGGGTATCAGCTAGCCCTGCAGATGTAGTTTATGGCCCCAGCTGTAAAGAATCACCCCTCTTCAAAGGAGTTATAGTAGATCAAGGCCCACACTCGATGAGATCCGTCACAGCAGACGCGTTCCTATTATCTGAAAACCATCCTGTATTGTGATTGGGGAGGGGACCGAGCCTGAAGCGGAAGATTCCAGGGATGACTCTTTGTACATCAAAGTTTTTACAATTATGTGTCACATTAAAAATAGATAGCACTCCAACAAAGTAGTAAGATTATAAAACTTTAATAACTTATAAATATATACAAGAAAACAAAAACAGTAATAACATATAAACATTTTTAGGGAAAAACAACGAAGTAGCGTTCGGCTGTGCGAATAGTCCCAACGCAGCACAACGTCCAGATTTCACTGATTTCGGAATCCGGCGTGGGGCGTCGCGGGGGGTGGGTCATCAGTAGCAAACTGTTGTGCGAATAGTTCCAAGGCAGCAGAACGATGGCACCAAGGTGATGTCCAGTAAGTTGCCGCACTGGTTTTGGTATCCTACAATGCTGCTCCGAATAACGGCGTGGGGCACCCCGGGGGAGGCGGCGTGAACGGGCCTCTCCAGGTGGAGTCTCGTCTGTTGTAGTGGGGCGCCCCTTTACCGTTTCAGTTGCCATTCCGTCCGCTTTTGGTCCACTGTGTCAAAAGCCGCAATTCAGCTGAGTTGTGCCCACTCTTGCGGTGCAGCGATAGGCGGCTGTCACAGGACTCTCAAAATGGCGGCAGGCTCTTTCCTTTTTGGGCCTGGTCCACTGAAATGGCCCTGGGACACCTTGGAAATCGGACGCTTGTCTGCTAGGTCTTGGACCCCATTCTCGAAAGCGTCCCCTCCGCCTTGAGGATTCATCAAAAGTTTTGGGGGCCCCCGACTCCTGCAGGCTTCTGGTGGGGAGCGGCTGCCATGATTGCTCGCGGAATGACTACGACGGAGCCACGAGATGGTGGTGCTTTCATGGTGACGCCAGCTTCAGTCTGAAACATCCAGAAACAAGGTGGGGCTTTCATCGTTTGGGGAAAAAAAAAAGTTTCATCCAATGAAAAGTGTTGTTTTTAGGTCATATGATCAAGCCTTCCATCATTAGGAAACCAAAAGTAAAATGAACCAATGAAAGGTTTTATAAACAAGTCACATGACCTGTTATGCGGCATAGGGTATAAAATGCGGAGAAAATACGTTGGCACGTGAGGCGGCGTCAGTAGCGGACCGATGTGCGAATAGGCCGAAGGCAACACAACGCGCCAAGATCCGGATGGCACCGAGGTGGTGTCCAGCAAGTTGCAGGACTGGTGTGGCCATCCTACAATGCTGAAAGTCGGCGTGGGGCGCCCTGTTGGCCTGTGAGTTCGCGTCAGTAGCGGACCGATGTGCGAATAGGCCGAAGGCAGCACAACGCACCAAGATCCGGATGGCACCGAGGTGGTGTCTAGCAAGTTGTCGCACTGGTGTGGCCATCCTACAATGTTGAAAGTCGGCGTGGGGCGCCCCGTTGGCCTGTGAGATGGCGTCAGTAGCGGACCGATGTGCGAATGGGGCCAAAGGCAGCGCAACAATATTTTCTGAATAGAAGACACCACAAGGCGCTGAGATGCCAAGATCCGGATGGCACCGAGGTGGTGTCTAGCAAGTTGTGGCACTGGTGTGGCCATCCTACAATGGTAAAAGTCGGCGTGGGGCGCCCTGTTGGCCTGTGAGATGGCGTCAGTAGCGGACCGATGTGCGAATGGGGCCAAAGGCAGCGCAACAATATTTTCTGACTAGAAGACACCACAAGGCGCTGAGATGCCAAGATCCGGATGGCACCGAGGTGGTGTCTAGCAAGTTGCCGCACTGGTGTGGCCATCCTACAATGTTGAAAGTCGGCGTGGGGCGCCCCGTTGGCCTGTGAGATGGCGTCAGTAGCGGACCGATGTGCGAATGGGGCCAAAGGCAGCGCAACAATATTTTCTGAATAGAAGACACCACAAGGCGCTGAGATGCCAAGATCCGGATGGCACCGAGGTGGTGTCTAGCAAGTTGTGGCACTGGTGTGGCCATCCTACAATGGTAAAAGTCGGCGTGGGGCGCCCTGTTGGCCTGTGAGATGGCGTCAGTAGCGGACCGATGTGCGAATGGGGCCAAAGGCAGCGCAACAATATTTTCTGTATGGAAGATACCACTAGGCGTTGAGATGCGAAGATCCGGATGGCACCGAGGTGATGTCTAGCAAGTTGCTGTACTGGTGTGGTCATCCTACAATGCTGAAACTCGGCGTGGGGCGCCCCATTAGCCTGTGAGATGGCGTCAGTAGCGGACCGATGTGCGAATGGGGCCAAAGGCAGCGCAACAATATTTTCTGAAGAGAAGACACCAAAAGGCGCTGAGATTCGGTTACCACCGAGGTGATGTCTAGCAAGTTGCCGCACTGGTGTGGCCATCCTACAATACTGCTCCGAATAACGGCGTGGGGTGCCCGAAGGGGGGGGGGAGGTGGCGTGAACGGGCCTTCCTAGGTGGAGGCTCGTCTGCTGTAGTGGGGCGCCCCTTTACCGTTTCAGTTGCCATTCAGCTGAGTTTCGGCTGCTCTTGATGCTACAGCGACAGGCGGCTGCAACAGGACTCTCAAAATGGCGGCTTGTTCTTTGGATTTGGGCCTGGTCTACTAAAATGGCCCTGGGACACTTTAGAACTCGGACGCTCAATTTTTTTTTTTCCTTTCCTGTACATGCAAAAAAAGGTAAATGCCCGGTACGTTACACGCTTCATCTGCCACGATGTACTCTCCAGAGGAACCGAAAAAAAATATAGTTATGGTAACTATACCATGCATCGTCATATGGAGAGGTGGCACCAATTAATTATAGTGCTGCATAAAAGAGAGATTTGGAGGAGAACCCCTGACCTGCCAGTACATTCATCAAAGAAGTGGCACTGACAGCATCAGAGGCAAGGGAAATGGTCCCAAATATTTAGAACTTTGGAAAGATTAAAATGACATGTTTAGATTGTGGCAAATTAATTTCATGTGGACAGATGAGTGTTACTCTAATAAATACAGCATATGAACATCATCATAGTCGATGGTTGGTAGAGACATTTTGACTATATCCTGGACCTGCCCGTCCTCGCCCAAAATGGCGCCGGAATAAATGGGACTCGTAACTCCTTGTTGTGTACTGGTTGCAGAACCTTGAAATCACGAGATACGTATGCAGTTTTGAAGCATATGGCGGGCGGGGACGAGAATTGATTGAATATTTCGACATCCCTATTGATATTAAGTTCTGATGTGTTATTGATTACTGTACTATTGAAAGTTCGAATTAACGTCACCCATGGTACTTGCCCGCAAATGTATATCTAGATAATTTTATTGTAACTGGCCCTGTCGTATTTTAATTATAAAATGTACGTCCACCGATTCCGCAACTGTTAGACACCTTAGTTCTTGCAACCTAATGGCCCGCCCGTTACGTTCCTCTACAGTGTAAATGTCTACTCATCATATACGATTACAGTTTGCTCCGTGGCCGGCCCACGTGGTTATAGGCTCGTATTTGTATAATGAAATTTTCACAATAAAGGTTTTTAAAAGAAAACATGGTAGTAGTATATACATTGGTAAAGTTTTTAATAATAGTCACTGTTTTAGAATCATTAAGAGGCAAGTGAAATAAAGCAGACCAATTACATGAAGGGTAAAAGGTATAATACGCAGGAACGCAGTAAAGATAAATGGTCAAGGGCTGTTGTGTTTTCTACTCCTGCAACATAAAGTGATCGATAAGAATCTCATATTCAGGCGTATCGGCGACTAAGACAGCAGGTCGACCCTCTTTTGCTCAACGGCTCCGTCATGGGACGAAGAAACGCTCTTTTTCTCGAAAAAAGAATATATTTTACTTGCAGGACAGTTGTAAATTTTCCGGGAAAGTACATTAGCCTGGAACATTATAACATATATTTAAGAAAAAATAATGTTCGGAAGTAATAAAAAGCGTAATTTTTAGGTCATATGACCAAGCCTTTCATCATTAGAATAAGAAAAGTAAAATGAACCAATGAAAAGTTTTATTAACAAGTCACATGACTTGTTATGCTTACGTTACGCGCTGCGCGTCGCGCCCCGGATGACTTCCGGATGCGCTAACGCGGCGCGTCATATGACGCATTACGCGACAACGCAGGTCCAGAATATAGTCAAAATGTCTCCACCAACCAGCGGTCGGAACACAACCCCTTTCAGCAGGCTAAATAGTTCTGTTAAATGACAACAGAAGGGACAGGCAACAAGAACCATCAGTCAAAGAGGGGAGGGCTAGTTCTTCTCTACCGGGTTACATTTGGGCGCTACCGGAACTGATCGAATTGGTAGTCTACAGTGTTTCTGGATGTTTCAGACTGAAGCTGGGGTTAGCATGAGAGCACCACCATTTCGTAGCTCCGTCGTGGCCATTCCGCAACCAATCATGGCAGCCGCTCTTTATCGTTATTTTGGGCGGGGTGGGTGGCGGAGCCGAGCTGTTTTGCAGCCATCATTGTGTGGAGATCAGTTCATCTCACTAGTTTTGTATTTGTCATGAGGGGTTGTTCCTAATGTTTCTATTTTAGCGAGGTCAAAAAGAGATCCCATTAGTGGCCTACTGATTTTGCTCGATTCCTTTTCTTTTTTTTTACACGATTTTTCGTTATCTGCAAAGACTAAACAGAGTATTGCGACTCTGTGTCTGTTTGTAAATAGAGAATGAACCAAAGAGAACCAATTCTAAAACAGTAAATGCTTGGATAACAATCAATCATATGGAGAGAGAAGCAGGCACGACGTATTACAACGGGGGCAAAGGCCTGCGTTAACTACCTTTCACTATCTGCAAAGAGAGAGTACTCCTAATAGAAATGAGGGGGGGGGCACCATTCAAAGCAGATCAGTGTGCATAAACACGAAAATGTTTTCACTTACCACGTACTTGACATTCGACAGCTTATGATATTTGCTATTAAAAAACCATTGAAATTCACTGAAAAAACCATAGGTTATAGACCATATATAGTTAGGAATTAGCATTTACAAAACCTTGAAAATTCACTGAAAAAACCATAGGTTATAGACCATATATAGTTAGGAATTAGCATTTAAAAAAACGTATTTTACTCACACAAAACCATTGAAATTCCATATATAGTTAGTTGCACTAGCTATATATCGCGCACCCGCAATCCACTGCTGATGATGTCACATATTACATCATTCATGACATGGTCAGTGACATCACTGATGACATCACTGATGACATCTCAAATGACATCACTGATGACATCACTGATGACATCTCATTTGACATCAATGACCACATCACTGATGATATCATTCATGTGACAATACAATGCATCTCCTCACATTTTAATATAACCTCTGTTTCACCCAGTGTTAAATACAGAGTATAATTTTTGAAACCATGGACACACCAATACTAGTTACTACATACGCACTCACTGATTCCTACGTCTACACACACATTCACTCATTCACCCATACAATCATTCATACATACAATCACTCATCTTTACAACACTATCATATGCACTCATACACCTATACAGACACTCACACTCTGCCACTCATCCATGGAGTTACTCACACACCTAGTCAGTCCTGTAAAGAATCAATCACACTTCCATTTTCTTGTCTATACAGTTAAACATAGAGCACCTTACATTTTCAAACATATACTAACACATACTTACTTTCTTATACAATCATTGATACAAGTACACATTGATCTGCAGAGAGTCACACACCTCCCAGCCAGCCACACACACACTCAGTCTCCCATACAAATACTTGGACAATCAATCAATAACCCATATAGTTAATCATATAGCTACTGATCAACACATGCAGCAGTTTACAGAACAACAGACATAATGATGCACAAATTAAGACAGTTTAGTCACTAACCCATGCACTCAGTGAGACACATTTAATCACTCACTCATACATTCAGTCATGCACCTACTAAATCCTTCGTCCAGACACTTATACATCTACTCATTCTTCAATATGTAAAACATATTTAAACTTTACAGAAACACACAGTCACTGGATGATGTCATCAGTGATGTCATTTGAGATGTCATCAGTGATGTCATCAGTGATGTCACTGACCATGTAATGAATGATGTAATATGTGACATCATCAGCAGTGGATTGCGGGTGCGCGATATATAGTTAGTGCAACTAACTATATATGGAATTTCAATGGTTTTGTGTGAGTAAAATAAGGTTTTTTAAATGCTAATTCCTAACTATATATGGTCTATAACCTATGGTTTTTTCAGTGAATATATATATATATATCTATCTATATATATATATATATAGATATATATTACCTACTGGCGGTCGCCAGTAGGTATATATAGTTAGGATTTTTTCTCTATGGGTTTTTTGAAAATTCTATGTCTAATAACTTTGGCGTTTGTGGACGGAATCGGCTGAAATTTTCAGGAAAATGGCACATTTTGTTTCTGAGCAGCCCTTGAAAATTTGGGGGGGGTTCGTCCAGTGGGGGCCGAGAAAAAAGGGGGGTCCCAAAACGTGTTTTTAACATTGAGTTTTCCATAGGGCGGTTGGCCTCACTTTTAGCCCGAACGGCTGAATGGATTTGCACGAAACTTGGCAAAATTGTAGGGACTGGTAGCCCGATGTGCCTTTTGTAGGTCTCAATATATGTGCTCCAGTGGATTTTGAGAAATTAACGTTTAAAAAAAGATATATATCTGTAACAGCGGACCGGTTAGCGCTCTGGTTCGCGGACTTTTCGCGCAACGGAGCTTTGTGAAGCGAAGCTGATTGGTTCTCCGGCGTCTGTCAACATTCCAAACAGTCCGTAGCGGCCGCCATCTTGTCTCTCGGTAGGATCGAGAGACAAGAGGAGGTCAAAACAAAGGGGGAAATAACTATAAGGGGGCATAGTAGATCCTCGCTGACCCCCTAGGTTTGATGTGGAGGTTTTAAAAGGGCCCCGCGGGGCAAAAAAAAAACAAAATAATAATAATCGAACGGCTGAATGGATTTGCACGAAACTTGGCAAAATATTAGGGACTGGTAGCCCGATGTACCTTTGCTAGGTCTCAATATATGTGCTCCAGTGGATTTTGAGAAATTAACGTTGAAAAAAAGATATATATCTGTAACAGCGCTCCGCTTCGCGTACTTTTCGCGTTACGGAGCTTTGCGAAGCTGATTGGTTCTCCGGCGTCTGTCAACATTCCAAACAGTCCGTAGCGGCCGCCATCTTGTCCCTCGGTAGGATTGAGAGACAAGAGGAGGCCAAAGCGAAGGGGGAAATGACCATAAGGGGGCATAGTAGATCCTTCCTGACCTCTTGGGTTTGATGTACCATTTTGCCAAGTTTGGTGTAATTCCGTTCAGCCATTCAGGCTGTAGACGTATGTAAATGTCCTATGGAAAATTGCATGGGGAAAACACATTTGAAAGTGTTGAAATTTAGAACCAATTAAAATGTTACTTTGGTTTTGTATTTGTGTGTGATGAAAGTTAATTGGTTATGTATATATGTCAAATGAGAGGAAACCACAGCCATTTTGTGATACTACTGTCTGAGGTACATTTGTGAGGAATTTTTGGTGGTGAATTTCTGGTGTTTGATTTACACAGTACTAACACTTCTGCTACTTTTAAAAAGGTGAGTTGTTAATTTGTATGGGGAACTATGTTGTACACTTGAAGATAATTTGAAAAATGTTTTCTGTTATTTATTTGCAGTCCTTCTGTTATACTAAATACTTGATAAAGTTAGTTTTATATTATGTATTACTAAAGACGATAAATGAAAGTGATTATTTTTTTCTGCAATTTACAGCAAGCAATTTCAAAATAAAATGGCTCACAATGAAGAGACCGTGGCAATTTCTTTTGAATTGTCCAACACATTGATTGAAATTGAGAGCACCAATAATGAAATATTGTCACAAGGAGGACATGACTTGTATGATTCCATTAGATTGATTGAAATGGACAGCACCAAGAATGAAATATTGTCACAAGGAGATGACTTGAATGATTCCACTACATTGATTGAAATTGAGAGCACCAATAATGAAATATTGTCACAAGGAGGAGATGGCTTGTATGATTCCATTAGATTGATTGAAATGGACAGCACCAATAATGAAATATTGTCACAAGGAGGAGATGACTTGAATGATTCCACTACATTGATTGAAATTGAGAGCACCAATAATGAAATATTGTCACGAGGAGATGACTTGAATGATTCCACTACATTGATTGAAATTGACAGCACCAATAATGAAATATTGTCAGAAGGAGGAGATGACTTGAATGATTTTTTTGATCAATCTCTTGATGGCGAATTTATCGAGTGTTTGGAGACCATAGAGTTACAAGAATCATCATTGCAGACTTTTAATGAGGAGATTCCAGATGAGATGATTGAAGAGGAAATTACTGATGAGGACATGTTACTAGTTCTTTCAAATTTAGAAAATTCTGAAGAATAAATTTATATTTAGAAATCAAAAATTGTTTGAGACATTATTCATTTTTATTTTTAATTTATGAGGTTGTAGCGAAGTGATTGTAGTATAAAATGAGACTTATAGTATAGAGTGCAACATTTTTATGTTACATGGTAAGTTTACTCATATTTACTTCCCTTCTGCCACTATATTATCTCCAATGTGTATTTGACATGTCTTCTTCATCTCCGGCCTCCTTTCTCTCACTGTGTGTCTCCGATGCATCTTATCGCTGGTATTTTGTGTAATTACAGAAGAGAGTAAAATAAAATAGTTCGGAACGTGAAAAGGGGGCAAAGTAGAGTACTCCTCACCCCCTAGGCCTTTTTAGGCGGTCCCAAAAGGATCAGTTTCTGCTTTCCTGAGAGATTATGGTATGAGTTCCATATACCACAATAACTTGCATTACAACATGCAAGATATCTATCTCCTATTACCAACTTTTGGAGATATTCGCGCTAAGCGCGAATATCTCCAAAAAGTAACACCTGCCCTGAGCAGTTCTTAGCCATGTTATCCAATGGGAGGTGGATAACATGGCTAAGAGTATTAGCTCGGTAATGCATGAATATCGCTGAGTTTTTAGCGATATTCATGCATTGCGGCCGTTTATTATCGCATTTGCGATAAACCTTGATAATAGTAAGGTTTATCTTCGATAATTTCTGACGATGCTTAGTGGTAAAAAATTGGTTGGTAAGCATTGTTAGCGATAAATATCGCTTAACTTTGGTAATATGCCCCAACGTCTGTTAACGTTCGATTCGAAGGAAATGAGGAAGTGTTGAAAAACATTGTCTGCGCCATCTTGCCTTTTTTGAAATGCCACACTTTTGTCGTGCACGGCAGCCATTTTAGATGTCTTGACCAGACCCACTCTCTGCACGCTGTCGATTCGTAGCATGGCTCCTCACCCTCGTAAGCATCTCCCCCAGGCACTGGTCACCACCGCTCTCTGTCTTATGCATGGGCAATAAACCTTCCCCCATCTGCGCTGCTCTTCCCTGAGAATCACACTCTGTGCCCGCCCGACACCTCCCTTTCGCCCTATTCACTACCGCACCCTCTGACACTCCTCTTCCTCTGTGTCCGAATGTCCAGGCCGGTCCTAGGCTATCAGCTAGCCCTGCAGATGTAGTTTATGGCCCCAGCTGTAAAGAATCACCCCTCTTCAAAGGAGTTATAGTAGATCAAGGCCCACACCCGATGTGATCCGTCACAGCACACGCGTTCCTACTATCTGAAAACCATCCTGTATTGTGATTGGGGAGGGGACCGAGCCTGAAGCGGAAGATTCCAGGAATGACTCTTTGTACATCAAAGTTTTTACAATTATGTGTCACATTAAAAATATATAGCACTCCAACAAAGTAGTAGGAATATAAAACTTTAATAACATATAAATATATACAACAAAACAAAAACAGTAAAAACATTTAAACAACGAAGAGACCGTGGCAATTTCTTTTTAATTATCCAATAGATTTATTGAAATTGACAGCACCAATAATGAAATATTCTTGTCAGTAGCGGTCTGTTGTGCGAATAGTTCCAAGGCAGCAGAACGCGCTGAAATCTAGATGGCACGAAAGTGATGTCTAGTAAGTTGCCGCCCAGCAAAAAACGGCGTGGGGCGCCGCGGGGTGAGTGAGTCCAGTAGGCACCACAGCTATTCTTACCGGCATTGCAGAATTACTGCTGGGGACAATGCCTGTGCTGTAGCAGGGTCACAGCAGAAACAAAAAGGATTCTGTTGAAGATGTTGTTGGTTTTCAATTTGAAAACAGTTCTGGTGTCAACTGCTATGCTAATGTAGTGGTTAATGTTTTGTTTTCTCTAGAAAATGTAAAAGAGGGGGAGGCAGTCCAAAGTTCCGTTAAAAGGGCAAAGGAAAGGATCGGTGGTTTGAACTATCAGTCAAAAAGGGGAGGGGGTGCAATAATTTTTCCTACCGGGTCACACTGTGCTTTCACCGGAAGTGAGGTCTGCAGGATTGTAGTAATTCAAAGTGAGGCTGGCGCCAGCATGGGAGCGCCGACGTCCCGCGGATACAGTTTCGTCACTCCACGGGCGATCATGGCAGTCATTCCCCATCGGGGGTCGGAGACTCCCGCGGCTCCTCTAGAATCTTCAAGGTCGTGGAGGACTACGGTGGTGGAGTCAACCAGTGACCGGGCCATTTCTTTATGTTGGGCCCGCTCTTGCCAGGTCGACCGCCATTTTGAGAGTTCGGCAGCTACCGGCGATCGCGGGGTCACATGAGCGGACGGGCTCCACCCTGCCGGGCGAGACGTTGCAGCATGGCCACAGTGGAAGAACCGTTATCTAGGTCGTTCCGAAACTGTGCAGCACTGTAGTTGTTAGGATGCCACCGCCTGGAGCGCTGAGGGTGCAGCTGGGAAGCCTCCACCTGGGGAGGCGGGAGAGGCCTGTTCGCACCGTCTCTCCCTCCCAGTGCACCCCACGGCGTCTCGCTTGAGATTTGTTATGGCCGGACCAGGCGATGAGGACGAGGGGGGGGTCGGAGGCATGTGCAAGACATCCCCCTCCAGTGTTGTCGCAGCCATTATAAAAGAAAGAAGTGTCCCGTCCGTCTTCGGGCCGGGCTTCCGGTGGATGTCGGCCGGACGCCCCTGGCTCTGGCCCCATGAACGGGTTTCTTGGTTTATCGGCTGCAGCCGGATCCCGTCGGCCTCGGCCCCCCGACCGTTGGTGGTCGGACCGGAAGAGCATGTGGCGGGACTACCTGCAACTCTCAAGGGCCACCGCGGCCGGACTGGGAGAGAGAGGGGAGGGTCGAGGAGACATTCCCCCCCCTGCAACTGTTCAGCGTTGTAAAGGCAATCCCCTGGCCGGGTCCCGCTGGTCTCGGCCTCTCCTCCGGCTACACCCTACGTTAGGATCTCCTGGCCGAGGCGTGGCAGCAGGACCTGCCTTATATGGGCTGCTCCCGGCTGGGCGTAGCCGGAACCCTGCCCCACCTTGGAAGTTTCCAGAGTGGGGGTGGATGTTCTACTGACTTGCATTTTCCCTAGTCTATCGATTTTTTTGGCGTGGCAGGCGGTGGGACAGCGAGGGGTGATTTGGTTTCTCTTACTGTTTTTCTGGTCTCTCACCACTGGCATATTTTAACGTTTTCTTGTTTCTAGGACATTAATAGGTTTTATCATTACGTTATGTTATCGTTTCTTTGTTCGTTGTTTAATAAAAGTTCATGTTCATCAGTGGCCTACTGATTTTCGTTTTCCTATTTTTTTCTTTCCAGGTTGTTTCATGGTAAAGTTTCTGTTAACAGGATACAGTGATCACTTCGTTATTATTGCATATGTCCTTTTCACTAGGGGTGCTCTCTGGTCGGGCCAGATGACGTATCTCTAGTAAATGGTCCGGGTGAAAAAGGTGCATCAATCAGTGGGGAGTAGATAGGCATGACAGATTACAACGGGGGAGAACGGTCCGCATTACGTACCCTTTCACTACTTGCAAAGATTTTCCTACGTTTATTTGCAAACAGGGAATACCTCCAAAAAGAACTAATTCCCAAACAGTCAATGTTCGGACAATCAATCAATCAATGAGGAATGAAATAGGTACGACGTGTTAAAGGCTTGCGTTACCTACCCTTCACTATCTGCAAAGGGAGATAGAATATTCCTATTCTTCCTCGTTTGCAGGTAGAGAAGATCGTTAAGAGAATTAACTTCGAACAATTCAATGCTCGATTGAAACAATCAACAAGGGGTACTGTGAACACAAATGAACGCCGCTTATATACATACGCATTGCTATTTTCAACAGGTTGTTCCTAATGTTTCTATTTTAGCGAGGTCAAAAGAGATCCCATTAGTGGCCTACTGATTTTGCTCGATTCCTTTTGTTTTTTTACACGATTTTTCGCTATCTGCAAAGACTAAACAGAGTATTGCGACTCTGTGCTTGTTTGTAAATAGAGAATGAACCAAAGAGAACAATCAATCAAATGGAGAGAGAAGCAGGCACGACGGATTACAAAGGGGGAAAGGGCTGCGTTAACTACCCTTCACTATCTGCAAAGAGAGAGTACTCCTAATAGAAATGAGGGGTGGGGGGCAGCAATCAAAGCAGATCAGTGTGCATAAACACGAAAAAAAAAATTCTTACCACGTACTTGACATTCGACAGCTTATGATATTTGCTATTAAAAAACCATTGAAATTCACTGAAAAAACCATAGGTTATAGACCATATATAGTTAGGAATTAGCATTTACAAAACCTTGAAAATTCACTGAAAAAACCATAGGTTATAGACCATATATAGTTAGGAATTAGCATTTAAAAAACCTTATTTTACTCACACAAAACCATTGAAATTCCATATATAGTTAGTTGCACTAACTATATATTGCGCACCCGCAATCCACTGCTGATGATGTCACATATTACATCATTCATGACATGGTCAGTGACATCACTGATGACATCACTGATGACATCTCAAATGACATCACTGATGACATCACTGATGACATCTCATTTGACATCAATGACCACATCACTGATGATATCATTCATGTGACAATACAATGCATCTCCTCACATTTTAATATAACCTCTGTTTCACCCAGTGTTAAAAACAGAGTATAATTTTTGAAACCATTGACACACCAATACTAGTTACTACATACGTACTCACTGATTCCTACGTCTACACACACATTCACTCATTCACCCATACAATCATTCATACATACAATCACTCATGTTTACAACACAATCATATGCACTCATACACCTATACAGACACTCACACTCTGCCACTCATCCATGGAGTTACTCACACACCTAGTCAGTCCTGTAAAGAATCAATCACACTTCCATTTTCTACTCTATACAGTTAAACATAGAGCACCTTACGTTTTCAACCATATACTAACACATACTTACTCTCTTATACAATCATTGATACAAGTACACATTGATCTGTACAGAGTCACACACCTCCCATCCAGCCACACACACACTCAGTCTCCCATGCAAATACTTGGGCAATCAATCAATAACCCATATAGTTACTCATATAGCTACTGATCAACACATGCAGCAGTTTACAGAACAACAGACATAATGATGCACAAATTAAGACAGTTTAGTCACTAACCCATGCACTCAGTGAGACACATTTAATCACTCACTCATACATTCAGTCATGCACCTACTAAATCCTTCGTCCAGACACTTATACATCCACTCATTCTTCAATATGTAAGACATATTTTAACTTTACAGAAACATAGTCACTGGATGTTGTCATCAGTGATGTCATCAGTGATGTCATTTGAGATGTCATCAGTGATGTCATCAGTGATGTCACTGACCATGTCATGAATGATGTAATATGTGACATCATCAGCAGTGGATTGCGGGTGCGCAATATATAGTTAGTGCAACTAACTATATATGGAATTTCAATGGTTTTGTGTGAGTAAAATAAGGTTTTTTAAATGCTAATTCCTAACTATATATGGTCTATAACCTATGGTTTTTTCAGTGAATTTTCAAGGTTTTGTAAATGCTAATTCCTAACTATATATGGTCTATAACCTATGGTTTTTTCAGTGAATATATATATATTTCGTCACCAAAGTAATCCCGTTACCGAGGGCACTCCTTGAAACAGCCGGTGCGAGTTTCAGGGACGGGCTTTCCCTGCTGTTAATTTGCCACCAAAAAGAAATTATACTCGCACTCCACCAGGAAATCAGTTCATAGCAGGTTTATTTATGTGCCATTACTGCACACAGCCTTTACCTACGCGTTTCGATCTGACGATCTTGATCACGGTTACAAACCGTGACCGTGATCAAGATCGTCAGATCGAAATGCGTAGGTAAAGGCTGTGTGCTGTAATGGCACATAAATAAACCTGCTATGAACTGATTTCCTGGTGGAGTGCGAGTATAATTTCTTTTTGGTGGCAAATATATATATATATATATATATATATATATATATATATATATATATATCCTGCTTGCAATTCCAGTAGATCCACGCTCTCAGGCAAATAATTCAGGAAATATTCCACATTCCAATCAGCAAAAAGGTTATTTATTAGGCATCATAAATACTCCATGACGCGTTTCGACCAGAAATGGTATTGATCACACATTGGAGGGACAATTCTCGTGTCCTTACATACACTTCCTGAGTAAAAGCACATAAACTGCCATATTTTGAATAAACATGGAGAAATTGTGGACTTCTGTAAGAGAGGAGTTGGTAATAGCAGCTTAGAGCCACTGTGACATACTCATGACACCGTGTCCTATCACACGACAACTAGTGATGTCAGAGAGGTCAAAGGTTATATGTCCACCATTCTCAGCAAATTTGGGATTTCAGGTTGTGTCCCATCTTAGGAACAGAATGCAATTTGGCCTTTGCATTACTTTTCGCTATGAATAGCTGGGAGATCATGGAAAGGCAATTTTGGTCACAACTGGTCACAGCACTACTCAGGTGTTCTGATCAGCCTGATGGGTGGGTAGACCATGATTTCCAAGTTCTCCAAAATAGCACCCATATGTAAAAAATGTACAATTAGCAAGTAAATCTACTTTGGGGAATAGTTCTTTGAAAAAATAGATGAGAAGTTTTACTTTGTGAGTGGAAGGCCATCATTGTTCAAAAGAAATTGCCAACCATACAATAACACAAGAATTAAACGTTGAGTATACTACATTCTGTGGTCCATGGTACATATTGCCCTGCAGATAGAAGCAATTTAAAAGTTTTCTATGTTCGCTAAAGTTTTAGAGTCTGCATCCAAGAACAATTCATAAGTCAGAAACAGCAGCCCTTTATGGGAATTTATTTTTGCTGCTTGCTTACTCATCATAAGTCCCCAACACTCCTTGCCATCAGTCACTAGAATCCATGATTGCGTTGGGTTCAAGAGGGTTGTCATTTTCATTCTTGGCCTCTAGTGATGCTCAAGGAACAGAGTATGTTATTGAGAAAGGAATTAACCAAAAGCAACTGATATTCAACAGAGGTGCTTGTGAGACCACATTGCTTGGTGGGGAATAGCTTTAGTATTCTAACCCCTATCAGATATTACATAATACTGGTCAAATATTTCTTTTGTGATGCGGGCTAAAGGCAGGGAGTATATGCACTCTTTGCTCAGTGTTTTGGGCATTGATAACATCCCATACTGTCTATTTTTTAACTCTAGCTTGCACAGAGACCAGAGAATTCAATATAATGGCTGCTATTTTCTACATTGTGTGCAACATAGTTCTGCCCCCTAAAGTTTGCAAAATAAATCTATATATTACTGAGTTAATATTTTTTAATATGTTGGTTAGGTATATTTTTCCCACAATCCTTTGGAAGTACACTAGTTTTTTAACAATATTTTAAATGAAACAACACAGGCAACAGGCAGATGAATGTCTGATAGGCTCAAGTAGTACCTAGCTCTTATAAACTCAAGAAAAAAATACAAATAAATAAAATGGATGGTTTAAATTGAATTAAGGGAACAAGAGTACATCAAAAAAACAAATTAAAAATTGCTCAAAATTATGTAAATAACAAAAAAAGTGTTGTGCTCTATCGCTCGTGAAATTTTTGAACACCTACAGAATGTTTTGAAAAAAAGAAGTGCATAGTATTTAGGATTCATTCTTATTTTAAAGTGGTTTTCACTGCACCTAGTATTACTGTATTTCAGCTTACACTTTTGGAGTTGTTATAGATAGTATTTTAGCAAAGGTAACATGATGATATTCTGTGAAATTGTTATATATTGTTTATCTTCTGTATTTTCTTTCAGGAATTTTAATAATCATGTTTACTTAATTATGACTCTGAAGAGGCATATCATTATAAAACATTTTGTACATAATGAAATTTCACAATAGTAAAGTTCAGCAGAGTGTAAGAGCATTCTTTTCAATTCACATTATGCTTCCTAGAATTGTTTAGACATCTGTGTTCATGAAAAAAATTAGTCGTAAATATAATTTGCAATACTGTGACAATATTCCCAAATGCTACTGCTTTTGTCTAAATAATTCAGTACATGCGTTTCTCTTGGAGTACCAATTGATTTAAAAAAGCTACAAATCGTGTCCAAGAACATTTTCTACATACTGCAAAGCTTGTATCTTTTTGGTGACAAATGCCACTTTACTAGTTGAAGAACTGTGGGAAGTAAATCGTTCTAGGTGACAGGATTTATGCCTAGGTTTTAAGCATTAGTGTCGGATGAAAAAGCAGCGATAAAAACGCAGAACACCGAAAAACAAAAATCCGCATATTCGATATGAAAGAAATGTAACATCAGCATAACCTCAGCTACTTGTGAACCATAAAAATCAGAGGGTAGAGGGTCACAGTTAAAGATTAGATTTCTCGTTTGGAAATGTGGAGACAGCCGCAGGTAGTTGTCAATGGCAGCACTTTTTGCTCAAGTTCATAGTTAAAAACAAAACATACTTTCTGTAGAGTTTAAATCACACTTTCTCGGCAGCACTTTTTTGTATTATTCAATATGCACTTTTGTTACATGTTTCATGGAATAACCAGTAAACTGCTGTTGTGGCAGATAAACTGGACTGCCAAATTAAAAATGGCTGGATTATTTACTATTAATCATTAATAATCTGAGTCACAGTTTCCTTGTCACAGTGCTTATGTCAATGAGCAATATGGCCGATAATGACAACTTACTGCGTCATGACCAATAAAGGTGGGGCTGAGTAATATAAGGACTTTGATAAGAAAGACTATGACTCAGAGTAATGATGATTACGGATTAGCAATGCATGCATTAACTGCCCCGTCCATCTCCCTCGTCCCAGTCCTTACATTTATCAGCGTAACCCCAAGCATAGGCATAGCTTGTAGAATCTGCTAAGCTTACGCTTACACAAAGCCATCTCCACCTGGATGAAGAACAGCTGCCTGAAACCCAACTCCAAGAAAAGAGATGTTCTCACATAGCCTACACACCCTCAGCTTGGGACAATTCCTGGTGACCCCAACACCCTCCAGATGCTTCTAAAGACATTAGGATGGATCCCACCCGAATCCAGAAAAACTGTCACTTCATTCGCTCATCAGCAGCAGACTGGACTATGGCAACAATCTCTATGCCGGAATCAGCAGGAAATACCTTCACAAACTCAAGAATTTCCAGAACGCCGAAGCCAGACTAATTCTCAACCTCCCCCAGTGCAGTCACATCACCCAACACATCTGCAACCTCCACTAGCTCCCGGTCGAAAGAAAAATACCCTTCAAACTCCTCACCCCTGAATACGAGGCCCTTCACAACACCAGACCCGCTTACCTGAACAACCGCCTCTCCTTCCATGCACCCGAAAGACACCTCCATTCAGCCGACCTCTCTTTGGCCACCGTCTCACGTATGTACAAGACCAGAATGGGAGTAAATTCCTTCTTCTACCAAACAGCCAAAGCCTGGAATGACCTCCCCTCCACCTCCGGCAAGAACTACTCATCGCTTCCAAAGTTCCTAAATTCCGTGAAGACCTGGCTATTCGGCTAATCAACTAGACCCTGCCAGTGCCTGGATACCCATAATGAGACAAGTAGCAGACTACAAATCTACTGATTGGTTGATTGATAAACATAAATGAGACAGATAATGGTTCTGGAAGATAAAGGTGCAGGCATGCCCAAGAAACCAGAAATAGGGCAGCAGCCATGTCCTCCTGCACCCTCAGCCACTGTCCTGACAGGGCATTCTGCCACAGGGAAGAGTCTTGAGGTGTGATGTAGGTTTCTCTTGTCTTACCTGGGGATGGGAAACATAACTCAGATCCATTCTGAATAAGGCTCCTATAAAGATCAATTTCTGAACTCAGGTGAGATTTTTGTTTTGTAAAAAGGAATCTGTGCTTCTCCAGAATCTCATGGTCCAGCTGAACTGCTTCCACTCTCTTGGAAAAAGAAGAAGCACAGATCAATCAGTCCTCCAAGTAAGCGAAAACTGTTAATCCTTGAGTATGTAAATTACCCACCAGTGGTGCAAGAGCTTTTGTGAACACTCCTGAAGCAGATGCAAGAACAAATAGAAGCACGCTGAATTGAATTTGCAGTCTCAGATCAAAGAACCTTAGATACTTTACTTTTGGGAATCCTTGTGAATAGGAATGTGTAACTAAGTGTCTAGATACTCTATTGACATAAGAAATATTCTTGCATTCAGTAAGGGAATAATGCTATGGAGGCAGATCATTTTGAATCTCTGATAAGGAATGTATGAATTTGATTCTTCAAATAGAGAACTGGACAGAAGTACCCCGAAGTCCTTTGAACTAGAAAAAGTTAGAACTAACATCACAGTCCTCTTTCTTTGTCCAGAACCTGAACCTTTGTTACCTTGTTTAACAAATGGTGGATGCCCAAATGTTGAAAACCTACCTTTTAAAATCATTAGGCATTCATAGTACAGTAGTGGAGGTTTATAAAAGCACTGGCAGGCACATTGGGTATCCACGAGTTATATAAATCCCAAACAATGAATCCCCTTATTCAATCATTGATGATAAGTTTGGCATTGAGGAGTCAGAGTACTGATAAAACAATCTTCCGGCAGGCTTGCAAAGTGTGTGTGTTAACTTTTCACCACATTTTATAGAATCCAAGTGTCAAACACTGAAGTTTGCCAGATGTAAAAAAAGAAGCATTCCACCTGCTCCCTCTCGGCATAGTCGTGACTTGGAAGTGGGTAGTGGAATTAGTTCGGAGATGAAACTTAGATAAAGATTCCAAAGCCATGTGATCATCATAGAGCCTTAGCTAAATCTTCTGCCACCATTTATTCCAACATCTAACCTTCCGTTCCCACCATTTCTACATTGGGGTTAAATTTAGACCAGGGTTTCACCGCCTGATCTGTTCTCTTTCACACAGACACCAGGGGGATTTCTTCTAAAACATGTATTTAACGAAAAATACAAAATATGTCTTTGTAGAGCTTTACATTGTTAACTGTGCAAATGATAATCCTGTTTTGAGAACAGTTTCTTCAGCCTAGCAAAGAGGTCTGTTGGAAAGATTGAATATAGGAATCGTTTTGTGCTTTACTATTCCTTATATCATTGTTTCCTTGCCTGAATGTGTTCTTGAGGATGATCCTGTTCCTGAGCCAATCCCTCACTTGACTCTGTCTTCTTCTCCCTCTTTGATAGGTATAGCAGATGTCTAAAAAAGGAATTTGTCCCATTGTAGAACTGCCTCCCAATGCTCTACTATACAACTGTTGGCCTTGATGAAAGTGGAAGAAAAACATATGTTGATGCTTTTAACTGCCTACTGTTATTGGCCATACAAAGACTAAAGATTCCGGACTCCCTCCTTGACTTTTGAACTGCTACTTAGCAGAGATTCCCTCTCTCACCGCAAAGCAGCTCCCACTGCTTTCTTAACCGTAGACTGAAGCGGCTCCATAGCTGATTAGATAGACTAGTCAGTGCTCCCCGAATTTTGAGAGCTTCATCTACAAATCAATTAGAATGCAAATACCTTCTTTATGTGGTGCACATTCATTATTTTATTCTAATAAGGAAAGATACTCTATTTACTATTGTGTTGAGGCAGAGTTGTTTAAGTAAAAAGGGAGTTCTCCCTGCTTTCCTCTTTCAAAGGCAACCTGTCTTGGCACTTGGGTGTAAACATAGTGGGACAAGTGTCCTGTTAGCATCAGGAGAATTAAGAATGGCTGCATATAACGTGTTTTATTAAACAAAATAATCACAATCTGTGTCAGTGTGAACCACAAAACTCCCTAAATAATCTTTGCTTTGCCCCATGGTAGCTTGGCATACAAGGAGTCAAGCTTAAGTTAGAGGCAATGTGTGAAGTATTTATGCAGCACTTAAACAGCAATAAAGTGCAATCACAACACTAGAAAAATCCCAAATCTGAAACATACCAAAATTTACAAAATAAAATGCCACCAAAATGACGAAAATTCCTTTATTAGAAAGAGAGTTTTGTGTTTTTACAGGCTTAAGTAAAAATAGCGTAAAAATGCGTGAAGTTCCAACTGTGGATATTTAGCCGTGCCGGCCCTGTATCTGATCATAATGTAGCATGGGCTGGTTACGAGACAAACTTTGCCATGCTGTAAGTTTTACCTACTGTCTTTGATGTGAGGACAGTGCAGTTGAGTCTGGCAAGGCTTTCAGTTGGGAGCTGCCTGGTTCTGAAGGACTATGTGTCACTCTGCACCTGAGTTGTTGAAGCCTTCAGTGAGTAGCTGCATGGTGTGGCTCTGCAGGGCTCTGCTCAAGTCGGTGTCCCTCTTCATTGGATTGGATGAGATTTCCAGTCTGGAGCCGCGCAACTCAGATATGCCTGGCTCTGCATCACTCATCACTGATTCCGGTGATGCATTCACTCAGGATCTGTGCAGTTTTGCATCATATCAGTTGAAGCGTTCAGTTAGGCAGGGTATAGTGCACTGTGGCTGCAGCCAAGGGTCCAGGACCTTAATGGCAACACTTGGGGGTCTGTACTCACTCCTACAGAGGTTAGAGAGGGGACAAGGTCAGGACCAGTTAGGTCTGGTCAACTGGAAAAAAGGAAAGGCCTCTGGAACTCATTGTTTCGTTGTAGTATACACGGAAGGACAGCCAACAAACCTTTGTGGTCACCTCTGGGGTTCTGGATTCAAGGCAAGCAAGTCCAGTCTTCAGGCTTCAGAAAGCAGGGCTTGAAAAACAAAGGGCAGGTAGTCTGAAATCAGAATGAACTGGATACATCCGCAAGGCCTCTCTTTGCAGTGCAATCAGTGCAGAAGCACAGTGCCTCCGCGGCCACCCTGCCAGGAAGATCCACACCTTTTACTCCCAGGTCCTTTGTCCACTGTCTGGGTGCAATACTTAGCTCACAAAAATAGAGCTATTAACAGTCAGGTGATGCTGAAAACTGGCAGAAAGGACCATTTGGTTTAGGTAAGAAAATGCCTACTTCCTAAAAGTTGCATTTATAAAATAGTACTTTAAAATCCAACTTGACCATTAGGCGAGATATTGAATTACTATTAAAATGAGTCCAGTGCTTGAATCTTTTTTCTACCAAGTCCCAAACTGAAGTTGTACATTATAAGGAGTTATAATGTAACCCAAATATTTTCTATGGAAGAGCTATCCCTGCTGCAGTGAAAAACAACATTAGAGGTTTTTCACTGTCAGGACAGGTATATCTTAAGTACACATGTCCTACTTCCTAAATGCATTATTCCCTAAAGGCAGTTAGGACCTACCATAGCAGTGGTTTCTAAGTATTAAAAAGGAAGATTTAGGCCTGGCAAAAAGGCTTATTTTGCCTGGTCAAAATGGCAGTTTAATATTGCAATACAGGCAGCAATTGCATTCTGAGATGTGTTTTCAGTGCTCGTTTAGTGGTGGCACGGGTGCTGCAACATATTTGTAGCATTTAATTTACAGGCCCTGGTTACATAAAGTGCCATTTACTAGAAAAGTATAAGTAAAGTAAATGTGTCAAATAGGTGGTTGCCAATTTCACAATCTTTAAAAGGGAGAGCACAAGCACTTTACCTCTGATTAGCAGTAGTAAAGTGTACAGAGTCTTAGGTCCAACAAAATCGGGTTAAGCAAAAAAACGGTAGCAAAGGCAAAAAACCTGGGGAAACACTACAGAAAAAATTGTCATTTCCAAAAGATTGGGAGGAGAAAGTTGGATCAGACAGGTAATGGCGTCAGTTGTGACTGCCAATTGTCTTCCTCCAGTCAATGCTGGAGTTGCTACAGGGGTAAGTTGTCTTTGATACAAAAAAATCGGATGCATTTTCAGGAATCGCTTAGCAAATGTCCCTCGTGTGCACAGAGGAAATTTAAAAGATTTTTTGTACTTAGAAAACGATTGTTCTATAGCGGTCCCTGAGCTACGTGCTGTAGGAGGAATTGATGTAAAATGGTTCTTTCTTTTAATTGTATGTCTCCATCGATGCCATCACTGGAGGAACAAGGTCTGTGAAGAGATGAGCCCGATGGCAAAGCTGGTGTTGGCTCTGCCAACAGGAACAATGTGAACTGCTATTACCTACATGGAGCATCATGGTAGTGTGATGTGGCACCTGCTGTTCTGTTGCAGATGCCCCATTGTAGCCCTTCTATAAATCACCATCCCCCAATTCTCGTGCATTTTACTTTGCACTTCAGGTTTACTCTTTTTTATTAGCATACCTTTTAAAAAAATGTACACTTTAAAAAAAATTCTAGAATTCTCTCATTCAGCTCAACTTTCTTACTTTTTTCTCTAATCAAGTTATAGAACAACTGAGGCCCTGTAAATTAGAATATGTTCCATTGTCGACAAAGCAAATTCCTTCAGTTTCTTTGTGCCAAGACATTGCAAAGATGGGCAGCCATCTTCCGGGTGTTAAAATCAATTGTGAAATGCCTCAAAATGTTCTTGTATGTTGCAACAAATTAGCCATTAGCATCTCTCCTTGAAAACAAGACAATGATGCTGTAGACCGTTGGAAAGGTATGGCGGACGTCGACTAAATACATCACAGCAAATAACTGCCCTCCAAAAAGTCATCAAAATTCACTTTAAGGTCTACATAGCAAGAGGAGTACAACGTTGTGAAGGAAAGGGCTGGAAATGCTTGAAAGTCTTAAGGAGCTGAAAAGTGAGACATAAAACTTTTGAAAGAAAAACCGTGAGTCCTAGTTATAGAAATGAGAATGACAGAAGGAAATCAATGCCGGACATACGTGACAGAGTGCAGCCCCAATCCAGTCGCAGGCCAGCATCCTTAACAGTGATTTCCGGGTCCACTGGCCAATGTGGAAATCCGAAAGATGTTTCATATTGATGCACCCTGCAGGGCTGATACCGGTTGATCCATGTCACATGAAAGCAGCAGGTAATCCAGCCCCGGAGAACGGAACAGAAACGTTTTAAGGCATGGGTAAAGTGGGCAATTCCCCAGGGGCCCCTGTGGGGATGTGATGTTTCTCTCTAACCCTCTTAGGTGTATTTTCTCATCCCAACATTTAACATAGAATTTAATATTGTTCGTCAGAATGAAGCTTATAATAGCAAAACATTCGTTTAAAAAAAAATTCAAAGTTGTTCAACGGGGCCCTACAAATATTTCTTTCCGGGGCTCCCAAAATCCTAAAGCTGACTTTGGAAATTACAACGTTCCCAATTCATAAATGTCGTTGCCAATTAGAAGACAGCTACCTAGCCCCTGACCCAGGATCAGATAAAGAAACTCGTTGCATTTTTCCCACCAAACAAATATAAAATCGACTTTTGTAAACCACACTCACATACGCGGGTCTTGTCACAACTTTGTTTCCATCCCATCGTGACACACATCTGTCATAACTGCTCTATCTACGCATTGCACATACACACATGCAGAGACAAAGGAAAATATATATGTTATTATATTACATTGTTTATTGCAATTCAGACCATTGATGCTGCCCATCTTATGTACCGCCACCTTGCGGTTGGTCGTTGCCTGTTTCACCTATGTTAAGTTGCTGCTACTAGTCGTACAATACAGTCTTTCGTGCAGGTTTACATACCCCCCCCCACTCCCCCCCTGTGGCTCTCGCATGTTTCCTCCCTTTTCTGTTCAGCTCAACTCTGCATTTGACTGTCCTTAAGAAACATATTTGTGTGCTACAAGTGCGATTAACATGAAATGTACTCAGGATTCATTTAGATGTAATATTTTTTATTTTTTTATTTTTTTTAGAATCACTTGATCTGGATGAAATACTTAAATCCTTCAGTTTCCTGCTATACCGGATTAATAAATACAGGAAGACGTGAACAATGGGAGAAATTGGCGTCATTTTTGTTTTCCGGATGCCCATTTTTCTTAACATGACGACTCTGATATTAGGTTCCTATTACCTATTACTAATATGCTTGTACCCGGTAATAACGGGTCGAACGGATACTTTTACTGAGTTAATCACAGTCGTTTCTTTGTTGCATTCTAATAATTTGCAATGAATACGATTAAACAGATCTATCTTGTATTTGGTCAAATATGCCATTTGCCAATTCAAAATACGGAATTAAAAGGAATAATATATACACCTAAGCGCCTTGGAGTTTTATCAACAAGTTTGAAAAACATACCTTTGTTAAATATCGTTAAATACTCTTCACTATGTTGGCTCTGAGAAACATCCCATCATAAATCTATTGCAGGAGATTGCTAATGTCGAAAAGACAATTATAATGTGATAAATACCATTAATAATTGATCTCATCTATTGATGACTAATCCAATGCCAGTGGGTATAATTGGTCTATCAATCAAAGCCTTTGATAGCAAGTTCTCAACACTTTGTAAAGAAAGGCTGACTGCTCTTCGTCATCCCTCTCCAGCTCACTCTAATTACCAGTTTTCTGCAGCTGCTGAAAGTATTCCTTCGTTCTAATTGCCTCTTGACCCCATCCTAATCTTCATGGCGCTGCCTTCAGAGGTTTTCCATCATAAGAAAATTAAAACAGTCTCCTTAAATGAAAACACGGTTTAGCCTAGAGGAAACTTTCCACCACCTGAACATAATTATGAGGAATTTGTTTGGTTAAAATACCTGAATCTGAGTAATTTAAGTTAACGTGCGCATATTTAAAGCGTCCCCAGGGACACAGGAAGAGATTCTACTGCACGTTAATTCCAAACTGCAACTTTAACTTACTGCAGTAATATTTTTCCAACATACCTGAATGAAAGAAGTGAAGTAAAGTACATGATTAGCCCAATAGGGGTAAATGCATTTCACAGCCTTTAGACGTGTGATTATCCATGATGATGGTTTATACACTGAGCTTGATACGTAGACATGTGCTATGTAACAGTAACCTTCAAGCCCAATTGCTATTATCCGCAGGTCAAATTGCTGTAAAGAGCCAATGATGTCAATTTGTTGGTGCTCTCACATTCTGCTGGTGTTAGCCATTTAGATTTCCTGGATTTCTCACAGGCAACTTTCATTACTCATAATCCTTCTCCTCCTTGTAACAGACATAAACCTATGAGAGGTGACTCACCTTTTTCATATGTATTGCAGACCCAAACCTGAAGTCCTGGGCCCACACACCTCCTGGGGACCCTAAGATGAACGACACTCCCAGCATCCTCTTAACCAAGCCAAAACAATGGTCAAGTAACCCAGAGAAGGAGGGTGAAATGTGTAACTGGGATGATGAACAGTCTGTCTATTAGTAATCTGGGTCAGTTATAAAGGCATTACCTCCTCATCCTGTTGTTTGGTTTCCACTTTCCAGAAGGAACTGTTCGTCTGTTGGACAACATAAACATTAGGATAGTGCCAGACTGATTCCATGCACCCCCTCATTATGTTGGCCTAACGATCTGCTAGCTCACAGTGCCACCATAAGTACCCCTAAAACCTGGCAAGGTAATATGGCTTGGGCAGCCTCAGAAAATCACAACCCTGACTCTCCAGGGAATCCTGGTAACAGATATAGAACGTCTTTGCTCGGTCCCTCATGCTCACTCAGAGAGGTACGCAAGAAATACACAAACATGCGGTTTCTGTATTTATTGAACTAGTGTGATTCTTGTATAAAATATGTTTGCTGCAATGATTAATAGACAGAAACAGATGAAAGTGATTAGCAACATAAGGACAGTGAAAGGAATGAATGATACCACCATTGGTCTAAAAAAGTATCTCGGGTGTTCTGCCAAGAATCTCCTATTGGATGATCTAAATCTCCATTACTTGAAGGCAAGGTATGTAGGTCCCCATCTTGAACACAATTTGGACATCCCTCCTCGCAGATGTTAAAGAGGAATCAACTGAGCTGATACTCCGACACAGCGATGATCTTGCAATGACATCAAAGTGCTTCTCTGATTTGAGCAAGGAAATGTGTGTGTATTCATAATAACCTCATCCATGCTTCCGAGTCGAGGCTTCAGCCAGGCTGACACATTTCCACAATGTGTGTTAAGGCCTTTCATTGAATGTTCCAAGTGTTAAGCTAGTGTACTTATGAAGTGGAAATTATGCAATGTGGGTTCAGAGAAACTAATTTGGCACAGTCGCACAAGCAAATGTGTGACAAAAGTGTGACAAAAGTCATTGTGTTGAAAAGAAGGCAACTTAGACAATGTGTATATATACAAATGGCAGTATTTCTTCCCGGGTCTAACCTAGCCAAATGAAAATAAATCTTCATGAAGATATAAGGAGTGGCAAAGCAACTTACCCAGACGTCACCAAAACCTAAAAAAAATCCACATGAAAGACTGATGGTGAACAGCTTGTGAATTTACTGAATTACATCTTCAAAACCAAGAAGTGCATCTTCAAAACTACAGGAAAGGGAAAATCTCCTTTTTCAAATACCATTTCTCAGTGGTGAGAGTAGGATTTAAGGAAGGAAGGCCTTCTCAAATGCTGCATGGCTGAATCTAAGTGTGCTAGAAGGCCATTATGTTGAAGAACCAATCTTTCAACCCCCGTGCAAACAGAGCTTGTGAGGAGTTGAGAATGACTGAAGAATGGTGATGGGAACAAAGTCAGTCTCCAAGGAGAGTTAGCTGTTAAGACCTGAAATGGGGGAAACCTGATTTGATGTGACCAAAAGTGACCCAACATGATTACTATTGTTGTTTCTCCCCCAGATCCTAGATATCACCAAAAGAATTTGAAAACTCTAAAGTAATTCATAAAGATATTCCCTGAGACCAAGGAATAGAATCAGCACACCTCTCCCATGCTGTTGCATCCAGAAAGAAGTGGAAAAAAACTCAGAAATTCTTCAATTCCGGGACATTTAAATACGTTTGAGTCTTGAAAAGGTGAAATTGACAGATTTAAAGAAAAAAAAGTCAGAAAGAAACTTAAGTACCTTGTTAAAACCAAGAAGTACGTCTTCAAAACCACAGTAAAAGGGAAATTTCCTTTGCCATACACAATTTTTAACACCATCTCAATGGTGAGAGTAGGATTTATGGGAGAAAGGTCTTCTCAAATGCTGACTGGATGAATCTAAGCGTGCTGAAAGCGATTATTTTAAAGGTCCACCATGTCAACCTCCGTGCCAATAGAGATCGTTTTGGAGGAATTGAGAACAACTGGAGAAGTGGTGATGGGAAGTGTAAGTGTAAGATATTCCAACTGGAGACTGGAGAAATGTAATTCTGAAAATAGAACTAAGAAGTACAAATTGGCAGCTGCGGATATCTAGTTGCACCAGACTGGGAGAAAGTTACAAGTTCAGTCCAACCACAATGGTGTACAGGACTAATACAGGGATCAGGTTAGTCCAGCTGAAAGTAGTTCCAAAAGTCCGTGAAGCTTTGACTACTGTCAGGAGCTGAGCATTGATGTGAAAAAAAGTCCTACGCCAAGTTGTACTGCGCTCAGTGGCGGCTCGTACCCTAAAAGTTTAGTGGGGCAACCAACACAAACCCCAAAATCCATATTCACCCAAAATTACACATTCCTATGATAGATCCCAACCCCTCAACCCCACTCCCTCCCACCTGGATCACCCCACTATTGGATCCCAAAAACATGCAATACCTGCAACTTTACTAGGCCCCAAATCACGCTGAAGTTGCATCTAGGAACTAGACCCAAAACCAGTGGCGTAGCTACAGGTTTTTCCGCCCGGGACGACCCCTGTGTCTGCCTCCCAGTGATGGCTGGAGCAGGTAAGAGTGGGGGTTTGATGGGGAGGTGGGCGGCAGGATGGGGTTTCTGGCGGCAGACGAGGACGAGCTGAGAGGCTGAAGGGAGAATAAATAAAGCAAACTTACCTTGCTCTTGCACCCGCCCAAATCCCCACCCCTCCCCTCCACCCCCCACTGTACAAAACAAAACACAACTTTTCATACATAGACGGCTTGAGCTGATTGAATTTTCTGGTGGATCGGCTGGTCCTTGAATAAAGTGGCTCCTGTCCCCGGTAGCTGGGAATGTCGACTGTGTGTGTGAGAAACGGGAAGAGTTGTTTTTAGCCGAGTTTGTAAATGTAAAAACGGGTGCATTGGGTACTTTTATCGATTTAGCATGTTTCTGGGCTGAAATTGAAGGGTGTTTGTGGTAAACAAAGATGCGTAGTCCACTGTGTAAGTTAAGATCCTTTATTTTAAGTTCCTTCTAAGACAAATAGATAAGAAGTACAGAAGTAAAACCCCACCAGGAGCAAGCTCAGCCTGAGTTGACCAACTGCCACAGACAGGTAGAGAGAGACAGTGTGAGCCAGAGAGTCACCCAGGCATTCTATGATGTCACAGATGACACAGTACAGTCTATCAAGTGAAGAACAGTGGAGAGGACATTTACTACACATCCTCTTCCCTTATGGAATAAGAACAGAATAGAAAACACAACAAGCAAAATACCTAGAACAGTGGAGAGGACATTTACTACACATCCTCTTCCCTTGTGGAATAAGAACAGAATAGCGAACACATAGGCAAAATACCTCAAATGCAACATCAGCAGGAAAGTACAAAAATAAGATGTTCAGAGACAACATTAGCATGAGGTATCACTTGCAGAAAAATATGAACAAAGAAAACTAAATTTTAAAACTATATACCTCATCCCCCTCCCTTAACGAAACGACATGGTTTCCAAAACAGCTAATCTAAGTGGTCACACTCACAACCTCCCCACACCTGGGTATACCACAGGGTACACACCCTAGAACTAAAAGTGAGTGTAGACTGAAATGCTTGGGAGAGACACAAAAGAAGTGAGATTCACACAAGATAACATCACGAGAGCAAACCCCATTTACAAGAATGCACCAAAAACGAACTTCCCCCTAACAATACATGTCGACCTCAAAGTCTAACGAACATGAAAACCCTGGCCACAAGTTGCATGCAGGTAGACTTCAAATAAAACAAACTCCACCAAAAGCAGGGAACAACACAGAGTATAAATTACAAACACAGAATAGGGTTCACTACAAGACAACATGGGCACAGACTACCCGCAAACACTCCACCTCCCCTGATAAGGGTACACCGCAGGATAAGAACAAAAACCCTGGGAACAAAATGGGGCATGGACTACCCGCAAACACACCACCTCCCCTGAAAAAGGGTACACCGCAGGACAGTAATCCTGGTAACAAAAATGGGGCATGGACTACCCGCAAACACCACTACATGGGGCATTGACTACCCACAAACACAGAATTTCCCCTGAGTAGGGTACACCACAGGATGATAAACTTGGGAACAAAAATAGGGCATGGACTACCCGCAAACAACACTACATGGGGCATGGACTACCCACAAACACACAATCTCCCCTGAGTAGGGTACACCACAGGATGATGAATCTGGGAACAAAAAATGGGGCATGGACTACCCGCAAACAGCACTATGTGGGGCAAGGACTACCCTCAAACACCACAACACGGGGCATGGACTACCCACACAGACACCACCTCCCCTAGACAGGGTACACTTCAGGATACCAACCCTGACAATATGGATGGGCATTGACTACCCCACATGACCAAACTACGACACACTCTCTAAAGAAGCACCAAGAATTTCCCATGCTAAAAACAAACACTCCTATACAGAACCAAACTGTGTTAAATAATATGCAGTGATAACTGCTACACAAATACATTAATAATATTAGCTCCGGTGAGCGATCTTTCACCCGGATTGCCAACCCGGATTCCCATCAACATCTTCTCTTGATAGTGACAAACACCGAAAGCGCAGTGCTCACCGAAGGCTTGAAGTGTTCAAAAACTGAATAGTCACAAAAAAAACTGTGAAGAGGACCAACGAGTTCCATTTCTCACCATACGCTTGCCGCTGACAAACGAAACATCCTCCGTTGAGACAAAATCTTCCCATTCCGCATGCCACTGAAACTGTCAAGAGACTGGCATATAAACTGTTGTCGTGGTAACTGAGCTGAAGACAAAATGGCTGCCACGTCGACCTTAACGGCATAAGCAGCGTGAGAATCAAGCTCGGCATGTCTTCAGACGTCACAGGGGTCACAGGAGCGAAGACCTTCACTAACACCCAGATGAATTCCAGCTACGTCATCAATTGGACGCTAGCAGGGGAACTGAGAAGAGCTCTGTTGCCCAACCGTCACAAACACAACAGACAGTGAGCTGACGAACTTTGCAAGAAACAGTGGCTCGTTTAAAATGTAGCAGTTTAACTGTCACTGCCAAAACCACATTGCGAGTGCGCAAAACACATCAAAACGTCCCTCACTCACCGGGAACATACAGTCCGACTTTCAACGAGAAGCAAAACAGCTCACATACAGAGCGATATGCAAAAGTTCGTCCCAGTCAGAAAGAGAGCCGATGCCCTCCTCCAAAATGCATGGCACAGCTCCAAGATTCCCTTCGGTAAGCGCACGCTTGAATGCGCTCACAACGCTCACCTGGAATAGTGCTGCGAGAGCAGTGAAACAGATGTAAGGTCTCTCAGTAGACCGATGCCTTATACCAATGTGCGGGGTACATGTGATGCTCAGTCCAGTAAACGCCCGCTTTACACACAAGGCAGACACAGGCAGGAGCAATTCCTACACACAATCGGTCCCTCAGAAAATCTTCCAGATGACATGAGAGAGAGCAAAAGTCACCCACGACCAGGTTGTAGGCTGTCCAGACACAAGCAAACTTCAAAGTGAAGACACACGCCCAGAGTGCAGCCTGTCCAGGTGGAACAGGACACTGGTGGGGTCAGCTGGGCATTACCTCTTAGTTTCAAATTTGAAGTTTAAGTTCCTTTACTTGTAGTTGCTTAGATACTTAGTTGACCTTTGTCCTTAGTGCACACGCAGGTTCATCCTCTTTAAATCGTTGCCAAACTGTGATTTACTACAGTGTTCCTGGTGGTATTAGAGGGAAACGGACAGCGTCTGATGCCGCAGTATACAAATAAGTGACATGATGTTAGTGTGTGAATGCTTGTGGCCGAAGGAAAACGGGCAGCGTCATTACACACAAAAGTGACATGCTAGACTGTGCACACGCACACCTCAAGGAAAACATAAATAAGTGGCATACCGGGCTATGCTTACTTTTCCGCATTGCAAAAATGCAGTAGCGGCCGGCATTACGGGCGGGGGGTGGAAATGGGGTCGTCGCGCCCCAGAGGGCATGAGGGGGAGGCGGGAGGGGTTAAGGGAAAAAAAAGATATAAAATAAAGTAAACTTACCGTCCCGGAGACTCCCGACTCCCGCCGTCCTGGTTTTGAATTCCATGAGTGCACGTCATCAGGAAGGCTGCAGGCAGCCTCCCTCCCATCCACCGCAGTGCTGTGATTGGTGAGGCCGCTGCCAGAACCAGGCCATGTTCTCTCTGTATGCTGCAGCACACAGAGAGAACAGGCAGATTGGGCGGTGTAGCTCGAGGGCAGCGGGGAGTCGCGTGTCCACTGTTGTTCATACTGACTGTTTGGGCGGCCAACCCCAACCAGGAACTTCTGCTTTCTCGCCGTGCGAGAAGGCAGAAACAAATGGTAGTTATTACAGTAATAACTACCATTTGTTTCTGCCTTCTCGCACGGCGAGAAAGCAGGGGGCGGCACCCCAGCACCCCTATAGAGGAGCCGCCACTGATTGCGCTGCATCAGTGTGAAGCAGGAGCTTCGAGGGCTGTGATGCACTGTCCTACATTGAGTTGCGTTGTGCTGCGTCAGTTCAGATGAAGCCATCAATCAGGATTTTTTAGGTAGTGCAATGCAAGGTCCTGCCTAAGGTTGTATCATGCTGCGTCAGCCTTGATGGAATCCACAGTTAGGTAGGGAAGGCTACACTCTGATGTAGGTCAAGTGTCCAGGGTCTTGGGGCACCTGCGGTGGCTCAGACTCTGTGGGGAATCAGGGCTCATTCCATTTAGAGGCCAGCAGCAGTGCTCAAGCAGGTTCAGTTGTAGGTCCGCACAGGTCCAGTAGAAAAGGTTGACAGGGCAGTTGCAGTTAGGCCTCTGAAGCTTGTTGTATCCCTGTATCTAATCAAGGAGGTCAGCTCACTGACCCAGGAGTCACTCTAATGTAGCCTGGGGTGATAGTAAGCCGGTCCAGTCTTCCTTCTCAAGTCCGGTGGAGCAAATCAGCTTGCCAGTTGCAGTGAGGCCTCTGAAGCTTCTTGTTTCTCTGCATCTCACAAAGGAGGCCAGCCAACTGATCCTTGGTGCCACTCTTATGTAACCTAGAGTAAAGATAAGCAGGTCCAGTCTTCCTTCTCAGACAGGCAAGCAGTCTGCTGCAGCAGGGCAGCCCTTTGGTAGCAGGGCAGTCATTATAGTGTAATTGTCACAGGTCAAAGAGTGTTTTGAATAGTGACTCTGGGGTTACAAAATGTATACTTACTATCAGCCTATATGTGGGGGACTCACTGTCCTACTTCCACATTTGTTTCTGGAAAGTTCTACCCCTTCCTCTGTCAAGGCTCCAAACTGTCTAGTGTGACAAAAAGCAGGCAGGTCTGGTGTCATATATATTTGTGTGTGCAGGAGGCAAAAGCTATTTGAAGTGTACAAAGTGCTGGGTACAGCCCCTCCAAGTCATCCTACCAGAATGGCTGATCCTGTCCACACCTAAGCCCCTTTGTGTCAGTTTTGAAGCAAAAATCATTCAAACAGAGAAGCACTCCTATTTTCTTCAATTTAAGAACTAAATCTAAACCTATTATTCAAGTCTGCTGCAGTGGTGGCACGTTTGTCTGAACCATGCCTTTTATCATACCACCCTACCACGAGTTATTCCGACTCGACCACAACACACTGTTTCTACTGGTTGGTTACCAACAAAGTTGCATTGCAATAATCAAAGAACCTTTTTAAACAGTGTTATTGCACGACACTTGTCTTGCATTCACTCATATAAACATAACACTTTTACAAGCTTCTACATCAGCTTTACTTTTGTTCAAATAAATTCACCACAAGACCAATATATATATAAATATATATATATATACATGATTTGTTCAACAATCCAGAATTCTTTCCAATTTTTCGATGTATATGGGTGGCATGAGCCCATCTAGGCAACCTAAAAATCAACCTGGCCGCGTCGTTCATGATCATCTGCAGCTTGCTGGTTAATTTCTCAGGGTGACCGATGTACAAAGCATTCCCATAGTCCAGTCTAGACACGATCGTGGCAGATACCATCATTTTTGGAGTGGTATGTGAAAGTAGGACAGTCAGCTTCCGCAACTGTTGCATTAGACCCAGGCAGGTGCCAACCACTGAGGACACTTGATTCATCAAGGAGAGGTTGGCATCACTCTTGATGCCCATACTTTTAACGACATGCGCTGGCCTCGGGGCAATGCTTAGTTCCTGCGACCAAAAGAAGTCGTTCCAGGGGTTCCCTTTAGGGGAGATCACAAGGATCTCAGTCTTGTCCGGGGTAACTTTTAATGAATTAGCTGTCATTCAGTTCACTGTGTATCTGAGGATGTTCTGGGCGCTGGACTGAGCTTGCGAGGAATTACTAATTTGCAGAATAAGTTGGGTGTCATCTGCATAGTTAAATACAGTCCATAGCAGCTTGTGCTGCCACTATTGGTTGCAGATACACGTTAAACAGAAGAGGAGACAGAGCTGAACCTTGGGGGAATTCTCATGTAAAGTGGCCCTTGTTTGATATTTGATTGCCCAATTGGGTCCTTTGGGACCTTCCTGACGGAAAGGACTCGATCCATTGATGGGCCAAACCGCTAAGGCCCAAGTTAGCAAGTCCCAACAGGAGTTGTGCATGGTTGACCACGTTGAACGCTGCAGACAGATCTAACAAAATCAGTGGGCTTACGTCTTTATTATAAGCTCTAATTCTGAGCTCATCGAGCAAGTCCACCATCACAAGTTCAGTGCTGTGATGGGTCCTGAAGGCAGCCTGCCTCCCTTGAAGTAGATTATGTTCCTCAATAAAAGATGACAATATTGTGAGGACATGTTGCTCCAAATCTTTGCCAGGGGAACTTGGAGATGAGCCTATAGTTTTGAAGGTTGGCCATATCCGCCCCAGGCTTTTTCAGTAGAGGGGTGACTCGGGCTTCCTTCATGCTAAAGGGCAAAAAGCCAGTCTGCAAGGAATGATTGAGTACTGAAAGGATCATACTTTCTAGCCCAGGAAGGGCCATACGGAAAATCCTTGGTGGGCAAGGATCGGCGGGGGAGCCAGATTTGACCCTATTCATGCATATAAAATAAATGTTTTAAGACTTTTTAAAGATTTGCACAAAAAACATGAGCAACTCTTAACACAAACATGACAGCATCTGATTAATGCAAGAAGATACATGTGAAAAAAATCTTCTTTTTAACCAATTGTTCATAACTGTTATATTCTCCGTGACAACATGGTCATAAAAACAAAACTGTGAAAAGAGTGATTAAACAGAAAAAATAATTAAGATTAAAACAAATCAAAAAGTGTGACTCTGAGAATCGTGAATGTCACTTTAGTGACCCCAACCCCGCTGGGTGAGAAACTCTAGAAAAATACCAATAGCTACTCACATGGAAAGTCGTGTTACCTAACTCTGCTTGACTTTGCAAAATCAAAAAACGAAGAGCTTTGACATCTCAAACTCTCACCACTCATCACTAGAAAGCTACATCAGAACACCTTGTGAATAATATTGATATAAGCCTTGTGACTGATACTGATATAAGCATTAGTCGACCCCCAGCCCATACACAGATCAGTGGAGGACAAGTTCCAGCAGATGAAACTGAAACGAATGGAAAGCAGCCTTCTGGATCGAGGCATTTTTTGTCCAAAGGATAAGATTCGAGTCTACCACCGGGAACATCCAAAACAGGAGGAAAACAAGGAGAAGCCGACAAAAAAGCACACACAAGGAGTCAGAAAGGAACCTTGTCATAAACATATCTTCTACAGAACTTACTTTGCACCAAACAAGTGTTTTGAAGAAAGGGTTGGGTTTGTCCCAACATATGACACTAATCATTTAGAATGCGATGTAGCATTATTTAAGTTCATGAGGGTGCTGGGGTTGAGACATTTTTTGACCAATGTGCTCCCAACTAGATCAGAAGAAGTGGAAACAGAATTTTTTTAGTTTCGCCCAAAATCAAAATGTTAAGCACCAGTATCCCATAAGGTCTTGGATTCTTTTGAGAATTTAGTCCAAAAAGATTTTCAAAGGATGAACATGAAAAGATCCAGGAAGAAAAATCTCTCTATTCAAGGCAGAAACATACTTCAATCAGTACAGAACAATAACAATCTAGTCATTCAAAAAGCGGACAAGGGAGGTGCGATAGTGGTCATGGATAAATTGTTCTACATGGATAAAGTCAATTAACACGTTGCAGATCCACTCATGTACCTTCCATTGGAGAATGATCCCACGAGCAAATTGAGTAAAACACTTCAAATCATTCTTGAACATGCTCATGAGATGGGATCTATTTCAGTCTCAACCAAACAGTACACTACAGTTGAATATTCCAGGAGACCAAGACTCTATATGCTCCCTAAGATACATAAAAATCTTCACAATCCACCGACGAGTCCAATTGTGGAACCATTTTTTAACCTTTGGGTCAGTATATGGATTATTTTCTTCAACCTTTCGTCCAGCAATGGACTTCATATGTTAAGGATACAAAAGATTTCTTATTGAAACTGGAGTCTTTTAAATTGGAAAGTAACTCGATTTTGTGCACAGTAGATGTAAAATCTTTGTATACATCGATTCCACATAGAGCTGGCATGGAAGCTGTAGAATGGGCGTTGTTACGTCAACCCACCATCGGAGCGGATAAAGTTTTATTACTTGAAATTTTACATTTTTCCCTCTATCATAGGTATTTCCAATGAGATGAACATTTCTTATTACAGCAGACTGGTACTTTTATGGGTTTTGCAGGGGTGCCTGCATACGCTAATACTTTCATGGCAAAATTTGAGTCAGATTTTATTTTTAGTGATTGTGAATGGAATGAGCAGCTACTGCTATATTGTGGTTATATTGATAATAACTTTTAGCTACAGACGAACAGCAGAGAAAATCTAGAACGAAAAGTAGAGCAATTGAATAGATATGATGATCAAATTCAGTTCACACACTCAATCAGCGACACAAAGATATCTTTTTTGGACGTTGCTATCACCCTGGAAGGATTGAAAATCCATACGGAAGTTTTCAGGAAGGAGACAGATGTAAACAATGCACTGTTATTTCAGGGTTTTCATCTGCAAAATATCAAGATCAATTTACCCTTTTCACAGTTTTTGCGTATCAAAAATATATGCTCAGAACCACGCGAACTTGATAACCATTTGAATACCAACAACAGAAATATGTAGAGAGGGGTAACCCTAAAAGAAATTCTGGAGAATGCAAAAGATCACATTTCAAAATTTGATCGTGGAGAGTTGTTGAAACAAAAACCTAAAAAACAAACAGAGAGACAAGTCTTTGTTTCGAAATATTCAACAAGTTCATAGAAGACAAAGAATATTATCAACCATCATTGGGAACTATTTCAAAACCAAACAGATTTTCAGGATATCTTTAGACACAAACCATTGTTCACTTTTACTCGGTCAAGGAACCTGAAAGACATCTTGATGACTTCTCCAAGACAAATAAAGAAGACAGATTACAAAGGAATGAAAAGATTTACAAATTGCATACATTGGAATAATGTAATCGGTGGAGCTACGTTACATCATCCACAAACAGGAGAGACTTTCAAATTGTTTCATAACTCAGACTGCAATACAAATAACTTAATCTATTACATAAAATGCCCGTGTGGAAAGCTATATATAGGCAAAACAGAGCGAAAGTTAAAAAGTTTAATATCAGAACATATAAGTACTATCAGGACTAAAACAGCAGTTTAGCTGTACATTGGATAGAGGCCAGACATAGCATAGCCCAAATGCAGTTTTCCGTGATAGCGAGACTTGATCAATATCCAGGCATGGATCTGACCAGTCCCTGATTCAAAGGGAAACGTATTTAATCAAATGATTAGATACTCAGGATCCAAAAGGTTTGAATGAGAAAATTGATGATGCATGTTTTTATGAACATATTATGTCTCAAAGTGTTTATTATGTCTGTGGCACTGTAACACTTCTGTTTGTATATGTAACCTGAAAATCCTATGTGACCAGAGTTTCTTTCTACTATGTTCTTCATTTTTATGTATTTTTTGAGCACCTATTAAAAATATTTTTGATTTGCACCCGGTAATATCGAAGATCCATAGTAGTGGAATATGGAGGTTCTAGAAAGTGTTCTTCATTTCTCGTTTCGCGAGGTTTGGGCAATTTTGGGCACGTTTCCCACGATGTTCTTGAAGTGGATTAAGTGAGGACATTTGATTTGGATTTAGTACGTAGGTAAGGTGAGTTTGGTGTTTTTGAGTTATTAGTTATACATATATATATATATATTCACTGAAAAAACCATAGGTTATACACCATATATAGTTAGGAATTAGCATTTAAAAAACCTTATTTTACTCACACAAAACCAATGAAATTCCATATATAGTTAGTTGTACTAACTATATATCGCGCACCCGCAATCCACTGCTGATCATGTCACATATTACATCATTCATGACATGGTCAGTGACATCACTGATGACATCACTGATGACATCTCACATGACATCACTGATGACATCACTGATGACATCTCATTTGACATTACTGATCACATCACTGATGACATCATTCATGTGATAATACGATGAACCTCTTCAGACTCTAATATAACCTTAGATACACTTAGTGTAAACAGACACTCACAGACTGTCACTCATCCATGGAGTTACTTACACACCTAGTCAGTCATGCAAAGAATCAATCACACCTCCATTTCCTCAACTATACAGTTATACACACCTTACTTATTCAAACATATACTAACACATATTTACTCTCTTTTACAATCCCTGATACAAGTTCACAATCATCCATACAGCCACTCACACATTCACTGGCTCATATGCAAAGTTATTTATATATGCCAACTCTCACATGTACTGTGTTTTACATATGTACTTACTTTGACATGTAGCACTGAGATATCCATTCACTCACCAATACACTGATGCACACAGTCAACCACCCATACAGCTGTTTCCACATGCACTTTTGAACCCATACATCTATGCAGAGAGTCATACACCTCCCAGCCACCCATACACACTCTCAGTCTCCCATACAAATACTTGGGCAACCAATCAATAACCCATATAGTTAATCATATAGCTACTGATCAACACATGCAGCAGTTTACAGAACAACAGACATAATGATGCACAAATTAAGACAGTTTAGTCACTAACCCATGCACTCAGTGAGACACATTTAATCACTCACTCATACAGTCAGTCATGCACCTACTAAATCCTTTGTTCAGACACTTCTACATCCACTCATTCTTCAATATGTAAGACATATTTTAACTTTACAGAAACATACAGTCACTGGATGATGTCATCAGTGATGTGATCAGTAATGTCAAATGAGATGTCATCAGTGATGTCATCAGTGATGTCATTTGAGATGTCATCAGTGATGTCATCAGTGATGTCACTGACCATGTCATGAATGATGCAATATGTGACATGATCAGCAGTGGATTGCGGGTGCGCGATATATAGTTAGTACAACTAACTATATATGGAATTTCATTGGTTTTGTGTGAGTAAAATAAGGTTTTTTAAATGCTAATTCCTAACTATATATGGTGTATAACCTATGGTTTTTTCAGTGAATTTTCAAGGTTTTGTAAATGCTAATTCCTAACTATATATGGTCTATAACCTATGGTTTTTTCAGTGAATTTCATTGGTTTTTTAAAAGCTAATATCTATAGCTGTAAAATGTATTCTTCTTTAAATCCAAAAATATATTTTATATATTTATTAATAATTTTTTTTAAATATTTTTTTTGTTTCGCTCCCGGTCCGCGAACCGGGAAGCTTTCCGTTAGCTCAAATTGATGCCGCGACCCGGTCCGCGAACCGGTAAGATATCAACATAGTGACGGTATCGCGTTGCCGCGTAATGCGTCTTATGACGTACTGCGTTAGCGCACCCGGAAGTGCCCCGGGGCGCGGACCGAGGCGCGAAACGCAGCTCCCCGGAAGCGATCCGTGGCGCATCGCGAAAGTGCGACGTATCGCGTTGCCGCGTAATGCGTCTTGTGACGTACCGCGTTAGCGCACCCGGAAGTGTCCCGGGGCGCGGACCGAGGCGCGAAGCGCAGCGACCCGGAAGCTAACCGGGGCGCGTTCCGCAGCGCGTAACATGAGCGTGAGAGGTCATGTGACTTGTTAATAAAACTTTTCATTGGTTCATTTCACTTTTGGTTTCATAATGATGTAAGGCTAGGTCAGGTGACCTAAAAATAACACTTTTCATTGGTTGAGAAGTATTGTTTTTCCCAAATGATGAAAACCCCTCCTTCTTTCCTCACTCTGACTTTCATCATTGTGAGAGGAAGACCTTTACTACTATATGAGAAATGGCTTCATTGGTAGCTTCAGCTGGTGCACCCCCACCACCACCTCCACCTCCTCATGGGAAGAGAGGACCACCTCCCCAGGTCATGACCAACACTGAGGAGGAAGAGGAAGAAATGGATGAGGAGGGAGAAGAACCACAGTTCTTAGAAGAGGTGCCCCGGGTTTCCAGAAAGAAAGCCAGTTTCATCTGGCAGTTTTATTCGATCCCTCGTGGCCAAAAAAAAGTCAATGCGAGGTATGTCACCTGCCTCATATGCAAAGAACAATTATCCAGAGGGACGGACAAGAAATATAGTTACGGAAATCACACAATGCACAGGCACATGACAAGGAAGCATCCACTCAATTACAGCCGGGCGGAAATAAGGGATTTGCAGGACAATCCAAGATCAACTCCTGTGGCCAGACCAAGAATACCAATTTCATTAACACCAGAAGAGGCACGGGAAACTGTGCCAAATATACAAGAACATTTTGGCCACATGATACACTCTTGTATGCACTGTCGTGCGTTGTTAGCATGTGGCAACATGAGCATAAATGCTATAAACCTGGCGTATGAACACCATAATTGCCCTAACCGCCCCCAGTAATTTTTTTTTTGCTCCTGTTGAGCCCTTTTCAACGCCTGTTTTTTGTTGTTTCCCCCCCCCAAAAAAAACCCCAAAAAATATAAAAGCGTTCAAAAAATAAAAAAAAAACAAAAAATGTTAAAAAAAAAAAAATATATAAAACAACAAAAATATTTTAAAAAAAGTTCTTTTCAGAACTACCTTCCCTTTCAAAAAAATTGCTAGAATGTTTAGCACTCTGGCAAGCTCTAATCTTTTGGTTCGCTCCCCGGTTAGCTTCCCGGTACGCGGACCGGGAGCTAACCCAAAAAAAAAAAAAAAAAAAAAAAAGAGTAAGTATAAGGAAAGTAAACAGAGAGTGATGTTAAAAGAAAGACAGCTATAGGGAGTAAAGAAGACATACTGTTTAATAGATCTATTTACCGAAGAAAAGACGGAAGAGGGTATAATTGTGAAAAACAAAATAGATAATGAAGTGAAAGAAAAAAAAAGAGAGTATAACATTAACAAAGAAGAGTTTCTTGGAGAATGTGAGTGAATGTTCAAAATAAGATTAAAACATGAGGAATAACAGAGAGAAAAAATAGAAAACAGAAAACAAAAAATAACAGAAAAAGATTAATTGAAACAGCAAAGAAATGTAAGTAACATAGAGCCATATCATCAACATAGGCAATAAAAGTTTTGCAGCTTTTATTGGCAGAAATGTGTCGCTAAAGCTGCTTTTGCGGCAGAAAACTGCCGCTAAAACCACTTTTGCACCAGTTTTCTGCCAATAAAAAGAGCAATAATTTTATTGGCTGTGTTCATAATATGCCCCTTAGTGTGCTTCAACTACACAGAGAAAGCATTATGAACAAGTAGTGATAGAGTGATCAGTCAAAGACACTAAGAGTAATAGAGACGGAGTGAGTGAACAAGAGTGAGGAACTATGAGAAGAGAGGGACTGAGAAAAAGAGTGGAAGGAGTTGAGTAAGTAGGTAATATAGAAAGGAATGAGGGAAGTAGCAAAGGCAGGAAACTGAGGGTTAAAGAAATGAAGCAGTGGAACTAATAGTAGGTGAATGTGATAGAAATGTAACGAAAAGAGTACAAAGCATTTACCTTATAATTGTCGTTAAATTACTCACTTTTTGTTTTTATACTTTCAATCTGTGAAAGAGAGAACAAACATTTCAAAAATATTAAAACATGTATTTAAAAATTACAAAAGACAAGGGAAAAGATTGAAGGACAAACAGTTTTTCAACAACTTCGACACTTACAGAAGCTTCTGCTTCTCCAGGCCCCTTAACAGTCCTAAAGATATACATTTTAAACTAACAGTATCTTGATGCAGATGAAGTGAGGCCTATCTTAAAACATGGTGCATCTTTTGCATTGCTGTTGTCTCAGAAAAGTGTCGCAAGACACTAACATTTTAAATAATTGCTTCAGGATGCCAAGAAGATGTGTCCTATCCAGAGGTTTGTTTGAGGTGAGGCCTACTCTGGGTTGCAGATGAAATTTCGAGTTGTTGAAGAGAATAGAGGACATAATACATGTGAAGGTCTACCAATGAAGTGAGTCATGTCCACTGCACTCTTGAACAAAGTCCAAACCTCCTATGTTTCCCTGGACAGACCTAAACTTGATCTGCACAATGTGATTCGTAATGATAGGAAACACAGGTGATGTAATTGAAATACGTGCAATTTATTTTGCTCATTTCACAATCACATCACTTGTGTTTCCTTTGCTTAGGTATCTCATTGTGCAGATGTAGTCTAGCATATGAAAGAATACGCAGAAGTGCAGCACTGCATGCAACAACTTTGACACTTACAGAAGCCTCACCTTCTCCATGCCTCCTACACAGTTCTACATATACATCATAAATGCAAACAGTACAGAATTAAATATACATGTTAAATGGTTTATTTTTGCTGTTCTCAGAATGTATCAAAATTCACTAAAAACAGTGACTTGAAGGTATTCATCATATAACAGCGGGGAAAAAAAAACACAATCAAAATGATTGTGTTTAAAAAACCCATACAACATAAGAAATCAGAATTCAGAACTCCTTAAAGTTAACTTACTTTCCATGACGTCAAAGGATGTCCTATGAACAGCTTACACTCTTTTGTGCTGTTATTACTTTCAGCCCGCCACTTTCTGAAAGAAAATCTCCATCGTTTTTAAAAACATGTTACATGCAATAAATGACTTCTTGCTCTCTACCACAAGTTTCCACAAGGCCAAATCTTGTCAGACCCATTTATAACTCTTGGATTTCTTGTAAGCCAATCCCGTCATTTGGCATTTCCGCAACTTTCAGAATTAAAATGTTGAAGATCATTTTCACAATCCTGGAATAGTAATATCTTCCCCTTCTTGCTCAGTCATGTTCTACATTTCCTATGACACTGATACTGCTTACTATGAAGCAGACTTACACTAACTCTATGACTACTACAATTATTTAATTCTCTACATCACTTTCAATCACAAAGCAATGTAAAACAGTAGACAGCGTTGCAGACTTACATTCCCTCTACTCTATGTTTTGATTGGCTGCTTCAATTAGCTTATAAAAAGAAATAGTTTTTCTGAACTCATTCAAAGTGCACTTATTTCTCCATGACGTCCAGTCTTATGGTTAGAAGTTATGTCTCTGAACTACACTTATCCTCAAGGCCAAATTGTGTAGGAGCCATTAGAACTTCTTGAAATTCCACAGAGCACATCCCGAGATTATTTCCCTAAAATTTTGGTTTTAAAAACACCAGGTAAGAGTTTTTAAGGTCATACGGCAATTTTTTTTTGAAAATTAAAACAGAATCGTTGCAGAATGACCAGCCATTTCTAGACTTTAAATAAGCTGTGTAATGTCCTGATGTTATTGAAGGGCTGTCATGATATATAATTGCTGCAGTTACAAAAGTCCTTCCTGATATTGACAACTGCGAAGCTACAAAATTTTTAATTAAAGTTGTCAATTTTGTTCCATCAGGCCTACATCGTTGGAACATTAAAATGACATACTGGCCATATGTTCGTATAAATAATGTGGACATCATTTCAGATTTACATTGGCTACACTCCATGTTGTGATCAGCTGCTTTTACTAGCTTATTAAAGGAGACTGATTTACTGTCTGGCAAAGTTAAATATATAAATCTTTCTGAGTCTACACTAGTAGTACTTGATACCATACAGTTCTCGCAGTCATGCTGCCATTGATAAGAAAGCCCAAACAGCTGATCTACATCTACACCTTCAGCATGCAATACATCAAGCATATACATTAAAAACTCCTGACAATCTTGCTGAATATTTTGAGAGAATTGTGTTTGGCCTGAACATCTGTCTAACAGATTTCGAATTTCAGACACACTTTCTATGTTTCTTCTATCAGTGCTACATTTCTCTAACACAGAATTTAACAAACTGCAAAATCTTTGATCAGAATTGACCACAATCTCTTCTTTTATATTTTCTAGAGAAAACAAAACATTAACCACTACATTAGCATAGCAGTTGACACCAGAACTGTTTTCAAATTGAAAACCAACAACATCTTCAACAGAATCCTTTTTGTTTCTGCTTGTAATTTTAGGTTCATCGACTTTTCGTCTTTTTGCTACAACCTCCCCAGTATTGGTCACATTTCTTCGTTTCCGGCCTACCACACGTTTCTCAAACAAAGGATACTGAAGCAAATGTGGCGCATACTCTCTTCTTAACCTATTGTATTCCTTAACACAATCTAGATCCGCACAAATGTTTGTGACATCACACTCAATCAAGTACAATCCCGATAAAGTTCTAACTCGTGACAATGCCACATATGCCATACCCTCCTTGAACACAGAACTGCCAATATTCACCAATGCACAGTCTACACTTAAACCTTGCGATTTATGGATTGTCACCGCATATGCCAAGCAAACAGGAAACTGCTTACGGCGAACATATAAGTCTTTTACAAGCAAAAATCTAGCAGAGCAACGACCAATTAGCTGTACTTCCTCAATGCCATCAAATTTAATTTAAAAAAATTCAATTCTATCTCTATTTCTGTATTTCACAAAATCAACAACATTACCCATTGATCCATTTACCAGACCTCTTTCAACATGTAAATTCCTTCTTAAAATTATACGGCAGTTTAAGCACACATTCAGAGTCTTTTCAAAACCTGCAGTTTTAGATATACTCTTCTCTAATGAATCCAATTTTGTTTTCAGATTCTCAGACAAAATAATTGTTGATCCCATATGCTCTACTCTGTCAATAGCTTCCAGTTTCACAATCTCTTGCTTTTCTAAATGCAACATTTTGTTGTTAAATTTGGCACATTCTGCAAGAGTTGGCATCAAACATATTCCAGATTTCTTCTCAGTAATTTTCTGAAAAATATTCTCAGGCACAACATCTTGTTCTGGATATAAATTTGACAGTAATCGTGCATGTAAAGCTTCTTTCCCATGCTCGGTCACTTTTCCAATTCTAACATCTTGTAGAATAGTCTTGTAAACTTCATCCTTCGCCTGACGCATATTTTCATGCAGTTCAGCATAATTGAAGTTTAACCATATATTGACGTTGCCAATGCTGCCTAGGCACTTCCTGGTATCTTCATGCGTGAGCATTTTGAACACAAGTTGCCCTTTCACTGGTGTCAGCTGCAGAAGATCTCCGAAAACAATGATGTGTTTGCCACCAAATAACACATCATACTCTGTTTTGAGAACTTCTTGCATTCTCAAATGCACAAAGGCAAGCATGACATTGGAAACCATGCTTACTTCGTCAATGATAAGAAGTTTCATTTTCCTCAAGATTCTTGAAACTTCAAAACAAGCATCTCCAGATAGCTTGTGATATTGTAATTTGTTGTCATGCTCCACTGGCAGCATCAGTAAACGATGTAAAGTAATCCCTTTAATATTATGTGCTGCCAGTCCAGTTGGAGCAGTGACAACACAAGACAGCGATGACTCTGTCCTTTCCTGCAAATAGCATGAAATTGCTTTAATGAGGAAACTTTTTCCAGTTCCCGCTTCTCCACTCACGTACAGTCGGACAGGCTTCAACGACGTACATGAGCACTCTTTCTTATCATGACTTAATCCATGATCAATTTGCATGGTAACTTCGTCATATATTTTCCTCTGCTCAACGTTGAGTTGTCTTTCCAACTCTTCTAAGTTAACCGCATCCTCTTGAGCATGTGCCATGGCTCTTTCCACTTCATTCATAGCAGTGGCAGCTTCATTTTCAATAACAGGTCCTCCTAGTGGATCCTGACTCAATGAAGCAGAACTCTGACTGTCCTGAGAACTGTCTCTGGCAATCTCGGCTGCAATCGTTGCTTCCTGCTCAATTTCCGCATTCAACATTTCTACATATTTGGGAAAAGCAGGACATTCTATGGTCTCCTTGGCGGCATTGAAAGAGTCTTCGTAACAGAGAAAATCTCCAAGCAGTTCCTCTTCTGCACGCCAAGGCTTGAAAAGTTGCAAAAGTGCTAAATAGAAAAACTCCTTTTTTTCAGGAGATTCGCCACTCAATTTTCGATGGTTTACCAAGTGGCATTTTCTTTGCTTGACCAGACATCCCTCACTTCCTATTACAGCATACACTCCTTTCTCAGTATCTTCTTTGATGTTCCTCTTGAATATGTAATTTTGAAGAACCTCATACAGACAAACATTCTCGAGGTGAATGCTTCGATTTGGATAATATGTATCCAACATGTTGGTCTTCAAAATGTCGGTACTGTTTGGCTCCTTTTCCGCCAAATACTCAATTTCCCGGACAGGTTTGAGAACTCGATTACGCGTTGCAGCAAGACCAAGACTCGCCCAAACGATACTCCTGGACTTGGCATAGAGACTTGCTGAAGACAACCGGTCAGAACATTCGTACGCTCCGATTTCTCGATGCGACAACATCTTCAGACTGAAACTGTACAACTTCTTGCTGAGGCTCTTTTCATGGGAAATGTCCTCCCACATATCCTTCAATTCTGTCTTCTCTTTTTTGGTGATGTAAGACGTCACATACCGAGCCACAGCCATACAGTTATCAGCCACAAACTGTATATCCATGTTAGCATTCCACATGGACAAAATCACCGGGTTGTAGTCATTGATGTACTTGGACTCTTCGTTCCTCTTCAAATTGTATGTGTTTTTAGGTGATTTCTTCATGACATTGTGTCGCAGCGAAGAAATCAAACTGTTTACTCTTCCTTTAGAAATCACCGGTCGTGGAAAGCCGAAACGACATTTGGTGTAGAACTTGTCCTTGTTTCGGAATTTACGACGGCAGTACTTTCCACATCGATGGCTTTGGAAACGCAGAACTTTTTCTCTTAGGCTTTTCTTCTCCTTTGCGTTTGGAACAACACACGTAGAATACTGTTGGATGAAACTCATCACTGAGTCTTCTGGATCCGTTCCAAATTTAGGTGCATCCTTGATCCACAGCAACATATGTATATGAGGAGCACCTCTTGCTTGGTACTCCTTTCTCCAGAAGAAATCCAACACCTCTCCAAGAGGTGGATTCTTCTTATTCATGATGAAAGACATCATAGCTTCAAATCTATGATTGAAGTACCTACATACATTGACTGGATCCAAAGAGCACAGTTCTCCGGGTGTCTTGAATTCGATGTTATCTACGTTAGCATTTGCCTCTCGTAGAAATTCAAGTAAGTCTTCCCAGCCATACTCGGCACAGCTCAGAGTGAGGAACCATGTGGGAGTACCTAAGTTCCTCAGCATACATTTTAAATCACCATGACGACGGTACCAGTACTCATTAGTACCACGCTGACACGCCATGAGATTAATCAGGTGAGAATCCAAAATACTGTCTTGGACATTGACTTTATCCATAAAGTCACTTGCCGAGATGTTTTGCATGTGTATACCACTTTTCAAGATGTGGTTCACTGCATATGACAGTCCAGACAGATTGCTTTCAAACAGGAGATGAAACAAATAAGGAATGCATTGTCGAAACCTAGCATCTCCTGCATACAATCGCAAAGTCCGGTATTCAGAAGCAGGAATTTGATGAGGTCGCTCATCATATCTTCCTCCCTGACCTGTTGGAAAAAGCTGTGGGAAACACCGAGCTTCCAAACTTTCCTCCCAAACACTAATGGGACTCCCTTTGGCTTGTTTCATTTGAAACAACTCAATAGCATTCCCCATGACTTCCTTGGAATGCAAAGGATGAACACTATAATGTTCATATATTTCTTCACTAGTAGAGGGTTCTACTTTCTCAATTTGACCAGCACACAAATCGCTATCCTCTTCCTCACTTACTTCCTCTTCTGCAACATATACATTCTTATAGTATTTATTATTTTTTTTCAAATACAATGTTGCCTTTTTAACTTTCCTAACATCTACTAAATCTTGCCATATTTTCTTATTCTTTGTCGGAACCCCATTAACTAAGATAACCAGAGGTTCCTCTTCCACTTTTTCTACTCCAATTGTGTTAATGTTTTTCTTCAAATCTAGAGGCAAATAAACAACTCTTCCCTTTAATCCTCTCTGTAAATCTGATGGAGGCAATTTCCCTGTCTTTGGCTCCATTCTTACAATAGCCTGAAAGGGATGGATACTTTGAATCAAAATAGATTCATAAGTATTTAAATCCTTCAATTCAGAAGGAATCTCAACCAATTCCAGATTATTATGAACTGCTCTAGCAGGCATCTGGTTTTGATTTAATTTGCAACAACAATAAGTACACACACGTTGATCGAATCCCAAATCAAAACAATTTTCTACCATCAAGTATGTTGCAAAATCCTTCCATTCACTATTATTTTCCCTTTCACTTTTTGCATATAAATCCACTAACTTAGTCTGATTCTTATAATAAGTGCGTCGACAACACACACAAGTGAAATTAGGCCTCTCACTTGATTTCACCTGAAACGTCGCAATTTCCCTCTGGAAATTATCTGTACTGGAAACCTGTACACTATCTTCCACATTACCCTCTTCTTCTGGGTCAATTTCAACATTCTCCTCTTTACTTCCAAAGTAACAAAACTCAATTTCTTCACATATGTTCTTCACATCTATTTCAGAACCATGCAAAAGAGCAGCGCATAATTGTTTAAGCATAATTGCTGGACTCTTAGCATAATACAACATTCTAACTAATTTCCTCACTTTATTATGATGCACTGCTAGCATCCTGAAATGATGAAAAACACTCTGGCATACTCTCCTGGAAAGACAAGCCAGTGAATGACCATGCAAACCTGTCACTTCTCTCACTCTGCAAGGATCTAATTCTTGCAACAACCTTATTTTCTGCTTCAAACTTTTCTTATTAAATGACCGTACAAAATCACAAAGCAAATTGATGGAATCCTGTCGCACACTACAAATACTACTACACTTCCAGGTGTACACAGGACCCTTAGCACGTCTTCCTAAAACCTCATTACCTAACACCTCTTCTGTCTCTGTTGTCACAAGTTTTTCTTTTTCAACTGGACAACCATCTTTCACTTCATAAGCACGACCACTGGTGTCAACTGCATGCACCAAATCATTATCCTGGAAATAACTCTCCTCATTAAAAAATGCCTCACAGCTTGAACTATGCATCCATTCTCCAGAAAAAACTTCACAAAAATTACTACGATTAACTATTCTCTTCCATCTACTATTTCTTTTGAAATCATAAATTGCCTTGTTTAGCTTCCTAATTCTATTGATTATCAAAATAAATAACTTACGTTTAATTTCAAATGCCTGATCAATAACTTTCTCAACTTTTTTTTTTCTCTTATAAAAAACCAGTTTCTGTTGACCTTTCTTAATATTTTTTAACAAATTGCCAATTATCCTGTTGCGGAACATTCATTTACGAATGTCCCTAAACTGTTGTTTCCTTCTACTATCATGCACAGAGTTATCTCTTGCTCTAGCAGTAACATTTTTGATTGGCCTTTCCTTTCCATTTGAATTGCTTCTCTTTTTATGGACTGAAACATTTTCTGTAGTAATATTTTTTTTACTACACATATTTCTTATGAAATATTTTGTGCTCTTACCCGGTGCTTTCTTCGTGACTTGACAAATCTTTTTGTTAGAGGACTGCTGCTTATTTTGTTTCACCTGCTGTCTTTGACGTTTTGCAGCCTTTCTCTGTCTTTCTATTGTTGGCATGGTGAAATCTTGAAATGATCTGCAGTTGAATCTGTGGTAAAATATAATAAAAAATGTTATTAACCATTATTACCAAACAGTAAATCAATAACAGTGATCAAAAACTTAACACACTACTTGACATTTTAAATAGAAGATTTTTTAGTCCTTGGCAAATTTACAATACAGAAATAGCAGAAAAGAAATGACATTTATATTTATGTTACCTGTGCTATTTTATATGTGAATCTGATCTAATTTTATGAGCATATTTTAATATTTTATTGAAGACACTACACATAACCTGTTTTTGAAGGTGTCTTTATTTTTAAATTAAACGGTTTACATTTTTACTTTTTATTAATTATACATTTTAAAAATAAATGTTTATATTTCCATAGGCTCAAGCAGGTCAGCTTCCCACCCTATGTCATATAATTCGGACAAATCTGCATCCTCATCACGCTCTTCTTCATCCTCAGGATTTAAATCATCCAATGGATCAACATCCACTGATGTTTCAATTACAAGTTCAATGATGAGGTCAAAATCAACTGATTGCAGATTGTCGCTCATGTTGATGTTGTCTTTATCTTTAAAGAAAGATAACAACAATGAGATGTTGCAGAGTAAGAGACAAATCTCAGAGATTGTAATAGTAAAATTGTTTAACAAGAGTAATATTTTGCAGCTATTATTTAGCCATGTCCAGCAATGCTGATCAGGTGAAGACTATGTCTAATTTTTCAGTGAACAGGACTCATCTCTTCTTAACCTTGGATAAGCCTCACCGACTCTGTGTGTCCTGCACATACTTAAATGTAAAGGGGCAGATTTATGTTAAATGGCACATCCCCAGGCATGCACCAGTTAACGTGCACCGCTGCTCTGCCACCCATGGTGTGCCGTATTTACAATCAGATAGGAGAAAGCTGCGTCAAAACCCTGCGCCTGCTTTAAGCAGGCATAGGTCTTGACGCAACATTGTGGAGATGGGGCACCCCTGAGCCTTGCTTGAGCTGCATCGCACTTGCGATACAACTCCAGCAATCACTACCTTTACAGCACAGATACATCACGCATCTGTGCCATTTTTGCCCCATGATGCCCCGCATTGTAAATGCAGCACACCATGGGTGGCGGAACAGCGGCGCAGGATGACTGACACATCCCTGGTGATGCACCAGTCATCATAAATCTATCCCTAAGCTTCTTATCTTGTTACAGATGAACCGCCATATGTACCATCAAACTATTTTGCATTTCCTAAATAGCGAATTTTAAGGAATAAATAGCAATTCTTTACCATTCCTAATTTGCAATGAGCAAATTGCTAATTGCAAGTTACCCATTCATTTCCATGGGCTAGGAGGCTCATAGGAATGAAGGTTTAATTTGCGATTAGCAATTTGCTCATCACAAATTAGGAATTTTTCCAAGGGTGCAGGGGTGTCTCAAGAACACCCTGCTGCACCCCTGAAAAAGAAATTTGGGGGCATATGGCACACATACATGCCCTAAGGGCATGTGTTGGCGTCATATGGGACCTTTTGTTTTTTTGAAAAAAAGCTTTTTGAAAAGAATTCACAAATTACCACCAATTTACCACAATAGTTTCCAAATCCTTAATGTCATTTTTTACATATTTTTTGTTTGATACATTGCATTTAAGGAATCGCAAAATTTGCAAATCCTTCAGTACAATCGCAAAATAAGGAATAGCAAATTTTGAATTAAGGACATTTTAAGTCATTTCCACATGTGCAGTGTTTTCAAATTATGATTTGAAAATCGTTTTTGGGGAAAAGTAATGGTTTGCAAATTTATGACAAGGACATAATGGTGTATGCTTCTCTATAAGGCATTTCAGTGTCTCTGATGTCATTTTTCCCATATTACATTATAAGACCTTTCCCCATGGAGCACATTCCTTGTAAATATGCTCCCACCTGTGCATGGTGAATTTAGATTTTGACTGTTTGAGTCACATAGCCATGTTAAAAGTGACCCAAAAAAATTGCAAACGCTTTAAAAAAACACATTCATGTGTCTTAAGGACATTTTAAGTCATTTCCCCATGGACAGTGTTTTGTAAGTGGCGCAAAAGAGGCATACACCTATCATAAATCTGTCCCTAGCATTTTAAATGATTAATTCAGGATGACGATAAGATGTGGCCTATCCAGAGGTTTGTTTAAGGTGAGGCCTACTCAGGATTGCAGATTAAAGTTACGCTTGATGAAGAATACAGAGGACATAATACATGTAAAGCTCTACCAATGAAGTAAGTGATGTCCACTTCATTGCGCCAGTCATCATAAATGTATCCCTAAGCTTCTTATCTTGTTAGACATCAACCGCCATATGTATCATATAACTATTTTGCATTTCCAAAATAGCGAATTTTAAGGAATAAATAGCGATTCTTTACCATTCCAAATTTGCGATGAGCAAATTGCTAATTGCAAATTACCCATTCATTTCCATGCGCCAGGATGCCCATATGAAAGAAGGTGCAATTTGCGATTAGCAATTAGCTCATCGCAAATTAGGAATTTTTCCAAAGGTGCAGGGGTGTCTCAATAACACCCTGCTGCACCCCTGAAAAAGAAATTTGGGGGCATATGGCGCACATAAATTTTAACAACATTCCTTTACCTCAAAAACGATTTTCAATTCATAATTTGAAAACACTGCCCACAGGGAAATTACTTAAAATGTCCTTAAGACACATGAAAGTGTTTTTTTATTGCCTTTCCAGCATGGTTGGGTCACTTTTAACATGGCTATGTAACACAAACATTTAAAATCTAAATTTGCCATGCACAGGTGGGAGCATATTTACAAGCAATTTGCGCCACAGAGAAAGGTCTTACATTAAAATGGGAAAAATAACATCAGGGACAGTCAATTGCCTTATAAAGAAGCATACACCATTATGTCCTTGTCATAAATTTAAAAACAATTCCTTTTCCCCAAAAACGATTTTCAAATCATAATTTCAAAACACTGCACATGGGAAAATTACTTAAAATGTCCTTAAGACACATAAAAGCGTTTTTTAATTGCCTTTGCAGCATGTTTGTATCACTTTTAACATGGCTATGTAACACAAACATTCAAAATCTAAATTTTCCATGCACAGGTGGGAGCATATTTACAAGCAATTTGCGCCACATAATTCATAATTTTCTCCTTAAAGCACACTATTCTCTATCTAAATTAAAGAAATATTTTCTCACCTTAGCAAATACTTTGAGTTTGAAAACAGTCTCAGAAACACACCAATTTGTCTTCAGCAGAGCAAAAGGTATGCACTCCAGAGTCTGCAGCTATCAAAAGCACAGAAATGCTGTAATTCTTCACACATATCTCTCATGTCACCCAATCAAAACTCTTCCCTCACTTTTTTTCAAATGAAAACCCTTCCCCCCTCTGCCCTTTCTGCCTTTTTTGCATAGCAACCACCTCTTGGAAGACCTCTGGTGTTTGCAAGTTCACACAACAATGTTGCAATTGAACTCTGAACTCTCAGTGCACCTGCATATCCAGTGCATTCTTTCATTTAATGATTTTTTATTGACCATTCAAAATACATCTTTCAAATAACTCATCCGTGCACCCTAACTTTCTGTTTTCAGCAATCAAAATCCACCAATCACTGTTACTGCTTCATGAACACAGAAACTCCACAGTTTTTTTCATTTTAAACTCTCATTTTTTCAACTGCCATTTCATTGCCACACTTCATCTGACTGCAGGAGAACCTTCTCTCACCATGTTTTCTGTCTGGATTGTTGGACATAGTTATATTCACTGGGCTCAAAGGTACGCTGAAAACAGGAATTTACCTAACCTCAATTTACAAGATGTGGAAATTAAGTGGTTTGGCCACAGAGGATTAAAATGTCACCAATTGATACCATTGGTGAAAACCTTTATGCATTTGCCCAAACCTGACCTGTTAATTGTGCACTGTGGAGGTAATGATTTGGGCACTTTGACTGGGGTAGGTCTGGAAATGCTTTTAAAGGACACCTTTGAGCAATTGATGGCACTTTTTCCTCAGACTGCCTTGGTATATTCAAATATATGCCAAAGACAGAAATGGAGGTGGTCAAAACAATTTTGTCCACAAATTGAGAAGTCGAGGAAGCATGTAAACAAATCTGTTTCAGCTTACATGAGAGACCATGGAATGGGCTCCATGTACAACAATAACTTGCGTTACTACATGCAAGATATCTACAGAGGAGATGGAGTTCACTTCTCAGATGAGGGCAACAGAATTTTCACTCTGAATTTAAGACTGTGCATTGGTACCTACTTATAAGTACCTAAATGTACCATAAACCCAAAAGCTCTTCTCAGAGCTACCCTTCATCTGATCACTCACAATTATTATTTTACTGTAACTTTTTTCACTAATTTTCAACAAAGTACGCTCCCCGGGGCGCTACCCGGTACGCGAACCGGGAGCTAACCTCGCGAAATTTTTTAAAAAAATGTATTTTTTTCGCACATATAAGCCTCCTCAGCCACCCTCACAAAACCTAGGGGGTCAAGATGAGTCTACCGTGCCCCCTTCTACCCATTCTGAACATTATTTGCCCTCCATCTTGTATCTTAATTCGACCGAAACACAAAATGGTGGACTCCCGTAACGCTTAAGGTTCGCGAACCGGGGCGCTCAACGGTTCGCGTACCGGGTCGCTCCCTGGGAAGCGCACCATCAAAAAAGGTGGGAAAGTAGTTCACAGAAAAGCCACTGGAGACAATTTCACCAAATATAGATTAGCTCATACTACATACCAATCCCTACCATTTTCACAAATTTGATTGGAATTCCATTTAGCCATTTAGCCTGTAGACCTCTCTAAATACCGTGAGGTAAATTACTTCACAACACACATCTGAAGTGTTGGAATTGACAACCAATTAATATGTTACTTTCATTTTCTACTTGTTTTACCTGACATTTCATTGGTTATATACCTGAATATATATAAAGGAAGAGAAGAAAACACAGCCATTTTGACTACTACTTCTTGGTGTACATTTCAATAGGATTTTCACTAATTCCTTCAACTTCTTTCTAAAGGTAAGTTTTTATTTTTAAAACTGAAGTATATTGTGCACTATAAGTTAATATGGTAAACTTTTTCTGATAGTTATATACTATCCCTCTGTAGTAGTTATAGATTTAGATAGACTTCTCTGTTATAGTTATGGATGGAGTTAGGCTTCTCTTGTATAATTATGAATTTACTTACGTTAAATCACATACACTTTTTTATATTCCTACTTCCACTCTGATACTATACACTGCCCAAAGATACATTCACTGATAAAAACTGCCTATCTAAAATTAATCCCAACAGTGCCCTATCTCTACTAATATATATTTTTTTAATCTAAATTTCAGGCAAAATGGAAGGCGAACAGAAAGTTGAATTTCAAATTGTCCTGCAAGAGAGCAGCCAAGAAATCATTGATGAAAATGATATTGAATTTTTCGATGAAACTTTAGACATAGAACTACTGCAATGTGTACAAGCAGTAGATAACCTCCTTGAAAATGAGGACATTTTACACCCTCAGAGACTACAATGTATATTCAATGATAATTATGAAATTTCTGACAATGAAATGTTAGAAAGTTTAATAAATTATGAAACACAATCACAATAAAAAAAAATGCTTAAAAAATAAAGAAAATAAAAAATAATCAACAAAACCAACAATCAATTAACATACAGCATTTGAAAAGTCTATCATTCATTTTTCATTGTAGTACGCTGCCTAGAACGCTTCCCGGTTCGCGGACCGGGCGCTACCCACGCAAAAAAACAATTTTTTTTTTTATTTGTTTTGCCCCGCGGGGCCCTTTTAAAACCTCCACATCAAACCTAGGGGGTCAGGGAGGATCTAGTATGCCCCCTTATGGTTATTTCCCCCTTTGTTTTGGCCTCCTCTTGTCTCTCAATCCTACCGAGAGACAAGATGGCGGCCGCTCCGGACTGTTTAGAATGTTGACAGACACCGGAGAGCCAATCAGCTTCGCTACGCGAAGTTCCGGTACGCGCCCCGGTCCGCGAACCGGGGCGCTGCCCGGTCCGCTGTTACAGATATATATCTTTTTTTAAACGTTAATTTCTCAAAATCCACTGGAGCACATATATTGAGACCTACAAAAGGCACATCGGGCTACCAGTCCCTACAATTTTGCCAAGTTTCGTGCAAATCCATTCAGCCGTTCGGCCTAAAAGTGAGGCCAACCGCCCTATGGAAAACTCAATGTTAAAAACACGTTTTGGGACCCCCCTTTTTTCTGGGCCCCCCCTTGACGAAACCCCCCCAAATTTTCAAGGGCTGCTCAGAAACAAAATGTTCCATTTTCCAGAAAATTTCAGCCAATTCCGTCCACAAACGCAAAAGTTATTAGACATAGAATTTTCAAAAATCCCATAGGGAAAAAATCCTAACTATATATACCTACTGGCGACTGCCAGTAGGTAATATATGTATATATGTATATATATATATATATATATATATATATATATATTGTTCCTGTGGTGAATTTATTTAAACAAAAGTAAAGCTGATGTAGAAGCTTTTAAAAGTGTTATGTTTGTATAATTGAATGCAAGACAAGTGTCATGTGCAATAACACTGTTTAAATAGGTTCTTTGATTATTGCAATGCAACTTTGTTGGTAACCAACCAGTAGCAACAGTGCGTAGTGGTTGGTTACCCGGAGTGACTCGTGGTAGGGTGGACTGTTTTGAAGCAATACGCAAACCTTAATAGCAGTGCCATTGACAGTCATGTGATGCATGACATTGGCACAGGCACAAATTACACAGAAAATGCCAACTTTCTAAAAGTGTCATTTTCAGAATTCTGACTTAAAATCTGGCTTTAACATTAAAAAGAATGTCAAATTACTATTAAGTTGTATCCAAAGTTATGACTCAGTAACGGTAATAAGGTAACCCAGTGTGAGTTACTCGAAAAGATAGCCCTTACAGCAGTGAAAACTTTCCGTGTGAGTTTTTCACAGCCAGCACATGTAAGATTTAACTTCACATGTCCTATGTTTTGAATATGATACACCATTCCCTATGAGCCCTTAGTACCTACCTTGGGGGTGACATACTTGCATTAAAACAGAAGTTTTAGGCCTGGCAAAAGGTTTATTTTATCAAGTGGAAATGGCAGTTTGAAAACTGCACCACAGGCTGCAGTGGTAGGTCAGAGACATGTTTTAAAAGGTTATTTTAGTGCTGCTGGCTCACTAGTAATATTTCATTTAGAGGTCTTGGATACATGTAGTACCATTGACTAGCGTTAGACTTGGCATCTTTTGGCGTGTGTCACCTGACCTCCCAGTTTTTACTCTGTTTTTGCTGGTTTAGTGTCTCTGCACACTTTCTCATTGCTAAAGTGCAAGTGTTCCTGTTCTAAATTGTTATTATGCATTGGTGTTTCCATGATTTGCTGATTTGATTTACTAGTCATGCCCTAGTAAACTGCACAGTGTGTGCCCAGGGCCTGTAAATCAAGTGCTGATAGTGGGCTTGCAGCATAGGTTGTGTCACCCACATACACAGCCTGTAAATGTAACTCTGGCCTGCCGTTGCAGAGCCTGTGTGCTGTCTGGTACTGCCATGTCGACTTGGCAAGTGCACCCATTTGCCAGGCCCTAACCTTCCCTTTTCTTACATGTTAGTCACCCCTAAGGTAGGCCCAAGGTACCCCTGTGGACAGTGTGCAGTGTATGTGAAAGGTAGCACATGCCCTGGTGTGTGTGGCATGTCCTGATAGTGAATTACTCCCAATTTAGTTTTTCACTTTTGCAAGGCTACCTGTGCCCATAGGACTGAATGGGGAGTTTTTTTAATAACATCTTATAAATATGACTGCCCCTGGGCACAAGGTAGAGAAATAAAGTTTAGTATGCCTGAACTCAGAATCTAAATAAGCATCCTTTACTGAAGGTGATTTTTACATTCTGTCTATGAAAATGCCACTTTTAGAAAGTAGGTATTTTTTTGCTCAGCTATCCAGTGTGCCTATACTGGGTTTGTGGATTGACTGTCTGGCTTTCGGATGGCAGGTGCTGGGGAGGAGCAGTGGCTCCAGAGAGTCTAGAGGGGAAAAGGATGGGTTGAATAAACCTGGGCTGCATTTAGAGTAGGGGAGTACATTTTCTTTTACATGGTTGGGCCTGGTCTGCCTCTGACAATGCTGTCTCCACCTCCTGCCAGGAAGCTGCACCAGAGAGGACAGAACTGGTTCTGGCTGGGCACAGACACTCTCTGCCTGAGAGGACAAAGGATTTTTGGCTATAAAAAGTGTGGTCCAAACGCTTAAACTTCAGAACTCTTTTGGACCAAGCAGACTGCCAAGAAGAAGAGCTGGAGAAGCTGTGAGGAGGATCTGTCACTTTGTTGAGTGCTTTGCTGTGTTGTCCTGCAGTGGCTGCCTCTGTCTTGGGCAGTGAAAGGACTGGACTTGAACGTTCTACAACTTCTTTATTGAGTTTCTCCAAGGGCTTCAGGTAGAGCTTCTCAAGAAGTCTCAGGAACAGCAAAGACTTCCAACTCTTCTGCCATCAGCACTTGGGACATTGTGTTTCTGTGCTGCAACAGAAGAAAAGCAACTCGACACTGTCTACAACGCCGCTGCCCACTCCTTGTCCTGAAGGCCCTGCAGACGACACCGCTGCCACGCCACACTGCAACCCTGGTCTCGCCGACTACACCCCCTGAAGCTGCCACCAAGCCACTGCTTGCACTGTGACCTGTGAGCACCGCAATCCGCACCACCTCGCTTCACGCGTGGCCATGGTATCCCCGACAATGCTGCTTCACACCGACATCAACGCCGCTGCTTGCACTGTGGTTCGAGGACACCGCACGTAAATAACACAACGCACCATCCTCATCTTGCACTGCAACCTTGGCCTACCAACGCCGGCACCATCATCTCCAGTACGTCAGCTGATGACAGAGCTTCTGCAATGACAACGCCGCTGCTTGCATGATGACCTTCCAGCACTGCTACAAGCAGCTCATCACTTCGCACTGCAGCCTGGTCTCTCCGATGCTGCTGGACGACCGTCACCGGGCTGCTGCCTGCATCGCGACCTGAGGGCACTGCACGCTGCACCACTGCACTTTACACCGCAGCACCCGATGCTTGCCAACACCAGCGCTCCTGACTTCAATCGCGAGAAGTTTGATCAGGAACATGTGTGACTTCATGGGCCCGATGACTCCTGCACCAACCTCCGGAATCGATGCCTGTGGATGCCATGCTTTTGTAGCTCAACGAGAGGTCACCGACGCCCTGCATTTCTAAAGGTACTGTTTTGCGGGTCTTCCCGATACCATAGCTGACCCGCGACGCCACGGTCAGCCAGAACTGTTTGGAATTTGTTGTTCACGACTCCGGGGTAGCCCCATACGGAGCTATCGACTTCAAGGAATTTTATTCTAAGTTTATTTTGATAACCAGCTTTCTGAACTACTGTATTGTGGATTGGTATCATTTTTGGTATTGTCTTAAGTATATAAAAATATTGGCTATTTTTCTAAACTGGTGTGGTGTCCTTTTGGAGGGTTTTCACTGTCTAATGTTGGTTGTGTGCAAATGTTTTACACACTGCCTCTGAGATAAGGCTGACTGCTCATATGAAGCTACCAAAGGGGTGAGCAGGGGTTATTTTAGGAGAGTAGCTCCCTTATCCTGACTAGAAGGAAGGGTTCCTACTTGGACAAAGGTGCAAACCCTTGCCAACTAGAGACCCCCATTTCTAACATTGGTTGTCAGCAGCGAGGATAGGACTTGTGTTTGCACTTGACTTATAGTGATTGCTATGCACTACTACTATATCACAGACCATTATGTTTCACGTACAGGTTCTCTTTTTTTTATTGACCTATTTTTTTTCTTGGCAGTTGTTTTCTGAGAACTTGAACATGCTACTTCATCATCCCTGAATTAAGAGCATCATCTGCTTCATCTTTGGTAGTGGCCTTTGAAGAGGATAGGTTGGATTCATACAATGTGAACAAATTGAAGGCTATTTGCAAAAACCTAAAGGTCCAAGTCAGAGGCCTCACCAGGAAGGAGGAGCTACAAAAGGTACTGTTGGCCTAGGTTGCAGCTATATATGCCAGTGGGCAGTCTGGAGATCTCAGTGGAGAGGCGGAGGAGCCGATTCCTTGGGTGAATGTGCTTTCTGGAGGGGAGAACCTTCAAGGCCAGGCAGCAGTGGCCTGTCCCCAGAGGAGTTGGAGGACAGGAGGAAAGCAAGGAAGTTCAAGTTGGGAAAAACTCAGGATAGAAAATGAAAGGGAAGGCAAACGAATAGCCATGGAGGAAAAGAAAATGATCTTACATCATGAACGAGGTCTCAAGGAGCTGGAGCTAAGGAGTAGAACCGGCTCAGATGGTGGCAGAAATTTGTTGGGACAGTCAAACAGAATTGTGCATATACCCAAGAATGTAGATAAGGAATTCAAGTAGCAGGATGACATACAAAGGTGGCCCAGGGGTATGAGGTAGCTATTCTATACATGTGAATGGGGTCCCTGAAAGAAATTGGGGAGCAGGGTTGTGGCCTCTCTTCCAGAGGAAGCTAGGGATACTCTGATAGCTTTGGGTAATGGGCAGAACCTCACCTATGCTGATATGAAAGACGCTCTCCTCACCAGGTATGGACTCACTCCTGAAAAGTACAGGGATCAGTTTAGGTCCAGTAAGAAGTCGGATGCCAACACTTGGTTGGAATGTGTACATTCATACTGGATGGCTGGGTGAAGGGCAGTAATGTAACAGATTTTCAGGGGTTCTGCAATTTGATTGCATGGGAGCACTTGTCTAGTCTATATTTTGCAGAGCTGCGCCAGCACTTGGTTGATAGTAAGCTGACTGACCCCACAAAGCTTTCCATGGAGGTGGACCTCTTGATTAGTACCAGAGTCCACAAAAACATGTTTGGGGGGACTCAGCCAAAGGTGGACAGGGTACCCGGCAGAAAAGTGGGATGAACAAGGGTGAAGCACAGGAGTTCTCCAAAGGGCCCCAAACTAACATCCAGGGTAAAAGTTCCAATCCCCCAGGAGATAAGAAACAAGGGGTCTCTTCAGGAAAGTCTGCTGAACCCGGCCACCACAAGTGTACTGCATGTGACCAGGTGGGTCACTTGAATGGGGACCCCGAGTGTCCCAAGAGGGCACAGCCAAACACCAGTGGGCAGACCAAGGTGTTGGTGAGTGTTGCAATTGGGGAGGAGGGGTGTCCACAGGAGAGTGGGGATCTTGTAGAAATTACCCTTGTCTCACAAGTGGCCAGTGAGATGGTCCCAGGAAACCATATGCCCCCTAACACAAGGAAATATAGCACCTGGGTGACCATCAATGGGAAAAGGGTGAAGGTTCTCAGAGATACTGGAGCCAGTGTGACCTCAATCTGGTGTCACCTGGTCTCTGAAGAGCAGGCAGTCCCCGTGGCATTCCACCAAGTAGTTGCTGTAGACAACTCAAAGCGCCAGTGTATGGCAGTGCAGGTTCCCTTTGAATAGGGGGGGTCTCAGGTCCCTTGAGGGGGGTTGTGAGACCTACCATGCATGTAGATTGTCTGCTAGGTAATGCCCTGGAGCAGTTCTTGTGGAAGGATGTTGAGCTCAGGTCGCACTTGGAGATGCTTGACTTGCCAGAGTGGGCATGCGTGTCCACTCGGTCAATGGCGGCCAGAAAGGGTAATCATAAGAACCTGGAGCCTGAAACAGGGGCCCAGGTCCCTGCCAAGAGACAGGGCAGGGGGGACCGGGAAACCGGCCCCTAAAGTTCCAATGGACTGGGAGGTGGCTGGCCTTGAAGGGGATGCCCCACTACCTACAAGGGAGCAGGTAGCTGAACTGGGGGACATCTCCCACCAGGGAAGACTTCTGCGGGGAGCAGAAGGAGTGCTCTTCTCTAGAGGGTCTGTGGCGGCAGGCTGTAGACCATGCAGCTGGTGATCATCAGTCTGGATCACATTGGATCTATTGGGAGAATGGTCTCCTATATAGTGAGCCTTGGGTGGCTGAGCCTGCATCAGCCCATGTGCTGGTGGTTCCTCAGCACTTCAGGACCTTCCTACTGGGTCTGGCTCACCATGTGTCATTGGCAGGACATTTGGGATGGGACAAGACCTTTGACAGGCTTGTCACCCACTACTTCTGGCCCCAAAGCAAAGGCAGTCAGATGGACATTGCAGGTCTTGCCAAACTTGCCAGGCAAGTGTTAAGAATGGGAGGAAGGACAAAGGTCCTTGCCAACCTTTTCCAGTTAATGGAACCCCTCTTGAAAGGGTAGGGATGGACATTGTGGGGCCACTGGATCCCAAGACAGCCATGGACAACAGGTACATCCTGGTCTTGGTGGACCATGCCACCCAGTACCCGAAGGCAATCCCTCTCAGGACAACGATGGCTCCAGTGGTGGGCCAGGCGTTAATGGGGATCTTTTTTTCCAAGTGTTTTCCTCAAAGAGGTGGTTTCTAACTGTGGGTTCAATTCCATATTGAAGTATATAACTCTCACACAAAGTGTCAAAAAGGAAGTATATGCTACACAATAGAAAATCTATCCTACACTACTTCCAAGGATATATGCTTAGGGGTTGAACGTGTTTAGTCCTCCCTTTTTACTTTAAGGTTTTCCTTGTCCCATGCGGCTGCCGCTGCACTTTTAGGCCGTCCTTGGGCTATTGTATACGTGACATTGCTGGTGATTGTTAGCAACAATCATCTGATATTGCATATGTTTGTAGCCATAACTGTCCTAACCCACAAACGCAGGGAGTAAATGCCACTCCTACGGTATTTCTATGTTGGGTCAATTTATGTCTGTCTGGAGATGTGTGTATCTCCTCTTTCGCCAACTACACGGATTGACCCTACATTGCTTTTCATATACACCTAACACTAGCATTTTCCTTTATAGCATAATGGATGCAATTACATCATCAACACTGTGCTAGGAATATTGTAAATTGTATAAATGGGGTTGCTGTGACAATTTCTTCATGTTGGTGATACATATTGTTGTACCTCAAACTTGAGGGATCTATGTGTGGAGAAACACTGTAGATGGTAGAGTCATTGTTCATAGGTAAGGTTACTATGCATTGATTCTGGGAAGAGGCGCACACTTGTGAATATGGTGATAGTGCACTTTGGTGTTTTACTACACTATTTTGATATGTTGTTTTGTTGTTTTCTTACATGGCCACCTGACCTACCCAAATAACTACTGCCATTGTGCACGGTTGGTCGAGAGTATGGGCATGAGTATCTATCTTTAATTATTATTTATGCATGTTTTCTCAGCAGAGTGACTTAATATTAAGGTCCTGATGAATGCCCCGAACATCTAATGTCATATAGGGCAGAAAGATGTTGACCACAATGCAGGTTATACTTCCATAACCCTGTCTCACATTGCTTTTAACCTCTATCCTCTAAGACGTTATAATAAAATCTGTTGTTTGTTCTGAGATAGTTTTAATACCCCCATTTATTGTTGCACTCTGCCCCTCATCTCTACTCAAGAGGTATTCAAACATTGACGTGCCAATTAAAAACACTCCAGCTCCTTCCCCGCATGAAAGTTGTAGCCCACATCGGGTACCTGGCGGTCCCAGTGTGTTAGAGGAACCCAATGATGAAGCATTTCACCCTCGGGTGAGTGTGGGTTCTCGCCCATACACTTGTTGTGCCCACACCTGTCACAGCCTTCTTTCTTTTTTTAGACACCCTGCTACCTTATACTCAGTGTGAGCTACATATCGAAGTATATGACATCCCTGTGGAAGGAGTATGGTGTAACCTAGAAATTACAACTCCTTACCACCCACAAAGTAAGGGTTTGGTGGAGAGATTCAACCAGACCTTGAAGGTCATGATTAAGGGTCTAACAGAACCCAAGAGGCGTAAGTGGGACATCCTCTTGTCATGCCTTCTTGTCGCAGGGATTCCGTTCTCATACAGAACTGTACATAGAGACTTGTAACCTCAGTGAATTAGGGTGTGCCAAAACTCACCTTAGTACCCAAAATCCCCTACCAGACTAGCTACAGTGTCTCATTGGTTATTATAAACTCCCAATGTTTAGACAAACCAGAACATGGACTTAGTACACCTCAGGTAACGTGGAACACATGAACACTCTTTCGTTATACAATCATTTCAATCCAGAACAAGGAGTAAATGAGGACACGTGCACATTTGAAATGTTTATTTTCTAATGCAGTGTTCTCAAACGCAGTATCTTAGCTAATACAAGCAACATATTATAAGAAACAAAGTAATCAGCATAGTTACTAGTCCATAGAATACAAAAAGTGAAAGCATGTTAAAATGCTAGAGCGAAGAAGGCTAAACAACACCTAATTCTCACCCTCCTTGCTAGTATATTATATTATATCTAAGAAGGTCTCTTTGGGTTTTAGCAGGGCGGGCCCATACCTCAGATCCTAGTGGTAAGGGATCACATCATCTTCCACCAGCTCTCTGCATGCGAAGCACCATCAAGTGTGTGTGTATGCTCTGTGCAAAGTAATATAAAACGTGCCTAAAGCCAGAATTTGGCCGCAGCTGCATGTATGTTATGTCTAGGAACGTGCGAAGATCAGACCTCACCACAACCACTGTGTCGAGATATCCTTGAAGGCTTCAGCACTCACTGTACAGAAACAGCTCACTAAGCAAAGCTGATATCAGAATAACAACATATTATTCACATGTGAATCAAAACATTCTACTAGGCTCAAAGCTAAAATAAAAGTTATGTGTCGTGTGCAGAAGCAGCAGAAAGGTAAAATGGCGTTTAAACTCCTAATAAGCTCATGCTAACTTAACACAGTATATAGGCAAAGCATATCTATATGACACCCTCCCATGATCCGAGCACGGTAAGATAAGATAAGTTAAGATAAGATAAGATAAGATAAGGGGCTCATTTTTTAAATGCAGAGTTCAAGAACGATAGCCAGTTCAAATTTGAGTAAGTGAGAAAAAAAATATTTTTGTCACCCAAAAAACCAAAATCTCACCATTATGTCAATTTAGTGTTCACTTTAATCAAAGTCAATAGGTCCGGGACGTAAAAAGTTTTTCATGTCTTCATAAAAAAATTAATGAAAAAGTTCAATGTCAAGAAAGGGATCTCAGCCTAGCACTGAATATGCAAAATAAGCAGCAACAGCTTCCAAAAGGAAGTCACTGTTCTCATCCGAAAATAATTCAGCTATCCAATTCAATAGCAGGAAAGAACATACATGCTCTTCAATTACCGGAGCCTCTAGCACCACCAGAGGACAACTTGGTGGGTTCTCGATGAAGCTGTGTGCCAAGAAATATTGCGCCGCTGCGAATATATTCCAACGACCCAGTATTCCATGCATCGCTGCAAAGGCCATAATCCCTCCATCAAAATAAAGCAATTCATGAGCAACTAAGGGGCTCATGAGTTGATTAAAATCCACTTCAGGAGACACCATATTGCAGAGACACAAATCCAGGGCCCAGTTGAAATCGCAGCTCAGGCAATGAAAGACAGGCTGGACACACGTGAAATAGGAAAATCGAAATGATAATCCATATGCTGCACTTAAGGTGGCGAGCGGCAGCGTTCCATAGTATTCAAGTATCCTCTGACCCTGTTTACCAGGCAGGTCGCTCCCTTCACCGCCACGCAGCCCCCTGTGTGACCGCTTCCCGCTGCTGTCACCTGACTGCCTGTGACCGAGTGCCAGTGCCCTCCTACTCTTCTGTACCCCGAGTGAGTGCCTGTGTCCGCCTTCTCTTTTGTACCCCGAGTGGGTGCCTGTGTCCGCCTTTTCATTTGTACCTGTGTCATTCTGTTGCCCGGATTTTGCTCCCTTCACCTTTTGCCCTGATTGTGATCCCTTTTTTCTTTCTGTTCCCGTGATCGCCGCGTCACACCCTCGCCACCCGTTTCCCGCCGCCGCATCCCGGTAGCTCCGCCCCCTCGCACCCCATTGGCCGCCCCGCTCCCACCTCCCAGCTGCTCCTCCCTCCCTCCTACACTCATATGGAGGCCCCACAGCGGTAGAGAGAGCGACCTTTGACCCTGTTTACCAGGCAGGTCGCTCCCCTCATTGCCACGCAGCCCCCTGTGTGACCGCTTCCCGCTGCTGTGACCTGACTGCCTGTGACCGAGTGCCAGTGCCCTCCTTCTCTTCTGTACTCCGAGTGAGTGCCTGTGTCCACCTTCTCTTTTGTACCCCGAGTGAGTGCCTGTGTCCGCCTTTTCATTTGTACCTGTGTCATTCTGTTGCCCGGATTTTGCTCCCTTCACCTTTTGCCCTGATTGTGATCCCTTTTTTTCTTTCTGTTTCCCGCTGCCGCGTCCCGGTGGCTCCGCCCCCTCATACCCCATTGGCCGCCCCGCTCCCACCTCCCAGCTGCTCCTCCCTCCCTCTTACACTCATATGGAGGCCGCGCAGCAGCCGCGCGCAGTGGGCGCGCCGCTGGTGGGCCGAAGGCGTACCAAAGGCAAGCCCGTCTGCGCCCGTCTGCGCCTGGACCGTGCCCAGCACCAGGACCCCTGGCCCTCGACGAGGCCAGCTCACCCGACGGACTTACGACGCCGCCACCCTCAATGCACTCAACGCCGGCCGGAACCCCGCCTGCTACCGAGCCACCCCGAGACGCACCCACGGACCCTTCACCTGCCAAGACTGCAAATTCACCTGCCTCCGGACCTGCACCGCTCCCGCCAAGCCGAGCCCCAGCAACAACCACCTCAAGTGCATCCTGCTCAACACCCGCTCCGTCCACAGGTACGCCGTTGAACTCTGGAACCTGCTCAACACAACAGCACCAGACGTCGCCTTCCTCACAGAAACCTGGATGAACGCCTCCTCAGCGCCCGACATCGCCATAGCCATCCCGGACGGATACAAGATCACCCGGAGGGACCGCGTCAACCAGACGGCAGGAGGCATCGCCATCGTACACAAGAACACCATCCGCATCTCGACCAACTCTGACGAAACCTTCACCGCCACCGAACACCTCCACTTCCAGATACACACCGACCCAAAGACCACCCTCAGAGGCACCCTCATCTACAGACCCCCGGGACCGCGCACACAATTAAGCGAAGACATCGCAGACTTCATCAGCCCGCACGCCCTTCCCTCCGCTGACTACATCCTCCTAGGGGACCTCAACTTCCACCTGGAGAAAAACAATGACAGCAACACCACCACCCTGCTGGACAACCTCGCCAACCTCGGACACAAGCAACTGGTGAACACCCCCACCCACTATGCCGGCCACACGCTTGACCCCGTCTTCTCATCCAGCAAGCACATCTCCTTAAGCTACTCCACCGGACTCCATTGGACTGACCACAGCTGCGTCCACTTCAGCTTCAGAAGAACCACGACCCACCACCACCCGCAACAGGTTCCTCGCCGGAGCTGGAGCAAGATCACCACCGAGCAGCTCACCGCCTCCCTCAGCCAGAACCCTCCCACCAGCACAACGGACCCCAACGAAGCAGCCAGCAACCTCACACAGTGGCTGACCGCCTGTGCCGATGACCTTGCACCACTAAAGAACCCTCCCAGCAGGCCCAGCAGCAAGAAAACCCCCTGGTTCACCAACGAACTCAAGGACTCCAAGAAGAACTGCCGCACCCTCGAGAAAGCCTGGTGGCACGACCAGACCACATACAGCAGGACCGGCCTCAAGCACGCCACCCGCAAACACCACCAGCTGATTCGCCCCACTAAGAAGACAGCACTCAAAGAACGACTGGACAACAACGCCCACGACAGCAAGGAACTCTTCAGCATCGTCAAAGAGTTCTCCAACCCCAGCGCCGGAAACAACGACATCACTCCCTCGCAAGACCTCTGCAACTCACTCGCCTCGTTCTTCCACCGCAAGATCGCCGACATACACAACAGCTTCGACGCACAGACCACGCGCCCTACCGCTGAACCAACGGCCGCCACCACCACCCTCTGCAACTGGACCCCGATCAGCACAGAAGACACCACCCGCACGATGAACACCATCCACTCCGGATCCCCCACCGACCCCTGGCCCACCACGTCTTCAACAAGGCCGACGCCATCATCGCACCCCATCTCCGGGACATCATCAACACCTCCTTCCACACCGCCACCTTCCCGGAGAGCTGGAAGCACGCCGAGCTCAGCGCCCTCCTGAAGAAACCAACAGCGGACCCCACCGACCTCAAGAACTTCCGCCCCATCTCGCTCCTCCCTTTTCCTGCCAAAGACCATCAACAGACAGCTCGCCGCCTTCCTCGAGATGAACGGATCCCTCGAACCCTCGCAGTCCGGTTTTTGAGCCAACCACAGCACCGAGACCGCCCTGATCGCAGCCACCGATGACATCAGATCCCTGCTCGACAACAGGGAAACAGCTGCCCTCATCCTCCTGGACCTCTCTGCAGCGTTCAACACTGTCTGCCACCGCACCCTAGTACAGCGCCTCAGTAACATCGGAATCCAAGCGAAGGCACTGGAGTGGATCATCTCGTTCCTCGCCGGAAGAACCCAAAGAGTCCGCCTCCCCCCGTTCAGATCCGAGGCCACCGAAGTCATCTGCGGCGTACCGCAAGGATCATCACCCAGCCCAACCCTCTTCAACGTCTACATGAGCCCCCTCGGAGCCATCGCACACCAGCACAACCTGAACATCATCTCCTACGCCGACGATACCCAGCTGATCCTCTCCCTCACCAACGACCCCGCCACCGCCAGAGCCAGCCTACACGAAGGGATGAAAGACGTTGCTGAGTGGATGAAGAACATCCGCCTGAAACTGAACTCAGACAAGACGGAAGTCCTCATCCTGGGATCATCGCCCTCCGCCTGGGACGACTCCTGGTGGCCCCCAGCCCTGGGCACCACTCCCAAGCCAACGGACCACGCACGGAACCTGGGCTTCATCCTGGACTCTCGATGACCAGACAAGTCAACGCCGTCTCCTCATCGTGCTTCAACACCCTGCGCATGCTCCGTAAGATCTTCCGATGGATCCCCACCGAAACCAGGAAGACCGTCACCCAGGCACTCGTCACCAGCCGAATGGACTACGGGAACACCCTCTACACCGGAACCACAGACAAACTTCAAAAAAGACTCCAACGCATCCAGAACGCCTCCGCACGACTCATCCTGGACATCCCCCGACACAGCCACATCTCCGGCCACCTGAGAGACCTGCAGTGGCTCCCCGTCAGCAAGAGAATCACGTTCAGGCTCCTCACCCACGCACACAAGGCTCTCCACGACCTAGGCCCCAAGTACCTCAACGACCGCCTGACCTTCTACACGCCCACCCGCCAGCTACGATCGACCAGCCACGCCCTCGCCGCCGTACCACGCATCCGCAGAGCCACCGCCGGAGGAAGATCCTTCTCCTACCTGGCAGCCAAGACTTGGAACTCCCTCCCCATCCACCTTCGGCTGACCCAAGACCATCTCTCCTTCAGGAAGCAGCTCAAGACCTGGCTGTTCGAGCAGTAACGTACCCCTCTCCCCCCCAGCGCCTTGAGACCCTTCCGGGTGAGTAGCGCGCTATACAAATGCCGTGATTGATTGATTGAAGCATCCTGTGCCAACCGTGACAGCTCGTCTTGGAACACAGGATGTGCATTCATTTTTAATAAAACAAAATAGCCCCAGAACGCCTGCAGCCAACGCCAGTAAAACGGGAAATCCACCAAATAGGCTGGAAAAGATTGAATGGAAGAAAGCAGGAATGACTCCAAATATCTTTTGAAAAGAAGTCACAAGAACACGGCTAACTACTTTAAAAAAGTGTGCCAGCCCCGATGTGGAGGATGCGTTAAAGATTGTATGAATCAGTTCACTAAAATGCAATGGTAGGTCAGTATTTAATAAAGCATGCACCTCTGTGTGGGTGTTAGCTACGTGAAGGACAAATGTTTCACGAGCAGATGTCAGGGCAACTTCTTTTTGGGACAATAGAGCTCTTATGCGACTCATCTTATTGAACTCTGCTTTCAAGGTCGGAATCCTCTGCCAGATGGAAACATCCAAGTTCCCATGCATGGGTGGATACAACACATTCTTACAGCAAACCACACTTTCACTGACTGTAACGACATAAGCAATGCGTTTTATTAACCCACAGCAATCTTCATTATTTAAAAGTAAATAACTGCTGTTTGCCAGTAATGTGAATGTGGGGACGATAGCGGGCACGGGGGTACCTTTCAAAGCACAAGCTAAATTAGGCTTGTTTTGCTTGCAAGAGCCATGTAATTGGATATGTCCACACATTAATGAGTGATCACGGGTTTCGGTGCACTCTTCACCTTTCAGATAAACTTCCTAGCCCTCCCTAAGGCATCTGTATGTAAAAGGAAGCGACCAGGCTTCATGTAGATAGGAGCACCCAAGAGGCTTGTATCTACCACTGGCAAAATACTTCATACAATTTTTAATTTCGAAAAGAGCAAACGGTAAAGTTATTAATCTGTGGGTAAGCCACGTTGCAGTAGTGGCCTCTGCCACAGAGAATGGTAAAGACTCCAATCGTTCAATGTGTAACATGGAAAAAGATGCATCTCTCATTGAAAGCAAACGCTGCATATCAGTCAAATTAAACGGGACAAAAAAAGAAGAGGTATTCATGTAATTCCAAGGCACTTTCCCGGATGTAAGCGTCTGCAGGGTCCACGCAAACTGCATAATAGAACGCAATTGATTTTGACCATGATATAATACAGACACATCATCTTGCACAATATCAACAACAGATGACACAATATTATCCAATGTGTAAATGCGGGAAGAAAGCGTGTTAATGCTATTTTCCACAACTGCAAGCACCTTTTCTAAATTAGCTTGATCAATAGCCCTAAGGCGGGTAGCCGCCTCAATCTGTGATGTTTTCCAGATTTCATTATAAACTGCATATATCCATCTTCTAGATCTACCTCTAGCCGGGCCTTTTATGAAATCATTCAAATCAACATCATCAGTCAGTTTAGATAAATGCAGTTTAACTGACGCCAAAGTAGAATGTTTGAGCTAATTCTGACATAATTTGCCTACTGAATAAGTGGTTACAGAATGGTCAGTCTCAAAACGGGGATCGACCCTGACCTGTGTTAAGCCATCAGCTAAACCCAGAAAACGATGCTGGCATGAGTCAGCACTTCTGTGCCACAGCAGCCAACCCTTGGGATCCAAACTGGATATGTTAAAGGACGAATTTAGCAATAGTTTGCAACTCCCTGGTCGAAAATTTTGTAGTATTACCCCAACCTGAATATTCTTCCAAATCAGGGAAGGAAGGAGTATTTAATTTTTTAGAAGTAGCCAATCCAAAGCAAGTTGTCTGTGAAATGGTAGAATTAAAAAACAACATATAATTCGGGATGAGACATGCACGGTGCAAAGCCTCAGTGCCTTGTACCTGCCAACTTTTAGAACCCCAAACAGATTTAAGGTCAACTGTTTCCTTCCACAACTCGTAGCCTCCAACAGCTAGCTGGTCTTAGAAAGGACTTTGAGTACAATAACTTAGTATCGGTAAGTCTAACCTTGGACATGGACTTTTTTGTCATTTTAAAATAAAATGAAGCGGAATTGGACTTATTAAAGTCAGTAAAATAAGTGTACTTTTTCAAAAAGGTACTCAAACTGCCTCTCAAAGGAGCTGGGCAATGCTCCCACTGTGTATAATTTACAGTACTCCTCCTGGAGTTAATTTTATGTAGGTAGTGGTTACCAAAATGTTGGAAACAAAATAAATCACCATAATTAGCAGATTCTAAATATAAAACTTCAGCATCAAAGGCAGCATAATATTTAAAATCAGAAAACAATGCCTCTACGGCCTGAACATCCCAATCATCAGATCGTATGTTTTGTTTAACTACATCCCCCATGTTATCTCTAAGTACATTAGGGACATTTATAACCTCAGTGGGGCCATGGATTTTAAATTTAACAGCATCCCATACAAACCCATCCAGAACAGGCCAAGCGGTGATGTTAACAAAAGCCAAGTCTCTCTTCGATCTGTGTGCAGTATGCGATGAGGAATGGGGCGCCAATGTTCCATTTAGATGTCGAATGCATGTTCTCTCTTCGACAGTGTCCATTGACGATTCGGAAAAATTAAAACACAAAACCAATTGACATAAAAAGGTAAATAGAAAAAAGCACCAGCCAAACATATGTCCAAGGGGGAATCAAAAAATATTTTTTAAATAAACTTGTATAGACTGCAATCCGTGAGGGCTTTCCTGATGTGTGTGAAACAGTCTCAAATGAAAATCTGGATTCTGTGGCCAAAGGAGTTTGTAAATCAGGCATCGATAAGTCAGTTGGGTAAGTGTAATCAGTTTAATCAAGTTGAGTACCAGGCAATGGGAAACATCCTTTACGATGCAAATTTCAACAAGCAGTACCTCTACGATGCAGGATTTATAATGCAAGTCATTACAACGATTTGCGCTGGAGGGCGCTGTAGGCTAGGTAATAGTTTAATTTACTATCCAAAACCTTCCCTACTATCCACGGGGACTGGAGTGGGAATAGTAAATTAAACTATTCACTACCCAGCGCCCCCCAATGCAAGTCGTTGTAACGACTTGCGTTGTAAAACCTGCGTTGTAAAGGTATGCGTGGTAAAAGCATGCGTTGTAATGACATACATCCCCAGGTAATGTACTCAATAAAGGACTAGAAATAGCAGGCATCTCGAGGGCCACCTCCAGCTCAGGATTCGAAGCAGTGGCCAAAACAGAATTTCTCACAATCGAAGGACAGGAGACTGCCGGTGTCATACTAAGGAGAATCGGCCACTCTGTGTATCTTGACATTGTCAATGGAGATATACCTGTTTTCTTTATGACCTGGTAGTGGTGGTAAAATGACTGTTATTGTGCCCTTCACACCAACCACAGGAACTGGAGCTCGGTAAGAGGGACCAAATTCTTTCTTGTTATCGATCTTCTCCCGAACCAATTCTCCAACTTGGGGTAGCCAGCCAACTACCGGGATATGCAACGCATCATCCGAAGTGGAGGGCAAATATTCCTTTGCAAGATGGTTTCTTGTCTTTTGCAGAGTCTGTAAAGCATTGCAATGTTCATCTACGTCAAGGGAGGCAGCAACAGCCACCGAGTATAGACTGTCAAGGTCCGGGACATACATCTTGATACCAAAGAGCATTTCGTATGGGGTCCGCCCACCCAGAGACCTTCCAGGGAGATTATTAAGAGCAGGCTGCACACCACTGAGATGGGCCAGCCAGTTCCTGCCAGTGCCTATAACTTGAGCTGTCAATGATTGCTTTAACCCCTTCGATGCTTGTGACGGAACCGTTCCGTCATCAGTCACGGCTGAGCTGTGCTGATGACGGAACGGTTCCGTCACAACCGCACCCTGTTCTGGTATGTCCAGCACAGGGGCGGAATCGGCGCCGCATGGAAGCGGTTAAGTCACGGTTCATTCGTTTTACTACACTATTACCCTCAGGTCTGTACGGAGACGAAAACTTGACTTGGACCCCCCAACGAAGCCATGGCATCCTTACATGCCTTAGTAGCGAAAGCAGGACCCTGATCCGAATGGAAGGTACCACAGGCAAAAATCCCTACAAAGACACGCAAATCCCTTATGACAGTCCGTGAATCAGCGCTGCAGTGAGGCCACACCCATACAAAGCGTGTGCATGAATCAACTGCGACTAAGACGTACTTATATGCAGTATCAGAAGAAAAAGGACCGCAGTGATCTAAATAAACACAATCCAGTGGTTTATTAGAAATGAACAACTGTGTTTGGGGCAGACGCGCAGCAGTTGAAGGCTTAATCTGCTGGCAAATGTCACATTGAAGGACATAATCGCACCTCTGTTTGTACAGTCACCGCCACCAAACACGCTGTTGCAATTGAGACACAGTGGCAGAAACGCCCGCATGCGCAGACCAACACCTTCATGGGCCACTGTGATCAATGTATTCCTGCGATCCGTGTTGGGAATCAATCTCTCCCCAACGTCAGGTATTTTCACATAAGGAACCTTATCGGGATTTAAGTGGTATGAGTACTTCGAAGGGAACCCCTTAGGATATTTACCTCCTTTCTCAGTGGCAGCAACAGCTGCCAAGATATCATCATCAATCTTACTTTTGGACCGTGTAACTGCTGCAACTAAATATGTCGATACCGCTGATTTCGCTACCTCATCAGCAAGCGAGTTGCCAACAGCATGGACTCCTACGCGCTGATGACCAAGAGTATGAATTACAAACACGAGTGGCAACTGCTCTTTAAGCTCAGCCACTCGGACCCAGATAATTTTATGTTTTATTGTGCTACCCTTGGAATCACAAAAATCATTCTGAATCCAAAAGAACAAGTTCTCATTGTAAGACTGGACATAGTAGTAAGAATCACTTACAATAAGAGTCGTCACACTAGGATCAGCGTACTCCTATGCAAGAATCAGGGCATGAAGCTCTGCCAATTGTGCGGTGCAGTCCCCTAGAGTCTGCGTTTGCACGACCCTGGACTTGAACTCATCGTTCACCATGGCACCTACCACAATGGTGCATGCGGAAACGTATGCGTGTTTAGAACCATGCGCAACCTGCGCCGAACCATCAGTGTATATGATGCAATTGAAATCCTCCAGAGCCCGCATAGCAGGATGAACGAATTCATATTGCAAAAACTCCTGTGACTGCAAGGAGGCATCAAAAATAAATGTGACATCCGGAGATGTCAATGAAGCAGCCCATTGTATCCACCGAGGGTGCAAAGCTTTAGAATTTGGTACACTGGCTTTCGTAACTGCTTCCAAAGCAGGACACGGGGTAACAACCAACATGCGTTTTCCCTGTGACAGAGCACGTTTCTTAAGAATCGCTATCTGTACAGCCGTTAAAACGTTCTACACAGTGGAAAATCGCATTTCAGCCAAAGTGTACAAGTCTGACTTGTAGGCAATAGGTACTGTGTCTCCCTAGTTAAAAGTAAGGTATGTGAAACCCACCGCCCCCGGGACGATTCTTATCACCAGGTTGGTGTGGTTATCACGAGTCAGTAAGTATTTAGAAGCGAGCAGATCAGCCTGCAAGGATTGCAGAATAGCTGAGTGTTCCGGCAGCCAGCAAGATTTGGTAAAAGTAGGTTGTATCAAAGCATACAAAGGCTTGATACTCTGGGCATATTCAGGAATGTATGTCCTCCCGGAATTCAAAAATCCCAGCAAAGACTGTAATTTTTTCAGAGTTGTCGGAGCAGGCAATTGTGCGCATTTCTCCAAGAAGTGAGGAACTAAAACTCGACCTTCATTGTTGGGCTCATAGCCCGGGAACAACACTGTGTACTCTGCAATGTGCGACTTTGCAAAGTTGGATTTGTAACCGAAGTCCGCAAAGCTACAAATTATGCAGTCAACGGCACAGATGCTCCCAAAGTTCGTCATCTGTGAGATAAATGTCATCCACATACAAGCATGCATCAGGGTCAATTCTCTCTAAGAGAGAGACTATGCGTGCAGCAAATACCCCAGGACTATTCTTATAGCCCATCGGTAAATGCTTGAACTGTTTTGTTGGCCGCCGCACGTAAAACTGGTCCATTGGGAACTTAGACCATTCAAATGGTGGGCATAAAAACCGTTCGAAATGTCAAGCGTGGTCTTAAACCGCTTATGCACAAGACTATCCACTAAGGCAGAGCCGTGAGTATTCTGTACTGCATGCTTAAATGTTTAAATGCCGGTAATCCAATACCAAACGATATGATCCGTCAGGCTTGGTCACAGTAAAGAGAGGGTTATTCATTGGTGACACACATGTTTCAATCACTCCTTGATATTCCAATTGTTCAAGGATTTCCGCAACAGAAGCCTTAGCTTCATGTCTAATGGGATATTGAGGTTGAGGCTGTGGCTGAGACCGCAAAGGTATTTCGTGGTGTGGGGAAAATATATCCCAACCACAGTGTGTATGGTACAGAGCCGGCGCAAGGGCTCTAGCCCACTCTTCTGCAAAATTCAGCGCATGCTCCTTCGAGACCGTGTGCGCGAAACTAGGGACGATTACCTCCTCCCCTCTTGAAGCTGCGAAAAAAAAGGTGGGGGCCAGTCAGCCTCCGCTAACATAATGTCTCATAGGTAGTTCTAAGATTCTCCCAAAATACCCCTTTTATGGTACACTGTATGTCACCTTCAATGAACAAGACTATTTCATAAAGTCTATCAGGGGGAGCTACTCTGGTGTCAGCTGCCTCCACAACTATTTCAAGAGACACGGGTCCTAAGCACTTTAATAAATGTAAACAAATGTTATATAGAACACAATGGTAACTATATAGTTCTCCTGTCCAGCCGGACCAGGGATTTATTTAGATAGAAGAATTTAATTAAATACAAAAGCGACATTTACTGAAAGTAGGGGACAGTCCTGTACCGTACTTGTGAGGAAGACAGAGAAGTAAAAAGAATTCAGAAGTCAAAGTTTACAGGCAAAGAAACAGAGCAAACTGGACACTTTTGAAATCAGTGTAAGTAGTGTTCTACAGCGTAGACTATACACAATAATACATAATAGTTACATGTATGTCCACTTAAAAAAGTCGACGACGTTTCGATCCATAGCTCTAATGAAAAAGGATCATCATCGGGACTAAAATTGAAATTATTTTGCCTGGTTTAAATAGTACGCCTGTTAAGAAAGTGAAACAGGGAAAAAAGAACAAAAAGATTTTTCTTAGAAAGTAAGATGAGTCAGCATTTTAAGGCAGTATTACCACATTTGCATTTATTCGGAAGCGCAGTGAGCCCACTGGTGTTGTGCCGTTGGTGGAATTGGTGAAAACACATGAACGATAAGTTTACGAACTGAATTGGACCACGAGATGGCCTTGTGAGGGTCGAGGGTGACCATGCTGCGTAGTGGGTGCAAGCCGCGGTGAAACGTCAAATTAAAGCCTGCCGTGTAATTCACTGCTAAGTGAATGCCAACAGTTATGCATATCGTTTCGAAGTGAGTGGCTGTGGCGGAGTTGACATCATTTAGATAGAGGTTGTGCCAAAATAAAGGGAGTCAGCTTAGACTAAGTGTCCAGTTCAGGAGTTAGCAACCAGCGTAGAAGTTGCGTGGGGAATAGCGTGTGAACGGACCGCCGACTAGTGTTTGAACAATACGGTGCCATTATTGTCAAGGCGAGTGCAGGCTTACCTCGGTAGTGAGGGACCGAAGTACTGGCGTGTCGTACGAGGCTTTGAACGTATGTCCAATAAGGGTATTGGGCTTGCGCTGTGAAGGCAAGGGTTTAGAGTTAACTGTCACGTAGGGGGTATCAGATGCAGCGCTCGTGGGGGTCGATGTGCCTATATCTTACAGAGATTAACACTGGTTAAGGGTAGTGAGAAACTTCAGTGTTCGTTTAGAATTACACGTCCTTCCGCGCGGTCTTGAAATGGGAAGATCCGCTGTGGGGAAAAAGGGACTGGGTTACGGGGAGTGGTGGGGGTTGAGTGAGGAGCGGGCGGCCCAAGGAATAGTCGACTTACCACGTTTCTGAACGATGTCGGGTGCTATCGGCAAATACGGCAGGGATCTGCCTGAGTGCTCTTACCGCTCGGTATACCTGAGGGGAATTACGCGGCCATATTAAAGCGTCAGTGTTAGGTGATACTATGTCACGTGCCCGTGAGGCGGCAAATCATTGCCGCCAAGGCATGTAACTGCGGCGGACATCTTGTAAGGGTGAGAGATGACATAATAATAAGGTGTAATTGAATCAAAGAGTGCTATTAAAACCGGCGCAAAGGGAGGGCAAGGTACAGTGACAGTGAAGCAAAAACCGTGACTTAAATACAGATTCTGAAGTTATTACACATTTCTAATTGAGAGGGCAATGCTGTAGTTGGTGAAGGTCAGGGACATTCAGCATACTGCACATTAAAAGTTCATGAGGTCAGTTGCAAAAGTGGATATCAGGCTCCAGTCCTCACTTCTGTTGAGGCCAGTCCGTATAGTGTCAAACTGGATGATGCTCTTCAGTTCTTCACGGTTCATGAGCTGAGCTAGGTTGCCACCTCTTGGTGGTAATTTGACAACCTTTAGTATTGTCCATTGAATCTCATCCTCGGTGTGGTTCTTTTCTGCGAAATGTTCCACCAGTGGTGCGTTGGGGGTCCTGCACCTGATCCGACTCCTATGTTGACAAATGCGGGTCTTTGCTTTTTGAGTGGTCTGTCCCACATACATTTTCTGGCAAGGGCACAGTATCGCATAAACAACATTATTGGAATTACAATTAGAGAAAGATTTCAGTTCAATATTAACACCATTATGGCTGAAATTGCGTGTCTCAATTGTATATCCACAGACGTTACAACCACCACATTTGACGTGTCCTAGCAATGGGGGAAGATTCCAATTTGATTCAATAGTGGACCTTGATGCAGAGGCAGGTAATGCTGCTCTAACCAGAGGTCCTTAAGATTCTTATTTTTGCGGAAGGCAAAGAGGGGTCTTTCTAAGTTAATGGGACCTGCATTAATCGTGGGCCAATGCTTAAGGATAGACTTCCTGATTTTATTTGATACAGGCGAGAAGGTAGTGACACACGCTATCCTTTCTGATTTGTCACAAACTTTTGGTGTCAGTAGTACCTCCCTCGGGCAATACCATGCCCTTTTGGATGCAGTTTTAACTAACCTCTTTGGGTAGCCACGGTGTTTGAGCTTGTTGGATAGAATGTTGGCCTCCCTAAAGTAATCGGATTTGCACAAACAATTTCGTCTTATCCGTAGAAATTAGGAATATGGCACAGAGTCTTTTAATGCCCTAGGGTGATTACTGTCATAGATCAGGAGCGTGTTTCGCTCCGTAGGTTTTCTGAAGAGACGTGTGAGTAATTCACCATCTTTGTGATAGATTGTCAGGTCCAGGAATGCAATCTGTGCTTTGTCATGCAAGAGTGTGAATTTGAGGTCAGCGCAATTGTTATTCAACCAGTGCAGGAACAGATCTAACGTGTTGATGTCAAGATTCCATATGAGGAAAATATCATCAATATATCGACGCCACAGCCCAATGCCTGAATGAAAAGGGTTAGTATCTGTCAGGATTGAGCCAGTTTCCAGTGCATCCATAAAGATAATTGCCAGGTTGGGGGCAAAAATGGCCCCCATGGAAGTCCCCTTTATCTGTTGATAATACACATTATCAAAGGAGAAGAAATTCCTAGTCAAACACAACTCCAGGAGTTGAAGAATAAAAGGGGTTGGTATTTTATGTGGGCGTGGACGAGAGTCGAGTTTTTTCTGGATGACAATTAGAGCCGCTGTCTGGGGGATGTTGGTATACAACGACTCTTCATTCAGTGTGCATAAGGTTTTAACTAATGGGTCAAAGGGACAGTGTTCTACTAGATTGACCATGGCCATAGTGTCCCTAAGATAACAGATGGTTCCGGGTACAAAGTCTTTTATGAAAAAATCAACAAAAGCACCCAATGGTTCGAGGACTGAGCCGCAGGCCGAGACAATTGGTCTCCCTGGTGGACTGTCAATGCTTTTGTGCACTTTAGGGAGAGTGTATATGACTGGTAGCCGATGAGTTTTTACATTGAGGAAATTGAACTCCTTCTTACTCAGATATCCTTCAGCACAAGCGTCAGAAGTGAGTCTGAGTATGGTTTCCTGGATGCCCTTAGTGGGGTTCCCTGCTAATCTTTGATAGTGATCTGTATTTGCTAATTGGCGCAGAATCTCCTCTTTACAGGAGTCAATGTTCTGAAGGACAATCCCACCTCCCTTGTCTGCACTTTTTATTATTAGTGAAGAATTGTTCTTAAGTGTGCCAATGGCATCCTTTTCTTTGAGGGAAATGTTGTAGGGAATAAACAATTTTTTCTTCTCTAGGGCTTGGAGGTCCTTTAGAACCAGTGTTTCGAAAGTCACGATTTCAGAGGGAACCATGTTTGCAGAGGGCAAAAATGTGGATGGTGGGCGAAAGGGTGTACTCGAGTGGATGGCTGGTGAAGGGTGTAGTTGAAAAAAGGCTTTTAAACGGACTAGCCTGAAGAATCTCATCAGTTCCGTTTGTAGGTCCATGAAGTTTGGACGGATCGTCGGAACAAACAATATGCCTTTTTTGAGGAGTTCAAGTTCAGGGTTTAGCAAATTATGGTCAGACAAGTTAAAGATGGGAATAATCTCAGAAGTAAAATCCAAGGAGACATCCCATGCGGGATCCAGTGCCTCATTGAAAATTACCATTGGTTCCTCATTGGAAATTACCATTGGTAATAGTTGTTCCTCGTCCTGCGCTCTCCTGGTGGGTTGACCCATCTCTGTGGTTTCTTCACCCTGCTTCTTTGTGGGGTTTGTTGTTGGCCTCTGCCTAAAAAATTGTGCTGTGCTCCACCGCCACGCCTTGAGTTACTGGCCCCTAAGTCAGGATCTGAATTATCCGAGGATTCCGCAGATGTGTCGGAAAATCCTACTAGGGTCTGACGTTTATTGTAGCGGCCCCACGGTCTACTATTCTGGGGATTAGAATAGGCTCTGTTGATGTAGAAATCTTTCTTGAGGTAAGGGTAGGTGTTCTCAATATTATACACCTTGATATCTTTTTTATTTTATTGCCTTTTTATTTTGCTCAATGCGGTTAAAGTCCGCTACGGTTTTCTCAACTTGATCAAGCAATTTTTTGCATTCAGCACTGGGATCTGAGTCATTAATCTGTTTCAAAATATCATTTATTTCTTGTTCTAGAAATTTCAATGTCTCCGTTGCTATATCTATACCAAGTGCTAACCAATGCCTAGAGCAAGTTGTTCCAATATAACTGAAGTTGGAGATATATTTTGGATTGTCTGTAAAAATCCCTGGAATATTTCGGACTTGGAGGCCTAGTGGTATAACATCAGCCTTCAGATAATCTGTTAGCATTAGTACCATCAGTTGAAGTCGGACCTGTTTTTTCCTAGGTTTTTCTAGTTGGTCGGGTAGGGAGGAATCAGCAGATGTGGGTACATCTGCGGTGTCGGAAAGGAGGGAGGGACCTGAACACAAATGCTTGATGTAGTCTGCTGTGTAGAGAGGGGCATGTGCTGCCATATCTTGGTGTGACAAGGTGAAGGAAAATAAAGGTAAATGAGTGACTGTACAAGGGAACTAGGAGCACCCACCTCGTGAACCGAGGTATTGGTTTGTGTAACAAACCCCTGCAATCTGGCGATTGCGCTGAAGTTTATAAGAAAACAAGGGGGACCCAGAAGGTAGCTAAGGACCAAGGGTGTATGCTATTTCAAGAAACAAGGGTCCTAAGCACATTAAGAAATGTAAACAAATGTTATATAGAACACAATGGTAACTATATAGTTCTCCTGTCCAGCCGAGTACACCCTTTCGCCCACCATCCACATTTTTGCCCTCTGCAAACATGGTTCCCTCTGAAATCGTGACCTCCAAGCCCTAGAGAAGAAAAAATTGTTTATTCCCTACAACATTTCTCACAAAGAAAAGGATGCCATTGGCACACTTAAGAACAATCCTTCACTAATAATAAAAAGTGCAGACAAGGGAGGTGTGATTGTCCTTCAGAACATTGACTCCTATGAAGAGGAGATTCTGCTCCAATTAGCAAATACAGATCACTATCAAAGATTAGCAGGGAACCCCACTAAGGGCATCCAGGAAACCATACTCAGATTCACTTCCGACGCTTGTGCTGAAGGATATCTGAGTAAGAAGGAGTTCAATTTCCTCAATGTAAAAACTCCCCGGCTACCAGTAATATACACTCTCCCTAAAGTGCACAAAAGCATTGATAGTCCACCAGGGAGACCAATTGTCTCGGCCTGCGGCTCAGTCCTCGAACCATTGGGTGCCTTGGTTGATTTTTTCATAAAAGACTTTGTACCAGGAACCATCTGTTATGTTAGGGACACTATGGCCTTGGTCAATCTAGTAGAACACTGTCCCTTTGACCCATTAGTTAATACCTTATGCACACTGGATGTAGAGTCGTTGTATACCAACATCCCCCAGACAGCGGCTCTACTTGTCATCCAGAAAAAACTCGACTCTCGTCCGCGCCCACATAAAATACCGACCCTTTTTATTCTTCAACTCCTGGAGTTGTGTTTGACTAGGAATTTCTTCTCCTTTGATAATGTGTATTATCAACAGATAAAGGGGACTTCCATGGGGGCCATTTTTGCCCCCAACCTGGCAATTCTCTTTATGGATGCACTGGAAACTGGCTCAATCCTGACAGATACCAACCCTTTTCATTCAGGCATTGGGCTGTGGCGTCGATATATTGATGATATTTTCCTCATATGGAATCTTGACATCAACACGGTAGATCTGTTCCTGCACTGGTTGAATAACAATTGCGCTGACCTCAAATTCACACTCTCGCATGACAAAGCACAGATTGCATTCCTGGACCTGACAATCTATCACAAAGATGGTGAATTACTCACACGTCTCTTCAGAAAACCTACGGAGCGAAACACGCTCCTGAGCTATGACAGTAATCACCCTAGGGCATTAAAAGACTCTCAGCCATATTCCCAATTTCTACGGATAAGACAAAATTGTTCTTGCAAATCCGATTACTTTAGGGTGGCCAACATTCTATCCAACAAGCTCAAACACCGTGGCTACCCAAAGAGGCTAGTTAAAACTGAATCCAAAAGGGCATGGTATTGCCCGAGGGAGGTACTATTGACACCAAAAGTACGTGCAAATCAGAAAGGATAGCGTGTGTCACTACCTTCTCGCCTGTATCAAATAAAATCAGGAAGTCTATCCTTAAGCATTGGCCCACGATTAATGTAGGTCCCGTTAACTTAGAAAGACCCCTCTTTGCCTTCCGCAAAAGTAAGAATCTTAAGGACCTTCTGGTTAGAGCAGCATTACCTGCCCCTGCATCAATGTCCATTATTGAATCTAATAGGAATCTTCCCCCACTGCTAGGACACGTCAAATGTGGTGGTTGTAACGTCTGTGGATATACAATTTGAGACACACAATTTCAGCCATAATGGTGTTAATATTGAACTGAAATCTTTCTCTAATTGTAATTCCAATAATGTTGTTTATGCGATATTATGCCCTTGCCAGAAAATGTATGTGGGACAGACCACTCAAAAAGCAAAGACCCGCATTTGTCAACATAGGAGTCGGATCAGGTGCAGGACCCCCAACGCACCACTGGTGGAACATTTCGCAGAAAAGAACCACACCGAGGATGACATTCAATGGACAATACTAAAGGTTGTCAAATTACCACCAAGAGGTGGCAACCTAGCTCAGCTCATAAACCGTGAAGATCTGAAGAGCATCATCCAGTTTGACACTATACGGACTGGCCTCAACAGAAGTGAGGACTGGACTACACTACTGTAGCCTGATATCCACTTTTGCACCTGACCTCATGAACTTTTAATGTGCAGTATGCTGAATATCCCTGACCTTCACCAACTACAGCATTGCCCTCTCAATTATAAATGTGTAATAACTTCAGAATCTGTATTTAAGTCACGGTTTTTGCTTCACTGTCACTGTACCTTTCCCTCCCTTTGCGCCGGTTTTAGTAGCACTCTTTGATTCAATTACACCTTATTATTATGTCATCTCTCACCATTACAAGATGTCCGCCGCATTTCATGCCTTGGCGGCAATGACTTGCAGCCTCACGGGCATGTGACATGGTATCACCTGACACTGACGCTTTAATATGGCCGCGTAATTCCCCTCAGGTACACCGAGCGGTAAGAGCATTCAGGCAGATCCCTGCCATCCTCGCCGATAGCATCCGACATCGTTCAGAAACGTGGTAAGTCGACTATTCCTTGGGCTGCCCGCTCCTCACTCACCCCCCACCACTCCCCGTAACCCAGTCCCTTTTTCCCCACAGCGGATCTTCCCATTTCAAGACCGCACGGAAGGACGTGTAATTTTACACGAACACTGAAGTTTCTCACTACCCTTAACCAGTGTTAATCTCGGTAAGATATAGGCACATCGACCCCCACGAGCGCTGCATCTGATACCTCCTACGTGACAGTTAACTCTAAACCCTTGCCTTCACAGCGCAAGCCCAATACCCTTATTGGACATAAGTTCGAAGCCTCGTACGACACGCCAGTACTTCGGTCCCTCACTACCGAGGTAAGCCTGCACTCGCCTTGACAATAATGGCACCGTATTGTTCAAACACTAGTCGGCGGTCCTTTCACACGCTATTCCCCACGCAACTGCTACGCTGGTTGCTAACTCCTGAACGGGGCACTTAGTCTAAGGCGACTCCCTTTATTTTGGCACAACCTCTATCTAAATTATGTCAACTCCGCCACAGCCACTCACTTCGAAACGATATGCATAACTGTGGCCATTCACTTAGCAGTGAATTACATGCCAGGCTTTAATTTGACGTTTCACCGCGGCTTGCACCCACTACGCAGCATGGTCACCCTCGACCCTCACAAGTCCATCTCGTGGTCCAATTCAGTTCGTAAACTTATCGTTCATGTGTTTTCACCAATTCCACCAACGGCACAACACCAGTGGGCTCACTGCGCTTCCAAAAAAATGCTAATGTGGTAATACTGCCTTAAAATGTGACTCATCTTACTTTCTAAGAAAAATCTTTTTGTTCTTTTTTCCCTGTTTCACTTTCTTAACAGGCGTACTATTTAAACCAGGCAAAATAATTTCAATTTCAGTCCTGATGATGATCCTTTTTCATTAGAGCTATGGATCGAAACGTCGTCGACTTTTTTAAGTGGACATACAAAGAACTATTATGTATTATTGTGTATAGTCTACGCTGTAGAACACTACTTACACTGATTTCAAAAGTGTCCAGGTTGCTCTGTTTCTTTGCCTGTAAACTTTGACTTCTGAATTCTTTTTACTTCTCTGTCTTCCTCACAAGTACGGTACAGGACTGTCCCCTACTTTCAGGAAATGTCGCTTTTGTATTTAATTATATTCTTCTATCTAAATAAATCCCTGGTCCGGCTGGACAGGAGAACTATATAGTTACCATTGTGTTCTATATAACATTTGTTTACATTTCTTAATGTGCTTAGGACCCTTGTCTCTTGAAATAGCATACACCCTTGGTCCTTAGCTACCTTCTGGGTCCCCCTTGTTTTCTTATAAAGCTGTCTCCACAGCAACATAACGATCAGTCGCTGTCACCTTCAGTAGTGGACGCAGGGCCTCTCACACTATGGCGATCTCCACCGCGCTGTCCAGCAAGGTCAGAGCCCATGTCTGATTCCGCATCTGCATGCTCACTATCCGTGGCATATCTCGCTGTTAAAGCGGCGACTTCTTCTGAAACTGGGGTCTCTTCGGTGTAGATTCGTCCTGCTTGCCTTTACCGTCTTTCGGGCGGGGCTGGTTGCGTCCTTGCTGGCCACCCCGACCCCTGCCGCCTCCTCCACCACCACGATTCAAAAGGGGGTGGTGATGGACAGAGTATCTGAATTAAGCAGAACACTCCTACCCAGTCAAAAGATCAGGGCTTGATCCATCACCATTTTTTAGCTCACTGCACCATCCCAGTTCAGAACCTGGCTACATGCAAATTAGTCTGACCCTGGCCCAGTGCATCGTGGGAACAGGGCAGACCAAACTACCAAGCCAATTCTTTACTGGAAAGGAAACAAGCTTCCGGGGACCGGTTTCTGGCATTACAGCCGTCTTCGGCCCGGCTTGCTTGAATCCTGATGGTGCAGTGAGCAAGGGACTCACATCTGAGCATACCCTTCCACACTTGTGGTGGCCAAAACGATTCAAAAGGGGGTGGTGATGGACAGAGTATCTGAATTAAGCAGAACACTCCTACCCAGTCAAAAGATCAGGGCTTGATCCATCACCGTTTTTTAGCTCACTGCACCATCCCAGTTCAGAACCTGGCTACATGCAAATTAGTCTGACCCTGGCCCAGTGCATCGTGGGAACAGGGCAGACCAAACTACCAAGACAATTCTTTACTGGAAAGGAAACAAGCTTCCGGGGACCGGTTTCTGGCATTACAGCCGTCTTCGGCCCGGCTTGCTTGAATCCTGATGGTGCAGTGAGCAAGGGACTCACATCTGAGCATACCCTTCCACACTTGTGGTGGCCAAAACGATTCAAAAGGGGGTAGTGATGGACAGAGTATCTGAATTAAGCAGAACACTCCTACCCAGTCAAAAGATCAGGGCTTGATCCATCACCGTTTTTTAGCTCACTGCACCATCCCAGTTCAGAACCTGGCTACATGCAAATTAGTCTGACCCTGGCCCAGTGCATTGTGGGAACAGGGCAGACCAAACTACCAAGCCAATTCTTTACTGGAAAGGAAACAAGCTTCCGGGGACCGGTTTCTGGCATTACAGCCGTCTTCGGCCCGGCTTGCTTGAATCCTGATGGTACAGTGAGCAAGGGACTCACATCTGAGCATACCCTTCCACACTTGTAGTGGCCAAAACGATTCAAAAGGGGGTGGTGATGGACAGAGTATCTGAATTAAGCAGAACACTCCTACCCAGTCAAAAGATCAGGGCTTGATCCATCACCGTTTTTTAGCTCACTGCACCATCCCAGTTCAGAACCTGGCTACATGCAAATTAGTCTGACCCTGGCCCAGTGCATCGTGGGAACAGGGCAGACCAAACTACCAAGCCAATTCTTTACTGGAAAGGAAACAAGCTTCCGGGGACCGGTTTCTGGCATTACAGCCGTCTTCGGCCCGGCTTGCTTGAATCCTGATGGTGCAGTGAGCAAGGGACTCACATCTGAGCATACCCTTCCACACTTGTGGTGGCCAAAACGATTCAAAAGGGGGTGGTGATGGATCCACCACCGGTCGATGAGGCCGATGAGTCCTGAAAAGAATGAGGAGAGCGTTGATCAGAAACCTGAAAATGATCAGGTGATTTTATCGTCGCGCGATTGCGCAAGTCATAAACACTTTCTGTGGGTGCAGGCAATGGAGACTCAGGACAAGACTCCTGTCTCTGTTGCTGTTGTTTTCCCTGTTTTTGTTTTTTCGGCAAATTTTGTTTTTTGGTCATGGGCTGTTCGTCAGTTTCTGACTTCTGCCCTTGGGGTTGTTTTTTCTCTTTAGTAGAAAAAGGCTTGAGACTCACACTATTGCGGCCCACGGTTTTATAAGCCGCCACAATAATCCTTGCTAACTATCGGGGTTTCTCGACATCGGGAATCGCCAGCAAAGCATTGGACACCTGAAAGTTAACAGCATCCCCCTTGACATTTGCAGGTATGAGATCGGAAACCACATCAAAGGAGCCACATAGGCGCATACCCAATTCAACAGCAGCCTCAGGTCTCTGCTCATCCTGAACACGCTTAAGGACCGTTGGCAGGACAGTCATAAATGGAGTGCCGTAACACCTCGCACAGACTGCTGAAAATGTTTTACCCCATGTCTCACAGTCACCAATTTCTGGGGTCAAGTCTTTTGGCATGCTAATTGTCAGAATCCTGTGATTTTCACCAGGAGTCGTGTTAGGAAATACAGCTTCCAGCTGGTCAAACTTTTCGGAAAGCCAGAAAGGAAAATCACCCTTATCCTGGGGGCGTTTGCCCATCACATCGTTGACCATCACGGGACTGAGCTTCATGCCGCCCTGTGCAGCAGGAAGCGCCGCACCACCTGGGGCCCCGCTCGGGAGATTACGGGTTATGTATTGCACTAACGACCTAATCACGCTAATTGCGACTACATGTAGCCGTCTTAATTCAACTACGGAACATGCCCCGTGTTGAGGATGAGGTGTAAATCCAGCCAAAACAGGCCAATTTGTGCCGGGAATGGACAAAGGATCTAACCTCGGAGCTGTCAAAGAGTGGGGTAGGGGCCATCAAACCAAACGCGGTGCTGCCAAGCATCAATAGGAACTTCCTGTGCCCTATATGGAGTATATTCCTGAGGCACAGCTGTGGGAGTGTATGTGTCGAACACAGTAGTATTTGCATTCACAGCTGGGAAGGTCACCCACGAGTAAAAGATTTCGTAAGGGTAAGCCACCGCTGCACTCACCACCATAATCACGGCCATGCAATCCATGGGAACATTATAAGTCTGCAAATGATTGCGCATCGCAACGCGACTATGTTGCGGAATGTTCACCGCGGCCATAGCGACACAGAAAGATAGAGGTACAAAGTAAACTTAGTAACACAACTGGGTAGTAATTCAAGGAAACTGTTTAGATAGATTCAAGCTTGAAAAGACCTATGAAAATATAGGTAGGTTTGCCCGACACCACTGTTAACCGGAAACTATAGTGAAGGGGTTAAGGACTGAATGATGCCTTACTCAAGTGTCATGTAATAAGACCACCAACGATTGGGCGCCATGTCGCAGGGATTCCGTTCAGATACAGAACTGTGCATAGAGACTTGGAACCTCAGTGAATTAGGGTGTGCCAAAACTCACCTTAGTACCCAAAATCCCCTACCAGACTAGCTACAATGTCTCATTGGTTATTACAAACTCCCAATGTTTAGACAAACCAGAACATGGACTTAGTACACCTCAGGTAACGTGGAACACATGAACATTCTTTCTTTATACAATCATTTCAATCCAGAACAAGGAGTAAATGAGGACACGTGCACATTTGAAATGTTTATTTTCTAATGCAGTGTTCTCAAATGCAGTATCTTAGCTAATACAAGTAAACATATTATAAGAAACAAAGTAATCAGCATAGTTACTAGCCCATAGTGTACAAAAGGTGAAAGCATGTTAAAATGCTAGAGCGAAGAAGGCTAAACAACACCTAATTCTCACCCTCCCTTGCTAGTATATTATATTATATCTAAGAAGGTATCTTTGGGTTTTAGCAGGGCGGGCCCATACCTCAGATCCTAGTGGTAAGGGATCACATCATCTTTCACCAGCTCTCTGCATGCGAAGCACCATCAAGTGTGTGTGTATGCTCTGTGCAAAGCAATATAAAACGCGCCTAAACCCAGAATTAGGCCGCAGCTGCATGTATGTTATGTCTAGGAACGTGCGAAGATCAGACCTCACAACAACCACTGTGTCGAGATATCCTTGAAGGTTTCAGCACTCACTGTACAGACACAGCTCACTAAGCAAAGCTGATATCAGAATAACAACATATTATTCATGTGTGAATCAAAACACTCTACTAGGCTCAAAGCTAAAATAACAGTTATGTGTTGTGTGCAGAAGCAGCAGAAAGGTAAAATGGCATTTAAACTCATAATAAGCTCATGCTAACTTAACACAGCATATAGGCCAAGCATATCTATATGACATTCTCTTTGCGTACAGGGATGTGCCTCAGTCTCTTTGAGCTTCAGTTTGGTCACCCTTTGAGAGGACCTCTGAGTTTGGTGAAGGAAGGCTGGGAGGCAGCTCCCAGGAAAACTTCCCAGGATGTGTTTAGTTACATGCTGGCCTTCAGAAACCAGACTGCCCACTTCAGGAAACTCGCTCAGGCAAACCTAGAAACAAGCCAGGAAGAAATAAAAAAGTGGTATGACCAGAATGCCACTCTGGTCGAATTTCAAGTGAGTCATGGCCCCAGTGGAACCTTGTGCCTTGCAGGATAAGTGAATTGGGCCTTTTGAGGTGGTGGAGCACAAAAGTGATGTCACCTTCCTGGTGAATTTGCCGACTCGCAGGAACCCTTTGAGGGTCCTCCACGTGAACTGTTTCAAGCCCCACTTCGAGAGGTCCAAAGTGAGCATGCTCTTGGTGACAGATGATGGGGTGGAGGAGGAGAGTGAGCCTCTCCCTGACCTCCTGTCCAACAAGGAGCATGATGAGTCACAGGAAGGTGTGATCCTCTCCACTACACTGACCTCAGAGCACTGGAGTGACTGTCACCAGTTGTTGGGACAGTTTGCCCCTCTCTTCCCTCTGACCCCAGGTATTACTCACTGGTGTACCCATTAGGCCTGGGCGGAGTGTGCGGAGTGGTGCTGATTCACATAGTTCCATGAAAATAAAAAAAACTCTGTAGAACTACACCCTGCTCCCTGCCCTCCCCCCTCCCAAAGCAATTAAAAATAATTAAAAAGGCACTTACCTGCCGCGTCTTCCTCAGCTGCCTCCTCCTTGCACTGAATAACTCCTACATTGTACATCTTGTGCGTGCGCACGCGCATTCGCAAGACTTACAATCAGGATGTATTTAGTGAGAGGATGAGGCAGCCACGGAAGACACAGCAGGTAAGTGCCCATTTAATTATTTTTAATACCTTTGGGAGGGTGTAGGGGCCGGTTAACTACGCTCCACTACTGATTCGTAGTTTTGCCTGAACCCTGCGTTCGCAGCATAACGCGGAGTAGGCAAAACTCTGCAGTGTGTAGGCACCTACTGTATGAGGGTTGTAACTGGTACTCTATTAGCACACTGATTGATCCTCAACTGCTTTTATGCTTCAAAACGAATGACTGAAATGAGTACTGATTTTCTGGAAGGTAGCCAGTATGTTTGAGACTAAGGCTTCTATATTGAGTAGGTCCTGCACAATCAGGTTGATGCAATGCACCAAACACAGGATTCTGAAATAGAGACTCTCCGCCTTGTCCGGAAGGAGGTGCAGCACTAAAACTTTCACCAGCTTCTCATTGTACAAACATGCCTATAATGGTACCTTGTATCTTTTTCTTTTTTTTTTGTGCCACTTACACAGGCAACCTTCAGAGAGAATCAGGAGGTGGTAAACTTAATGTGCATTTTGGGAAAATCACGGTATGCGGCAGACATGTCTGTATCTGAATCTTGTGCTATTTGGAGGTTGCTGATACTGGCACACTACAGAGGACAGGGCTGCTTTGTGTACTGCTGTCATTGTTTTCTTCTTAAATACCTCCTTCTTCTTCTATCACTGTGCACTCAGCTGCTTCCCCTCTCTCATCACCACCACCTCATCATTATTGAACCACTGCCAATGCCCGAAGTACCGGGCAGACCAGCTACCTAAAATTAGACCTGAACCTATGGGCCTCTTACTTAGTGGCACCTTTCCTTTATTGTTACTTCACTGGGGTGGTCCCTAGTTCAAGGAGGAGCATTATTATCTTGCCATTACATAAAAAAGCCCATCTAACTTACCTAGCAAATATAGGCAGATTATCACAAGAAATATTTTTTCCTTATGTGTTTCGTCAAATCTACTAGAATCGGTGGAGGAAAAAAGTATTATACCTATGGAGCAGACCGGGTTTAGAGCTGGTCACTCAGATAATATAACGGTAATTCATCTCGTATAGGAAAAATATCTGAAACAAAGTAGGATGACTGTCTATGAGGTCTTCATAGATTTTTCAACTGCTTTTTGGTGTGGACTCTTCGTAAAAAGTTGAGTGCCCAAGGAATACGAGGGGTCTCATAAAACTAATTTTTGCTCTCAATCAATGTTACCTGGTGCCACGTTATGTTAGGAGGCGGGCTGGGTTCTGACAAGAAATGAATTGTAGTAGGGTTGCCTGTTGGCGCCCCTGTTTTTTTTCTCTGTATGTGGTGGATCTGCCCAATGTATTCAGCAAGGTTCTTTCCAATGCCTCCCAATTAGGGTCTTATACTTTAGGGACACTCCTTTATTGCTCTGCTATACCTGACTCCTAAAGGCCTCCAGAAACAAAGGTTTTGTCCAAAGGGGTGTCAGACAATACAAAGTATAAGCGATTCTATAATAATTCTACCACAGAAATAGTAAAGATGTTCCCCTTATCTCTGAAGAATTATGTTCGCAAACTTGCCCGATAATGAACATATTGCATGAAAATATTGCACACATACCAATTAAGGCATATACTCATGGAAACACACTAAAGTCATTTTATGGAGCAACAGGTCATTGGCACTTTAATCATTTTCTAATAGTATACGAAATGAAGATTCTGTTGACCCTTTGATATGCTATAGCGACAATAAATATTAATCAAATGCACTTTTTGCATAAGGTGGAGGGGAAGATTCTTCTCACTATTTCCACTTTAAATTCCATAGTTTCAATAGAAGTGTGAAGGGCTAGAATTAGAATTGTGAGCACTTACATAAGAGAACTAGCTGCTATTCTACAAAGGTATCATTGTATTCTACACACCGTGAAAAAGTCTTTAAGGAGTCTTATGGCCACTGAATGACTCCTTCCTGCTACAAAGGACACATATTTTATCTGCACTTCAGCACTTTTCCTTATCTAGATTAGATATTCAGAATATGAGTTATGTGCACAATAAAATGCTTTTAAGCATACCATTGCAAAAAGAACAATTGATGGACAGAATGCTGACACTGGACACTGTCAAACATTCACCCCCAGTCCAGGGATCAAGGCCTAAATCCATTGTTTTTTGGCACAACATGCCATTCCAGTTTAGACCCAGCCAAATGCAAATCAGTCTTGACCCTGCTCCCTATGCCAACGGTCCTGCACGAACTGCCAGGCCAGATCCTCCCTAGACCAGAAACAAGCATTCTGGGACCGGTTTCAGAATACCACCACTCATCAGCCAACCTAGCTTTACTCCAGTGGCATGGTGAGCATGGGGCAATGTCTGTGGATACCCTTCCCACTTAGGGCAACAAATGCAAAAAGAACAATTGATGGATGGAATGGTGAACAATGTCAAACATTCACCCTCACTACAGATATCTGGATCTAAATCCATTATTTCTTTGCACACCGTGCCATTCCAGTTTAGACCCAGCCATATGCAAATCAGTCTTGACCCTTTCTTCCCATGGGAACGGTCCATCCTGAAGTGCTAGGCCTGGTCCTCCCAGGACCGTAAACAAGTATCCTGGGACCAGTTTCAGGGTAGCACCCCTCATAAGCCACGCTAGCTTGATTCTAGCGTGTCACTCAATCATGTCAGGTAGCAGATCCTCAAGCTTATTTGAAATGGAACCTGCAACACTGTGGGGCAGATTTACAAGCCCCATGCGCCGCCGGTGCATCATGTTGCGTGACGCACTGGTGGCGCAGCCTGCTAGGGGATAGTTACAAGCACAGGTAAAGTAACCCTCCGTGACTTATCCTGTGCTTGTAAATATCGCCCCTCTTCGCACAGCACTTTGCGTGTTAGGGGCGGACATGGGTGTTGCTTTGGGTGTTCCCACGCAACACCCATGTCCATTGATGCATTTCCAGATTTACAAGAAATCGTAAACCTGGAAATGCGTCAGTATGCTGCGCCACCATAGGGGTGGCGAAGCGAGGCTCAACGAGGAGAAATGTTTTCATTTCTCCTTGTTTTTTCCTCTTTCAATGCGTGCTGCATCCTACAGCACGCATTGAAAGAGGAAAATGCCTGTAGTGATTGTTTTTGTGCAGGAAGGGGCCCCTTCTTTCACAAAAGCAATCTCCCCATGGCGCAGGCAGCTGTTTGTGTGCCAGCGCAGGGGAGAGCACAGGAATGCGACATATCATTGTAGATAAGTCGCATTCCTGTGCTCTGAAAGTGCTGCAGCGTGGCGCAGCCAAAGGGCTTCTGGTGCCACGCTGTGGCACTTTCTTGTAGATCTGCCCGTGTGTGCATAATGGTTTGTGGGTTGAAATGTTGACTGCTGAAAATTGTGTTAGATGCATGTCAGAATGTAGTTTGGGAGAACAAAATTTGCATTTTATGTATTAATAGTGTACAGACTATTAAACATGTTATATTTGTCTGTCCTGTTTTATGGGTCTACTAACAGAGATTTGTAAAACCACTTTTCAATAACCATAGCATTACAACGGCTAAAGCTGCTATGGAGATGATAAATCTTCCTGTCAATGAATTAATGTGTTGTAATATTTTAAAGAATGTTAAATATTTTTAAGATGTATTAATCAATGTATTTTATATATTACTAGCTTACCCGTCGCCAGTTGCTGCGATCTCCGAAGAAAGGAAATTCAAGGAAACTCGTTATGATAACATTCAATTTACATTGTGTCATTTTTATTGAAACATATTAATTCTAATATGGAAAACATTTCAAAGTGTCGTTTTAATTATATTTATTTATTCAAGTGCTTGTGGATACACAATTTTTTGTTTTTCCGTCTGGTGAGTACATCAGTATTGGAAAGACTATGAGGGCCCTGGGGGGCCGATATTTAAAAAATGTTTATGCCAGAAACCTTCACAGGAGTGTACTCAACAACTTCCCAAAGTTTCCTGGCGATCGGATGAATGCTGTTTTAATTCTATTTATTTATTCAAGTGCTTGTGGATACACGATTTTTTGTTTTTCCGTCTTGTGCGTACATCAGTATTCGAAACATTATGAGGGCCCAGGGGGACCGATTTAAAAAAAATGTTTATGCCAGAAGCCTTCGCAGGAGTGTACTCAACAACTTCCCAAAGTTTCCTGGCGATTGGATGAATGCTGTTTTAATTCTATTTATTTATTCGAGTGCTTGTGGATACACGATTTTTTGTTTTTCCGTCTTGTGCGTACATCAGTATTCGAAAGATTATGAGGGCCCTGGGGGGCCGAAATTTAAAAAAATGTTATGCCAGACACCTTCGCGGGAGTGTACTCAGCAACTTCCCAAAGGTTCATGGCGATAGGATGAATGGTGTAGTAATGCATAAAGGACAAACAGACAGACGGACAGACAGACAGACATACATTTGTTTTTATATATATATAGAAAGAGCTCAATGTGAGGTCTAAATCTCTAATATAAAAACCTTAAAAACCTTGAAACCTTGAGTTAGGTGGCTGTGCCATTTTCCTCTTTGGAGTGCATACATCTGCTGTGGTAGTGGTGGACGCAGGTCTCAGAGGTCATAGAATGCGGCATGGTGTTGTTAGATCCAAATCCCTCTGAGAAGGTTGAATAGCAAGGATCATCTCAGTGGCTTTCAGAAATGTCCCTTTTCCCTTGTGTCTCGGGGTGAGTCCTGGACTCAACCGGAGTCCAATCCATGTCCATTTCATCAGAAATGGGGCTTGGAGAAGAGAATGTAGTACCCTTTCTTTTTCTTGCTGGAGATAGTGAAGTCAATGATTGAAGAGCAACATATTGCTCAGCAGGAAGCTCAACCTCCTGTTGTAATCCTGCTTCAGAAAGAACTATTGATGGCTACAGCTCCTGTTGTCCATTTTCCTCTGATGATTGAGTAATTTGCGGCTGAGAAAAAGCAATTTCAGACTTACTGTCTGTCTCCATGACTGACGTGACTGCATCGCTGAAGGGACAAGTGCTTGGGCTTAGCCTTAGGTTAGGGTTATGCTGTTGATGATGTGGAAATGCTGCTACCAAAATGTTGCTGTCCAGAGGAAGGTACAGAAGGTACACAACATTTCCTGAAAAAGATGGATGGCTTCTTCTCCTCCTCACTAGCCATTTTCTTGCCGTGAACACAATTCTTTAGGGCCATCTTCAAGTTCTTTCTCAGCTCTGGAAGTTGCCACTTAGCTGAACAAAAGAAAGCAGAGGTGGACTTAAGTGGTGTGTCTCACTGCTGGCCTTCTGTCTGGCTGAACTGTGTGTGAGGATGTCTCTTGTTCACTAAAAGCAACAAACAAGAAAGAACAATCTGTGAAGTATGGCATTTGCAGTTCGAATCTACAGACAAAATTATTTAGTGAGGTCACATCACAAATAGTTAACAATAGTGTATTGATTCAAACCCATAACATACAATTTCAATAACAAACAAATTGAAAAAGTTGTGCCTCTAAGGCCTATGAGATGTCTGTGGCAGGCAGGGGGTGCAGGGGAAAATAGAATGATTAAAAAAAAAATATTGCAGGTGTTCACCTATGAGATTCTTAATGCTGACAGGGGATGCAGGGAGAAAATTAAATAATCGTTAAAAAAATTATTGCTGGTGTGCGCCTATGAGAGGCCTGTGGTCGGCAGGAGGTGCAGGAGATTGATTAATGCATAACGAAATATTCCTGGTGTGCACTTATGATGAGTCACATAAGGCAGGCAGATTGTGCAGGGGACATATATTGAACCATACCAAAATTATTGTGGGTGTCTCTGTAAAGACTATGAGAATCTTATGGGAGGCAAAGAGTTGTAGGGGAAATTGAAAAAATGCATAGAAAACACTGTACATACATACAAACACTGTACCTACAAAGACAGGTCTGGTGGCTTAGAGGACTAATGCATCCACTGTAGGGGCCTGTGTTTGACCTCATGGTCACAGGTTCAAATCCCAGCTGGTCCACTCAGCCTTTCATCCTTCTGAAGGCAATAAAATGAGTAACATTTCGTTGGGTAACAATAAACATGTGTTATTCATCTCCAAGATACCCTTGGGTGAACGTGCGCTTTGCAAATATACATGTTATGTTACTACAATCATCCTCAAGCATGTTAAACTCACAGCAGGAAGAAAAACTAAAATTCATATGCCTCTTCTATCAATGTCTCCAGAAAATGGGTTTGCAATTTAGAAGAAAAGGAACAAAATGGCCACCATGGCACATGGCCACCAAGGCTGAAGGCATGGACAACAGAGTACACATGCAGGCCTATGGCAAAAGCAAAGCACACTGACTACAAAATGGCTACTTTCAACATGGCTACCAAGGGTGAAGGCATGGACAACAAAGAGCACATGCAAGCTTATGGCAATAGCAGAGCATAGTGACTACAAAATGGCTGCCAGCCACATGGTCCCCAAGGGCCTAGGATGGCATTACACTAGGCATGGACAACGAAGAGCACTTTCAGGAGCATAGAAAAATGCACACTGCCTACACAAAAGAAAATGGCCACTCTGTCTCATGGTATTGAGAACAAACACAAAATAGCGGCCGATAGCAAACACACACACTGGCCACACAAATAAATGGCCACTTAGCCAGCAAAGAAAGGAGGCATGCTAAACAAAGAAGACAACACTACCATTAATTCAGCAATGCCAACAATGAAAATTATGTCAACTTTAAATTTCACAAACCACAAACATCCCATGGTATCAAACATCTGCCCACCAAACTACTTTAACACTTAGAAGAAAAGTGTAAAACACAAAAAAGAACATTTATTCTGAGGCCATTCCCAAATCACTGGATGTGTAAAAAATCATATACCTCAGAAACAGTGTAATGTGTACCAATGCCTAGTAATTTCTGGGTTGTCATGGCCGAGGGGCAAACTAGGCCCCATAGTAAAATCAGCAAAATAATAGGGCACATTTCACAAACAACACACAAGAAAATGGAGAAAAGTAAATTTTAAGTTTTAAAACTGGGCCCCATTCCTCTCAAACCTGTGCAAACCTTTTCTCTTTGAAAAAACTAAAAATGTTAATGCAAATAGGCTCCTACTTCAAATTCAGGTGACCCACAATCAAATTTAAAATGGAAGAAAAAAACAAAAAAGGTAAAAAAAAATACCTGTGCATGCCCTCTATCAAATGACAAATGTATCCAAAAGTTCTTTATCTTACTTGATTTCTCACAAACAAAATCAGTAAAAATCCAATGGTATATGCAGCAGGGATTGCACACAAAGAGAGTGATCCTTTCCCCTCCAAATCCAAATGAAAAGTGACCAAGTGATGCAAAAAGCACAGAGAGGAGCCTTCTAGACAGGACGAGGAAATAGGAGTCTCTGTGCCATCCCCTTCCTGTTGAAAATAAAATTAAAACAAAAAAAATAGTTTTGCACTAAAAGACTACCTCGACTGTCCATTTGGGTAGAATAGTTGCTTGAAAATTCAATTTTGAGTTGATTTTGCTGCTTCTCAAGTAAAAAATCTATGCAAGAAGCATCTTTCTGAAAGCAGCTGATCTTGACTGCCCGCATTATAAAATGGCTCTGGAAGGCTTCCTAGCAGCTGGAATTGGCACTAGAGTGATGCCAAATTTCGCTCCCACTTGCCAGCTCGTTTGTTCGAGCCTCGCTTTGTTCCTACTGTCAATGTGTTGCTTTTATGGGATAGAAATTCTGCCATGCGGCGAGAGCCAGAATTTGGCTGCAGCTCTGCATCAAAACAGTAACACAGAGTGAACACATTCTGCCAATTCAGCGAGAGGTATAGAATGTCCTGCCCACCCTTAGTGAACTACTCCCAGTGCAAGCATGCTGCACCCCTCTGAGGTGTCTGACATTGGTGCCCATCTTTGGATCTGCACCAAGCCCCCTGTCCATGGCCTGCTGCTGTTGCTGGATCTGTTGCTGCTTTGCTGCCTGCCAGGAGACTGAATCTCCAAGGCCAGATTCCCTCATCTGGCCATCCACAGCTGCACCAAGACTTTCCTAGTACCTCTCGCTGTTACTTCCTCTGCCCAGAAAACAGCTTTTCCCCTGGATATATCATCCCCCAGAAGGTCTAGTCTGCAACATTTGCTGCTGCCATTAGTCTCTGCCATCTGATGGGGTACTACATTGCTGTGGGATGGCAAGTTGTCGGAGACCCAAGCTGTACTTCACTAGTCCTTGAGCGGATTCACTGATGTGTGTCTGAGAATAATGTCTGCTTTCTGTTGCTTGAGAAATATCACCAAGCAGTATATCGTTCTCTGAAGGCATCCTCAAGGGTGTTACATTGATTAAAGAGCCCAAAAATGTGCCTTGTTCTGTTCTTATATGGACAACAACTGCCAGAATGTGCTGGTGACTCCCCTGTGTCTTTGTATGGCCATGCAGATTATAACAATCCCACTGACGTTATAAACTTGATGGTACTTATCTTGCTTTTTCTGAAAAGGGGTTGTTTTGTATTGATAAACCAATAACAGGAGTGTTTTGAAGGCCAAAGTTAATTGCACAACGTTGTTGAGACTATACATCACGAAGTTACCCACTATGAATATCGTTTTCTCACTGACATGCTGTTTCACAAACATCAGTATCGAAACGACTACTCACATTTCATTTGCAACAAGAAAACTCATCCCTTCCTGCCCGAGAATGGGTTGGGGTGCTATGCGGGGACATGGTCTCTGCAATCTGGCACTCTGACATACAAACCCTTCAAAAGAGAAGGCATCACAAGTTCCCTGATATTAACAGATTATTCAGTATCCTGTTTCCTAACTATGGTATTGGACACACAATTCGAGACACTAAACACAATTCTCAGATACTGGAGGAAGTAGCCAATTCCACATTAATCCACTCAGCTCAGAACAAAATGACCTTATATCATGTCCTCGAGGACAAAATGAGAAATTTGTGCTTTCCTTAATAGAGTCAGAATTTTGTACTCATCTTCCCAGCAGCTCTCTTAGCATCTACACACAAATAGATCATATTAAGCCTAGTGTGAAGAAATTGCATGAGATTCAAGGTGGCTCAAAACCTCAATCTGAGTGCCATATGTTTTTTTTGTCAGGACATTTGGAAATCATGGAATAAAGATCTTTGAAATAATGATCACAGTTATTCTTCTCATAATAACATTATAGGGCCTATTTCGAGCCAGAGGGACTCAATCTGGAACCAGGCCGACCGACCTCCTGTCGACGGTCCCAAACCAGCAATTAGGATGCGACCGAACAATCTTATTCTTTACAATGGGAGCATTCATTCTGACCGGAATGCAAGCTCTCATTGTGAAGCAATGGGTGCAGTTCATCCCTGCACCCCGTGTTTGGCACCTTTAGGTGCCACGGTGTGCAGGCATCAACAGGGGGGCACCATGGGTGCCAGCTCGGCCGCCACCTGGAGGCCATGCACCCAAAGTGGGATTCCGAAAGCCTTTCTGTGTCAGAAAGGCCGGCACAGGAAGGCTGTAGGAATCTGCCATCATAATCCATCTGTTGCAAAGAGCTGCCCTTGGGATAACTGGCCCATTTCCGAATGGCAAATGGGCTCTTGGTGCCCATTGGAAGTCATTCTGTAAGCCCCTTCAGATTCCTCTCCGACCGACCACATCATAATGTGTCGGTCGGAAAGGAATCCGAATGGGACATTTCGATGTGGTCGGAACGGCTCCGACCGAGGGTCTGAGCCATTTTCGACCGCTTCGAAATCGGCCCCCATATGTTCTGATTGAACTAAGACTGTATGTCATCCAAAGAGCCTGCATTATGAAAGGCATTGCCCATGCTTAGCCACTTGATTCTACTGAGTATGATGAAGGCTGTGATAATGACGAATTCAAAATTTAAATCATCTGATTTTACGGTATTAATTTGGTGTAAGGGTTCTACCTCTTGCCTAAAAGGGGGGTTTGAGAACACAACTTTCATAAATATATTACACACTGTCTGTAATAACAATTGCAGTTTCATTTTATGCCTGCATCAAGCCCACTAAAACGTAAACATATTTTCATATTTGAACATATTGTTAATGCACTGCTATTGTGTTTTCCAGTGTTATAGACTGCATAATTTACCTCCACTATCGTAGTATGCTTTACATCATTCTAAATTGGCACAATGAAGCTAGAAATGCATAAATTAGTGAAGTCAGCCTTTTGCATAAGAAACTTGTGTCAGACTTTCAGGTCTTTCTCACATTCTTTCAGGGAGAATAGCTTGGCATCTGCTCATTACCACATATCTCCAGTCTCAGTCCATCTCATGATCTTGCTTCCATTCATTTGTGTTGAGTAAATGTGTAAAAATGTTGCACTGAAATGTATGGATTTTAGTGTTACATGTAACAACTGACCAGGGGACAAAGCTGTGGCCCATTGATTTGGCGTTTTTCTCTTTATTAATTTTGATGACTATTTTTGCATTACCCATGTGTTAGGCGTCTATGCCCTATACAATCTGTTCTCATTTACATGTGTTATGTATGTGACTTGTTTTCTTATGTGGCCACACTGTTTGTGATCAGCTGTTAGCCTGATGAGGGACAGATGGTAATGGGTTTGTTGCAGTTAGCTTCTATTACCAGTTCCACATGCCCACTTTACTGTTTGGCTTACAATGGTGTATTATTCATTAATTGCAATAAAATAATCTAAACAAAAGAGATTAGAGTGCAGTGGTGGCTCACACATGTGGGTGTTAGGGCTTGGCCCTCTTGGTGTTCTTCCTTAAGTGATTGGAATTTAACATTTACAAATTAAGGGGTCAATTACGATGGCGGACGGACCTGCATCCGTCCGCCACCCCCGAGGTGGAGGGACCGTCCGCAGCGACGGCCCCTTCGTGGGAATTAGGATGTGACCGCCACCCAGGCGGTCACATTCCGTATATTTAACATTGCGGCGGGTGCTGCTGAAAGCAGCAACCGGCGTAAAGTTAAAAATGCATGCTTTGCATTTGCATGCACAAAGCGGCAAGCACCGCGCGGTGCTTGCCTCATTGTGCATGCAACTGCAGGGGGCTACCATAGGTACCCCCCATGTGCACACCCCACCACCCCCTTCACCCTGGGGGCCCGCAACGGGCCCCCAATGCAAGGACCGTATGCATTTTCGTGGCGGCATTGCCGCCACGGAAAGGCATATCCCCCAGCACATCCTAATATGGCTGGCGGTGTCTGATAGACACCGCCACCATATTAGAGCTTTTCCACCTTTGCGACAGCGGTGGAAAAGCGGCGGACGGTCTTCCCCTCCGCCACGGTCCCCCCCGCCATTGTAATATGGCGGGGGGAAGAAAGGTGGCGGACGGGCAGGGATGGCGGACGGATCACCACCGCCTGCATGGCGGTGGCGACCCGTCCGCTATCCTAATTGACCCCTAAATAATACAATAAATAAATAATAAAATAAAGAAACAATTACTTTGCTGGTACTGTACTTTAAGCTCACACTTCCTTATCACTTTCATTCTCTTTCTTGTCCTTCTTTGCATGTGCTGTTGCTTATGTTCAGCCGGGTGCCCAGTCTTTCCTCAATTCTTTGCCAGGCTGATGAGGTCTGTGAGATCATCAGCTTGGCAAGGGCCTAGACGTTGTGCAAAAGCTCCACCTCCTGATGATGGTGAGGTACAATTTAACCCTCAGTGTTCAGAATGAAGCACTGTATATTCGCAGCAGCTTCACATCAATCAGGGAGTGAAGGGATGATGACACACCACTCTTTCACCGCTCATTGTAGGGGGGTGCGGTCAGCTAGCCTCACTGACCCCAGGAGATGTGCTGCCCCACTGCACAGACTCCAGTATGTTCCACAGAGTTAGTAGACCTGAGAACCCTGGGTGAAATAGACCATTACCAAAGCAGGGATCACCCTTCACTCATTTTGCGAGGTAATACTAATTTTTCGGGATGAATCAGAATGCCATTTCATAATGAATGCATTTTAATACAAAACAAGACAGCTTATTTTAAACAAACATTTTTGAAAGCTGCATACTTATCATAATGCATACTTTTAAACCTAGCTAGAAAAATAAATACTTCCTCTCTAAATCAGTCTGCAGTGAACGGCTGCACCTATAACAGAGACAATACTGACTGGATATTGGAAGATTATGCATTGACCAGTGATCCCACAGACCGGACAGGAGGAGAAGATGTGTAGGGAGGTATTTTAAATGGGACGCAAGTGGCTGTTTTTCTGGTCCCAAGCACAATTTCCACAGCGAAACTTGATGTTCACTTCAGGTTTCAATTGACTAAATAGCTCCAAAGAACAAGAGTAACCGTTACTATATCTGGTACTGAGTTTGGTTCGCGCAGCTGAGTAAAAATCCTTATTTTAAGGGAATTATGCAGTATTGCAGTGAGTCATTTGCTCGCACATACTGTATCACAGGTTCGAATTCCGATACCTATCGAGCTTTAAAAGTCCTGGTGGGTACACATTATCACCTTGCCAAACTTAGTTTGTCTCAGATGCTGCGATCAAGGAATCAGTGTATATGTCATATTCATGCAAGGAAGACGGAACAGCCATGTGCAATGCTGTTTACCCTTACTGGAGCCCCCAGGATTTGGCAACCTCTGTGGTGGCACACTAGTTTTGGAGCGTTTGTGCATTTAAATCAAAATGTGCATAATAATAGGGTGTAAAGCAATTAATCTACATTTTAATTTACATATTCATACTGACATTGAGCTATCACGATGAAATAAACTTGCTATTCCATCTGAAAGTATGATTTGCTGACTTAGGCTAATTAGGCCTCAGTTAGGCCTCGATGCCATGTTGTCCAAAATGCATGCTGCCACATCATGTTTATTCTCTTTTTATATTTCTGCCTGGCACTACATGGAGCAAGATGCAGATTGTTTATTTCGGAATGACCCTGTACTTTAAGAGAGCTACTAAGATAAGCTTAAGTAGGAATTCCGAAGGACTTTCTGCTTGCACATGGTAGTGCATTCATTCACAATGGTTGTTTATGTAACCAGTTTGTTCTGACCCTTCCAGATGACATTAGGTCAAAATTGCCTAATCAACATTCAGGTAGTGGGTTAGTTCTAAGGTGATAGCTTTTTCTGACAATTCAAGATACTGCAATATTTTGTTGAAAATTTAATTCTTTGCTCACACCATGCTGACTTTGCACGTTTAATGCTTTCTTATGGTGAAATTAGCTATGAAAAAACCTCGAATTTGAGGATGACCCAGACACGTATTGTCTTCTACTAGGGATGCTTCCTGATTTCTTACTGATTTTGCTGCCTATTTCTGATTTTGCCTAATGCGCAGCATACTTCCTATTAGTGAGGGTATTTATGGTAATGCCTTTATGCATGTAAATGAGACTATTGCTGCATTTGCACTATACTATTTCTGTATTGTACTTTTGAGTAGTTATAATAAGCATTTGCAGTTTTCAAATTTCACTCTAGATCTGACTTTTTGAGCCATTGTTTCTTTATTGACTCCATTTTCAAATTCTGTTATTAAAATTGTCTCATGATATGAGTTGAATATTTTCCCCAATCCACCACAGATCTGGGAGCGCCATTGAGATGCAGATTTTCTAGGGGTGCAGCGCACCCACACCTACACCAAGTGCCATACAGCAAGCAAGTAAACTGGGCTTTTATAACCACACCTGTTAATAAATCTGCAACTAAATGGGGTGATGTGTCCCCCTCAAATCCCTGGGCCCTTGTTTCACTGCACCTGCATTTACTATTTATGGATATGCCCTCCTATTTTTAGACCTTGGTGGGCCCAGACGTAGGTCCCTTGCTCACTGTGCCACTGGATACAAGCTAGCCTGCCTCATGAAGATCCATGGAGGACCTGGCTTGGCAGTTAGGTCTTGGCTGTTCCCACGAGGCACAGGGTCAAAACTGATTTGCATATGGCTGGGTCCAAACTGGGGTGGCGTAGTGGGCAAAAGAACGATGGATGTAACCCAGATCTCTTGAATAGGGAGAATGTCGGAATCATTCAGCATTCTGTCCATCATTCGTAGCAGATGGGATTTGAATTATGCCAGAATAATCGAAGTAATTTCAGTAATTCTGCATTAATCTTTGATGCAGAATCACTGATAATTACACAATTACTCTTCCTCATGCAATTTGGAGGAAAAAATTGTACCGCAAGAGCACATTTAGCAAAAATAAGCATTACTCGCTATTCATTTTCTGCTGCCTTTAGCTCTATTTTATGATGCAGAAATGAATCCTTAAGTCCATTTTGGATGTGACGATGCATTTTACGCTAACATACTAGCGGGGAAATATCCTATCACAAAAGTACTTTTAGCAAGCCTGAGTTGCTGCTCATATTCACTATTTGTGTTATGTGGTATTTAGCTCTAGTTCTTAGCTGAAAAATGCCCCCTCACATCTAAAATGGATGTGAGAGAGAATTGTTGCGATAAGAAGTAGTGTGAAATGCAGAATTACTCTTCTTGCATAATTTAGTTGAATTCTCAGGTAATTCCACTGGATTACCCTGTACGGAATTACATGAGTTATGCCTACCCTTCATTTTGATATGATTTATTTTCTTCCTCTTTGTCATTACAAATTAATTTGGTATATTTATTCCTGGAGCGGGGATTCTTGCATATCAATCTTCGACTATAATCATTAAATTACCCCTGCTATTGGTTGGATGGACCTTTGTTCGTCCACAAAATAAAGATGATAAGGCGTAATCAGTTACATCAAACACCATAAATAGTCAAGTCCAATAGGGGCTGCATAAGAAATCAGTAAAGAGAGTTGGTGCATGTTAAAGGGTTTTCTTAACAAATGAATTAGAAATGTATTTGTGGCGGTTCAGAAGGAGGTATGTAGATTGGAGGGTTAGTGCACACCCTGGTTAAACTAATAGAAACTAGTTTCTCAAATGTACTCAGAGATTGCGTGCTGCCCTGGTTGAAGGGTTGCCAACCCGGAATATAGGACAAAAGGCTAGAGAAAAACCACTGGAATGCCAGGTGCACCGCTATAATAAAGTATAAACAATTATTTTAGCTGAACATCAGATCAAAAGTAAACAAATAGTTAATACATGGACTGAAAGTCCCTGCTTGACTGGATGCAGGTAAGTAACTCAAAATTCTGTTTAAATCACACAGTTTGTATTTAACATTCATACAAACAATATACACATAATTGTAAAATTACATCAATGTGACTTGTAATTGCACAAACGGTTTACAATGAGAATAATATGCTGCAAACTTAATTATGCCCTGATGCCCAATGCATTTCGGGAGAATATCCCTTCTTCAGGGGCCCTGTTGAAAAAACACAAATGAACAATAATGTAAACCATGTTAAAAATGCTCTTAAAAAAACATACTATTGAATATCACACATATGCAATGTCAAGGGTTCAGTGACAAATGGTAGAAAAAAGGCTAGTGTGATTGTTTACTCAGTCAATAGTGAAAGTTAATAGTGAAAGTTTATTCAAATATAGAAACCACCACCATGTGCTTGTATATAGAACCATACTCCTTACAGAGAAAACAGGAAATGATGATAGAGACTAAAAAACAGACAACCACCCTGACGTGACCAGAAGATCCGAAGAGTTGTTAATACTAAAATATATATAGAAGAAGACTCACTGAGTAATGGGCTGTATGCAAAGTAACAAAAAACATCTGTGCAGAAACGGGGGTTGTAGGAATGATTCTCACTGTGATGATGCTAGAGATTTGAAGGAAAAAAAGGGAATGGAGGAGCCATATGGTGGAGAGAGTCGAAAAAGAAGAGGTAAGGTGAGGCGTAAACAACTTACTGAAGCAACTATGACCGAGTCTTTCTTGTAAAAAAGCCTTGTGGTGCTGTACACAGCATTGCTGTAACCAAGACAGTAAGTGGAAAAATACTGTGAGCGGGGTGCGCTCTGTGAATGGTGTGGGATCGACATAAATGTAATGCCCCTGAATAGTATTACCTGGAAAGTGACGGAGATGCAATCCTCCAGCTAGTGAAGGTATGGCCGGGGAGTCACGAAGAATGTCGGTATTCAGTCAGTGGACAAATCTGCGAAACATAAACACAGTGTCCAGGATTTAGGTGTGAGGGGCAACACTGCAGGAATGCATATAAATGTCCTGAAGAGGGAAAACGCGCTGGTACTGAAAACGTTGGGAAACTGACCTGGCAAGGTCTGAAGAAATCGGTAAAAACGCCGTCTCCGAACGGAAAGCGAAGCAGTGTGACTAGCTTGCACACGCTTGAGAAAATGACCCTAGTCGACAGGGAAAGAGGACTGAAGTCGCCGCCATCTTAGAGTGTGCAAGAAGAAACGATAAAACATACTGGCTTCTGTGTAAAAGAAACCAATATCGGGAAATGAAGAAAACCTAGTGTAGGAGAAAAAGGGGTCACTGGAAGACTAGAAGAGAGCAGCAAATTGCAAATTTTATAGTGCTTGTGACACCTGTGAATTAGTGAAATCCAGAAGGAGGCAGTTAAGAAAATATAGAATTGGTAACCCTTGTGAAAAAGTGAAATGCTACATAATTAGTGAAACTGATACACTGATGAAACCGGAAAATAAGTATTGACTGAAATGAACATCACACGTGCAAGAAACTGAACGGACAGCCTAGAATAATAATGCTAAGGCAACATCTCTAAAGGAAACATAAGAGTTCGATTCTGTCATTGAGCCCCCCTGGGGTTAATGTCTGTAAATGTTTAATCCACCATGCTTCCCTTTGTGACAAGCGTTTGTTGTTATCCTGACCAATATTAACTTTCACTATTTCTAGTATAGTGAATCTCAATTGGGCATTCGTGTGGTGTGATTCTGTCCAATGTGTTGTGAAGAAAGTTTTAGTACTTTGATTGCGGATAGTGCTCTTGTGTTCCGTTATTCTGACTTTTACTTTGCGTGTGGTTTTCCCTATATAGAGTAAACCACATGGACATTTGATTGTGTAGATCACGTTTGTGGAATTGCAATCTCCATTGTACTTTAATGGAATGTTTTTGCCAGATTGTGGATGCGGAATCACATTGCCTTCAATTACATTATTGCAATGTACACAGTTGTGACATTTGCGCATACCACGGTGTGTCTGTGGTTGGGTTGCTGGCGTATCCAGGATTTCTTTCAATTTTTTGCTGCGTGTATATGCGAACAACGGTGGATCACTGAAAAGCCCTTTGAAATCTGGCTCTTGTTTGAGTAGTTCCCATCTTGATTTGATAATGTTTTTGATGACATTGGATCTTGTTGAGAATTTGCTCACAAAAACGTGTCTGGACATTTCACATCTAATTTTGGACGTCAACAGATTATTCCTGTCTTGTAGCTCAGTCTTGGAACCAGCTGCCATGAGTGCTGACTGGGGGTAACCACGCTGTTTGAATTTGTGTATCTGGTCGCCTAATTTGTCTGCTAGTTTGTTAGAATCAGAGGTGATACGTTTGATTCTCAGCATTTGTGAGTATGGTAAATTCTGTAGTAATTTAGGAGGATGGAAACTGGAAAACAGCAAAAGATTGTTTCTGTCTGTAGGTTTACTGTACACAGAGGTATCAAAACACTCATTGCCTTTGTGTATCAAAACATCTAAAAAAGGAATACTCTCACTGCTCCATTCTTGAGACACTTGAGCAATGACAAAACTATTACTTTCCAAATGGCTGACAAGGGCGGCGCCCTGGTAATCATGGATACTTGTTTCTATGAACAAAAAGTCTCAGAACATCTATCGGACAGGACTACTTACATTAAGCTTGATTCTGATCCTACAGCAATGATCATGGACACGTATAATCTTATTTTAGATCACGCTGAAAGCATGTCCTGGATCAACAACAATCTACGTAAGTTTTTGACTGTAGTACACCCCAGAAGACCGAAGTTGTACATGCTTCCGAAGATTCACAAGAGCTTTGACAATCCTCCCTTTCGTCCTATAGTTTCTGGGTGCGATTCCATCTTCGCACCAGCTGGACGTCTAATTGATCACTTTTTGCAAAAATTCGTACAGTCGTGGCAAAGTTATATCAAAGATACCACTCATTTTCTCAACCGCCTCCAATCATTACAAACGACATTTTCACCATCTTGGCTCATGTGCACAATAGATGTTACATCTTTGTATACTTCGATACCATTAAAAGACGGAATCGAGGCCTGTGAATGGGCATTGTTGCAGCTACCTGATTTAGGATTGAACAAAGTTTTTTTACTAGAGCTTCTAACATTCTGTCTCCAACACAGTTATCTACAATGGCAAACGATTTTTACCTGCAAGTCAGCGGAACCTCAATGGGTTTTTCGGGTGCCCCCTCTTTTGCCAACACCTTCATGTCTCATTTCGAGGACAAGCATATATTCAGAGAAGAACGCTGGAGTCGCAACTTAATATTCTATGTCAGGTTCATCGATGACATTTTTCTAATTTGGAAGGAGTCTAGTGAAATGCTAGAAACACTTATCACCGAATTAAACAACAAACATGAAAGGATCAAATTCACACACACATGGAGCAGTGAGAGTATTGCTTTTTTAGATGTTTTGATACACAAAGGCAATGAGTGTTTTGATACCTCTGTGTACAGTAAACCTACAGACAGAAACAATCTTTTGCTGTTTTCCAGTTTCCATCCTCCTAAATTACTACAGAATTTACCATACTCACAAATGCTGAGAATCAAACGTATCACCTCTGATTCTAACAAACTAGCAGACAAATTAGGCGACCAGATACACAAATTCAAACAGCGTGGTTACCCCCAGTCAGCACTCATGGCAGCTGGTTCCAAGACTGAGCTACAAGACAGGAATGATCTGTTGACGTCCAAAATTAGATGTGAAAAGTCCAGACACGTTTTTGTGAGCAAATTCTCAACAAGATCCAATGTCATCAAAAACATTATCAAATCAAGATGGGAACTACTCAAACAAGAGCCAGATTTCAAAGGGCTTTTCAGTGATGCACCGTTGTTCGCATATACACGCAGCAAAAAATTGAAAGAAATCCTGGATACGCCAGCAACCCAACCACAGATACACCGTGGTATGCGCAAATGTTACAACTGTGTACATTGCAATAATGTAATTGAAGGCAATGTGATTCCGCATCCACAATCTGGCAAAAACATTCCATTAAAGTACAATGGAGATTGCAATTCCACACCTGTGATCTACACAATCAAATGTCCATGTGGTTTACTCTATATAGGGAAAACCACACGCAAAGTAAAAGTCAGAATAACGGAACACAAGAGCACTATCCGCAATCAAAGTACTAAAACTTTCTTCACAACACATTGGACAGAATCACACCACACGAATGCCCAATTGAGATTCACTATACTAGAAATAGTGAAAGTTAATATTGGTCAGGATAACAACAAACGCTTGTCACAAAGGGAAGCATGTTGGATTAAACATTTACAGACACTAACCCCAGGGGGGCTCAATGACAGAATCGAACTCTTATGTTTCATTTAGAGATGTTGCCTTAGCATTATTATTCTAGGCTGTCCGCTCAGCACATGTGACGTTCATTTCAGTCAATACTTATTTTCCGGTTTCATCAGTGTATCAGTTTCACTAATTATGTAGCATTTCACTTTTTCACAAGGGTTACCAATTCTATATTTTCTTAACTGCCTCCTTCTGGATTTCACTAATTCACAGGTGTCACAAGCACTATAAAATTTGCAATTTGCTGCTCTCTTCTAGTCTTCCAGTGACTCCTTTTTCTCCTACTCTAGGTTTTCTTCATTTCCCAATATTGGTTTCTTTTACACAGAAGCCAGTATGTTTTATCGTTTCTTCTTGCACACTCTAAGATGGCGGCGACTTCAGTCCTCTTTCCCTGTCGACTAGGGTCATTTTCTCAAGCGTGTGCGAGCTAGTCACACTGCTTCGCTTTCCGTTCGGAGACGGCGTTTTTACCGAGTTCTTCAGACCTTGCCAGGTCAGTTTCCCAACGTTTTCAGTACCAGCGCGTTTTCCCTCTTCAGGACATTTATATGCATTCCTGCAGTGTTGCCTCTCACACCTCAATCCTGGACACTATGTTTATGTTTCGCAGATTTGTCCACCGACTGAATACCGACATTCTTCGTGACTCCCCGGCCATACCTTCACTAGCTGGAGGATTGCATCTCCGTCACTTTCCAGGTAATACTATTCAGGGGCATTAAATTTATGTTGATCCCACACCATTCACAGAGCGCACCCCGCTCACGGTATTTTTCCACTTTCTGTCTTGGTTACAGCAATGCTGTGTACAGCACCACAAGGCTTTTTTACAAGAAAGACTCGGTCATAGTTGCTTCAGTAAGTTGTTTACGCCTCACCTTACCTCTTGTGTTTCGGCTCTCTCCACCACATCGCTCCTCCATTCCCTTTTTTTCCTTCAATTCTCTAGCATCATCACAGTGAGAATCATTTCTACAACCCCTGTTTCTGCACAGATGCATTTTGTTACTTTGCATACAGCCCATTACTCAGTGAGTCTTCTTCTATATATATTTTAGTGTTCACAACTCTTCGGATCTTCTGGTCACGTCAGGGTGGTTGTCTGTTTTTTAGTCTCTATCATCATTTCGTGTTTTCTCTGTAAGGAGTATGGTTCTATATACAAGCACATGGTGGTGGTTTCTATATTTGAATAAACTTTCACTATTAACTTTCACTATTGACTGAGTAAAACGATCACACTAGCCTTTTTTCTACTATTTGTCACTGAACCCTTGACATTGCTTATGTGTGATATTCAATAGTATGTTTTTTTAAGAGCATTTTTAACATGGTTTACATTATTGTTCATTTGTGTTTTTTCAACAGTGCCACTGAAGAAGGGATATTCCCCCGAAATGCATTGGGCATCAGGGCATAATTAAGTTTGCAGCATATTATTCTCATTGTAAACCGTTTGTGCAATTACAAGTCACATTGGTGTAATTTTACAATTATGTGTATATTGTTTGTTTGAATGTTAAATACAAACTGTGTCATTTAAACAGAATTTTGAGTTACTTACCTGCATCCAGTCAAGCAGGGACTTTCAGTCCATGTATTAACTATTTGTTTACTTTTGATCTGATGTTCGGTTCAGAAGGAGGGACACGGAGACCAGAGTGAGGTAAATGTGGCTTTATTATAATGAAGGTCTTTTTCTTCCGCTGGGTTAGTCTCTCTCGCGCTAGGGTTGCAGGGTCCAAGTTATCTGTAAGGCCGCGGGATCTTCTGGGATTCGTCTGCCACTGATCTGCCTCCGAGGATGCCTGTTCTTCTTCCCTCATCGTGTTCCAGCGCCACATGCGGGAAGGGAAAAGAGAGGACTCTTAGCGTTTTTGTGCCGGCAATGACAAGCCCCAGGGGGACCAGGGAAGTGAGGACACTGGTGCTTGGATGCTTTACAATGTTTCACAGTGTACAACTGGTGAATGGTATTACGGTGAGGAAAGGAGGTAAGTGGGAGGGAAGGGGTAAGAAGGTAAGGAGTATGATAACGCTATTTACACTATTTATACGGCGTTGCCACACCTCCCCAGCCAACACGATACGCGGCGACGCACCTGTGTGAGCCACACTCTTCCGTGAGTGTGGCTGGGCGCTGCGTGATAATGTTGGCCTCCAGGCACTGCTTCTCCCGACTTCCGCTCCTACCCGCACTCCTTGCTCGATCCTTCTCCGTCCTCCATGCTCTCCGCTCGCTCTCCTCTCTTCTCCCAGGTGTCGGGACACACGGTTCTTTCCTCTTCCGGCTTCTTGTCCACTCCTCAAGATGGCGCGTCACAGGGGGGCGGGCCTCGTTCATCTAAGCTGCTCACTCGGCACAGTAGAGCGTCATAGGTGGGTGTGTCTTCTCCTGTGTGATCAACAGTCCTCGCTTTGTGTGGGAAGTTGATTTCACCACGCTTCGGACTCCGTTTCCCAGGCGTCCTGAAGCGGTGAGAGAGAGAAGTTGGAAGGATTGTCAGTAGTCCACCAGTCCAAATCGGTAGTGTCCCCCGCCTCCTTGCTACAGTATTTATTCATTTAGTAAATATAAAAAGTCAGTCACCATTATTACAGATTCAGGTAATCCATTAGTCGATGTTTCTAAACAAGATAAACTACTACATTAGAAAGTATTACAAACAAAATAGAGTAAATACAGAAAATGTGTTCCATAAAGATGTCCTTAGTCTAAATTAAGTGGAGAATAGGCATAAAAAGGCAATTTCTTCAATAAGCAAGCTATTCTGTCAGTTTCAGGAACTTAATTGAAGAATTCGGATGAGAGAATAAAAATGCATTGGCATGAAACCTTAGTACTTAAGCAATAAAAAATTGCAACACTGGAATGTATTCCCAGCTATAAATCTGCAGGCATAGCTAGTCTCTGAATGAAAAAGGGAAGGGCTCAGATGGGGTCTCTCCTATCTAGTCTTTTTGACTAAACTAAGGAATGAACACTACTATAACCCTTCCAAAATGTTATTTGCCTTTAATCTTGAAGTCCCCATTCCCAAAAACCAATCAATCCTCAGCAAACTCTGGGAGCAGGTAAATGCCCTAATTTCTCACCTCTTCACAAGGAAGTACAGAATAGATTCCTTGAATTGGTACACTGGCCACATCTTGTGGTTCAGACAGTTCTTCCCGTGAGTCACATTTCCTGCCATCTCCTCTTCTCCCGGTGAGAATCTCACTATCAGTTGTCTAAAACATAACTTGGAAATTGGCTTTTTTGCAGGGTCACCCCCAAATGTTTTGTCTTCCTCCTCCCCTTTTTGCTGAATATGTTTTGTTGGCTTTGGGACTCTAAGCACTTTACCACTGCTAACCAATTCTAAAGTACAGGTGCTCACTAGTGGGCTTGCGGCACTGATTGTGCCACCCACTTTAGTAGCCTTTAAACATGGCTCAGGCCAGCCACTGCAGAGTCTGTGTGTGAGGATTTAAACTGCCATGTAGACCTGTCAAGTCAACCTACTTGCCATTCTAAAAACCAGGCTCAAACCCTCCCTTTTATTACATACAAGTCACCCCTAAGGTAAGCCCTAGGCAGTAGCCCTTTGGCCAGGGTGCAGTCTAGTTAAAAAGGAGGACATATACATTTGAGGTTTACAATACCTGGTAGTGAAAAACTGATACATTCATTTTTCACTACTGCAAGGCCTGTCTCTCCAATAGGATTAACATTGGGATTGCCTTAAAAAATAGTTTAAGTGCAATTTCCAATTGAGAAAATATAGAGGTCTGAAGCCACATTAAGAAAGTTGACAATGATATGGTTCCCCCTCGCAGCAACATCCCCAACCGGAGAGCCCTGAACTGTTCACTGCGGACACCCAGGAGGAATGATGCGTGGTCCGGAACACTTGCAGATGGTCTCTGGATGCTTCCTTGCGGAGGTCCAATATGTCTGTTTCTATATCTGAGTATTGACGGACAGCTTTGGACATGGTTTTGATTCCCAAACCCTGAGGTCTCCCCCCTCTTCCCCTCCCCTCCCCCCCTCTCTTCTTCCCTCTCCTGTTGGCTGCTCTTTGTATTTCATGCTAGTATACATCAGATAAGGACCTGTCATATCACGATTGACTGGGATCATTGTAGGTGCCGCCAATACAGTAGGTTGTACTATTGGTGCCATTATACTGAGCATGTCCTCATTTTCCAGAGCTTTGTAGACTTTCGACTGATTAGCTGGGGACAATTTTAGGCCCTGCATGTATTTCACTATGGTATCTTTTCCCCCCTCCCCTCCTTCCTTCCCTCTTCATTACATTTTCAGCGGCTCTGGCTCGTCATTGGGCCCATATGCTCTCTACGATATGCCTTATCTTGCCCCGAGTTTCATTTGACCCCTGAAGCTCATTGCTCAATTCAACACCTACACTCTCAGGCGAGTGGTTTCACAGGCTTACCAGCCTCCCCGTTTATGGTTGGGAGGGCGACAGGCACTCTGCCAAGTTTGGGAGTGGATAGTTTCAGGTCCGCGGGCTGGGACGCGGGGTGGGGTGGAGGGAGACTCCACGTTTGGAGTTGTTTGTTCTTTCTATCTTTGTTTCATGGATCCTGTCACAGGCTTGAATTTCAGGTTCGATGTTTTCTTTTGTTTTCTTTTGTTATTTACACCCTTTGCAGAGTCCTTCTTTCCGATAGGCATGATCGACGCCGCCAGCCGACCTCAGCTGCCATTCTGTCTTTTAGGGATATTGTCCCCTGTTCCTGATTGGCTCAGCCTCTTGCTGCTGTTCTGCTCCCCTGTCCTTCACCACCCAATCCACCATGACACAATCACATATTAGGGCAATTACCCTCATGACATGGAATGTTAATGGTCTTGGTAGTACGATCAAGAGAGGAGTGGTGCTGCAATACCGCAAACGCCATGCACCTGATCTGGTGCTCCTCCAGGAGACACACTTAAGGAGCAACACCTGTCGGGCACTCCACCGTAGGGGGTACAATTTGTTGGTGCACGCCGGTTTCACCTCTGGCTCCCGCGGCACCGGTATCTTGGTTAAGAAGAACCATCCACTTACCTGCACAAAGACGTGAGCTGACCCCCTTGGCCGCATTGCAGTGGCTGAGACCACATGGGAAGGGCGACACCTAAACATAATCTCGGACTATATCCCGCCAACACTGGGTAAGGACGCCCTGACTACCTTAAAACGACTGATGTTAGGCCTCCCACAGGGCACACTTCTTATCGGCGGAGACTTTAACATGACTATGGATGACACTGTTGATAGACACCCCCAACAAGGCTCCCATAAACAGAATTCGGACCTTAGAGACTTTGCGCAAGCGATGGGGTTGGAAGACCTTTGGCGGGCATCTTACCCTGACATTCCCTAAAAACGCATTATTCTAACGCCCATAATAGTATGTCTCGTATTGACTACCTGTTCTGCCACACGTCGGATATGGGCCTTTTTGGTGATCCAAAGGGACTCCCCCGAGGCATCTCAGATCACTCTCCTCTCACAGTTCGACTCACTTATCAGAGGCAGGTAACCAGAGGCCCCATAGTTATCAACCCATGGCTCATGAAAATTCCTGACATAAGAGACGATCTGCTACAACACACTGCATATTATTTTGCTGAAAACCTTGATTCGGTCCAATCGGCTGTTACGATCTGGGAGGCATATAAGGCCGTTATTAAAGGGAGAGCATTAGCTCTTAAATTGGGGTACCATCGCAACAGGCCGAACTGCTACTTCAGACAGAATCAGAGTTGCTCACCCTGAAATCGGACTTTGCCACTACCCCGTCCGAAAAAACGGCTGCGCGTCTCCATTTGAAACAGGTAGAATACAGGACGCTGGCCTTGGAGAAGGCTCAGGCGAAACTGTTGCAAACCCGCCACCGGGTCTATGAGCTGGGAGACAGGGCGGGTAGAATGCTTGCCTGGCTTGAACGCCGAGACCAAGGCTGTAGATGGGTTCCGCTACTACTCCGCCCCGATGCCTCGCGCATCACAGACCCTCTGGACATCGCTGAGGCGTTTGCTGACCACTTTGAGGAGGTTTACTCCACTAGAGCATACTACTCTGCAGACGAATCCCGCCTCCTTCTGGAGGAAATGCATTTGCCCACTCTCTCCGACCCCGACAGGGAAGAATTAGACACGGCTATTACAACTGAGGAGCTTACGAGCGCCCTCTTTGCTGTTAACTCGGGCAAGGCTATGGGACCTAATGGTGTCCCCGTGGAATTCCTTAAGGGGATGGCCCAAGAAGTGATCCCGCATCTGAAGGCCATGTTTGAAGAAAGCCTTGAACGGGGCAGTCTGCCAATGGACCAGCACCTAGCCTCAATAGCTGTCATCCATAAACCCAATAAGCCAGCCACCGACTGTGGCTCATATAGGCCAATTTCTCTCATTAACACGGAGGTCAAGATTCTGGCCAAACTCCTAGCGACCAGACTCCTCACGGTCCTCCCTTCCCTAGTGCAAGATGTTCAAGCCGGATTTCTTCCGAGTAGGAACCCGGCGCTGAACCTTCGGAGACTACATAATGTACTGGGCAGACGACCCTTCATACAGGAGGATGCCGCAATTCTGTCCCTCGATGCCACCCTAGCGTTCGACTCCATAGAATGTCCCTATCTCTTCGAGGTCCTGCGGCGGTTTGGATTTGGCCCGAATTGCATCAAGTGGGTCAAACTGCTCTACACAGACCTATGGGGCCAGGTACGAGTCAACACCCATACCTCCAGACAATTTCAGCTACATAGAGGTACAAGACAGGGATGTCCCCTCTCCCCTCTTTTATTTGCGCTCACGCTGGAACCCCTGGCCCAGTGGATCCGTACGGGTCCTTCCATTAAAGGTCTCAGATGGAACGAGGACAAAGTTGATAAAATCTCCCTGTATGGGGATGACATCCTGGTATATGTTTCCTCCCCTAAATCCTCCATTAATAGCCTGTTTCATGTCATTAGGAACTTCGGGAAATACTCTGGCTTCTCAAATAATTGGTCCAAGTCGGCCCTGTTCTGTCTCCATGGTCCTCCACCAATTCTCCCGAAAGAATTTACCATTGCGATAGCCAAGGACGGCTTCAAATACCTAGGTATATTTGTGACTTCAGATCCTAAACTCTTTTATGATCAAAATTTACGGGGCCCACTTCAGCGGCTCCACAACGATGTCTCCCACTGGCGTACGCTGCCCCTGTCCCTTCGGGCAGGGCGGCACTCTTTAAAATGCTGGCACTCCCACGTTTTTTGTATGTCCTTCAAAATTGCCCATTCCCAATTGCCGACTCCTTTTTCCGTACGCTAGATGGTGAATTGCGACTTCTCCTGTGGGATGGTAAGGCACCTCGAATTGCTCTGCATAAACTGACTCAGGGATGGTACGACGGGGGTATCGCCCTGCCCAACATGCAACTCTAATATTGGGCCTCCCAACTTGTGGCCACTAACTCCTGGCTCCATGGCTTGCCTACCAACCCGGCCTATCATTTAGAGCGATTCCAGACAGGACGTGAAGAATATCTAGGCGCTCTTTATGGCAAATTTCCCCGAAACCGTTATGTGGGACCCATGACACAAACCATTGCTATCTGGGACCGGGCTACTAAGAGCCTTGGCTGGTCTGACGTATTCACCCGGGCTACCCCACTCTGGGCCTCCCATAACCTGGGCTCCCTCTGTCACCTGAAAGGGTTTGACAGGTGGGACACAATAGGCATCTCTACCCTTGGGACTTGATCCACAAGGGTAAATTGTTGACTTTTCCCGAACTCCAACAGAAGCACGTTCTGGCACATCCGAGGCATTTAGGTACCTCCAAATAACACATGCTATCACTACCTCAGTGCCGAACCTCTCGCCCCTTCCAGAGGCCTCCCCCCTAGAGGATACACTACTATCAGAACCACTCCAGACGAAAGCCATATCCTGCACTTATCGCAAACTGTGTAACAATATGCCCAACTCATTCCAGGTCCTACGGGATAAGTGGGAGGGAGATGTGGGTGACTTGAACGATGATGATTGGAAGTCAGCTCTGATGTCCCCCAGGGAAACAGCAATAAACCACCGTTTCAGACTGATCCAATAAAAAATCCTACACAGAACATATATGCCTGCCCCCCCTCCTGGCCAAGTTGGGAAGACGTCCTGATGAGATGTGTCTCCGCGGATGCGGCCTCCCTGGCTCCTTTTATCATGTACTATGGGAATGTCCAGTTATCAAACAGTTTTGGGACAGGGCGGTTCGCAAAATGACCGAGGCGGTGGGAAAGCCCATCCCTCTCTCCCCTAGGGAGGGGATCTTAAATGTTTGGGGTCTCACAGACCTTACGGAGGTAGAGCTTCAGTGGGCCGCTCTGGGCTTCCTGCTGGTGAAGCGTGCAATAGCAAAGCACTGGGGTGCCCCCCAGAAACCTCTCCTGGTGGGATGGGTGGCCGAAATGGATAGGTGCATGTTAGCCGAGAAATCTGTATTTAAGGTCAGAGGGTGCCCCAAGAAGTGGGATAAAAAGTGGGGACTCTGGAACATGTTTAGAGGAGAGATCTCCACTTCTCCCTCAGTGGACATGGCACTGGATAAGGTTGGATCGGGGCGGCGTGATGATCCCTAGGTGATTGTTTCTTATACATGCCTGATGTAATTTGATTCTGCTTTGTATTACCTGATTGACTGTATGACGACTCTGCAATTGTTTTTCTCAATAAAATGTTAAATCAAAAAAAAAAGAAAGTTGACACTGTATTAATTTAACCATTCTGTGCCTCTGCCTGTCTCTGAATACATGTCTGGGTTGGGTGACAGTTGGACATTTTGCATTCTCTCTTGACAGTCGCACAAAGGGAGAAGGGGTATGATGTTTAAATCTTGATGACCCATCACCAGGTTGATGGCCATTCCTTAGGTAGATATGGAGGGATGACCGGACACTTGTACTTGAATTGGGCTGTGCCTGTCCCCACTGAAAGTGCTGCATATCCCTTTGCAGTGTGTCTGGAGCCAGGTCAGGAAAGGAAGAGACCTTGTGATCTTAGGATCTGAGGTGACCGCTCAGCCCTCCACAGGGCTTGGTCGCCCCACTCACTGCTGCCGCTCCTGCCTGTCTTTGCTGCCTCCTGCCTGCAGATTCCTTCGCTCGCTGCCCGCTGCTCCTGGGAATTTCCCGCTGCTCCTGGGAATTTCCCGCTGCTCCTGGGAATTTCCCGCTGCCCGCTGCTTCTTGGAATTTCCCACCGCTGCCTCCCTGCGGCCCCGCCCCCCTGTGATTCCATTCGCCGCCCCGCTCCCGCCACCCAGCTGCTCCTCCCTCCCGGCTCCTTACTTATGACGCCCCCAGAGCGACCGCGCAGCGGACGCGCGCAGTGGGAGCGCCGATTGAGCGCCGAAGGTGCGCCAAAGGTAAGCCCGTCTGCGCCTGTCCGCGCCTGGCCCGCGCCAGGACCCCTGGCCCTCACCGCCGAGGCAAGACGACCCGACTGACCTGCGACGCCGCCACTCTCAACGCACTCAATGCCGGCCGGACCCACGCCTGCTGCCGAGCCACCCCGAGACGCACCCACGGACCCTTCACCTGCTGCACCTGCAAGTTCACCTGCCTCCGAACCTGCCCCGCACCCGCCAAGACAAACCCCAGCAGCAACCACCTCAAGTGCATCCTGATCAACACCCGCTCCGTCCACAGACACGCCGTGGAACTCTGGAACCTCCTCGACGCTACATCACCGGACGTCGCCTTCCTCACGGAAACCTGGATGAACGCCTCCTCTGCACCCGACATCGCCATCGCCATCCCGGACGGGTACAAGATCATCAGGAAGGACCGCATCAACCAGACCAGAGGTGGCATCGCCATCGTCCACAGGAACACCATCCGCATCACGACCGACGCCAACGACTCCTTCGCCGCAGCCGAACATCTCCACTTCCAGATTCACACCGACCCTAAGACGACCCTCAGAGGCACTCTCGTCTAGAGACCCCCGGGACCACGCACACAATTCAGCGAAGACATCACAGACTTCATCAGCCCGCACGCCCTCCCCTCCACCGACTACATCCTCCTCGGGGACCTCAACTTCCACCTGGAGAACAACAAGAACCGCAACACGACCGCCCTGCTGGAAAACCTCGCCAACCTCGGACTCAAGCAACTGGTCAACACCCCCACCCACTACGCCGGCCACACGCTTGATCCCGTCTTCTCTTCCAGCAAGTACATCACCTTCAGCCACGCCACCGGACTCCACTGGACCGACCACAGCTGCGTCCACTTCAGCTTCAAAAGATCCACGACCCACCACCACCCGCAACAGGTACCTCACAGGAATTGGAGCAAGATCACCGCAGACCAGCTCACCACCTCCCTCAGCCAGAGCCCACCCGCCAACACCACGGACCCCAACGAAGCAGCCCGCAACTTCACACAGTGGCTTACCGCCTGCTCCGACGACCTCGCGCCAATAAAGAACCCTCCCAGCAGACCCAGAAGCAAGAAGGCATCCTGGTTCACCGACGACCTCAAGGACTCCAAGAAGACCTGCCGCACCCTCGAGAAAGCCTGGCTCCTCAACCGGACCACCGACAACATGACCGCCCTCAAACACGCTACCCGCAAGCACCACCAGCTCATCCGCACCACCAAGAAGAAATCCCTGAAGGAACGACTGGACAACAACGCCCACGACAGCAAAGTGCTCTTCACTATCCTCAAGGAGTTCTCCAACCCCAGCACCGACACCAACGACATCACTCCGTCACAAGACATCTGCGACTACCTCGCCTCGTTCTTCCACCGCAAGATTGCCGACATCCACAACAGCTTCGGCGCCCCACCCACGCACCCAACCGTCGAACCAACGCCCCCCACCGCCACCCTTCGCACCTGGACCACAGTGACCACCGAAGACACAGCCCGCACGATGAACACCATCCACTCCGGATCACCGACGGACCCCTGCCCACACCACGTCTTCAACAAGGCCGACTCCACCATCGCACCCCAACTCCGGAACATCATCAACGCCTCCTTCAACACCGCCACCTTCCCGGAGAGCTGGAAGCACGCCGAGATCAGCGCCCTCCTGAAGAAACCTACAGCGGACCCCACCGATCTCAAAAACTTCCGCCCCATCTCGCTCCTCCCTTTTCCTGCTAAAGTCATCGAGAAGATCGTCAACAGACAGCTGACCGCCTTCCTCGAGACGAACAGATCCCTCGACCCCTCGCAGTCCGGCTTCAGAGCCAACCACAGCACCGAGACCACCCTTATCGCAGCCACCGACGACATCCGGACCCTGCTCGACAAGGGGGAAACAGTGGCCCTCATCCTCCTGGACCTCTCCGCTGCGTTCGACACGGTCTGCAACCGCACCCTAGTCCAGCGCCTCAGCAACATCGGTATCCAAGAGAAGGCACTGGAGTGGATCATCTCGTTCCTCGCCGGAAGAACACAAAGAGTCCGCCTCCCCCCGTTTCGCTCCGAGGACACCGAAGTCATCTGCGGCGTCCCGCAAGGATCTTCACTGAGCCCCACCCTCTTCAACATCTACATGAAACCTCTCGCAGCCATCGCACGCCAGCACAACCTCAACATCATCTCTTACGCCGACGACACCCAGCTGATCCTCTCCCTCACCAGAGACCCCGACACCGCCAGAACCTGCCTACACGAAGGGATGAAAGACGTCGCCGAGTGGATGAAGGACAGCCGCCTGAAACTGAACTCGGACAAGACGGAAGTCCTCATCCTGGGATCTTCGCCCTCCGCCTGGGACGACTCCTGGTGGCCCCCAGCCCTGGGCACCGCACCCAAGCCAACCGACCACGCACGCAACCTGGGCTTCATCCTGGACCCCTCCCTCTCGATGACCAGACAAGTCAACGCCGTCTCCTCATCGTGCTTCAACACCCTGCGTATGCTTCGCAAGATCTTCCGCTGGATCCTGACCGAGACCAGGAAGACTGTCACCCAGGCACTCGTCACCAGCCGACTGGACTACGGAAACGCCCTCTACGCCGGAACCACAGCCAAGCTACAGAAAAGACTCCAGCGCATCCAGAACGCCTCCGCCCGACTCATCCTGGATGTCCCCCGACGCAGCCACATCTCCAGCCACCTGAGGAACCTGCACTGGCTCCCCGTCGACAAGAGGATCACGTTCCGGCTCCTCACCCACGCACACAAGTCTCTCCACGACCTGGGCCCCAAGTACCTCAACAACCGCCTGACCTTCTACACGCCCACCCGCCAGCTACGGTCCACCAGCCTCGCCCTCGCAGCCGTACCACTGACTACTGATTCACTGCGGAGATTCCAGTTACCGTGTTTTCGTGGCGCCCGAACGCCAGAGCTGGAGCGAGAGAGAATGCCAGAGCAGGAGACGGAGAGGCAAGAGACGGCTCTACGGCTTTGTGGTTCTGCCGTGATTCTTCCGCGGTGTGGTACAGCCTTGCCGTGCCCTGCGTGCCCTGCCTGCCTTGCCGCTGTGAGGCAGAAGTGAGCCAAGTGCGGGTAGGGAGGGAGGTCAGACGGCGACAGCGAGGTGAGCACTGGGCGCACTAACAGGAGCCGCGCCGTGCCGTTACCACTCAATGCCTATTCACTAACACCTTCAGCAGTACGGTGCTCCTTGTGGCTTGCCTGCGGCTTTCCCTGTGGCTACCCTGTGGCTTTGCCAGCCTGCCGTACTTTAGTGATACGGTGCAGCTGGTTGCTTGGTGTCTCGCTTGCCTGTCTGTCTGCCTACCTGCCCAGCCCTGCTCGGCACCGCTTGGCCCTGCTTTGCTCCATCAAGGGTGGAGGCGGTGAGGCAGTGAGGCGAGCTGCGGGGTGAGCAGTGCATCAGGAATCACTCATCAGGAAGTGTCGCGACTGGAACATCTTTGCCCACAAGCCATCTGGGCTTGGAGCACCTCCCTGCCACGCCCCCTCACCTGGTGCAAATTGCGCAGCAGCGCCCTTGGAGAGTGTAAAACTTTGTGGCTGTTTGAAACGGAGTGACTGCTGCGCTATCCGCTGAGGGAATCCTTTTTCGTGCCCTGCAGAGGCGGTGAAGAAAAGCGCTCCTGTCATCCGTAGCGCTTGTGCACCGCTGCTTCGCAGGAAACACTCGTTGCTGGGGGCTTGTTGGACGTGAGGGAGGCCAGGAACATCATTGCCCACAAGCCATCTGGGCTTGGGGCACCTCCCCACCACGCCCCCCTCACCTGGTGCAAATTGTGAAACAGTAACGCGCATCGCGGGGGCGGCGCCGGGCTAGGCCCGGGCAAAGTGCGGGCCCTCTCAGCCCTCATATGCCGAAGTGGGCCGGGCTGGGCCCACTCCCTTTCATCTTATTAGTGGCATTTTGTATTTTATTTGTACCATCTCTGGTAGAACATTGTTAATGTAAGGCTATTGGTTTACTATATATTTTGTTGTTCTGTTTACGTGGTTTTTAACTATTTTGGTGCGTTGCACTTGTATTTATATTTATCGTCTATTTCTCCCTCCACCTGGTGTATAGAAAAAATAAATATGACTGCCAAAAAGCTGCGGTCGGGGAGATTGTTGATGGGAAGATCTTGTAGTAAGACCAAATCGAATCCACTAAGAAATAGGAACGGTCAATTATCCCTTGTGAAGGGTCAGTGCCAATTATTTGATCTATGGGAAAAATCCCAAAACAAATTGGGTCCAAATGAGGCTGTTCCTTCTGTCATTGATGCAAGTAGAGATACCTGTGTGTCCCACACATCTGAGAGAATCTCGCCTCTATTGGCAGTTGATGGTCATTCTGATCTTAACTCAATTGGTATCCATCCTCTTACTGAGGCTGTTCAGAAGCCATCTTCTTCCATAGGTGCCTCTTCTCCTATGTTAGTTAGCCATATCTAATGCAACTTTAAGGTTATAACGGCAACTAACTCTGTTGGGAGTGCACCGGTAGTTTCAGAGGGAAATTCTATATTGCCTGACATTGACATGGAGCTCTGCAAGAAGTATCTCCCTGATACCCTATTTGAATCCATGGGATCCACTAAAACGCCAGAAGTTGTAGGTCCCTCTGGTTTGTTGCTCTATAGTAGTACGTCCTCTGTGAAATCTTTCGATATGTCGAACTTCTCTAAAAGCCCTGAGTTGGAGCTATCAGGCATTGATCCAATTAATCCTGATAGACAGGACAGACCAATCTCTGAGTCAATACTAGCTGTTGAACAACTGCTGTCCTCAATTTTGTTTTTATTAGGCAAATTTGTTGGAAGTTCAGATTGCATATTGGAGTCAGTTACTCAGATATTGAAGGAGCTTGTTAATAGAAATGTGGAGAAGGTCCCTAGCATGGCTCCGCAAACTGGTTTAAATATGCCTTCCTCTCCAAATGTCCTTTTTGCTGGAGATATAATACCTGTGGCCACGGATGTTAATGCTTTGTTAGGGGTTAAGGTTGATGTGACCCCAATTCCATTATCCGCAGCCTATAACTGCGTTAATGACAATGACTTAAAAATTGATGAGTCAGAGGCAGTTGAGGGAGTGGAAGGTACAAATGCAAATAAAGAACTATTCCCAATTTTTCTACCTGAGGAAAATATTGGAGTGGAAGAAAATAAAAAAGTAAAACCCAAAACTAACAGAGGTAAAAAGAGGAAAGTTATCCGTAGACATAAGCAAAAAAGACAGAGAAGAATTGTTTTTGGTTGCATGGAGAATTCTCCGATAAAAGATGTGGGTAATAATTCCTCTGTAAAGTTGGATGTGGAAGTGGCTGTCCCGATAGCACAGGGACAAAATGTTCTTGTAACTAAAAACCCTATTATTTTTTCGGAGTGTGTGAATTCTGTTCCTGATGGGGAGATATCTGTACCAGGTGGTTATGTTGACATATCTGGAAAGCTCTTGTCCCCGGTGCCTGTAGAAGATATGAAAACAGCTATATTCTCTATACAAAATACCCTTAACCCGGAGGCTCTACCCTTTGTGGCTAGTGACGGAGAATTTAAAAACCCTGTTGCATAGCCTAAAAAAGAAGGGGTATATACTCTCACACTAGATTTCTTCCCTCTTTTCGATTCCGGTTTAATATTAAACAGATCTCTGTTACTTAAATGTTTTCAAGAGTTAGAAGGATTAAAATGATTACAATCCAACGATATTGATCTGGTTTCGATTTTGAAAAGTAAGGATGGGACATATACTAGGGTAAAATTCTATTCCAAATTAATTGTGAATCTATTTCTCCTTCGGGCCGAGAATTTTCAATGTAGGGGGATTGATGTAATGCCTTTTGTATTAAATAGGAAAGAGGGCTCTCTAATTAAAAAATGTCCCCCGTCTTTATTGGGATCTAGTGGTTTCCCCCAGGGCTTTGAAGATTTAAAGATTAGCCTAACTAAAAACAACCGTCAAGTGTCACATATAATCCCTTTCTCCCCGGCCTCAAATAGGTTTACGGTTGAGGATAGCCATCAGTGGAATTGGTTGCCTGGAGTGCTTGCAAGTAAATCTACCAGTAACCCTACACTATTTTCTCATCTTTAACAGCGGATTGAAAATAATTACATGGAATGCTGCTGGTATAAAAAACTGCCCGGAGAAGTTGCAATACCTTTCCTCTCTAAATGCTAACGTTATTTGTTTACAAGAAACGTGGTGTGTGGACAGAATGCCTGTAGTAAAGGATTACTTTTCCCTAGAGGGGGGAGCCACACCTTCAAAGAGAGGCCATGCTAAGGGGGGTATAGCATGTCTACTCTCAAATCATATAAGGTGGAATTTTTCTCACCACTTGGACTCGAGTAAGCTTTTTCAAGCGGTAACGTTGTTTAGTGCGGACAACGTTACAAACTCGAATCCTTTAGTAATATTTAACGCTTACATCCCCCCCGAAGCTTGTTTCGATACTGATCTAAAGCAGGCTTTTGACTATATAAAGACTATCATAGTTAAAACTCCTGCTCCCCATGTAATATTGATGGGAGACTTTAATTGTCTAGTCTCTAACCTAAGTTTGAACTCTTTAGAAACAAGCTAAAAGAGGAATCTCTCCATATCCCCCGGGCCGTTTTCCCGGAAAAGATTAAAACAAACAAGAGAGGGAAACAGTTTTTAACCGAACTCTCCGAGATGGATGGGGTTATAGTAAACGGAAGATTCCCTTGCGATTCTCCCGCAAATTGCACGCATAGATCCAAGCAGGGCGGGTCTATTTTAGACTATGTGATTATAGCTATAAATAGCTTTTATATTATAAGTGACCTGTCGGTACTAAATACCACACTTAGTGATCACAATATGATATTGGTATCAGTGTTAATAAATCCGCCTATAACTGATCCATGGACTCTTAATGGCGACTTGGTCAATTTTTCCAACAAGTCCGGAAGATGTTTTTGGAATTCTACGGCTATTATGGGCCTAGCACCTATTATAGATAGTAAATTAAAAAATCTACAAAATTGGAATAGCTTGTCCCTATCCCTTTTTGATGACTTCATGAAGGAGGTAACATCTGTTGCTAGAAAATCTACTCGCCATAGAATGAGGAAAATAATTCCTAGTTCCATCTTGTGTCTCAACAGGGAAATTAATAAACTAGTCAGGGAGCAATATTTATGCAGATCCCTTGATAGAAATAGGATAAAGAGGATAGAATATGGATCAACCTGCGTGAGGCTGCAGTATGCGGGCAGGCAAAGTTGTTTTGGTTCTTTATTAGTGAGCGTTGTGGGACAAGGTCCTCCCCTGCTCCAATCCCCATTGCTGAGGCAACTTGGATTAATTACATCTCTAGTCTTTATGCGAGTAATGGTGGTATGAATGTCTTCAGGGATTGTAAAGAAGATAGCCCTCCTTTAGATTCACCTTCTGAGAAGGTTATCGAACGGGCCATAAAAGAATTACGCTCCTCTGGCGCAATGGGCCCTGATGAGCTTCCAATTGTGGTCTTGAAGCAGGATCCTGTTTCTTGGAGCGAGATATTATTTCCATTATTTAGTCTCTGCTTTAGGAATAAAACTGTCCCGCCGTCATGGAGGGGCAGTATACTGGTGCCGTTGTTCAAGAAGGGCGATAGGAATGCCCCCAAAAACTATAGTCTTATCGCCCTTCTTGATGCAATCGGTAAGGTCTTCGCTAAATGCCTGCTGTTCCTGATAGATGAGTGGGTGTCTAATAACAACATATTGCCCCTTGAACAGACAGGCTTCCGCAGGGGTCATGGTACCCTAGATAATCTTATGGCCTTACAAATAATCACTGACAAAAATGTGAGGGTTCACGGTGGTAGGGTGTACGCAGCGTTTATAGACTTCTCCACGGCGTTCGATAAAGTGGATCGTCCGCTGCTTTGGAGAAGGCTATCGGCGCTGGGTATGCCTTCCAGCTTGTTGGAGCTGGTGTGTGCTCTTCACACAGATACATGGTGTAAAGTTCTTTTAGGGGGAGAAAGAGGGCTATCCAGGGTCATTCACTCTGTTAATGGTCTTAAGCAGGGTTGTCTGTTGGCCCCCATTCTCTTCTCTCTATATATTTCTAATCTTCCTTTGACACTTGCCTCCTGTGAAGGAATAGCTCCTATGTTAGGGGGCTCTGCGATTTCTAGTTTACTTTACGCCGATGATATCTTAATATTGGATCTAACCCCTAAGGGCTTAAATAACCGCTTACATGCCCTCCATTTATTTGCTGAATCTCATTTCCTTAAAATAAACATTTCTAAGAGTAAAATAATGTGTATTGCTGGCAAGAAAAAAAAAAACCAAAATTGGATGGACTGTTGGGGGACAAATGTTGGAAATTGTACATAGTTATGTATTTTTGGGGAAAATAATAACTAGTAAATCTAGTGAGAAACCCCATATTGATAATAATATGCGGAAGGCTGTGGCCCAAGGCAAAAGTTTACTATCCCTTTACACTGCCACTGGGAGGCGACATTTTTCCTACCTACTGGAGGTATTTCGTGCAAAAATCCCGTCCTCCCTACTCTATGGACTGGAAACAGTGGATTTGGGGCAATGGGGTTTTTTGCAGCAGGCCGAGGGGAAGATTTTTCGATATCTAACTACTACTAATAACGCATGTACAGCAGCGGCCTTCAGACTTGAGTTTGGAGTACGTAGTAGTTGGGCCCAGGGCCTGGTGGGATTGGTGCGATGGGTTGTCTGTTTGGCCAAGGGGGAAGTGGGGACCCTACGATGTCTTATGAAAAACAAATTATTGGGGTCTTTTAATGAATTCTCCCTTCTCGTAAAAAACTTTAGAAAGGCGGTGTCGTTTTTAAAATTAGATGAGACCTCCCTTTTTTCACTTTCCCAGGGCCAATTGAAATCAGTCCTGAAACGGGCCTCGTGGGAACTTAGTTTCTGTTTAGATAGGGAGTATATCGTGACAAGGAGAGGAGTCACTCCATTCATTTCATCTTGTGCAATCAAATACAGGCAACCCTATATATACTGGAACCTATCTCATGGTGTCCGGCGGTTCTGGTTCCTGCTAAGACCGGATCTCCCACCTTTAAACATACTTTTGGCCAAATGGTACGGTACTTCCGCAGCTTGTAATTTTTGCAACTTCCCTATGCAAGATTTGACACATGTATTATTTGTATGTCCCTCACGGCTTCCTTCCCGACGCAAATGGTTGCGACACATCTGTTTGAAATTGAGTATTCTAACCGTCAATGCTTTTGTACTTGCTCTTAATAACCCTCCCAACGAGATGTTCTGTTTTAACGTTTTTAATTTTTTAAAATGTTTTTTAGATATTTATTGACGGGCCTTTCTTTACAATGTATGAACTAAGGTATTATGATTTGAAATCCGTATTGGTTTTTCTGCACAGATAAATGGTACTTTGTAATTGTGTCCTTCTATTATATAACCTGTAATTTTGTGACTATGTACTTTCATTTTGTGGATCTCTTCGGAGTTCTAAATCAAATAAAATAAACTAAACAGCCGTACCACGCATCCGAAGAGCCACCGCCGGAGGAAGATCCTTCTCTTACCTGGCTGCCAAGACTTGGAACTCCCTCCCCATCCACCTTCGGCTGATCCAGGACCATCTCGCCTTCAGGAAACAACTCAAGACCTGGCTGTTCGAGCAGTAGCATTCCCCTCCCCCCAAGCGCCTTGAGACCCTCCCGGGTGAGTAGTGCGCTATACAAATGGCATGATTGATTGATTGATTGATTAAAAGGTCTCTCTCATGTCGCCCCCATTTCAAAGGCACATTTGGGTATAAGTGCTGGACCCCTAACACCACCAAATCAGAACCTTTCAGGAACCAAAGACATTCTGCCTAGACGAAGAGCTGCTGTGCTGAAGGTGGGACTGCCACTTTGCTACCTGCCATGCTGTGTTGACCTGCTGCTTCTTGCCTGGGAGTGAGAGGGACTGACCTGCTCCTACATCCTTGAACCCAAGTTTTTTCAAAGACTTGCTGGCATGCCTCCTGTTTTCTGAAGTGTCACAAAAGACTGCTTGCAACACTCCTGTTCTGAAGCAGTTTCCTGCAAAAACGATGCGTCATCACCTTTTTGCCAATCAGAACCGATGCTTTGTCCTTCGACGCAGAGGCTGTTTGACGACAGCAGTTCCACAGATTGCATGGCCAGACATCGACACTCTGTGCGGCACATTGCACAATTTGGTCTTATGTTGTCCGATAACAACTCACAGGCCCACAAAGACACATTAGGGCCCAGCTGAATGGGTAAACCAGGACATCCTGCTAAAGAAGAGAAAACTCCTAGTTCCTTCCATATTCAGTAGAAAAAGGTCAAGAAAATGCCAAAATCCTTAACCTGTGGGGCAAACCTACAGAGTGCTTAGAGAAGCCGAGGCCTGCAAGGCCTTGAAGGGTGTGTTGCAAGGCGACACATTGCTGACAGTTGATAAAGTAGCACGTTTTAACATTTCCCCGTACCAAGCAAGAAGCAGCATGGAGCACAGCATTGAGTACCTGCTATTTTCCAGAAATGAGGGAGAATTGATTAGAAGGTTTTTTTTTACATTTATTACTGCTACCAAATGTCAAAGACCCTTGTGATTCATACTAGCTTTTACAACCTGTAAGCCAGAGTAATGCCAGGGGCAGCAAGGGGTAAGTGAGGGGTCGTAGTTGTCATTCCTGTTGACCCTTAAATGATGTCCATGATGTATTGCTAAAAGTCAAGAGGCCATTACATTATTTATTTCAGGTTTTCCTTTGTGCGGTAAATGAGACAATTTGGCCCTGATTATGATGACGAGCGGATGAGCGCCTGACATCATCGCAGACAGGTGATGGTTCGACAATGAGTCGGCAGTCCCACATGCCCTATTATGATAGGACCACCATGCAGGCGGTCAGAAAGTGTCTTTTTCTACTGCAGCTTGTGCTGCGGCCCAGGAAAAGGCCTGCAGCACAATGGCAGTAGTAAAAGCACTGAGTGCACATTCATAAATCTTGTACGATGCAAGGTGGGTTGCCTGGTACATGGTGCATCAATGTGTGGGGGGGGCACTAAATGTGCCCCCAGGCCACTTAGCAGTGGGCCACCGGGCATGTGGGCCTTGCTTCGGGCCCCCAAATTCCCTTTCAGGCTGCCTATCCATGGCAGCTGAACCACCATGAAAAGACAGTTGGTAAGAGACATCCTATTCTCTATGGCGGCGTCCTCATGGTTGGGGTAGGAGTCTGACCGCAGCTCATCAGGATCCTTGATCCTGTCGGAGGCGTTGGTCTGTCCACCAACATGCTACGGTTCAACCATCCGCATCACAATGCAGCGGTCAGACCAAAAGACGAATGTCAGTAGGACCACCACCGATGCCCTGCCAGTGGCAATCCCACCAACATTCAAATAAGGCCCTTAGTGTTGATATGTAATTCTAGTGATGAGCAAAATCATGGTTCAACGCAATAACAAATGCTGTTTAATGCCAGATACTCACATGGGTGTTAATGGTAGCAAAGTGAACATGCCCCTTTACCTCATTGAGATGACAGTAAGTTCCAATTAAATCAATTGCTGATTTAATTGCTGATTCATTATATATTTATACAGTTCCCTGAAGTGTACTGTTGTATAGAGTTTGTAAATTGCAATCTATGCTTCCAAATGGTGCTAATGTTGATACACGGATGTAAAGCGCTCTGATACCCTTCGCAGGGTCATGTTCGCGCAATAGAAAACACGAAATAAATAACTAAATAAAATAAGTATGACCTTTGACACCGAGCCCCTGCAAGTGATGCCACAAGAGTATGATTTTGATGACATCACTGTCACTGAAGACTACTGTAGACCTCAAAAACAAACTGTGTTGCTAAATCACAAAGGGAAAAACAAGAGATTTACAAAACAATATAGTGGTTAGATCCACTGTTACTAATTTGTATGGACAACATATTGCACATACAATATATTATTGTCTTGATCTACTATCACTTATCTACTATCACTATCTACTTATGTTAATAAGTTTTGATTTATAAACATTTGCACAGAAGTATTAAACTGCTGAGGTTCTGTTTAAACAAAAGAAAATGTAAACCAGCATGTCAGCAAGTTTAAAAAATGTGTATGTTTCTTATTTTTTAAACTGTATTTTGTATTTTAAAAGTGCACATTGAACTTCTGTATTTATTTATTTTTAAATCAATGTGAAGTCAGACAAAATGTGTTCACCGTGACCCTTTCCCATTTGCATTACAAAAAATAGCAGGCAAAGTGTCCCTACTAGGAGTGTGGCTGCTCCTAAATATAATAGTCTTATAGTGCATATTTGTCATAATGACATTGTTGTCAGTCCACTGTAGTCTGATCACCATATGACCAACCTTCCGTTCACCAGGTACAAATTGATATTCCAGTTTATTTTAATTGTATGTGTAAATTGTTTTATAATTATTGTTAATGTTTTTAATATGGTTTGAATATTTTTAGTTTTTAAATTTAATTTAATTGTTTATTATGAATATAATTAATTAATAATTAATTGTTAATTGTTATTCATTATTTAATCGATAAATATTTATTCCAATTGTGTAATTATTTTTATTTTAAATTGCAGTTTAGGTGCACTTTGTAGGTTTGTAGAGTTATAGGGTGGGAAGTAATTAGTTATAATTAATTGATAATTATGTTTTAATTAATATTAATTATTTAATTGATAATTAAGATGTAAATTGAGTAACCAATTATTTTTAATTATATGTCAGGTGTGGGTTGTTGTGTTTTTAGTGTTACAGGTTGGGAAGTTAATTAAGAAATAATTGTATTGATAGTTAATTATTGATGTATTATTAAATATTTAAGTGATATGACTTGTGAACTTATATTTGTTAACTTATATTTTGGTGCGTGAGGAATAGGGTAAGTTATTTAAGTAATCATAAATACAATACATAAATATTATTTTATTTAAAAAATATTATTTAATATAGTATTCTTTGTTTATTTCTACTACATTTTAATTGTTGGCTGGTATGTTTGTGGAAATATTGTGTGCTTTTAAATATAATAATTATATTTGTGTTAATTGATAATAATGATTAACAATTGTAATATTTCTGTAACTGCAATTTTTAAACATTAAAACCTTTAGGCCCTCGTTACGTTGTTGGGTGGACACCCTTTCTGTGTGAGAAACGACTGACCATCGGTTGACGGTTCCGCACATCTTATTATGATGCGCCTGCACATGATGCCGTTCCAATCTCCCCTTTCTCTATTGGAGCTTGTGCTCACATTGAGTAAGGGGAGTTAGTGAAAATTCTGGCACCGTGTGGCATGCATTTTGTAACTAACCTTTTTCCAATGTTAAGTGTTCCTGGAGTTGCAGAAGCAACGTGGAACCGTCGATTCCCCTCACCAGATAAGGCAACTAATTGAATATACAATAGGTGAATGTATTAGGCTGGGGGAAGACAGGTTTGGAAAGTACCTGTTGTTCTTGTTTGTAATACCTTCAAACAAAATCTTTGAGTTTTTTTGGTCTTTAAGCTTTTACTAGTTCTGCTTTGTGACTTCAACACCCAGCACCAGACTTCCTGCTATGGCAACACAGAATTGATCTAATTAGAAAACACACAAATATATTGCAAATCCTAAAATTAAAGCACTTTCTACAAGAGTAACAGATTAATACTTAGAAAGTTATTAGAGTTCACCTTTTTGGTTTGCCCAATGTATTCATTTGATGTCAGTGTACGCAATGATACATGTGTGCATAAAAGCGAAATTGAATCACTGTTGTCAAAATCACCCAACATTACTTTTCCATCAAGCTCGAGTCAGAAATACGTGATCAGGCAGACCTTGTGACCTAAGCTTGAGGTAACTGATTGACAGGTCACAGGTAACGTGGCACGTAACCAGCAGAACATTTGCACGAATCGGAAAAACCCAGATTAGTCCCACAGCAACACCACAATGGTCTGGGGAGATTAGCCCGAATAAAATGCACAATAAAATATCATAAAGTAAGATGCCACATGAAGTTAGGAATACTCAGCCAATCAGGACGCAGCACATGTCGTGATAATGCACTCTCATGCCGAACCTCTGGACACGTTACACACTGGCACTCATTGTGTGTTCATGCAAGGTTGAGACCCACCTGCATTAGTCATCCGATGGGAGTCATTAATGGCTTCATGACTAGGCTCAAATTCCTCTCCATAAACAGGACCTATGAATTGTTTTATGATGCTCCAAGAAATGTAAATAAAGGCATGCAAAATTATTGTGCTTTGAGACAGTCCTCAGACCCCGACCCTGTAACTGTGCTCCCAGCCGAAGTTTTTGATTAAACCAACTGTTCCTGTTTTGCCAAACGCCTTTGTCTTTGTTTTTTCAAGGTAAATTCATATTCGAGCAACAGATGGCTTTTCTTTTTACATTTACATAGACTCTTTAGGCATCTCATCTTTATAAATCAAAATGCTTTTTGCTGGGGAGTTTTTCAGTCCACAGGAATAGCTAACTGTTTTTAGAAATAATGACACCAAACATCTCTTAGACTGTACAGGAGTTTATTGAATAATGGAGTTTTTACAACAAAACAATTTTTTTTGCTTTTTTGAAATTTTGGTTGGAGGTTGGGGCTCTACAGTCTGTTACTTTATTTTTGTTCTCCTTTAAGCGTTGCCTTTAGTGATTTCCAAAGCATTGGGAGATTGAATTCCTTGTCACAGTTTGAATTACCTTTGTAGCTGAAGTCTGGTGAAGTCTATGATTGTTGGTGGGAAAGCTCCCAGCAGGAGAAATGTAAAAATGTGTGCCTATGGACAATCCCTCTCTGGATGGATCCTTTTGGTGCCTTTACCGAGGGAAGATTTCTACCTTCAGGCTAAAAAAATGTTTTTTTTAGGATCCTTTCAATCAGGTAACCCAACAAGGTGACTCTGACAGGCAGTTTGGTGTTGATGACTGTGACTTGGTGGCAGTCCAGAGGTAATCAGTTGTGTTTTTGGCAAAAAGATTTTTTTTTAAGTCTAGGCATTCAGGGTTAGGCAGGTAAAGTACACTCTGATAATCAATCAAGGGCCACGGAGCTTTAGAGACACCACTTTATGGTCAGGACTCAGTCCAAGGGAAGCTACCAGCGAGGGCCAGGGAAAGTCCAGGTGCAACTGGTCGGCTGGTTTCTTCAGGGAGGTGGGCTACTTGCTGCTTTTGTGTCCCTGTAGCTTAACAGGAGGGTATCCAACTAGCCCTTGGAGTCTACTCTTTTGCACTGGGATTAAGTGAGAGCAGATCCAGACCTTGGGGTTCTCACAACAGATTACTTTCTGAAGTCCAAACGGTTTCAGCAGGTGAAGCCCTTCTTCTGGCCTCCTCAGGCCCAGCAGTGTTCTAAACAATGTATTTTGGGTTGCCACTTGTATGCTTGGTACTAACTTTTGGGTGGAGGAAACTCCATGCCCAATTAGGAAGAAGTTCCCAGGATAACCCTATCCGCTTTGACATAACTTCCTGGATGTTTGGCCCAAAACATTCAAACAGTCCCAATAATGTAGAATCTTTCTTTGTGTGATCAAAGCTCTTTAAATAATCCTAATGTGTGGCCAGGGAAAAGGGGAACTCCCCCAGTAAAACAGTTATAGAACCGCCCGTCCCTCCCTTGGGATTGGTGCCACTCCGGTTGCTTGTACAATGTGAGAGGCAAGTGGTCACATCTCCCAAACCACACTTCCTCCCAACTAAGTTCCTTTTGTTCCCTTTCCTGGGAGCCATTCACTCCTCACAGCAGATTGCCAGGTGATAGTTGGCATTTACTCTAAAAAGACCACTAGAGACTAGGCAGTAAAATGCCAACATTTCTAAAAATAGTAGCAATTTCAAAATAGTAATATAACATCCAACTTGACCATCAGATTCTTTTTTACATTTCTATTATATTGAGTCCTTTAATGATGTTTCTAGCTATTCCAAAACCTACGTTATGTATTTTAAGGTGCTATAATGTAACATATTGCCTTCTATGAGATAGCCAGCCCTGCCACGACTTTGACTTTGGAGATTTTTCATTGCCAAGACATTCAAACATGTTATGTTATGTTATGTTAAGGGGGGATTTATAAAGTGCACAGCTACTCAGAGAGTGTCCCGGCGCTGAGACAAAAGAAGGAAGATGCAGAGTCACAATAGGAAGAAAATACATTGACCCTAAAAGTAGAGTGATCAGCCTGCTTGTTGGAACAGCCAGGTTTTCAGTTTCTTAATAAAAGCCAGAATATTCGTAGTTTGCCTAAGCGGTAGAGGGAGGTTATTCCAGGATCTGGCCACCAGAACTTGAAAGGAACGGCCCCACAGTGGGCTTTAAAACTTTTAGGAGTTGCCATCAGGTGTTAGTGAGCAGACCCAAGGGGTCTGCCGGGAGTATAGAATGACATTCTTTTATTGGTGTAGAGTGCCCCCATACAATGCAGAGCTTTGAAGGCCAGAACCAGAGCTTTGAAGAGTATTCTGCAGCGGATTGGTTACCAGTGCAGTGTCTTCAGGTGATGGGAGATCCGGTCTCTAGGACCGAGGCTTAGGACTGCCCTCGCTACCGCATTCTGCACAACTTCCAATCTGCTGAGCAGGAACTCCGGAAGGCCCAGATAAAGGATGTTGGCATAATCAAGCCTGGAGGTGATGAGAGCCTGTACCACTGTCTTCCTATTAGAAAGAGGTAGCAAGAATAGAAACCTGCAAAGCATCTTCAGAAGGCCAAAATAAGTGCCTACAACCGACTGTACTTGTGATTTCATGGATAGAGTCTCATCCAACTTTACACCCAAGTTCTTTACAATCTTAACTGGTGTTTGAGGAGGGGACATATCTCGAGGCCACCATTGTTTTCAGACATCCAGATGGGGGGTGCCGAAAAAGATGATTTTAGACTTCTCTGAATTGCATTTGAGATGGTTCAGTTGGAACCAAGCAAAAACATCTCTCAGGCACTTATTATTCTTCTCCCCATTAAACCCTTCTTGCGGCATATGATATAATTACAGTCTCGCCGACTTCCAATAGTGAGGCCAAGGGGGCCATATACAGATTAAAGAGCACAGGGCTCAAAATGGATCCCTGAGGCACACCCACACTCAGTGGAGGTAGACCAGCTGAGAATGGGGGTGACCACACCTCTTGCTGTCTTGCCTCCAAAAAGGAAGACACCCACATTAACACCGTGCCCCCAAACCCACACTCCTGCACTCTCCGTAGTAGGTGATCATGGGGCATGGTGTCGAAGGCTGCAGAGAGGTCATGTAAGACCAACACCGCTTTGCCGCCTTCATCAAGTGTCTCCTTAATGGAATCCGAAATCTCCAGCAATGCTGTCTCAGTGCTAAGGTTCTGACGAAAGCCAGATTGGCTTGAATGGAACAGATTATTAGTTTCAGCAAAATTGCTGCTTACTGAGTGGACATATTTTTCGATTGTCTCAGCAAAAAAGAACAACAGAGAGATAGGTCCATAATTGGTAAGAATAGTGGGATCAGCAGTCGTTTTTTTAAATAAAGGAATAATTTTAGGGCTCTTCCAGACGGCCGGAACCTGACTGCTCAGAAGTGACGCGTTCCTCACCCTGTTGTTGGATTCAAAATAAGAGCACACGCCCAATTTTGGACATACCATGCACCATGCTCTATGGGCATTTAAGGCCTACCCTAGGAGTACCTTGCCAGAATTCAAAAGGAAGGTTGTGGCCTGGCACAATATGTATTTTGATAAGGTTAAATTTACAGTTTCTAAACTGAACACTGAGGGGCTGATTCACAAAGGTAAATTACACTTTTGAGTATTTTTACACTTTGAAGTAAGTTTACTACTTCCAATATTTAGATCCTCCACACGTACTACAAAAGTGTAAGCTACATGTCTCAACCCCCTAGAATAATGATATTGGATTGCTCTTGGGTGAGTAGGTGATATCCCTCCCATGACCCACACTAAACTCCTCCCTTATCCTATCCCCTTTGATAGTAACTGTGCCCCCATTCCCACCCACTCCCTCCAGTTCATCCCACATTTACTACTACAAAACACACTTACATGTCCGGAGACTATGTAGTTGAGCTGGAGAACTCCATACATAAGTATAGGCAGTGCAGAGTCATTACTCTCTGTATTTAGGTTGTGAATTGCAATTTGTATTATGCTTTGTAGTTCTACAAAACATACTACAAAGGGCAGTTTGAGAATCAGGCCCTAAAAATGCAGGAGTAGACATGAGGAAATGCTTCACTATGTCACTAAGTGGTAGCACACTAGCTTTTGCAGTTCCCAAGTGACATTTAACTTACAGACCCTGGGTACAAAGCGTACCATATACTTGGGATTTATAAGTACATTAAATATGTCAATCAGGAATTAGCCAATTGTGCACATATTTTAGAGGTTGGAGTACCTGCAGGGGGGGCCTGGTTAGTGGGGCTCCAGTGCAACAACCAGCATCATGAGTCCAATAATTCAGGGGAGTAGGAATCATGCAGAAAAGCCTTTTGCATTGTCCTCACTTTTGCTGCAAACCTACAAGTTGCACCATATGACAATATAATAACCATCACAAGCCAGCTACCTCTCTCATCCTTTTGGTGAATTTATGTTTGTTTTTAACCATGTAAATTGCTCCACTATCTTTGGCTATGTTTTTGCTCCGGGAATACCATAAAAACACATATATACAAAGATTTAAAAATGTATATAGGGCTGAGTGGCTTCTTCCAAGAGTGCATGGAAATGAGTGATACTGCCCGTCCACTGCATTATTAGTTTTGGCTCTCAGGGTTTGAGTTCTGTTCTACACATTCCACCTGTATCTCAGGGTTTGAGTTCTGTTCTACAAATTACACCTGGATATGTTGAGCACAGGTTATTGCCTGTGCCCTGTATGGTGCATGTGTCCAACCCCATTGTCTAAAAAAAGAAGTCTAAGAAAAGGATTGTTTTCTCTTTCTTTGCATTCTATAATGGTGATTCTAGAAGAAAGTAATAATGTTTTTCAACTTCAATTGAGGAGACACATGCTAGGGCTACAATTCTTGATTTAAAAGACAAATGTATTACTGTTAGAGGAGCAAGTACTTAAGGAGGATTTTGAGGAATGTTTTAATAAAGCTTGACTAAAAATAAAATAACATCCTACTATTTCTGAGAGAGAATATATTTTAAAGAATGATATGGTTATTGCTGGCCCAAATGTATACATTTTGTTGGGTGAGAGTGCATAAATGAGTTAAATATTAGTATTTTGGTGGTGGCCAAGTGTATGTCTTGGTAAATGGTGGTGGACAGTATTCAAATGTGCTGTTCATTAGATAGTGGACTGTGTTATGGTTAGTGATTTGTTTGAACTATAATCCATTTCTCATTGCTTTCATTATCACATCGAATGAAGGTCTTTTTGTGTGAGTTATGTGGTCAGGAATATCTATCTCTTGTCTATGTCAATGTCTTTTTTGTTCTAGTAATTAATCTCTTTAAATTTGGAATAGAGGACAACTGTCCCTGTCTTCTTTATGAACAGTAAAACTATAGAGATCTATTCACCAAAGTTATATTGGAATATTTTAGGCAGTACTTCTTCAGGTATTCCAAAATATAAATCACAGTTCTCTGCCAGAGATCTTCACCTTTGCTTCTCCTCTCTTTGTTATTTAGAAATCTATGCACAAGTTGCAGAGATCTCCCCACATAGTTTATGACATAATATTGATCATCACAATATCTAAATAACAAAATGTCTCCAAAAAGTATAGCTGACCAATATATAGTCACCCTATACACAAAATGGAAAATAAAAATAACAAGATCCAAAATAAGATGTAGACAATAACAAAAAATCAGAATCAATATTATTGATTATATTAAAATAGATAAAATACATTTAAAAACTCAGGTGGCTCCCGTGCAGATAAAAGTGGTGGAGGTGTTTTGGGGTGGGGGGGACTCGAGTGCAAGGCAAGTGTTTTACTCCGTAAATCATTGTTCGACAACTGTGATGGTGATTGGTCTTCCGAATTCGCTCTCTATTGACTTGACCGCTGCTTCTTTAATTTCTTAAGTGAGTCCTCACCTTGTTGCAGGTTGATGAAGAATTGCTGATTTCCCTGATGAGTGACTCAGAGCCAGGGCGGGTACATTATTGCATAATCTATTTGTGCCTTGAGTAGTTCCTTCTTGACTGATATACATTTCTTCCTGGCTTCTTGGACTGTGAGCATGAAACAGGGTATAAAGCAATACTGTGCCCCTCGTACACAAGTTGCGGTTTTGTCCTTGCCATCCACAATGTTGTGTCCCGGTCCTTGTAACTGAGTAGCTTGGCTATTATAGGCCTTTCTGGTGCTCCCGGCAGTGGTCTGGACCCTAATGAGTGATACGCTCTTTCTACAACTAGTTGGGCACAGAATGCGTCAGTGTCGAAGATCTTGCAAAGTAGTCGCTCAACATATTCTTCCATTTTGCCGGTGTTGGGGCTTTCCGGCACTTCCTGGATGCGTATGGTGTTGCGCCTTGAGCACGCCTCAAGTTTTTCATTCTTGGCGGCAATGACCTTTAGCAGGCAGTCCATTCGTGACAGCTGCGAGTTCCAACCTGTTGCGGTGTCCTCCAGATTGGAAATTCGTTGCCCTGCTTCCCTAATGCAAGCATCATGCTTCTCCAGTTTTTAGGCCATGAAATCTATCTTATTGCACATGGTGTCCATTTTGGTCTCTATTGAGGTGAGTCTGTGCTTCATGATAAAGAGGTGCACTGTTAGGTCATCTTCTGCAGGCTGCAAGGCTTCATTTGGTCGATCAGTGGGCTGCTGCTCGCACTAGCTCTGGCCCGGGGTGTCTTCTGGGGTTCAAATGGAAGTTTAGTCTGTTTTATTTCTGTCCTGCCCATCTTGCCCAGCTGTTGTGCTTGGTTATCGCTTCCTCCGGACTGAGTAGCACAGTGTCTGCAGTGTTCATCTCTGACGTAGGGTCAAATTGGTTGCGCTGACCAGTTCTCCTGCCGTCTGGGAGTTGTTAGCGTTGTATGTTGGTGACGGGTAACTGCGAGTGAGTGTCACCTAAGTAGCTTGTTTAGTCCGACCAGTTGTGTGGTATGTAAATTATTGGATCATCTGTTCTGCTCTACCACCCACAATGATCCATACTTAAGCCTGAGAAGCCGACTGATAGGTGTTAATCCTACAGACCGCTTTCCATGATAAACTGCAAGGTGAAAATATTAGCTAAAGTACTTTCCAACCACTTGAGCCCCCTCATGGGTGCAATAGTCATGCCCGACTAAGCGGGCTTTGTGCCAGTATGGGCCATCTTCCACAATATAAGAACCCTATTCACCGTAATGCAAGATATAGATAGAGGATGGGCATGCCACAGAGCTTTCTGTCTTGGATACAACTGCTATACCAAAAACCACGGGCCAGAGTAGTGGTGTACGGTGCCAACTCCCCCATTCAACTTCGCAAGAGGTATGCAACAGGGACGCCCACTGTCACTGTTATTATTTTCCTTAGCTATCAAACCACTAGCGGCTAAGCTCTGGAAGTGCCATTGGGACTGACCATAATAAAAGGTCTTTATTTAGATATAAAACAAATATCTTTAAAAGAGAATTACAGATTTGTATTATTCATACATAGTAAAACAAAGCAAACAATCAATTATTAAGACCGCTTCCCAAACAGTAAATGCATACTTAAAATGACCCGTTCTCTCAACCTATTATTTAAACTGTTCTCAGCGCTGGCTGCCTGATAGGTTGAGTTTTTTTTTTTTTTTAAAGGCATTGATTAGATTAAAACGGATGGGGATAAAGCGGTAGCAAGACTTTTTTGTTTAAAATTACGATAAGCATTCTGAATCAGGTTTGTCAGCTTATATTTAGGTCAGTGTTATTCGGGCTCAATGCAGCAATAATAGCTTGCCTACAGGTCCGGACCCCCAGACGATTCCATTCCCCCCTCAGCTTAAGCCTGCATTGGGGGTCGAAGGCGGGGCAGATGCAGACCACATGGAGTAGCGTTTCTGCAGCTTTGCCGCACCCTCTGCAGGTTGTATCCTCTTCCGCCCGGCGCCAGTTGCGCAGGTTTTGCAAAAATCGCCAATCACCCATTCTAATGCTTATAAAGCAGCGTTTTAAGTACAATGAAAAGGGACTAGAAAAGTAAGTGGAGGGGGCTAGCTGATTATAAGAATGAATGACTGCCCACGCGTGGCTTCGTTTTGAGAACAGTGCTTTGTCTGTGATGAGTGATAGCGATCTTATGGTTTTTTTAATTGCAAGTTTAAATGCAGACTGACTAGGATTAAGGGCCCAAAGGCCATCTGCTGAAATTTGTTCGATGTAATTCTTAAAAAGTCGGCCAAAAGTTCCTCCTGGGTTTTTCTCCATTATTTCTTGCCAAACTAGGGACTCTAATGTACCTGAGTTTGATTGTCGTAATTTATGACAAAGATTAAGAAATACCCCTATACAGGAAACATCTTAGTTCAGTAACCCCAACTCTAGTCTGATCTGTGGGGGGGATGCAGAGTGTGGCAACTGGAAAATCTTTTTATAAATCTTTATTGTATGTCGATTCAAAGCAGTGTTTAATTTCCCATTAAAAATCCCTATGCCATACGACAGAGTGGGACCAACTTTCGCTTTCAGGACTTCCAAGAGAGGGGACAGGGTGGGGCCTGAGAGATTTTTTGCAAGATTAGTTAATGACACCGCGAGCGTTGTTGCTTTAATGGCAATCTCTTTGCGCTGCTTTATGAGGTTGCCTCTGTAGTCCACGTGGACCCCCAGATATTTGTACGAATTGCCTTTGGCGAGGCTATTGTTATTAAAAGACCATCCACCACCGGCATATCGCTTTTTCCCAAATACAACAACCTGGGACTTCTTCAGATTAACTTCTAATTGATTTTTAATAGTGTATTGTAGTAGTGTGTCAAGAAGCCTTTGCAGCCCCACCCTAGTGAGGCTAAATAGAGCCAGATCATCGGCATATAAAAGGTTGCTTAATGCCATGCCTCCTACCTTTGGCGAGTGGCTGTTTACGCCATCCAGGGCACTGATAAGTCGGCAATAAACAGGTTGAATAAGAGAGGGGCCAGCACGCATCCCTGCTTAACCCCTCTTGTTGTAGAGATTTTTCGCGAGAGATGCGTGCCGGACCCCAGCTTTACTCGAACCCAAGTGCGGGAGTGCAGTTGGATAATTGCATTCAATAAATTGTTAGTAATTCCCCACTTCCTCAGCTTTTCCCAAAGGGCCTCCCTGGGGACCCTATCGAATGCAGCTTTGAAGTCGACAAAGCAGCAAAACACAAGCCTAGGTGTTAAAAGGGCTTTGTCGACAATAGATGACACCACTAGTAGGTTGGTCATGGTCCCTGAATTAGCAGTGAACCAGGTTTGGTTCATTGGCACCCTGTTGAAGTCATTTGCCCATTGCCTCAGGTCCTCCAGAAGGAGCCCTGCATAGTGTTTCGCCTCGATATCCAACAGGGCTATAAGTCTGTAGTTCTGGGGGGCACCACGCAAACCTGATTTGTAAATCGGATGAATAATTGCACCCCGCCACGAGCCCGGGATTGTTGCAGTTCTCAGGGCATAGCTAAAAAGGTTAGTTAGCAATCCAGACCAAAAGGTTATGTCTGATTTGAACAAGTTTTGTGGCAGGCCATTAGGGCCAGGTGCTCCATCTTGTCTAGCCTTTGTTATCGCTGTGGTTGTCCTGTCATCAGTCACCGGGTGTGGGTCGTCAGGCCGGTGTGTTGCATCGATGGAGATTAGCCCTTTAATACCAGAACCAGCACCCAATTCTGCTGGCAGGCCCTGTCCTGCCGGATCTGGATGATCTTGTGCCTTGAAGTGGTCCGTAAGATAGGTTGCCCATTCTGCTTCTTGAATGTTTGCATTTCCGAAGCTTGAGTAGCTCAGGTTTGAATGATTAATTAAAGCCCAGAATTTCCTGGCATTTTTCCTCTTGCTCTCCCACACCAGCTTGCACCAAAAGTGGTTTTCATAAATGAGCTTGTCCTTGGTGATTGCCAACCTGAAATCCTTTTGGGCTCTGTGATATCTGTTCAAAATTTCACAGTTGCCCGGAGATTTAACGAGTTGCCGTAGCGCGTTGTTCCTTGCCTTTTTGAGTGATTTTGTGTTTAGAGATGGTGCAAACTTGCGGGTCTTAGTTCGACTGTGACCCTGCGTTTTAGCTGGGAAGCGTCTAGTCAGGTGGTAGCAGAGCGACGTCCAAGTGGCGATCGGTGAGGCGTCTAGATTATCATCGTCGTTTGTGAAGTCCTTCGATACTTGTAGGATTTTCGGGCCAATTTCGTCGCTCCACTTCAGGCGCTTTAGATTTTCTGAGTATATTCCCTGGTGGATTGGGAGTGCTAATTTATGAGTCCCTGGCCTTATAGTGAAAGAGAAAACCTGGGGCCTGTGGTCGCTTTCGGTGCGTGGAAGAATACTGAAAATGTCTAGATAGTGTAAAAGGTCAGCATTGCAGATAGTGTAATCCAAGTAGGAGTATTTGCTACCATTAGACCAAGACCAGTTTGGTGGAGTGTCCCCTGCTGACCTACCATTGATTACCAAGTAACCTGCACTGTTGAGCCTCGACACGCAGAGCTCTCCTAGATCGCTATGGGGTTGATTCAGCGGTCTGGTTTGAGTTATGGCCTCAATGATGTAATACAGGGATGGCTCCTCGGTGTCCGCAGTTAATCCCTGGAATAAGTTAGTATTGAAGTCCCCCGTAACGATACAATCCGAAGTTGGATAATCAGCGGCCAGGTTGCTCATGATTTCAATTAAGCGAGCCAAGTGAGTTTTTTTTGGTGCGGGAGCTTGGATTGATATATACATTTAAAAAGAGTAAAGAGCGAAGGTTTCGCCACCGATTGATTTTGACTCCTAGAATCCAATCTTCTTTAATTGAAAGGCGTTTAATTGAGCCCTTTAAATTTGTGGATACATAAGTTGATAGGCCTCCTTTTGCATGACCATGGGGGCTATCCCTGAGGGCTGGGTTCCAGAATTCAATAAACCCGATGATGGGGTGGCCATCAGTTGCCCAGGTTTCCTGAAGGGCTATTGTTGTATGCTCACATAGGAAAGAGAGAGTTTCTTGACTCTCGATTTTGTGGTGAAGCCCACTGATGTTCCAGGAACATGATATGAATTTGTCATGACCTTGATGATCATGTGTAATTGGAGAAACTGTTGGCCACATTCGCACGTCCAAAGGCTTATTTATTGTACCCACAAGCCCTGCCGCTGGGGTTCATTCTAAACTTTTGTTCGACAAAATCGCGGGGAGCCACCCCATCCTTGGCTGGGATCAGTGTCAGGAACCTCTGTTAGTGGTGTTTTACAAAGTTCTTGGGGTCCTGATGCGTTTTTTAGGATCGAGTATGGTCTTGCAATGATGGACGATCTAATGCTAACGACTTGTTGAAGTGATGGAGATTGGGGTAGCAGGGTAGTGGGGTAGCCGGGCGTGGTGTATGGGTAAACTCTGATGCCCCAGCTTTGCAGGGTGGTCTTATAGTCCATAAAGGCACCCACCCAGCTGGCCGACTTAAAGGACACCAAGGTTGCCTCAGGTGGCTGGCTGCCTCTGGGGGGAAGAAACTCTATGGATTCGATGTGCTTCGAGGCCAAGCCTTCAAGCCCCGGGATGCCCACCGCTAATTTTAATATATTTGATCTGTTAAGAATGTCTTGGCGGCCCTTAGATTTATATTCTGGGACTAGTAGGAGCTGATGATGGGGCCAGTCGTTTTTGTTCGTTTGATCAATCTTATGTGATTCGTTTGGTGGCTGGCCTGCGTCCAATTCTTGTTTCTGTTGCGACTGCCGATATACGGCCTTCGGCGAATGTTGTGTAGGATTGGACCAATTTATATGTTTATTATCAATTGTTTTTTTAAAGGTCATTCTGGGTGTGACATTGGCCGCTCCGAGTGGGACTAAATCCAACACTAGATTAGTTTTTGCTTGCTTTGTCGTGGGCTTCGTTGTTTTTACCTTGTTGATTTCGTTGGTTTCCGTCCCTGAAATTTCCGTAGCTGTATTAGGCTCGTCTGTTACTGGTTCCATGGCCGATTCACCCATATCTGGGGCGTTTGTCTTGCCATGTAGGGTGTCAGAGCCTGGTGTTTCTTCTTGAGGGTTCATTAAAGGTGATAAAGCACTCATCTCACCTAGAGACTTGTTGTTCGCCGGTTTTTCAAAAAGGGGAAAGAGCTTCCGGTGAACCGTATTAACGCTGGCCCTGATTTTATTTCTGTTTTTGAGTTGGCGTTTACGTTCTCTCTTGCTGCACGGTAGGGGTTGGGCTTGGGGTTCTTCCAGTGTGGGCCCAATAAGGGGCACTGACCCAGCCCTCGGCCCTATGACTGAATGATTAACTCTAACTAGGCGTTCACTTGTAGCCCCGCCATTCCCTGTCATGAGTTTAGATTGTGCAGCACTCATCGGCAAGGTTTGTGTTTGCCCGCCAGTCGCCTCCCCATTGCATTGAGTTGAGCAGGGAGCTGTTCCGTCAGAAGACTCCGTTTCTTCATTGGTCATGAGCCATGTGTTGGCAGGATAGTGAGGCGAAGCGGACTGGTTTTGTTGTTGCAAGCCGGGTTTTGTAAATGGGGAGCCTCCCTTCACACACTTAACTTCCTTTATTATATCAGATAGCAGTTCAGGAAGCGAGGAAAGAGAGTCGATGATAGGGGAGCAACAGCAAACAGATAGTATTAGCTTTGTGGAAGCTTGGGCCCCTATGATTAGGTTATTCAACTTATCGAGTTTGCTGTCAATCCCTGATGTAAATAGGGCTAGAGTATTTAAAAGGTCGACCTGAATCTCTAGCTTTTCTGAGTGGTAGTTTAGAGCAGTGACTGTGTGTTCAAATGTCTGAAGAAGTTGTGGCCAGACACTGCTCCCTGTGTGCTCCATTTTATGAAGATTTTTGGTGGGTATTGGATTGGGAGAATTTTGGGTGTTTTTAAAGAAGAACGATAAGTCCGCTAGAAGCTGCTCGCTGTTTTTGAGGTGATATCTTAGTTGCAGCAGATGCGGCGTGTGGGGCAAAGTCGGGGCTTTGGGCAACTGACTGCTCCTTTGGAGTAATTGTATTTTGGAGTGGATCGAGTAATTGACTGCTGTTTGTGCCAGCGATGATGTTTTGACCGTGAATTTGAGCATAAGTTAATTGGGCAAAATAGGTTTTTGAAGGGTCCGTTGGCGCCCCCGGGCTATGTTGGATTAGGTGATGTTTAATTTCAGGCAGCTGTATTAAGTCCAGAGATGGTCTTGGCTGTATCAAATCAAGAGGTGATCTTGGCTCGGGCTTGGGGCCTGCCAGCTGAGGTTGTAGTTGGCCGGCTACTTCTGTAGCCACTGTGGAGGGAGAAGGCGGCTGACACAATGGTAATTGGGCTTGTTGATTAAGTTCAAGGTTTTGATTATCAATTGCGTCACCCGAGTAGTCCTTGGGCTGATTGCTAGTTATTCCTCCAAAGATGAAGACTCCTGGAGGTTGGGCCGAATTTTCAAGTTCAGGCACCCATGGTTGGGAGGGTAGCGGACACCAAGAGGAAGCACTTGATTCAGCTGAATCAACCGGGGCTCCGGACCCCATTAGCCCCAGGGGCAGGGGCTGTTGCTGAGGTGACAAGATAATCATTGGCGGGTCTTTTTTAAAGTAGTTGAGCAGACTCGAGGATTTTAGGGCTTTTGATTTTTCCGTGGTGCTAACTTTGTATATGTCTCTGCTGAAAATCTGCAAAGGTTTTGCAATTTTTTCTGGAGAAGTTCTGGGCGGGTTTTGACTGCCCTGATGGAGCTCCACTTCTGGATCAGTTTGTTTGGATCTCCGCCGCTTGGGAACTGCTGCGTTCTTCCTTACTTTCCCTGACCTCATAGTTCCAGCTACTGAGGAAGGGACTGGTTCTGCGTAGGACTCCCAGTGCGGGGAGCTGCCAGATGAAGCGGAGTTTTTTTGTTTTTTTTATTATCCTGCCTTCAAAGAGAAACCGGGGGATAATCTATGGTTTAAACAGTGACTGCTGGATTAGCTAGCTAGCTAGCTAGCTGACTGGCTGGGTAGCGGGATGGCTGACTGTCTGCCCAGCTTTCAGTCTAAATGGTGAGCTGGCTGCGTCCCCTCCACAGGAGTGCTGGGCTTCAGAATTTATGCGGCGTAGCGTATCACGGCTTCACGGCTTCGCCGCCCGGGGGCCACAACGCAGAGGCACCCCCCCACTCCGCTAAACCCGCCCGCCTGGACCACTGACCCGCGGCAGCCCTCACGCACCGTTCCCCACGTGCCCTATCGGGGGGTCGGCTAATGGCCGCGTCGCTGTGTTGGTTGCAGCTCGACGACCAAGGCGACTCACCTGATGGACTATGGGGGAAGTGGGGCTGGCCGCCTGCGGAGCCCGGGTCAAGGCAGGCACTAGGAAAGAGAGCGGAGGGAGCAGCCCCAGAGCTGGGAGAACCAACCAGTTGACCAGGTAGGTGCGCGAGGTCGGCGAAGGGGGTGAAGAGGAGGGGCCTGAGCAGGCCCTGGTGGTCCAGAGCAAGCTAGAGCAGCCCTCAGCATGCGCAGGTGAGGTGAGGTGATCGGGGAGCGGTGCGGGTACTCACACGAGCGGCCAACAACAAATGGCAAGCAGTTTGGGGGGGATAGTGATAGGGAGGGAAAGCCCCCCGCAGAAGCAGCGGCGAAAAGCCGAATGCTGCAGGGACTCTCAGCCACACCTTACACCCCAGCACAGAGTCAGATCGACTCGTCAGACTGCTCGACCTCAGCCTGTGCTGACTTACCGGATGATGGTCGCTCTGCACCGTCTCCACCGGCCTCTGCACTCAACACTTCAAGCACCCGAGCCGATAAGCCGATGAACCTCGGGCAGAGCTGGACAGGGCAAAGCGCAGCCCTTATCACCGCTACCTCGGCCTTCAGCTCACCGCGGTGCCTGGCTTTGACGCCGGCTCTCAGCCCTCTCAACCCCGGTTCCTGCTCACGGCTCACTTCCTCACCACTCGCTGCCTCGCCGCCTTGCCACGCCTCCCTGACGACACCACGCACAGTCTCTGTTTAGTGGGGCGCGGCCAAAAAAGGAAAGTCCAGCTAGACGTGCCATTGGGAGTGGGCCCTTGAGTACCTCACCAGACATGTGCTGAGATCACTGAATGCAGATGATATCACACTATAGCTGCGGTAACCCCAGATTAGCCTCAACCACATATTAAGAGAGTTCCTAGTTTTTAGAGAATTGTCAGGGGTCAGAATTAACTGGGAGAAATACCAGATGTTCCCACTTACTGCTGCGGCTCAACCTTATCCCATGGATTACCCTATTGAGTAATGCCCTGACGAAGTGAAGTATTTGTGGATAAATATCTCCACAGCTGCTCCGAGCATCTTATGGAAAAGCATTAGAGCGCATTACAGAATTGGTCTCTAGATGGCTCGCCATGCCCTTGTCCCTCACAGGGAGAATATCCCTGATGAAAATGGTCATACTACCTAAACTGTTATACTTTTTTAAATAATATCCCTTTTGTTCTGGGACACATCTTCTTTAAGGCTTTGAAAACCAGAATGATACGGCTTGCTTGGGGTGGTAAACAACCTTGACTGAATTGGGAGATCCTGACCTTGGCTTCGTGCAAGGGGATTTGAGGCCCCCGATTTTTAAATTTACTATCTTAGCACACAGGCGCATTACACTACGTATTGATTTACCCCCCTCCATATATGCCACACCGAAAACGTACTAACCGACACGTACCCGTCATTTTCCAACCAAATCGTACACCCGCCAACTGAATGAACAAGTACGATGCAAATCATGTAATTTCCAACCAAATCGTTCGGAAAAAATATTGAAGGCCGGAAAGGAGCCTGACGCGATAGACTCGTACACAAACGACTCCCTGTAGCCAAGCATCACACACGACACGACAGACTCGGACGCGACCGATGCCACATAGTCCAGCATTAACACAAACCATCAGACACGTACGGGAATGATTCTACACAGCCTGGCACATACACGACGCAACAGACTCCGTCTCGTCTCCCTTGAACACATTATGGTGCAATTCAGAGCTTAAATACGCTTCGTCCGAATGCTGCAAGGTGTTGGAACTTTTGCACTGCATGACGCGTATTAAATACGCATCGTACTTGCGTATCTGGAAATGTGTTGGTTGGAGCCTCCGTACGACGCGTACTCCGTGTTTCCTGAGCCTGTTAGGTACTGACATAGAGCATGAATCAGATCCGACGATTCGGTCGGAATTTGACTGGAATTCGCATCGTACTTGCATGTTAGGAGAGAAAAGCTCCGGATACAATTTGGTTGTCTGGGAAACCTCTAAATAGCTTTAGGAAGGTATTTTTTCCTGAATCAGAATCTACCCCTTAGTGGTTGAATAATACTACATGCAGCCTCCACCACTGTCTAGATTCATAGCCACACAGGCGAAAGCAAGATATACTAGTTCCACTACGGTGGCATGCAATGTCACAGCAGGGCAAAAAATTGTGAAAAGATTGGACATTGCAATGATAAACTTGCCCCTCCTACTGGTGGCTTGCCACCCCTACCTAGAAGTAACCCAGGAATTAAGAAGTTGATAATCAATCAAGGGCCACGGAGCTTAGAGACACCACTTTACGGTCAGGACTCAGTCCAAGGGAAGCTACCAGCGAGGGCCAGGGAAAGTCCAGGTGCAACTGGTCGGCTGGTTTCTTCAGGGAGGTGGGCTACTTGCTGCTTTTGTGTCCCTGTAGCTTAACAGGAGGCTATCCAACTAGCCCTTGGAGTCTACTCTTTTGCACTGGGATTAAGTGAGAGCAGATCCAGACCTTGGGGTTCTCACCACAGATTACTTTCTGAAGTCCAAACGGTTTCAGCAGGTGAAGCCCTTCTTCTGGCCTCCTCAGGCCCAGCAGTGTTCTAAACAATGTATTTTGGGTTGCCACTTGTATGCTTGGTACTAACTTTTGGGTGGAGGAAACTCCATGCCCAATTGGGAAGAAGTTCCCAGGATAACCCTATCCGCTTTGACATAACTTGCTGGATGTTTGGCCCAAAACATTCAAACAGTCCCAATAATGTAGAATCTTTCTTCCTGTGATCAAAGCTCTTTAAATAATCCTAATGTGTGGCCAGGGAAAAGGGGAACTCCCCCAGTAAAACAGTTATAGAACCGCCCGTCCCTCCCTTGGGATTGGTGCCACTCCGGTTGCTTGTACAATGTGAGAGGCAAGTGGTCACATCTCCCAAACCACACTTCCTCCCAACTAAGTTCCTTTTGTTCCCTTTCCTGGGAGCCATTCACTCCTCACAGCAGATTGCCAGGTGATAGTTGGCATTTACTCTAAAAAGACCACTAGAGACTAGGCAGTAAAATGCCAACATTTCTAAAAATAGTAGCAATTTCAAAATAGTAATATAACATCCAACTTGACCATCAGATTGTTTTTTACATTTCTATTATATTGAGTCCTTGAATGATGTTTCTAGCTATTCCAAAACCTACGTTATGTATTTTAAGGTGCTATAATGTAACATATTGCCTTCTATGAGATAGCCAGCCCTGCCACGACTTTGACTTTGGAGATGTTTCATTGCCAAGACATTCAAACATGTTATGTTATGTTATGTTAAGGGGGGATTTATAAAGTGCACAGCTACTCAGAGAGTGTCCCGGCGCTGAGACAAAAGAAAGATGCAGAGTCACAATAGGAAGAAAAGACATTGACCATAAAAGTAGAGTGATCAGCCTGCTTGTTGGAACAGCCAGGTTTTCAGTTTCTTAATAAAAGCCAGAATATTCGTAGTTTGCCTAAGCGGTAGAGGGAGGTTATTCCAGGATCTGGCCACCAGAACGTGAAAGGAACAGCCCCACAGTGGGCTTTAAAACTTTTAGGAGTTGCCATCAGGTGTTAGTGAGCAGACCCAAGGGGTCTGCCGGGAGTATAGAATGAAATTCTTTTACTGGTGTAGAGTGCCCCCATACAATGCAGAGCTTTGAAGGCCAGAACCAGAGCTTTGAAGAGTATTCTGCAGCGAATTGGTTACCGGTGCAGTGTCTTCAGGTGATGGCAGATCCGGTCTCTAGGACCGAGGCTTAGGACTGCCCTCGCTACCGCATTCTGCACAACTTCCAATCTGCTGAGCAGGAACTCCTGAAGGCCTAGATAAAGGATGTTGGCATAATCAAGCCTGGAGGTGATGAGAGCCTGTACCACTGTCTTCCTATTAGAAAGAGGTAGCAAGAATAGAAACCTGCAAAGCATCTTCAGAAGGCCAAAACAAGTGCCTACAACCGACTGTACTTGTGATTTCATGGATAGAGTCTCATCCAACTTTACACCCAAGTTCTTTACGATCTTAACTGGTGTTTGAGGAGGGGACATATCTCGAGGCCACCATTGTTTTCAGACATCCAGAGGGAGGGTGCCGAAAAAGATGATTTCAAACTTCTCTGAATTGCATTTGAGATGGTTCAGTTGGAACCAAGCAAAAACATCTCTCAGGCACTTATTAATCTTCTCCCCATTAAACCCATCTTGCACGTAAACAGCAGTTGGGTGTCGTCGGCATATGATATAATTACAGCCTCGCCGACTTCCAACAGTGAGGCCAAGGTGGCCATATACAGATTAAAGAGCACAGGGCTCAAAATGGATCCCTGAGGCACACCCACACTCAGTGGAGGTAGACCAGCTGAGAATGGGGGTGACCACACCTCTTGCTGTCTTGCCTCCAAAAAGGAAGACACCCACATTAACACCGTGCCCCCAAACCCACACCCCTGCACTCTCCGTAGTAGGTGATCATGGGGCATGGTGTCGAATGCTGCAGAGAGGTCAAGTAAAACCAACACCGCTTTGCCGCCTTCATCAAGTGTCTCCTTAATGGAATCTGAAATCTCCAGCAATGCTGTCTCAGTGCTAAGGTTCTGACGAAAGCCAGATTGGCTTGAATGGAACAGATTATTAGTTTCAGCAAAATTGCTGCTTACTGAGTGGACATATTTCTCGATTGTCTCAGCAAAAAAGGACAACAGAGAGATAGGTCCATAATTGGTAAGAATAGTGGGATCAGCAGTCGTTTTTTTAAATAAAAGAATAATTTTAGGGCTCTTCCAGACGGCCGGAACCTGACCGCTCAGAAGTGACGCGTTCCTCACCCTGTTTGCTGTTGGATTCAAAATAAGAGCACACGCCCAATTTTGGACATACCATGCACCATGGTCAATGGGCATTTAAGGCCTACCCTAGGAGTACCTTGCCAGAATTCAAAAGGAAGGTTTGGCCTGGCACAATATGTATTTTGATAAGGCTAAATTTACAGTTTCTAAACTGAACACTGAGGGGCTGATTCACAAAGGTAAATTACACTTTTGAGTATTTTTACACTTTGAAGTAAGTTTACTACTTCCAATATTTAGATCCTCCACACGTACTACAAAAGTGTAAGCTACATGTCTCAACCCCCTAGAATAATGATATTGGATTGCTCTTGGGTGAGTAGGTGATATCCCTCCCATGACTCACACTAAACTCCTCCCTAATCCTATCCCCTTTGATAGTAACTGTGCCCCTATTCCCACCCACTCCCTCCAGTTCATCCCACATTTACTACTACAAAACACACTTACATGTCCGGAGACTATGCAGTTGAGCTGGAGAACTCCATACATAAGTATAGGCAGTGCAGATTCATTACTCTCTGTATTTAGGTTGTGAATTGCAATTTGTATTATGCTTTGTAGTTCTACAAAACATACTACAAAGGGCAGTTTGAGAATCAGGCCCTAAAAATGCAGGAGTAGACATGAGGAAATGCTTCACTATGTCACTAAGTGGTAGCACACTAGCTTTTGCAGTTCCCAAGTGACATTTAACTTACAGACCCTGGGTACAAAGTGTACCATATACTTGGGATTTATAAGTACATTAAATATGTCAATCAGGAATTAGCCAATTGTGCACCTATTTTAGAGGTTGGAGTACCTGCAGGGGGGGCCTGGTTAGTGGGGCTCCAGTGCAACAACCAGCATCATGAGTCCAATAATTCAGGGGAGTAGGAATCATGCAGAAAAGCCTTTTGCATTGTCCTCACTTTTGCTGCAAACCTACAAGTTGCACCATATGACAATATAATAACCATCACAAGCCAGCTACCTCTCTCATCCTTTTGGTGAATTTATGTTTGTTTTTAACCATGTAAATTGCTCCACTATCTTTGGCTATGTTTGTGCTCCGGGAATACCATAAAAACACATATATACAAAGATTTAAAAATGTATATAGGGCTGAGTGGCTTCTTCCAAGAGTGCATGGAAATGAGTGATACTGCCCGTCCACTGCATTATTAGTTTTGGCTCTCAGGGTTTGAGTTCTGTTCTACACATTCCACCTGTATCTCAGGGTTTGAGTTCTGTTCTACAAATTACACCTGGATATGTTGAGCACAGGTTATTGCCTGTCCCCTGTATGGTGCATGTGTCCAATCCCATTGTCTAAAAAAAGAAGTCTAAGAAAAGGATTGTTTTCTCTTTCTTTGCATTCTATAATGGTGATTCTAGAAGAAAGTAATAATGTTTTTCAACTTCAATTGAGGAGACACATGCTAGGGCTACAATTCTTGATTTAAAAGACAAATGTATTACTGTTAGAGGAGCAAGTACTTAAGGAGGATTTTGAGGAATGTTTTAATAAAGCTTGACTAAAAATAAAAAACCATCATACTATTTCTGAGAGAGAATATATTTTAAAGAATGATATGGTTATTGCTGGCCCAAATGTATACATTTTGTTGGGTGAGAGTGCATAAATGAGTTAAATATTAGTATTTTGGTGGTGGCCAAGTGTATGTCTTGGTAAATGGTGGTGGACAGTATTCAAATGTGCTGTTCATTAGATAGTGGACTGTGTTATGGTTAGTGATTTGTTTGAACTATAATCCATTTCTCATTGCTTTCATTATCACATCGAATGAAGGTCTTTTTGTGTGAGTTATGTGGTCAGGAATATCTATCTCTTGTCTATGTCAATGTCTTTTTTGTTCTAGTAATTAATCTCTTTAAATTTGGAATAGAGGACAACTGTCCCTGTCTTCTTTATGAACAGTAAAACTATAGAGATCTATTCACCAAAGTTATATTGGAATATTTTAGGCAGTACTACTTCAGGTATTCCAAAATATAAATCACAGTTCTCTGCCAGAGATCTTCACCTTTGCTTCTCCTATCTTTGTTATATAGAAATCTATGCACAAGTTGCAGAGATCTCCCCACATAGTTTATGACATAATATTGATCATCACAATATCTAAATAACAAAATGTCTCCAAAAAGTATAGCTGACCAATATATAGTCACCCTATACACAAAATGGAAAATAAAAATAACAAGATCCAAAATAAGATGTAGACAATAACAAAAAAATCAGAATCAATATTATTGATTATATTAAAATAGATCAAATACATTTAAAAACTCAGGTGGCTCCCGTGCAGATAAAAGTGGTGGAGGTGTTTTGGGGTGGGGGGGACTCGAGTGCAAGGCAAGTGTTTTACTCTGTAAATCATTGTTCGACAACTGTGATGGTGATTGGTCTTCCGAGTTCGCTCTCTATTGACTTGACCGCTGCTTCTTTAATTTCTTAAGTGAGTCCTCACCTTGTTGCAGGTTGATGAAGAATTGCTGATTTCCCTGATGAGTGACTCAGAGCCAGGGCGGGTACATTATTGCATAATCTATTTGTGCCTTGAGTAGTTCCTTCTTGACTGATATACATTTCTTCCTGGCTTCTTGGACTGTGAGCATGAAACAGGGTATAAAGCAATACTGTGCCCCTCGTACACAAGTTGCGGTTTTGTCCTTGCCATCCACAATGTTGTGTCCCGGTCCTTGTAACTGAGTAGCTTGGCTACTATAGGCCTTTCTGGTGCTCCCGGCAGTGGTCTGGACCCTAATGAGTGATACGCTCTTTCTACAACTAGTTGGGCACAGAATGCGTCAGTGTCGAAGATCTTGCAAAGTAGTCGCTCAACATATTCTTCCATTTTGCCGGTGTATGGGCTTTCCGGCACTTCCTGGATGCGTATGGTGTTGCGCCTTGAGCACGCCTCAAGTTTTTCATTCTTGGCGGCAATGACCTTTAGCAGGCAGTCCATTCGTGACAGCTGCGAGTTCCAGCCTGTTGCGGTGTCCTCCAGATTGGAAATTCGTTGCCCTGCTTCCCCAATGCTAGCATCATGCTTCTCCAGTTTTTGGGCCATGAAATCTATCTTATTGCACATGGTGTCCATTTTGGTCTCTATTGAAGTGAGTCTGTGCTTCATGATAAAGAGGTGCACTGTTAGGTCATCTTCTGCAGGCTGCAAGGCTTCATTTGGTCGATTAGTTGGCTGCTGCTCGCACTAGCTCTGGCCCGGGGTGTCTTCTGGGGCTCAAATGGAAGTTTAGTCTGTTTTATTTCTGTCCTGCCCATCTTGCCCAGCTGTTGTGCTTGGTTATTGCTTCCTCCGGACTAAGTAGCACAGTGTCTGCAGTGTTCACCTCTGACGTAGGGTCAAATTGGTTGCGCTGACCAGTTCCCCTGGCGCCTGGGAGTTGTTAGCGTCGTATGTTGGTGACGGGTAACTGCGAGTGAGTGTCACCTAAGTAGCTTGTTTAGTCCGACCAGTTGTGTGGTATGTAAATTATTGGATCATCTGTTCTGCTCTACCACCCACAATGATCCATACTTAAGCCTGAGAAGCCGGCTGATAGGTGTGAATCCTACAGACCGCTTTCCATGATAAACTGCAAGGTGAAAATATTAGCTAAAGTACTTTCCAACCACTTGAGCCCCCTCATGGGTGCAATAGTCATGCCAGACTAAGCGGGCTTTGTGCCAGTATGGGCCATCTTCCACAATATAAGAACCCTATTCACCGTAATGCAAGATATAGATAGAGGATGGGCATGCCACAGAGCTTTCTGTCTTGGATACAACTGCTATAACAAAAACCACGGGCCAGAGTAGTGGTGAACGGTGCCAACTCCCCCATTCAACTTCGCAAGAGGTATGCAACAGGGACGCCCACTGTCACTGTTATTATTTTCCTTAGCTATCGAACCACTAGCGGCTAAGCTCTGGAAGTGCCATTGGGAGGGGGCCCTTGAGTACCTCACCAGACATGTGCTGAGGTCACTGAATGCAGATGATATCACAGTATATCTGCGGTAACCCCAGATTAGCCTCAACCACATATTAAGAGAGTTCCTAGTTTTTAGAGAATTGTCAGGGGTCAGAATTTACTGGGAGAAATACCAGATGTTCCCACTTACCGCTGCGCCTCAACCTTATCCCATGGATTACCCTATTGAGTAATGCCCTAACGAAGTGAAGTATTTGTGGATAAATATCTCGACAGCTGCTCGGAGCATATTATGGAAAAGCATTAGAGCGCATTACAGAATTGGTCTCTAGATGGCTCGCCATGCCCTTGTCCCTCACAGGGAGAATATCCCTGATGAAAATGGTCATACTACCTAAACTGCTATACTTTTTTAAATAATATCCCTCTTGTTCTGGGACACATCTTCTTTAAGGCTTTGAAAACCAGAATGATACGGCTTGCTTGGGGTGGTAAACAACCTTGACTGAATTGGGAGATCCTGACCATGGCTTCATGCAAGGGGATTTGAGGCCCCCGATTTTTAACTGTACTATCTTAGCACACAGGCGCATTACACTACGTATTGATTTACCCCCCTCCATATATGCCACACCGAAAACGTACTAACCGACACGTACCCGTCATTTTCCAACCAAATCGTACACCCGCCAACTGAATGAACAAGTACGATGCAAATCATGTAATTTCCAACCAAATCGTTCGGAAAAAATATTGAAGGCCGGAAAGGAGCCTGACGCGATAGACTCGTACACAAACGACTCCATGTAGCCAAGCATCACACATGACACGACAGACTCGGACGCGACCGATGCCACATAGTCCAGCATTAACACAAACCATCAGACAAATACGGGAATGATTCTACACAGCCTGGCACATACACGACGCAACAGACTCCGTCTCGTCTCCCTTGAACACATTATGGTGCAATTCAGAGCTTAAATACGCTTCGTCCGAATGCTGCAAGGTGCTGGAACTTTTGCACTGCATGACGCGTATTAAATACGCATCGTACTTGCGTATCTGGAAATGTGTTGGTTGGAGCCTCCGTACGACGCGTACTCCGTGTTTCCTGAGCCTGTTAGGTACTGACATAGAGCATGAATCAGATCCAACGATTCGGTCGGAATTTGACTGGAATTCGCATCGTACTTGCATGTTAGGGGAGAAAAGCTCTGGATACAATTTGGTTGTCTGGGAAACCTCTAAATAGCTTTAGGAAGGTATTTTTTCCTGAATCAGAATCTACCCCTTAGTGGTTGAACAATACTACATGCAGCCTCCACCACTGTCTAGATTCATAGCCACACAGGCGAAAGCAAGATATACTAGTTCCACTACGGTGGCATGCAATGTCACAGCATGGCAAAAAATTGTGAAAGGTTGGACATTGCAATGATAAACTTGCCCCTCCTACTGGTGGCTTGCCACCCCTACCTAGAAGTAACCCAGGAATTAAGAAGTTGCTAACTATCAGGAAAAAATGGCATTGGGAAATGGGGTGACCTTTATGTAAATGGGGTTTTCCATACTAAAGTTCAGTTTTTTACAAACAGGGACCCCGTGGCGATGGACCTATTTATGTATGTCAGACTGAGGCATAGTGTGAGGGCAGCCACTCTAGACTTCCCCAATGAACCACCTACACTAATCCCACTACACTGCTTATTACATAGCACAGACCCCATACATGTTGTATCTCTTATATACCATAGCACGCAGACAACCACTGGAACGGCATGGGGGACAGCTCGAATATAATGGGCGGAGGAACTGGGCGAGCCCCTTCGTGACGACAATTGGAGGTATTGCTGTCAACAAACTGGAAATGTATCTGCGAGCAACCAGCTGGATAGCATACATTTTAAATATCTTCTTTGATTATACTACACCCCTGTTAAAATGTTAAAAATCAAACTACATGACAATGATGCTTGTGACCAATGGGGACAGGAAGCATGTTGCAGGGGAATGCCCGGGTGTCAAACCTTACCGGAGCCAGGTCTTTGCACCCTTGATATGATATGATATGATATGATACATGGGATTTGCAGAGCGCACTTTCACCTATGGTTTCTTGGTGCTGGAGTGGGAGGGCTGAGAGGTACAGAGCCCAGCAAAACTAGTCGTGAGCTAACGAGAAGAGCCAAGTTGTAAGTGATTTTCTGAAGTGAGCGTGGGATGGAAGAAGGCAGAGTGGTAGGGGGAGGGAGTTCCAAAGGAGTGGAGCCTGGGTAGAGAATCTCAGGCCTCCATGGTTCTTACGTCTGAAGGAACGGGGGTAAGTAGAATGGAGTCAGAGGAGCGTAAAGGTCGGTGGGGAACATAGCGGTGTAAGAGAGAGGAGATGAAAGAAGGTCCCTGAGAGGGGAGGGCTTTGTGAATCAGGCAGCCAAGTTTGAAGAGGCTGCTCTGGGCCACTGGGAGCCAATGAAGGTTCCTAAGGAGAGGCTTGGTGTGACTAGATCTTGGTTGGCCATAAATCAGCCTGGCTGCCTGGTTCTGGATGAGTTGGAGGCATTGGGATTGATATGCAGGAATGCCCACGTATAGGGAATTCGCATAGTCGATGCAAGACATAACTAGTCCCAGAGTGACCTGAACAAGAGCTTCATGGGAAAGGAGTTTGCTAGTTTTCCGAATGCGACGCAGATGGAAGAAGCAGACGGATACTACTGAGTTGATTTGAGCCCTCATAGAGAGGTCCTTGCTAATGGTGATACCTAAGCTCTTGACCGAGTCAACAGGGGAAGGAGAGGGACCAAGTGAGAGGGGCCAAAAGGTGGGGTTCCAGGGGTTGCCTTGGGGCCCAGTGAGGACTAACTCGGTCTTGTCGTGGGTTACGTTTAAGCTGATTTGAGTTCATCCAGGAACTAATGAGGGTCATGATGGAGTGGACGTTTTGGATGGAAGAAGGGGAGGGGTCGATGTTAAAGATGAGCTGAAGATCGTCAGCATAATTGAAGATGGTCACGGATTTTTGCGGAAGCTGCGAGATAAGCGAACGAATGTATAGGTTGAAGAGAAGTGGTGAGAGAGAAGAGCCCTGCGGGACTCCACAGGTGAGACGCTTTCCCACCGAAGAGAAGGGGGGAAGGGAAACTGCCTGGACTCGGTCTTGAAGAAAGGAGGTGATCCATCTCAGTGGTAGCCCCCGGATGCCGGAGTGTACGACACGTTCGAGGAGGATGGTATGGTCGACAGTGTTGAATGCCGCCGACAGATCCAGGAGCACCAATGCCTGAGAGATGTTCTGGTCCGCCCCTTTCTTAGCTCCTCGTGGACGGCCAGTGCAATAGATTCAGTGGAATGCTGAGGCCTGAAACCAGCTTGGTTAGGATCAAGGAAGTGGATGGATTCAATGAAGGTGCTCAGACAGTTAGCCACAAAGGCCTCCAGGACTTTACCCATATAGGGGAGGAGGGACATTGGGCGGAAGTTAGAGAGGGTGCCGGGGTCAGCTCCCGTTTTTTTAAGGATGGGTGAGACCACAGCTGTTTTGAAGGAGAAAGGAACCACCCCAGAGGAGAGGGAGTTGTTCAAAAGAGAAAGGGGGGCATAGGAATGTTAAGGAAGATCTCCCGACTGATATGGGGGGGGGGCAGCTGTCCTGGGGGGAACCAGACTTGATTTTCCTAAGAAGAGAGAACATTTCTTCCGTGAGCGTGGGGAACTTGAGATACTGGGCGGGGTTGGGAGAAGCCACAGTGATAACAGGTAGGGCGACAGCTGTGGGGATGCTAGTTTTGATTGTGATGATCTTCTCAATAAAGTAGCTATTGAGGGAGTCACAGAGGGATTGGGATGGGAGGGATTTAGCAGTGACACGATCAGGTTTTACCAGCTCATCCACGATGGAAAAAATGGTTTTAGATTTACAATTTGAACTCAGTATTTTTGCAGAGAAATATACAGATTTGTCCGAGAGAATAGCTGCTTTATAGTCCTGTAGGGCCGCAAGGAAGGAAGCTTTCTTAAGGGGGCAGTAGTGAAGCCTCCCCTTGCGCTCTAATTGGCGCAATGCAAGTTTCTTGTCCTTGAGGTCTTGTGTAAACCAGAGTTGGGCATCATAGGGTCTCTTTCTTTTGAGGGCTTTCAGGGGGGCAAAGTTATCTCTCGCCTAGGTCAGCCAGGAGTCGAGAGCTTCAGCCTGCACATGAGGTGAATATTGTATGTCAGTAAGATTAGGAAAGGTGTGGAGGGTGGAAGTGAGGTTCGTGTAGAGGGAGGAAATGTCTACACGTTTCCAGTTTCTGACCATGATGGGGGCAGCTGTGTGGGTTATGGTCACAGTCGGCTGGATGATGGAAAGGGAAACAAAGTAATGGTCGGACCAGGCACAGGGGGAGACTCTGAGATTGAGGATGTCCAGGTTTAGACTCCAGACCTGGTCCATGGTATGCCCTTTAATGTGGGTGGCCACTTTGATTTTTTTCTGAAAAGTTCTGCCCATTGAGTAAGTTCGTAAATTGTTTGGAGCAGGGGTTCTTGTGTAGGTCATGTGGCCAGTAATTAAAATCCCCTATGATGAGGAGTTTGGCGTGATTGACCGTCAATTCTGCAGCCAAGTTACTAAAGAACTGGATAAAATTTGACGAAGGGCTAGGTGGCCTGTAACATATTACACATGTAAGTGGGAAGTGCTTCGAGTTCAGTGTAACTGCTAAAATGTCAGCCAAAGGGGTATAGGGAATCGTTAGGGAGGTGAAGATGTGTGAGTGGGAGATAATTGTGGCGACTCCCCTCCCTATCTTCCCATCAGGTCTGTTTGCCTGGAGTATATAGTAATTGTCAGGTAGCGCAGCCAGGATGTCTGGCATGGACTCGGACGAAAGCTATGTTTCAGATAGAAACAGGATGTCGAGTCTGATGGTGTCTAGCAGGTGGAAAATCTCTAGCTGGTGCCTGACTAGCGAGCGAGTGTTTAAGTACCAGATGGAAAGTTTGGTAAGGGTTGGCTTGGGATGGATGAGGGGGATGGAGGTCTGAAGGGTGCTGAGATGTGTCGGGGGGATGGGAGGGGATGGACCAAGCGGGGGTGCAGGCGAATTAGGAAAGTAGGGACCGAATCCCAGTGTTGTGTAGTCTGCTAAGGAGCTCAGAACTGATGGGCCAATTACCTTGGAGGGTTGTAAGCTCTGTTGAGGAGTAAGAGAGAACAAGTTGGGCAGGGGGTATGGCCCTAGGCCCTGGCCGGCCGCGGACGGGCACAGACGGGCTTACCTTTGGCGCTCCTTCGGCGTGCCAGCGGCGCGTCCGCTGCGCGATGGAAAGCACATTGCTATTTCAGGGTAGCGGCATGGCCTGATCGCGGTGCTCCGTCCCCAACTATGCTGGAAGAGAGACTGTCGTCCTGCGTGAGCCTGCACCCTCCACAACAATCAGGAGAGCCCCGTGGTGGACCGGGGTGCAGGCGGACTGCGCAGGAGGCTGAGGGGTGCCCAGAACGAGGAGGAAGTGCAAAGTAGCAATGAGGTAAATAAAATACAATTTTAAAAATGATCACCAGAAAACACGTAATTTAAAAGTGAAGGGCTGGGTGTCAGGGGAGCTCACTGGGAGACTGCTAAGCAAAAGCGCCCGAGCCTTATGCCTCTAACCAGCTTCCCACAACGTACCTCCAGCGCACTGCCACCCTTAGGACAGATGACTCTGATGCTGCTAACAGAATTGCCCGTAGTTGCCCTATTGGGATGCACAAAGTCCTCCCCCATCATAATAAACGATATGTGGTACTGGGGTTATTACTGGCCAAGCACAGGGTGGCATGTAGATGGGTTAGAGGGTGGGCACCTCAATGTAAAGATTGGAGTTGAGACCTTTTTATTGGCAGGAACAGAGATTAACCTATGCGGAGCTACTTCCAGCCTCCTCTATGCCAAAAGACATTTGGAACCCCCTGCGAGGGTATCTGACAACTCATACAGGTGTGCTGGACAGACAGGACGACACCCCTCTTCTCTCCCCCCCTACTGGACAGGAGTAAGAACTCCCACCAAGAGTCCCAAAGGGGCATGAGTACAGTGGGAAACCTATGCCACACGTAGGACACCACTTGAGATCCAGGAAACCAAACCCAAGTTAAAAGGTACAGACTATTAGATACATAAGAACACACAACTCATTAGCTTATCATCTTAATTATAGTGCTAGATTTCAAAATGTATAGGATTGAAACTGTTGTAATACGAGTGTCGCTTATCAAATAACATTGAGGTATCACTGATGTGCTGATGATGTTGTACGTCTGTATTGTTTAAAAAATGACAATAAATAAAAAAAATATGTAAATTTAAAAAAAGGCAAGTGTTTTTTGAAACGTACATTTTCCTCATTGTCGTCTCTCAACTCTCCCCACCCTTCTCCCCTCCGCTTTTATCTGCACAGGCTGCCCCTGTTATTAAATAATAATTAAGACACCATTTATAATTGTTTTGGAAGCCCATAAATTTACCAAACACAAATAAATACATTTACAATGTATACATATCATCCAATAATTAAATATTATAACATAATAAGATGTTACAAATATAAACAATTATACACATTAAAATAACAGAAAACATTATATAACAATTATAAAAAAGACATTCACTACTAAAATAATATTACAAGTATCATGCATTTAAAATAATATTATTCAACAAACACACACATATATATAACACCTAACCATAGACTGTAATTAGCACCCACCAAATAAGGAGTAATCTGATGAAAAAAATCTAACTACAAACAAAGTAACCAATAAACTTAATTGTAAAGCAAAGTAACAAATGAAGCTCTTTAACTAATTAATCTGACACTATAACAAAGAGCAGAAAAGGCAGACACATTTTGGGCCAAAAATTATACACTTTCAAGAAAGCAACAATATTCCAGATTCCAGAGAATAATCCCTGCAACGACTCTTACCAAAATCAACCAGTGACCTGTAAAAGTAGGTAATATAACCCAACCAACTAGAAAGTACCCTAGTATAAGAGTTTACCATTTAATTTGTATATAAACAACTAAAATCTGTTACATCTCCATACTTTAGGTTACATTTAATTAAAACGAAGAATGCTGTTCTACTGACAAATAACCCCCAACTTATGGAATGTCAAATTAAACAAAAACATATTAAAATTAGGTAAATGTAATACAATTTTAAACAAACAACAACCCCTTAACTTTAAAAATTAGAACTTACACCCAAACATCTTAGAAGCTATGCAGAACTCAATTTTAAACATTTTCTACTAACAGGGAAAGAAGCCCCAACTGAACCATCTCTCCAGCAAAACAAAACAGAAGAAAATGGATTGATATAATGTAAAAATTAAAAGTGCATTTTAAAATGGTAAAAATAAAGACAACTATATTTTTTAACAAAAAGAAATACATGGTTATCTCTAGGTTTTTCACATAAAATGGCAGAGAGGGATATTTACATCGATAAACAGTCTAAATATCGAGTTTTTTATTTTGACCTTCAAGAATATCGAGTTGGAAATATCGCAGGGACAGAATATCGAAATCAAGAATTTCGACCACCAGAATATTGACCTGAATATAAGAAATATTGTTTTTGTTAAAATCGAAGTTAGTAATATCGATAGCAAAAATATTGATGTTACTAATATCGATATTAATATTAGTGTTAGCTATTTTATTATGTATTTTATGTTTGTTTTTATAATTTTTGTTAATTATTGTACTAGTTTTAGAATATAAGTATTACATTTTTAGAAGTTAGTAATAATTTTCTTAAGTAAATTATGCATTTTAGTACTGTAGCGGGTTGTGGGTTTATAGGGGAATAGGGTGAGAAGTAATTTATTTATAATTAATTAATTATTTAATTTTTATTTATTGTCATTGAAAATTATTTTTATGTTAATTAATTTTATTAATTGATTAATTGGTAATTATATTAGGTGTATTAATTTATTATTAAAGTGTGTTGTGAGGTTATAGGGTACTGGGGTGGCAAGTAATTTAATTGTAATTAAGTATTTATTTATTTTAGTGTTGAGTATTGATAATTCATGTATTGTTAATTAATTATTAATTAGTAATCACTTTTTAATAATGACATTTTGGGGGAAATAATTTATTTTTCATTAATTATTAATTGGTACTTACATTTTAATAATTATAATGTATTGGTATTTATCAATCATTTATTGTTAATTGATTATTAATTGCTAAATGTGTTTTAATAATTATTGTTTTTTGGTATTGACATTTTTTTAATTTCATTATTATTTGGTAATACATTTTAATAATTATTATGTAATTTTATTTATCATCAATGTAATTGTAAATCAATTATTAATTGGTAAATATTTTAAGTAGGTATTTATTGGTATTGTAATTTAATAATAATTATTATTTTTTTAAATACATATTTTAAATACATATTTTAATGATTAGTAAGTTATTTTTCCAACACTTTCCCTACTGTTGTATTTTCTGGAGTTGGAATAGTAATTTTAATCCCTATGCTTTCCAACACTTTTCCTACTGTTGCGCCCTCTGGAGTTGGAATAGTAATTGTTACCCCTACGCTATCCAACACTTTCCCTACTGTTGCACCCTCTGGAGTTGGAATAGTAATTTTTATCCCTACGCTATCCAATATTTACTGTTTTAGTTAATGTAGTGTATAATTTATTTAACATTTTGTTTTTTATAATTTGTTATATATAGTTGTGATATTTTTTTTATATTATTGTTGTATGTGTATATATCTATTTATAATATATATATTTATACATTAGTATAATATTTCATTGCAAATATTATTAAGAATATATATTATATTTTATATGTATATGTTGATTATTTTTTAAATGGTATATATTACTTATGATTTTAAACATATTTTTAACTATTTCTATTTTAATTATATGTATGATTTATTTAATTTTATCTTATTGTCTAACATTTAAAAAAAAACAATATTTTTAACAACAATATTTTTGGGAGAAATATTTTTTTTCAGATTTATTTTACTTACTGATATTCTTGACATCGATATTCCGTCTCCGATATTTTTGACGTCGATATGTCAGAGATTCATTTACATCACCTGCCATAATGGCTATCACACATAGGATACACAGACAACCAGCAGAACACAAGTACTGAGAATATAATTATATTGTTATTAACAATAGAGAATACAACCAGTCCACATATTAAACTGAGATAGAAGTACAGCAGATTTTGCAAGATCTCACTAGCACCCAAGAAGCCACAAGAACATTCAAAAATATATATACTCCCTCAAGTTCCTAAGCCCATTTCAGGGCAACTCCCAGAAATTCCTAATTTAAAAATGTTAATAGGACACACAGGAAAAGCCACAAATCAAACCTTTGCTGCTCCTAAGAGTTAACAAGACATACCCATTTCACAAAACCTAACTACAAAAGATAATAAAGAACAACAGGACACTAATAATTTATGTAGCAGAAAATAACCTACATAGATTAACCCAATGACAAACATGGATGATGAATATCACATTTAAATCATGCCCTCCACTGTTCACACAAAGATACCCCAACATGGTGAATATCATAAGAGTAATATAGCCCTAATTTACACACTCCTTCAACTGCAACTCAATACCTTTAGAAAAACATAATATATCCACCTTCACATAAAGTACACCATAAATACAATACAATCAATCCAATTAAACTTTAAAAATAAATTACGCAACACACACTACAGGAAGGCCTATTACTCTACACTACATACACTTTAACTCAACCTTACTCTATAGGACACAACCAGTACAAACTAGCACACAACTCAAAACTTATTACACCTACCCACATCCCCCCTTCCTCTAAAACCCCAAATAGTAATTTAAAATTGTACTTACTTTGTCCGTAACGCAGCATTAGAGAACGGCGACTGACAGGAACCAAAATGACTCACAATATGCATATAAAATACAGTTAGCATTAAAGAAAATGGATGCTAAATGAAAATCTAAAAAAAACTATGTTCCTCTAGGAATCAACAAGTATGTACAAATAATTATGAATAATATTAAATGTATATGTTTAAATTTTGTAAAAAACGTGTTGTTATATTAAAGAAATATAATAAACAAGTACAAAAGTATTTGTAAAACATATAATAATAAGAGCTATACAATTTGTATTAGTCCTTAATTAGAATTCCTTGCCCACCTTTATTTCCAATGGAGACTCACTTCCGGTTTTTGAAAAACATGGCTATTTTCATCTTAGTGGGCTGTTAGTGCATCTCTCCCCTCCTCCATCCGCCCAGTGCCTTGACACCTTTGGGTATAAGTGCGCTTTACAAATAATATTCTATCCAATCCTATTGATAGTACTAATTATATACTACTAACTATATATATTTATATTTGAAAATAAGCGAGGTACTTTGAAATACCAATGTATATGTGAAAAACAATTTTGTAAAATGTGTAAAACAACGAATAAACAGGTGTATATATATACAGATGTGTTGTTATAAATTGCACTAAAATATATGTCTAACTATGAAAACAAACATATAAATGTATGTCAATGTACAAAAATGTAAAAACATGCAATTCCCCCTTTTATGTAAATAAAATATGTATTAAAAATAAAGTGCATAAATTCATATGATGCAATTATCAAAACATTTGTCAATAAGGTAAATGTTAAACTAATTAAAGCTATTTTTTATGCTTAATGAACAAACATTACATACAACCCAAAACTGCACATAGTGCAAACATGTAATATTTTTTGAACTAATATACATCTACATGATAACATTTCCAATATGGGTGACATTAAAATAATAATACATACCATACTAGAAGACTCTAATTTAATATAAATATTTACATATCGAGTTAGGGCCGCTAACACACTTTTGGTACACTTCTGTCTCTTGTGAAGATTACAGCCCCTAGCTAAGATTATAACTAATTTCACCATGTATGTTTGTTGAAAAGGCTAATGCTCTCACAGTTGAGTTTAAGAGAGTGGCCATGGTCATGGACCCCAATGTTGTGTGCAGGGTAATTCAGTCAGTCAGTCAAAAATTCTTTATTCGATAAAATTAATATCATAAAAGACATGGTACAATCATTTTAAATAGCAATAAAAAAAATAAAAAAACCACTTACAATAATCACCAAAGAAATTAAAACAGTTCATTGTCATTATTAAAAAATACTGTACATTTTTAAAAAGATTTATATCACCCTGAAATTGGTACCTTTAAAATCCTTTAAAACTACAAACCTCAGTGCACACGTATATTACATAATTTGACAGAATATATTTTACACAACTTCGAATCTGTGGTAAGCTGGTGTTGTTTTTCCTTACACAAATGGCTGCCGTTAAAAAACTGGCTACAGAAAACATAATATAAGGGCTACCCAATTGCATTAAATATATTAAAGCTGGTCTAACCTGAACAAGGCCCGCCTTCTTCAAGACTGGTAACAAATATTTCCTTCTGCACTGTTCATAAAATTTACAGAACATTACAAAATGTAGGGTGTCTTGTGATGAAAAACAATCACAAGAACAAGGGTCTGCTTTATCAGGAGTACACCAAGTATGGAAGGAACCCAGGATGTAATGTATCAAATTTAGATGAAATCTTGTAAGGAGGTATCGGTGGTACCGGTTATTTACCACCGATAAATATGGTTCAGGGCCTGAGCAGCTAACCAGCCCATAATTAGCTCTTACAAGAGGTTTTCTCATCTCAATCTCCTCCCGTTCTAATTTTAAGAAATCCATTAGAGCATTTTTTGTTAGGACGATGTCTTTTTTGGTTATTGTTTCAGGGTAGTGAAACAAAGCTGGGCGGCCTATCTTCTGAAAACCCTTTTTGATATAAGTCAGCCAAGCAATATTAGCAGCCATCTCCAGATGTAAGCAATCTTTAATGATAGAGTGGTTTAAGGTAATTTCCTCGTTTAGCCAAATTTTTAACCAATATAATAGGGGTGCTATTTTAATTTGGTCTGAGATGTATTCGATCCCCACTTCAGTATGTGTAGTAAAAGTGGGGGTTGACTGGGGAACTGAGAGGAGCCCTCTTAAAAATCTATTTTCCACCAACTGGATTTTGTTAGTCGGGGTATAGCCCCATATTTGGCATCCATATGAGGCCACTGCCAAACACTTTGCTTTGTAAACCTTAATAATGGCTTCAACTGGTCTACCTCCCAATTTTTTGGCAAACCCCATGAGGCCCGAAACACTCCTGCTAAAAGCCACACTACGGCTTGTGTTTTGAGGACGCCATGTGCCCTTCTCGTCGAATACTACACCAAGATAGGGAAACGAGGAGACCCTACATACTACTTCGTTGTTACAATAAAAGCTTTTTGATTTCCCTTTATTTTTACTCCTCCCTGCAATTAGCAGCTGAGATTTTTTTGCATTTACCTTGAGATCAAGGTTGCTCATGAAGGTACCAAAGGCATTCAACAATTTCTGGAGGCCCACCCCGGTACGAGCCATGAGTACCGCGTCATCCGCGTATAGGAGAACTGGTATAACCTGTTCCCCCATACGCGGGATGTCCGGGGAAACCTCCCCCAGCTCAGTCTCAAGGGCATTTATATAGAGGGTAAACAACAGGGGTGCCAAAATGCACCCCTGTCTTACCCCTCTTTCAGATCTAAATGGCCTAGTACATCGCCCCTCAGTGTTGACTCTAGTTTTAGCGGAGAGATTCGTGTGTAAGTTTGCCAAGAAGTGTACCAAGGGCGGATCAAAACCTAACTCAAGGAGACCCATCCAAAGCTTTGACCTATTAACTAGGTCAAACGCCGAGGATAGGTCCATGAAGCCCATATATAGGTTACCCTCCTTGGCCACCGTATACTTGCTAACTAAAAGATGCAGATTCAAACATTGGTCAATGGTACCTCTATTTGACCTAAAACCGTATTGTACATTAGACAGGACCCCTTTCACCCTCAACCATTCGCTCAGTCTATGCAGGACCACCCGACCCAAGACCTTTGCAGATGAGTCAATCAAAGAAATTGGTCTATAGCAGGAGGGATCCTGTCTAGAACCTTTTTTATAGACCGGGATGATAGTTGAGGTTACCCATGATGAAGGGATACTGTCTTGATTAATGGAGTTAAAAAGGTTTGCTAAAAATTTTGACCACATACCAGGGGCAGCCTTGAACAGATCGGCGGGGGCCCCGTCCGGTCCTGGCGCCTTGTTTTTGGACATTTCCTCAATGGCTTTTGCAACCTCTGAGGCTTCAAATTTCAGTGGTGGCAAAGTGTTATAGATCCCTTCAAAGTGTGCAATCCAGACCTCATCTGTGATATTGCAATCCAGAGACGCATGGTCTGTATTTGCAAAGAGGGGTTGATTTACTGTGGCCCAGAATTTGCAGCTATCTCTCAAAACTTCGGGTGACAATAGTTTGTGCCAGGCTTCATCCCTTAAATCCCGCTTCCTATCAGCTATCGCTAGCTTATATGCCAATCTATGCTTGGTTACTAGTCCCTTATCCCTAGGGGTAACTTTAAGTGCTTTAAGAAGTGCAGCATGCGCGTTTGAACATCTTTTGTCAAACCACCTCTCTCCATGCCCGGTTTTTGGCTTTCCTTTGATGGTTAAATTATCATTTACATGTAAGCAGATGGCATTATAAGCGTTTACAATGTCAGAACCAATTGCCTCATTATCTAGACATATAGCTATCTCTGCCCTTGTCGATGCCAATAAATCCGCTGTGAAAGTGTCAGGTACCACTTTCGTCCACTTTAGTCTTCTGCCTTGGTCTTTTAGGGCAATATCACTTTGTACCCTTGGTTGAGAAGTTCTAAAGGACAAAGATCCCCCCGTTGCCAAGTCCATTAACACTGGATTATGGTCACTAAAGGTAGAGACCTCCACACAATATTTTAAGACAAAACATAACAAATAAGATGTAATAAAAACATAATCAATGATTGTACCCCTGTCCTTACCCTTGAACGTGGGGATCCTGAATTCTCCCATCCCGCAGCATGATTCATAGAGGTGCCAGTTAGCCAGGAATAGTTCCAGGTGTTCCCCCTCTTTTGTGTGTTCAAAATGGGATACCGCAGAGAACTGTGGCCCCTTGTAATCCTTGCTCCCACATTGATTCACGCAAGGGTGGATATTTAGGTCCCCCAAAAACAAAATCTCAAAAGAATATGACTTCCTACTATAACTATAGACAAATTGGTCTAATAGATCAAGATTGCTTTCTGTATCCACAGCATTATAAAAGTTTCAAAATAGTAACTTATTTGTGTCAGACACAGAGAGTTCTATCGCTAAACAGTTCTGAGTACCTGTGTCTAGCTGCTTAAGAGAGCCTTTGAGCTCCAGAGAGAACAATGACAGTAGTCCACCCTTAGCTCTACCTGCAATGCTTTGCCTAGCGGGAGTATAAAAATGACAAAAGCCATCCAATGAGAAGGAATTGTGTGGATCCCAGGTTTCTTCTAGGGATATGATGTCAAATTCAGAGATATATTCCCTCCATATCTGGTCCCCCATTTTGGCCCTTAAGCCAGCTATGTTCCAGCTTATCATTTTGCAAAGAGGATGTAATGTCACAGAATCAGTTATCAGTGGGCACGGCTTGATTAGTCAGTCGTTCTCAGAGAGGTTCGACAGTGGTGCAAAACGATTGGTCAGGGTACAACCCACTGGGTTTGGTATCTCCATATTGGAGGTGCCCTCCCCCAACAGTGTCCTCACTCTTGAGTCAGGCTGGGTATCCTTTGGGGTGTGTGTATTAGATGTTTTTGTCCCACTCACTGGGCGGGCCACCACTATTTGGGGCCTCCTTAATCTGTGGTGAGGGGGTGGGTAGAAATAACCAAGAGGGAGAGGTCTGATGCCTGGATGTAATAGGTGAGACCCATCCCAGAAAAGTCGTTCCACCATAAAGCGTGTTTTGAAATTAATCACCACACAATCCCCTTTTGTAGTTTTCTCCCTGGGTCCAACCCAGCCCACTCTTCTCACAGTGATTATATCTAGTGCAATGTCATCATCCCCGCTGCTATACTGTTGGCACCATTTTCTAGTTCTTTCTAAAAGATCTCTTGGGCTCTCCCTCACGTTATACTGCAAAGGCGGGACACCCACTAACACAGCTACCAGGGGAGCGGCTTGTGGCGGGAGGGATAACTTGGTGCTACACGGTGTTGGCCCAGTAGATATATTGGGAGCTAAAGCATCTATCTTACCAGCTGCTCTAGGTGTAGGCCCGTCTTTAGTGGCATTTTTATCTAATGGGCATACCCTTGTGGGCTTATCACGTGTTATCCCTTTTTCCTCCCTTGTGCCCGTTGATGGACAGCTATTTTCCTTTGGTGCATCGCTGGCAATGGCTACAGTAGAACCCCCCTCAGGCAGAAGTGTCACTGTTAGTTTAGTTTTTAGGAGGTCCCGCTGCTCCTGCATAAAAGATTCAATATGGTTACACTTTTTTGGCAGCCCTGACACACATGTATTGAGGACATCAACGATATCCTTGGCTATGTTGGTCAGTATGGGTTCAATATGGAGGTTTATAAGCCCTTCAATTCTGTTACTGAGTCTTACCACCAAGTCCTCTTCCATCGACTCTGTTAAGTTGGTTAGGTGTTTAGTCTTTTTGGTGCACTTTTTGGATTGTTTGGCCCCAATAGCCTGTTTGGTAGGTAAATCGTGTGATGCTACCTGTGCTGATGGAATAACTAGCCCACTTCCAATCACCCCTGTGTTAGAGGTTTCCCCTAGATCTCCTTCAGACAATATTACAGGGAGATTTTCATGTTGTAAGTTCGATGATGTTAAAACAATGTCTTGTGTATCCTCTAATATTACAGGGTCAGGCAGCTGAGGTGCGGTGATGTTAAATCCCAGTTCTTTTTCCGCTTGGGCAATCTCTTTGGTGATAACCCCTACGGCTGATGTCAAGTATGAAATAATTGTGTCAGCCTTTCGTGGGATCTTTGCTTTATGAGACCGCTGGGACACATTACACAGGTTCTTGCGCTTACCCATATCGATGTCTTAGGGGGGAAGCCCGTCCTGTCCCCTGTCGTCCCCGGACGGCCACAGACGGCCCGCCCTCTGCCCGGGCTCCGCCCGGCGCCGTCCGCGCGCGTCCGCGGGGCGGAGGAAGCTTCTGCTTTTTGAACGCCTCCGGTGGCGCCAAACAGGAAGTGGGCGGAGTTCCCCCGAGGCAGGCTGGGAGCTGTAGTCTCGACCCCTCTCCGCGTCCGAGCGTTGCCACCAGCTCGGCGGCGGGGGAAACCACAGCGTCAGGGACCCACCGCCGTTGTGATGCCCAGATGAACCAGTGAGGCAGGTAAGCTGTTCGTCCCCCTCGCTGTGTGCCCTCTCGGGTTTGCGGCGACCCCCTTCGTTTCAATTCATTTAAACAGTACCAGCAGTTTCCATGACATTGCAGAATGGCTTTATAAGTGTATGCCGTCCCATTATTTGTGCCAACCATATGTCTTTCATTGACCATTATTCCACCTCTTCTTTGTGCTTCAATGACTGAGTCATCATGGTTCATGATCATCATAGAGTACAACTCTGACCCTCTATAATGAAAAAAACATTTGGGTTGACTCCACTACCAGGCTTGTCTAACAACGTCAACTAACCAAATATACAGAGTAATATTTTTTTTAGAAGATACTGCACTACTAACCAAACTGTAATGATGTATTGTGGTTGTATTTTTTTAATTAAAAAAGTTAAGGGGAGGCGTATCTGGCATCTTAAATATATATCATGCTTTATTATAGTCACAGTGACCACCAGTGACTCCAGATCGAGTAATGCTGCTGCAGGAGGGACGGCTGCCTACCAAAATGACCACTAGTAACATGGGCAAACAACAAGCAGGAGGCATGGAAAACAAAGAACACTTACATGCCTATGGATACTGACTATACTAAAAAATGCCCCCTGGCCACAAAGCATGAGAACAAAGAAAAACACATTTTATTTGAAAGGTTTTTTTGAAGCTGAACATGACCCGTCCTGGTATCAGAGCGCTATACACAAAGCAAACAATATGAACAGGAAAATTAGCAAATTCAAAATGTAAGCAGTCAGTTAAATCGTAGCGTGAGAGAGAACACTCCAGGACAGAGCATGTAGAAAGCAGTACAAATGCATCACTGAAAGTTCAAAGAATACTGTAGAGCTGAAGTAGAAGTCAATTCAGATGTTTTTAGGTCTATCTTTGCAAATAGCTAAAAAGGAGCAAACATTTGACTTCTTTTTTTAATGTGGCAATCAAAGGGTTGGATCTGATTTTGGGAGGAAGAGCATTCCAAAGAAGGCTCGTTTATAGGTTGTCTTCTTATTGGATTTTTGTGATTTTAAATGGTGGACTATATCAAACACACCAACACACTGGCCAGACAAAGGAGGCATGGTAACACAGGAGAAAAAAGCGTTAATTCATCAACGCCCAAAACAAAAATTAACTGGGCTAAAAAATTTACAAGAACACACATCCTCCAAAAATCAGATAAGATACTCCACCTTTACACTGTTTACAGAAAAACAAATTAAATTCCCTAAAAGCCATATTTTGTAATTTAACCCAATGTCATTAGATTTATATTTCAATTTTACAGACAACAGACAACACAGAAACAATGTTTTCATGCACCCATGACTAGTACCGGGCCCACTAACTGGAAGGCCCATTGGCGTACTAGGTATATAATGAATTAAATGAATATTGCATATATATTTTAAAAGAAAATAGAAAATGTACAACATTTTGCAACAATTTGCCTTTACAAAAGAGGAAAATGAATAATGAAAAAAATAACTAGGCACCTTCTGAAACTACAGGCCATCCACCACAATAAGGGGTCGATTCCGATTCAGGAAAGGAATCCGTACGACGATTCGTATTCGTAGCCGTTACCGTACGAATCATAGAAATCCGTCCGTATTGCGATCCGTTGGAAAAAAATACATCCGAATCTCTGCGAACCGTACGAAAATAAAGTGAAAATCTGTATGATACGGACCCTGAAAGTGAACCATATGATTTGCAAACACTCTGTACAACCCCTACCGGGGACCGAGAACGGGATTCGTACGGGAAAACGTCGCGTATGAGCTGCAATTTGTACGGAAACCATCGCGTACGAGTTAGCCGCAAAATCAAATACAAAATAAACCCCCTGAACGAAGCGCATGCGAACCCTGTAAAAACGTCGCGTATGAGCGAGCCACAAAATCAAATACGAAATGAACACCCCCTGAACGAAGCGCAGGCGAACCCCGTAAAATCATTGGGTATGAGCGAGCCACAAAATCAAATACGAAACGAACCCCCCTGAACGAAGCGCACGCGAACCCCGTAAAAACATCACGTATGAGCGAGCCACAAAAGTAAATACAAGACTAACCCCCCCTGAACGAACACCTAAAAACAGCACAAGGAGGGTGCAAACGACTCGCACAACACCACAAAACATGTCTCCTGTGTACAAACCATTGGAAATGAATGTCCTGGCCAGATCCAAACAGGCAAACAGAGGGCCTAACTCAGACCCACCCGTTATAACACACCGACTAAAAATTCTAAATAAGCCCCATCCACAAATGGACCAATAAAAAGGGCCCACGCACACAAACCATGATCCTTTGCAACATACCCATTTAGCTACAGACACTGACAACACACCAACAACTGCACACATCCACCTTCACACATACCCCAATCACATTCAGACCCACACCCCATTCACATTCAGACCCACACATCCACATCCATACACACCGTCATCCCAATCACCTTCACCCCACCTCATGTCCGCACAGGAGAATCCAAAGTTCACAAAGGAGGAGATGGAGATCCTTGTAGATGAAGTCATCATAGTCGAGCCACAGCTGTTTGGTGCATTGGTCAGATGGACCAGCATAGCTGATAAAACACGCCTGTGGGAGAGGATAGTCAATAAGGTGAATGCTGTTGCACCCACCAGACGCAGCAGGAGAAAGTGCCAGGCCAGGTGGTACGATCTGCGGAGGAGGATCAAGCCAGAAGGGGCAAAGGGGAGGGCAAGAAGGGTGCAAGGCAGAGGGCCAAAAGGGTGCAAGGGGGAGGGCCAGAAGGATGCAAGTCAGAGGGCCAGAAAGGTGCAAGGCAGAGGGCCAGAAGGGTGCAAGGCAGAGGGCCAGAAGGGTGCAAGGGGGAGGGCGAGAAGTGTGCAAGGGGAGGGTGAAAAGGGTGCAAGGCAGAGGGGAGGAGGAGGCTACAAGGGGGAGGGTGTTAAGGGGACAAGGGGGAGGGCGATACGGGTGCAAGGGGGAGGGCCAGAAGGGTGCAAGGCAGAGGGCCAGAAGGGTGCAAGGGGGGGGGCATAATGATGCAAGGCAATGGGTCAGAAGGGGGCAAGACAGAGGGCCAGAAGGGTGCCAGGGGGAGGGCCAGAAGGGTACAAGGGGGAGGGCCAGAAGGGTGCAAGGCATGGTGATGAAGCTCAAAATTTGGCCACCCCTATAAACATTTCTGAGGTCGCCCATGCCCAATTGCACTCATCCCTTATGGCCCAGGTACACACCCATGAACCATGCTCAATGCATATGGAGTGGGAAGGTACTGACAAGATAGCTGACACAGGGTCCTGGTGTAGTCAGCACAAGGCCCTCTGGAACCAGTGCAAACACAAACACCAGGACAACAAGGTCAGATATCTTGGACAGGAGCTCACAACCACTGTCATGGCAGCATGCTCCATGGGGGGACAGCCACACCACGAGGGAGGCCCAGTTCCAAATAAAACTGCAACCACCAGCACAGCCGGTCACACACCCCTTACACAAACATACCCTCCTGGGACAGGCAATGGAGTGCCTCGCTGTAACAATGGTCATGTAAAACAACAAAATCAATACAGATCGGATGAAGCATCCAAGCAAAAAATGCAAGGTGCAGATTCACAAGCCCCTTGCGCTTCATTCACGACGCCTTTGCTTCACCTTTGTGATGCAGCGGACGCAAAAAAGTTGCGCTATGGTGCTGGGTATTTACAAGGTGTCGCATTTGGGACATGTGCCACGTTCTAAAGCCCTGCGCCAGAAGTAGGTGTTCTGGTGCGGGGGGGGCGCCCGTCACGACGCCGCAAAACCTCTCAAAAGTGGCTGAGTGTAATCTTAACGATTTCACTCAGTCACTTAATGCACATGCTGCCTCAAAACCCTGTGCATGTTTGAAGCAGGCATAAGGATTGACGCAGCATTGTGCAGATAGGGCCCCAGAGAGCATTTGTGGCGCTGCGTTGCGCCGGCGACTCAACTCCAGCAATGTGCCACTCCTACGGCACAGATGCGTGACGCAGCTGTGCCATTATTCCACCATGGTGATCCACATTGTAAATGTGTTGCATCCATCCTGGCATAGCTGTGGTGCACAATGACTGGCGAATCCCTGCTGATATGCATGGCTGTGCCAGTCATTGTAAATAGTCCCTCACATGTCAATGACTCCTGAGCACAGATCAATCTGACCCCACAACATACCCATCCACAAGTGAACATTGAGAACAATCCAAAGCATAGACAACTACCAGGTGGAACAGAGGCCAACGACAATGTATATGAAAAATGGATGTTGCATTAAATGGCATTAACATTGTCAGTCTCTCACACCCACAGGGCAACATGCGGAATCTACCTTCAATAATGGGGGAGATGAATCGCAGTCCTAGGCTCTGCAGGACCCTGATCCCACCAACAGCGATGCCTCTCACCACTCCACGGATGACCCCAACCAACCTGGCACCTCTGGCGCCCAAACCCGTGCAGCAGCTGGATCAGGAACATCTGCGCCAACCACCACACCCATTCCTGCCACATCCCAGCAGACATCTCGGAGCCCTGCCCACACTCAACAACTGAGCCAGTCTGACTATGAGGGACAAGGTTCGCCGGGCACCCAGGAGGTGGCAGACAACATCACCACTGCCATCCCTCAGGGGTCCTGTCGACCCGATGTGCCCACAACGGGAGGCCAGGCTCGTGTGGGCAGTAGTGGTGGGAGTGGCATCAGGCGGTGGCGAGAACCTGACCAGCCAGCTGCAGGGCCCGGTATGTCTGAACAGCGCAACATCATGGAGGCATACCGGCGGGACACCAGGGAGTTCAGCCAGGTAGTGGTGGCCCTCACAGAGATCAAAAACCTGCAGACCGAGCAACACGCCATGCAACAATAACACCAAGAACGGATAGAGGCAGGACTGGCTGAGCTCCTGGGCGAGCAAAAGGACATAAGCCATTCACTCTGTCAGATTGCTGACAACATGGAGCACCCTCCCTGTGTCACCAGGCAAGAAACATCTAGGTGAAGACCGCCAACAGGCACAGGGAGAGAGAAGGAGGAGGAGGATTCGTCCGATGGAGCTTCCCATGCATCGTCAAGGCCTGCATATGAGGGTCCCCCAAGGAAGGTGGTTCGTCCAAGGAAAGGCCAGTGAGAGGCAGTGGGCCATGCCTATCTCCCAGGTCACCTGGTCTGGCATTTTGCCTTTGTGTGCAACAGCATCACCTCATTGACTGTCCTACTCTCCCACATGGACTTGCTGGTTGCAGTCTGAACAATGAAGCCAAGCACTGTGGTCTGGACTCTGTTGACTCAAACTGCAAGGCATCACATCTCCCTTTGTGAACTTTGGATTCCCAGCATTTTTGTACAGCACCTAGCACTTACTCACGTTTCCCGCACAAGAAAGATTAATAAACAAAACAAACACAAGTGAAATTGATGTTGCAGTCATTTTCCATGACTCAACAACAAACGTGTGGGGATATGTCAAAGTATGCCAGAGTGTGGAACAAACTCAAGCCATCCATACACTGGGATCTAAGTCCGGTTGAGGACACACATAGGTCACAATGTATCATCAAATACATACATGGAGCACAATCCTCACCTGTGATGGTTTCAATCTGCTAAGGTGGGGGGACTTGCCATACTGCTCGGACAGACAGTTTTGGAAGAGTTTGATGAAGGTGTAGAGGTCATGGGTCATGTGGAGGTGCCCAGGGAGGGAGTACCAGGTCTGTTTGGTGATGTGGGAGGACTATCTTCCGCATGCAGTTGTACTTTGGATGTGATGAATGGTGCCCAGGGCAAGGTTGGATAGATGGAGTTGGGGCAATGGGGTGTTGAATGGGAGACGTCATGTTCGTCTTTGGGGCTGGGATTGTGGAGTGCCTCCTGAGTGTGGCTGAGGATTATGAAGGTGATCCTGCAGTTGACAGTGAACCTATTGTAGGTATCTCAGGTGGATGGCCATGTGGCTGTAGCAGGGGATGTTGAGGATGAGGTGTGCAGATGAACCCTGGATGTGCACAAGTCCTCCTGGAGTTTGGCTGTTGTTCCTGCGCAGAGGGCGTTGCCGTAGTTGAGCCGGCTGGTGTTGTGGACCTGGGTGACTGTCTGTCTTGACCAGGAGTGGATCTATCTGAAGATCATTTGCAGCATGTGAGGGACTTGCAGCATGAGGTAGAGATGGTGTTGAATTGCATGGTTATTGTGAGCGAGGAGTGTAAGATGAGCACCTGCTTGCGTGTGTGGCCACTGTGTGCTTGTGCGCTGTCCAGGCCAGTGTGACACAAGGAGTTGTCCCACCCGTAAGGGGACATTCCTCAGATGATGAGCTCAGTCTTGTCCAAGTCCAGCCTCATGTGGCTGATGTTCATCCATTTGTCAACGCACCTCATGCCTTCTTGAAGGTTGCATCTGGGAGTGGCTGGGTCTTTGGTGAGGGTGAGGAGCAGCTGGGTGTCAATGGCAGAGGATATGATGATGAGGTTGTGTGCGTATGTGATGTTGGAGAGGGGGGTCATGGAGACATTGTAGATTGTCACGCTGAGAGATGAGCCCTGGGACATGGGCCTGATGGCCCCAGTGTACTACGTGCCGAAGGGGGGAGACAGACTCCCTGGGCCTTGCTGGTGAGGTACTTTGCATTTTCATCCTGGGCCTTCCTCTGGATCCCAGTGTTGGAGATGTGTGATCTGACAGTGTGTCGTTGAGAGGTCGATGGGGTGAGGGTGGTGGTCTCACCATTGTTGAGCACGATCCAAAATGTCGTTGGTGGTGGCAATGAGGGCTGTTGCAGTGGGGTGATTGCTGTGGAAGATGGTCTGGGGCGGGTTGGCTGGAGATGTTTGCTTGGAGGGAGATGGTCAGTTACTCGTTGACTGTCTTCTTGATGACATTTGCCGGGTAGGGAAGCAGGGAGATGTTCCAGGAGATCCTGCGGTACTGCCGTCTGTTGTTAAAGAAGGGCCCAGGTTTCTGCAGGCCTCCAGCTCCCATGGAAAGTGGCATACTCAAATGAGACATTCATGACGTGCCGGAGGTGGTCTTCAAGGATAGTGTATGCTGTGATTGAGATGCTGTGTGGGAAGGGTGCTGATGGAGATCCGGGGTGGATGGTGTACATGAGCTGGGTGGTGTCTTTCCTGCTGACGTGAGTCCAGGACCTGAGGGGGGGGTATGTCCTGTTGAAAATAGCGCTGTCTGCCTCTGTGTGACGAGGCTGTTGTGTACGTCTTTGAGCTTGGAGTGGTAGTTGCAAGGGATCCCCTTGGCCTTGCAAGGGTGGGAATATCTTTTGGATTGAGAGCTGGGGTTAGATAGTTCACTCACAATGCGGATGAGGTAATTCATGTTGTGTGTGTTGGTGCCTAGGCCATACCTGAAGGATTTCCTCTTGTCCATGCTGATGATATGGTGATGTCTCTGTGTTGTGGATTTCGGGGCTGAAAGGTAACTGATAGTTGTTTGTTTTACAAGTTTTGCACAAGAGTCCGGCTAGACCTGTTTGAGTCCAGTAGGTCTGCCTTGTGCCTGGTGGTTTATTTGTTGTTGTGTTGCACAGGAAAGTCCGCCAATGTGGCAAAAGTGTTGGGTCAGTTGCTGATCCAGTGTGTGCGGTTGCAGGGTGTGGCAGTGTCGTTGGTTGGAGTGTCCTGTGTGAAGGTGCCACACAGCTCGTCTGTGTTGACTTAGGTCAAGCCCTTTTGGTGGATTTGTAGCGGAGTTTGGTGCAGTGTGTTGCTTTTCGGACAACTAGATGCAAATGTTGATGTACCAATGCAGGATGGTGGTGTGGTTGTCCTCCAGCCAGAATTCGCTGTCCCCCTGACCCATGTAGTCTGTGTAGGTGAGGGCCTGCGTGCTGATGTAGTTTTCCAATGTCTGAGGACCAATCAATAAAGCCGTTTCCCAGCTCTGTGGACTCAGATTTTGCCACAATTTCTGAGGAAGCCTCTCTTCTCGATTTGCCAATGTGTAAATCCAGTTTCCCTACTTATCCCTTGCCCGCCAAGCAATACAACATCCTTGCTAAGATTCACAATCACCATTTAAACGCCATCTGGAACCTTTCCCTCAGATTGGGCTCTTATCCGGATTTGTGGAAACACGCGTTCCTCCTGCCCATCGTAAGGAAAGCCAAACTCCTTGCAATGATACACCTAACTCTCTTTTACCAGCTCCGTCCAAGATTTCAGTGAAATTTTTCTGGCAGCAACTGATGGCCTTTGTTGAAGATAATACCCTCCTTCATGACTCTCAGTCCAGCTTCCATCCCGGCTATAGTACGGAGTCGGCCCTCAATGAAATGGCAGACTCTATACGCTGGGCGGTCGACAGAGGTTGCAAGGCGGTGTTGGAGCTGTTAGACTTGTCTACAGCATTTGACACTGTTGCGCATCCCATTCTTCTGAACCGCCTTAAGACCATAGGCGTGGGGGGCTCAGTGCTGAACTGCATATCGTCCTTACACACAGCAGGTCCAGACCTATCCATTCATCTCCCCAGTCAAACCACTGAAGTGGGGCGTGCCGCAGGGCTCTGCTCTGAGCCCTCTGCTTTTTTATATTTACTTAACCCCGCTGGCTGAATCAATTGCCATGTCTGAAGTCAAAATCATATCATATGCTGATAATCTTCAGCTTCTATTCACTTTAAATGCTGTGTGTGCTGCAAATGTTGACCCATTTAAAAATTGGCTCAAGAATATTGCGGCCTGGATGGACCACAATTTCTTGATAATTAATCCAGATAACACCGAGATCCTATTTTTTAACCAACCTTCTCCCCTCTCTTACAATCTGTGGTGGCCAGAGGAACAGGCCATTGCTCTGGCACACAAGGCCTGGTCAGGAATCTGGGAGTTAGATGGGACAATCAGCTATCCCTTACCACACAGGTACAAGAGGGGGCTGCCGCTTGTTTTGGCAAGATTAAAATCATCAAGAGATTTATTAACTATCTGCACAATGCAATCCGGAAAACGGTGGTTCACGCACTGATTACCTCCCATTTAGACTACACGAAATGCTCATACGTAGGTTTCACATTAGGCTTGCTCCGTATATTGCAGACGGTCCAAAACGCAGCTGCCCGCCTGGTATGTGGAGTCTCACTTTGACAACATATCTCCCCGTATCTTAGGCTACTCCATTGGCTGCCCATGGCTACACGAATAGAATTCAAGGCGCTGACACTCGCCTTCAGGGCAGGACAAGCCCGTGGTCCGGTCTACCTTAGGAGGAGACTCCATCCCTGTTGTCAATCACAAGCTCTATGGTCCAATGACAAGTGCTCGCTCATTAGTCCTTGGTTTGCAAAACCTAGATCAGGAGGTGAAACCTTTCAGGTAGGAACCACCCAATGTTGGACTAAGCTACCTCTTCCGCTGCGTCTGATTCTGTCTGAATGTGAGTCTCGCAAAGCCCTTAAGACCTGGCTATTTAGCCTGCTTGATTAGTTGCTCCTCCGTATGCTGCCTCATTTTCCGCCCACTACAGCGCCGGGACACCCCGTTGGGTTAGATGTGCCCTCAATAAATGCCTATTATTATATTTGTAGATGGCTTAGCAGAATTGTGGGTGTAGGCCTGGAGATCTTTAGATGATAGTTAGACTGAGGGTGGTAAGGGGGTTGGTGTGAAACCTGAAGTGCAGATGTTTGACAATGCTGAGTATGTCCTTGGTGTTGTATGCGACTCTGAGGGTGTACTTCAGAAAGAATTGCAATTCATTCTCCTGGATTGTTGGTGCGGTCCCTCCGGGTCATCTTTTATCCGTCTGTGATGGAAATGTTGAAGTAATGTGCTGAGGATGCGTTCAACCAGGTTACTGTAATGAAGTGATGGGGGGGCTGTTGTGTTGATGAGGTAACAGAGTCCAATGGCGTGCTGGTGGATATAGCAGGTGTGCAGTAGGAGGCACATGACCTGGATGTACGGACATGGTCTGTTAGGCGGGGCAGCGCGGTGTTGGCAGTAGGAGTTGCACACACAGCGTGCAAAGCTGTCATGTGTGCAGTTAGGGGTCGCCTGACAGCAGGTGGATGATTGTCTGGTGTTCACTGTTTGGAGGGTGGCTGGTGCATGAGTCTGTTGCGTTACCTGCATCATGGAAGGACCAGAGGGTCTTGCACTCTGCATGTTGCTGGCGCTGACGGTCCTGCCTTTGGCACGGAGGTGGTGCAACAGTGGCACTGACAAGCTGCTGCCTGCATTAAGAATAGGTGTTGGGAGGGAGGAGCATCTGGGAGGCGTGTGTGTTGCATAATCAGGGCACTCGGTGGTGCGGTGCCGCAGGGGAGGCAGCAGCAGGAATGAGTGAAAACATGACGGCGGAAGGGGTGAGACACCATGCAAAAACTAGTACACAAAGACCAGGAGGTTTGAAAGGCACAATGTAACAGGTGTATGGAAAGGAAGGAGTGTCTGGTTACTCATGGGTCACTCAAAGAAAATGGATAAACATTCACCAAAAATGACGGGCACAGGATCAGGCACCAAAAGGCACGCACAGGACACACAGCGTCAGCAGGTGTTGCCTGCCCGTTGTGGGTAGCAAGCTGCACCAATACATACACAACCATGTACTCCATGCACAATAGAGATCATTAGCCATGATAAACTGCATGCATGTTGCCACAGTACACTTACTCCCATATGCACAATCTTTGTCAATTATGCCATAGATGACGCATGCAAAGTGGCAAGAGATCTGCAGTGACAGTTATGAGGCACATTGTACTGTGTGGAAAACATTTTCTACATAAATGGATCAAGTTTGTGTTGAGGCCATGCTGCTTTAGCCAATGTCCATGGCCAGTTCCATTGCTCTGAAGAAAATAACAGTCATGCAATTAGTTTACCTGTAATGTGCACACGACTGCTGGGACTGTCGGTTCCTTGAATCCTCAGAAACGTGCGATGCTCAAAGTGGTCCATCTCCCGATAGCCCCTTGGTCTGAGTAGAAATGACTGACTCAAAAGGGTGATCAGCTGAGGGAAGGAAAGGAAGGGAACAGCAGGGAGGGAGATCTGAAACAAAGGTAAACAAGCATAAGGATTCAACACTTCTTGTCACTGAATCACAGAATACCTCAGGACCTATACTGTAACAGTTACACCTGTAAAGGAAAACAAAAGTCACTCTATCCTAGTTGGGATCACAGTGATGAAAATTATGCTAGATCTGAGGATTAAAAAAAAGAAAAAAGAATGGTATCCTGAGCACTCTTCTTAGGTGTGAATTAATACTATTACTTTTGGTCTCCCACGTCGTCGCACACAGTCATGAGCGTGCCTTGTAAACAGTAACAATTATTGAGTTTAGACTCGCTAAACTCCAGATGGGTTCCCAATTCACAATGAAAACATAGTTTTCTATGGTAAGTTCATTAGCATTTTATTTCGAACCTTCAAGTTTACTGTGATTCATTTGTAGATTTATACAATTTCCTTCATATTATAGTAACATAATCCAGTTCTTATGCTACTAGCATCAATGTAAGTAATGCGCTATTTTTACAACACCCAATGCATTTCGGGTCGAAAATACATGACCCTTCGTCAGGGGTCTGTTGAATGAAAACAAAACAGGACCAGATTAGTCACTCTTCATGCTATCTAGATGTAAAATACATTTAACACATACAAAGCTAAATGCACAATGAAACATTCGTCTTTCAAAAAATCATAAACTGTGTTCTCTGATAATCAAGGTCAATTGTGCTCACATCGCACTCCTCAATAATTAACAGCAAATTATAAGTCTGAACTATCTGTTCATTACGAGAGCGTTAGCGTTAAACATATATCAAAAACACGCCATGTTAACACACTGAAGTAACACTCACGTTAAGCTTAGCGCGGTTGCGCTTCCCGGTGAATTCAAAACTGTTTCCTGACTGCGAAACAAAAGAGCTTCTCATAGGTTTGCTTGAGTTACACATGATCGCGGCATCAACCAATGGCGTTGAAATACCGTGGTCATGTGATATGAGTACCATGGCTTCACAATCTGAAGGCGCCGTGGAAGGCGGCTAAAACTACATTTCCCATGGTTAGTTCACTCGATTATCGTTAGAACCATACAATGATAATGACTGAAGCAATGATTAAAGTGCAAACGCTTAAATAAATACCAAAACAAAAGTATAAACAACATGGACACATAAAAGGTAGCAGAGTATTGCAGCTAAATGAAGGGGGTATAATGCGCTGCAGGCTGCTTCAATGAAATTGGAGCAATGCGGTAATCAAGAAAATCACAGTGTATGAATAAGGCTCCAATAAACAGAATTTATAATGCGCTACAGTGTTACTCAAACAAAGGCAACAATCCGTAGTTACCCCTGGGAATCAGTGAGGGTCAAGAAGGGAAATTACACATCTCCAGCAAGAGCCTTAAAAAGCTCATCCAACGAGGGAGGGAATTATGTAAACACAAGGAAGCCCCACAAGAGACAGTCATTGGCTCGTCCAACTGGGCTTTGAAATGCCTAACATAACAAGCTGCTGGGCCGGAACTCAACAGAGAGTAATGATAGCAATGGCACAAAACCACCCCTACCATGAACAGGATATGCAGCAAGCCACAAAAAAATCCTGGGATTTACGTCACCCGACTGGTGCCACGGAAGCATTTACATTTGCTACATCACAACGTTGTGACGTCATCAGAACAACATTCATGGCTTCATGGGAATAGAAAGTTAACATCAACTTACCGAGAAGGCTTGCAAAGCAGTGTTCTCCACCGGCCCTGAGGAAGCGACGTGACAGTCACATGACATACTGGCACAAGGGGCAATGCATCTATACGAACAGACTCACAGGACAGTGGACAGAACATGTGGGACATACGCCCACACCTTCACAACATGGTTGTTGGAAAGCAAAATATACTGGCACAAAAGATTAAGTGGATACGCCAAACACATCCTGCTGCACACAGTGAGGCTGCAATTCCCCATAGAGTCTGTGGTTGTGATGTCCCACACAATGTCAACCCGTGGAATCCGCAATGTGTCAGGGTCAAGGTTTACACACAATGATGCCTTCACCAGAGTCAAAACTCCACTACAGATGACTGTCAAGAAGGGTGACTGTCCTGTGATGGGAGTGGTGCAACATGTAATTTGATCCATGGTGTTGAGACATGTCTGGATGGTTCGACAACATGCACAGAAACAGTTCCCACACATTCCCAAACCATACCAACCCCAAACAGCCTGTTTGGATTTCTTACCCGAACTGACATTTACACATGTCCGTGCTTGGAACGCTGATTTGGCCCACGTTGCAATCATCATGAGGAATAGCAGGAGGACTAAGATGACACGAACAGACAACAGGCACAGCAACCTGGGAATGACAGACACACAAGGGGTTACGATTAAACATCTTTGCTAAAGACATGGGTATGTACAAAACAGGAACAATGTAGGACACATGTAAATTTCAAGCTAAGTAATTGCGCATTACTTTGTGGCATGACATCAGCACTTGCGTTACACATCAGAACACACATCAAAGTTACTTTGCATACAGTCAGCTTGACACACACATTGCAACACATGCCACTCAATTCTACAAGCTTGCACACTCATTCCCAGTGACTCACAATTATGAGAAGAAGTTGCGTATGAGCTGGCTCCGGATATCATCTCCTCCGCCTCATCACTTGCATCGTGGCCAAGCCCTTCATCCTCAACGGGTGGATGTTCCTGCTCCTCAGGATCCAGGATCAGTGGCACTGCCTTCTCAACTGCCATGTTGTGCAGCATGCAGCACACGATGAAGATATTACAGACCTTGTCCGGGGCATATGGGAGGGATCCACCGGTCTTATCGAGGCACCAGAATCGGCTCTACAGGAGGCCAAACGTCCGCTCAATCACTCGCCTGGTCTGCCCGTGTGCATTATTGTACCGCTGATCTGCAGCTGTTCTTGGGTTGCAGAGAGGTGTCATTAGCCATGACATGTTGGGATATCCCGAGTCAACTACAAATATACATCATGTAAATAAGTGGGTAAGGAGATGCCGTCAGAGCAAAAGATACTGAAACACACAAGGAAAAGAGAGTTTACCCACCAACAAGACATGCCCGATGATTGCGCAGCTGCAGTATCATTCGTGTCACCCTGCTACGCCTCATGATGAATGCATCCTGTGCCAATCCTGGAAAACGTGCACAAACATGGCAAATCAGCATGTTAGCAAGACACACCACCAGGGCATTTATTGAATGATAATGTTTCCTGTTGCGGTAAGCCTGCTTCTGAGCCTGTGGTGGCACCAAAGTCACATGTGTCCCCATCAATGGACACAATGACATGTGGCATCCCTACCAGGGCATAGAATTCACCCTTGACATCTCTCAACTCTTCAGGAGTTGGAAATTTGATGAATTCATCAATGTGCTCCAAAATGGGTGCTAAAACATCACGCAGGACACGGCTGAACATCGTTTGTGACATTCCACTGACATCAGCTATGGTTAATTGAAACGTACCTATAGCAAAAAAATGGAGGGCTCCCATCACCTTTAGCTTGCGGGTCAGCGCAGTAGGATACCTGTGTTGCGGTTGGAGAAGTGGTTCCAGCCTGTTCGTCACGTCCTGAATCAACTGTCGAGTGAATATGTAATGTCGGATGCAGGCACGTTCCCTCATGGTAGCCAAGTCTGGAAATGGCCTTGGTAGAAGCGGTGCCCTGCAGGACATATTTGGGAAGATTGCAGAATACCTGTCAGCCAACATCGATTGCAATGTACATAGCACATGCAAAACTGCTACTACACATCAGGTCACTATGGCGTGTGCAATAATATGTATGGCGTGTGCAATACATCCAGGACACATATGCCAGCTTGCTGGAACTCCTACGAAAACCCAGATACACCTGTTGATTGACAAATAAACTTGATATGCCCTCAAATGAGCTGCTGGGCTGGTCTGAGTGAACAGCCCGAGATATCACTGGAGTGACACACGTCACAAAACCGTCAGTGGAAGGTTGTCATCCCATCCAGACAGCTGACTGCAAGCCAAAAGCAACATGTCACATGGAATGTCTAATGTACACATCAAACACATTGCGATTAAGGTGCGCATGTGACAACAAAACAACACAGCCATTGTCAAGATGCAGACATGTATGCCTGGGAAAAATGATGTCTGATGTCATCCGACCCAAAAGCCGTGGGAATGCACATGTGGCATGGTGTGTATAGATGTGAAACCATTCCGATCTCAACTAACCCTGGGCGTAGTGTGCGGAGTGGGGCTCCGCGGAGCTACGCGAAGTGGGCACACAACTACGCCCCACTCCGCGCCGCCCGCCTCCCTCCCGCCCTCCCTAAATACATCAATAAAAGTATAAAAAGCTATTAAAAACACTTACCTTGTCTGCCGCGTCCCCGGGGCTCCCTCTCGCCGTCCCGCGATTCGCGCCGCCACCGACCCGGATACTAATGCGCATGCGCGGGCGGCCGCGCATGCGCATTCCTCATGAGAAATGCGCATGCGCGGCCGCCCGCGCATGCGCATTAGGACCCGAAATGGCGGCGAGAATCGCGGGACGGCGAGAGGGAGCCCCGGGGATGCGGCAGACAAGGTAAGTGTTTTTAATAGCTTTTCATACTTTTATTGATGTATTTAGGGAGGGCGGGAGGGAGGCGGGTGGCGGCCGGCTATGCACCGTCTGCGGAGCGCGGGTAGTGCCGCCTGGCTACGCCCGCTACGCAAAATGCGTAGGAGACGGCACTCCGTGCACTCCGTGCACGGAGCGTAGCTGGCCACCCACCCTTAATCTCAACACAGACCCATGTTAGATGCACCAACAGCAGATGCAGTTTACGGAACACAAACAGCAAGCTCAATGTTTAACATGACACACACCAGACATACAGGTAGATTCATCAGGCATTTTTGCGAGCACAAACTGTGCGAATCGCAAAAATGGCATTTGGAATTCATCAAATAATTGCGATTTCTCAAATTTCTAGAGATTCCTTAAATGCTATTCATGAACCTTAGAAAAATTGCGAAATCGCTATTTTTTGCTGCTATTTACCGCGAAGTCTGACTTCGTGGTAAATAGCGAAAACTTAGAAAAATGCACTTTAGTGCATTTTTGCGAAGTTGTATGTTACACACACACATGTCCTTGGGACATGTGTGTGCGTAACACCAGCGTCCAATATCATTTCAGGGGTGCAACAGGGTGTCCTGTGGACACCCCTGCACCCTTGAAATCGCAAACTCGAAATGCGAATCGCTAATAGCGATTCGCACATTGATATGTCTTCCCATTCATTCCTATGGGCCTTTAGGCCCATAGGAATGAATGGGGAGTTATTCCTTATTTGCGATTAGCAATTAGCTAATCGCAAATAAGGAAGCTGTAGGAATCGCAAAATAAATTGCGATTTGTACATGAATCCCGTTTTGCGAGTCTGTAATAGCGATTCCTTAATAATCGCCATTACAGACTCGCAAAACGGGACTTTGATGAATCTATATGATAGTCACATAGGGTCATGCTGAGCGTGAAATGTCAAGTGACAAAGTGCCCCGGTCCGCATCAGCGTGTGAAACGCACTGTACCCCTGCATTCACATCTGCGTGTGAAACGCACCGTACCCCTGCATTCACAACAGCGTATAAAACGCACCGTACCCCTGCATTCACATCTGCGTGTGAATCGCACCATGTGAAATGCACCATACCCCTGCATTGGCATCAGCGTGTGAAACGCACCGTACCCCTGCATTCACAACAGCGTGTGAAAAGCACCATACCCCTGTATTCACATCTGCGTGTGAAACGCACTGTGTGAAACGCACCGTACCCCTGCATTGGCATCAGCATGTGAAACGCACCGTACCCCTGCATTCACATCTGCATGTGAATCGCACCGTGTGAAACGCAACATACCCCTGCATTCACATCTGTGTGTGAATCGCACCGTGTGAAACGCAACGTACCCCTGCATTCACATCTGCATGTAAAACGCACCGTGTGAAACGCACCGTACCCCTGCATTCACAACAGCATGTAAAACGCACCGTACCCCTGCATTCACATCTGCGTGTGAATCGCACCATGTGAAACGCACCGTACCCCTGCATTGGCATCAGCGTGTGAAACGCACCGTACCCCTGCATTCACAACAGCGTGTGAAAAGCACCGTACCCCTGTATTCACATCTGCGTGTGAATCGCACCGTGTGAAACGCAACATACACCTGCATTCACATCTGCGTGTGAATCGCACCATGTGAAACGCAACGTACCCCTGCATTCACATCTGCATGTAAAATGCACAGTGTGAAACGCACCGTACCCCAGCATTCACAACAGCGTGTGCAACGCACCGTGTGAAACGCACCGTACCCCTGCATTCAAACAGCGTGTGAAATGCACCGTACCCCTCCATTCACATCTGCGTGTGAAACGCACCATGTGAAATGCACTGTACCCCTACATTCACAACAGCGTGTGAAACGGAGCGTACCCCTGCATTGTCATCAGCATGTGAAACGCACTGTACCCCTACATTCCGAGCGTGTGTGCGCATCGTCTCACTATTGTAATCGTGCCATACGCAAGCGCACTGTACCCCTACTTACCGGGTGTGGGTGTGCATCGTATCACTATTGCAATGGTGCCATACGTGAGCGCGTGAAACGCACTGTACACGTGTGTGGATCTCAAAAAAACTTAGGGGATACCTAGGGGATGAGTAATAGGCCCTGAATGCATCCTGGTTGTCCTGGATACTGAGATTTGAGTGTGTGCTACAGGTGCCCTGCAAAAGTCAGTTGGGCAAAAATATACAATGTTGCAAAATGATTGTGGAGCTGAAGCTAAAATTTTGAACAATGCAAATGCTGTTTGAGCCCTATGTTTAAAGGGATTGGTGGAAACGTATAATGCGAACAAATCTGACCTCTGTACTCCTCGAACCGAAAGCCCCTCATCAGCACTGATTTAAGGCAGCAAGAACCCCTGAGAGGGCACTTGCCTGCACAACATTGGAGTGGACCACACTGCTGCTGCATCCTCTGGCATTTTATGGCTCGTACTATGGAGAGGGCCCCAGCCTTCACTGAGAAGGAAAACCAGGCCCTGCTGGATGGCCTCCTACCACAGTACAGCAAGCTGTATGGGAGACCAGAGGAGCAGGTGAGTGCTGACTGCACTACCTTTGACTGTGCACCTGTTGTGTGAGCGTCACAACAGGCATTGTGTATTGGTCGGACACACATGCAATGTGGTTGTGAGTGGTTCCCGGGGGTGTACATGGTGGTGTCTCTCATGCAGAGCATGATGTAGTTCATGTGTGTTCACTCCTCACTTGCATTGTGCTTACTGTGACATTCACTGCATAGTGAATGACACATTCAGCCATGCCAGACATTGGTGGCTTTATTCCCAAATGTCCTGAGGTGGAACAGTGTTCCACCCGAAGTGACAGGTGACTGTTCTCACAGATGTTTATGACTTGAGGGGACATGTGGTGAGATTGTCCAAATGATGTGTTTAACCTCATGGACATTGAAGTGTGTGAATGTTCCTTGTCATCTGGGTGAATGTGTATGTGATGTGTTGTACCACTGCTGCATGGCGTATGCAGCAGCTCTAGCCATCTGATGTGACAAGTAAGCAGTGCTGTGTGCCTGACTTGCAAAGCTAGCACGACACCTGTGACACCCCATTGTCAAGTGGCACATGTGCAAAGTGAGGGTTGTATCCACTGTTGTCAGTGACAGGTGAGTGATCTGTGCCATATATGGCAAATCTGCAACGCCATTTGTTTCTAACAGTGTTTTATCTTAAAGGGTGCCAGCTGTTTCAAAGAATGTGTAAATATTTTCTGTCATGGGCATTTCATTGTGAGACATCTGTCATGCAGGCACATACGTGTTGTCTTCACAAGATGGCGAATTACCACATTCAATACATGTCGATTGTGTAAAGTGTGGTGAGTCCCTAATTGGCAACATTTATTTACATTTATTTTTTCCCCAATGTACTTACAGGGCTCTGAGATTGGGTCACCTTGGGGAGTGAGGTGGGTTAGTTTGCCCTGAGGGGCACCACTATTGTTTATTTCTTTGTGAATTTGAGGTGGCATCACTTCATAGTATTGATGTGCTCTCCTGTAAACAAACAGTAGCTTCTCAGTGTAATTCTCATTCAACTTGTGGCCTGGTGTGTGCTTTGGATCATTGTGTCCAAGTAGTATTGTGTCTATACCAGCTGGGCAGTACAAGTCTCAAATATGTGCAGAGCTATCTGGTTGTTACTCATGATGCATGCCATGATTTGCAGTGTGACCTACTGATTTTGTGCTCATGTGTCAGATGTGTACAGGTGACTGATGCATTTCTGTTTCGTCTCCTTGCCCACAACATCATCAACAGAGACAGGAGGAGACAGCTGCATGGACCAAGAGGAGGGACCCAGCCACAGTGCCACCATGGCTGAGGAGTCGGAGGGAGCCAGTGGTACGGAGGGTGAGGGGAATCAGCCTGCGGACCTCTTGGAATGCGACACATCCTACCAAGCAGATGGATCCGCTTCTGACTCGCAGGGGGAGGGAGAATACACCGCAACACCTAGCAGCATCACTGTGTCTGTCCCCGCCTCCTCCAGAACCATCTCCACCCTCCCAGTTGCTCCGGTCCCTTCTGTCCGTGCAGCCCCCCATGTCTCCTTTGGCAACGGAACGCCCCTGCCCCTGTCTCCCCTGCTGCCCTCAGTGCAGTCTGTGTACCTACTCCACCAAATTCAGATTGGTCGGACATCTATGCTGAATGTCCTCCATGGCCACACTTGAATCCTAACATAGTTTTTGCTGTTCATGGAGGGCATGTCTGTAACGATGTCTGACCAACGTCGGATTATGCAGTCCATGGACTCCTCACTGATGGCAGCAGTCTCCCTCCTGCAGTGGTCCGTCCCCCCCTCCTTCGGACCCATCCACACTCCCCTCTCCCATACCTGTCCAAAGCACACGCAGGAAGGCACGATCACACACACCAACGGACACAAGCAGCAGACCCTCACAAAAGTCAAAGCGCACACCTCCTGGCACGCAAACTCATAGGGCTGCAGGCACACCCACAGGGACCGGGGTCAGACCGCAGACATGCATCCAAGGTTACAGTCCACAACGCTCACAGCCCTCTACCTCCACTCCCATAGTGTCCTCGGGTGCAGGGGTTGGTCTGGATGAACTGGCAGCAGTGTGCAGCACTGAGTATCTTTCCACCTTTGGCGCTGCCCAAGCCACTGACATCGATACGTCCCCCCCTGCACCCACCACACCTACCCTTCCCACTACTGTCCCTGCGGTGCCTGGTCCTGACCCCGATGTTGCCCCCCAAGGGTGAACAGCCCATTAGATACTTCCTGTGCAGGCAAGTTTGGGGTAGGCGCCCTCCCCAACGTCCCCCTACAAGACATTGTTGTGGACTGGCCCTTGGCCTTATTTGAGCTGGGACTCATGTTTGCACTTCTTTTCATTTAAAGCTGAATAAAGCCTTTTATTTTGCATTCTACGCTATTGCAGTTAAGGACTTGATGTTGGTGATGAGGGCCCTGGAGTTGGCGTCATGGTAGTGTTTTGGGGTTCTGAAAGATGTTTTTTGATGATGGTCATGAGGTGGACCATGGTATCTGAGTGCCATCACAATGTCTCTGCAATTAAGCATTGGTTGTGTGGGTTCAGTTTGGCTACAGACATTGTCCCAAGGAGTGTTCCTTCCTCTGTGACGCCTGAGATCTTCACTGCAGACAGTTGCACAATTGTTGTGCTGACATGTGTGTAGATTTCCTTTTTTGGACGGTTCCCTTCAGCAATGGCCATGCCTGCTCACAGATGTCTACTGCTCATTCGTCTGTGCCATGCTGAAGGCTCACTGTACTTGTGTTCTGAGTATGTACAAATGCTTTCATGGACACATTCACCCTTTTTCCCACTATGCATGTGTCTTATCACAGCCTACCCCTATGTTGGGAATTATTCTGCAGGGTATTTGGGCACAAGAGGCACAATTTTGAGCATTGCATTTAAGGGTTTTCAACCCTATTTCTTCCATGAGAGACAACATCTTGGTGGTCTGACCACCACCTGGACATTCATATCAGCCCTGGGATGTACATGACAGTGTGTGTTCCCTTTTGCTGTCTTTGTTTGGTGGGCTGGTACCTCACTATACACTATTGTGTCATGAAAGTCACAAGTTAGGGATGTGCACATACCCCCATGTAGTTGTGGTATGCTGATGATGATGTACCCCCCTATATCTGAGCACTGCTGGGAGTCCTCTGCACCCAAGTCCATACTGTTGGCCTCTACTGGGAGTCCTTTGCACCCACCCCTAATATGTCTGGCCACTGGTGGGAGTTCTCTGCACCCACCCCTCATATGTCTGGCCACTGCTGGGAGTTATATCCACCCACCCCCATACTGTTGGCCTCTGCTGGGAGTCCTCTGCACCCACCCCTCCTATGTCTGGACACTGCTGGGAGTCATATCTACCCACCCCCATACTGTTGGCCTCTGCTGGGAGTATTTTGCACCCACCCTTCATATGCTGGGAGCCATACCCACCCACCCCCATACTGTTGGTCTCTGCTGGGAGTCCTCTGCACCCACCCCTCATATGTCTGGCCACTGCTTGGAGTCCTCTGCACCCACCCCTCATATGTCTTTACACGGCTGGGACTCATATCCACCCACCCCTCAACTGTCTGGCCACTGCTGGGAGTCCTCTGCACCCACCCCTCTTATGTTTGGACACTGCTGGGAGTCATATCCACCCACCCTCACGTGTCTGGCCACTGCTGGGAGTCATATCCACCCACCCTCACAAGTCTGGCCACTGCTGGGAGTCCTATGTACCCACTCCTTATATGTCTGGACACTGCTGGGAGTCATATCCACCCACCCCTCATATGTGTTGCCTCTGATGGGAGTCCTCTGAACCCACTCCTCATATCACTGGACATTGCTGGGAGTCATATCAACCCACCCCCCCATACTGTTGGCCTCTGCTGGGAGTCCTCTGTACCCACCCCTCATATGTCTGGACACTGCTGGGAGTCCTCTGCACCCACCCCTCATATGTCTGGACACTGCTGGGAGTCATATCCACCCACCCCTCATATGTCTTGACACTACTGGGAGTCCTGTGCACCCACCTCTCATATGTCTGGACACTGCTTGGAGTCCTGTGCACCCACCCCTCAAATGTCTGGCCACTGCTGGGAGTCCTCTGCACCCACCCCTCATATGTCTGGACACTGCTGGGAGTCATATCCACCCACCCCTCATATGTCTGAACACTGCTGGGAGTCCTGTGCACCCACCTCTCATATGTCTGGACACTGCTGGGAGTCCTCTGCACCCACACCTCATATGTCTGGACACTGCTGGAAGTCCTCTGCACCCACCCCTCATATGTCTGGACACTGCTGGGAGTCATATCCACCCACCCCTCATATGTCTTGACACTGCTGGGAGTCCTGTGCACCCACCTCTCATATGTCTGGACACTGCTTGGAGTCCTGTGCACCCACCCCTCAAATGTCTGGCCACTGCTGGGAGTCCTCTGCACCCACCCCTCATATGTCTCGACACTGCTGGGAGTCATATCCACCCACCCCTCATATGTCTGAACACTGCTGGGAGTCCTGTGCACCCACCTCTCATATGTCTGGACACTGCTGGGAGTCCTCTGCACCCACCCCTCATATGTCTGGCCTCTGCTGGAAGTCCTCTGCACCCACCCCTCATATCACTGGACATTGCTGGGAGTCATATCAACCCACCCCCCCATACTGTTGGCCTCTGCTGGGAGTCCTCTGTACCCACCCCTCATATGTCTGGACACTGCTGGGAGTCCTCTGCACCCACCCCTCATATGTCTGGACACTGCTGGGAGTCATATCCACCCACCCCTCATATGTCTTGACACTGCTGGGAGTCCTGTGCACCCACCTCTCATATGTCTGGACACTGCTTGGAGTCCTGTGCACCCACCCCTCGAATGTCTGGCCACTGCTGGGAGTCCTCTGCACCCACCCCTCATATGTCTGGACACTGCTGGGAGTCATATCCACCCACCCCTCATATGTCTGAACACTGCTGGGAGTCCTGTGCACCCACCTCTCATATGTCTGGACACTGCTGGGAGTCCTCTGCACCCACCCCTCATATGTCTGGCCTCTGCTGGAAGTCCTCTGCACCCACCCCTCATATGTCTGGACACTGCTGGGAGTCATATCCACCCACCCCTCATATGTCTTGACACTGCTGGGAGTCCTGTGCACCCACCTCTCATATGTCTGGACACTGCTTGGAGTCCTGTGCACCCACCCCTCAAATGTCTGGCCACTGCTGGGAGTCCTCTGCACCCACCCCTCATATGTCTGGACACTGCTGGGAGTCATATCCACCCACCCCTCATATGTCTGAACACTGCTGGGAGTCCTGTGCACCCACCTCTCATATGTCTGGACACTGCTGGGAGTCCTCTGCACCCACACCTCATATGTCTGGACACTGCTGGGAGTCATATCCACCCACCCCTCATATGTCTGGTCACTGCTGGGAGTCATATTCACTCACCCTTCATATGTCTGGCCTCTGCTGGGAGTCCTCTGAACTCACCCCTCATATGTCTGGACACTGCTGGGAGTCCTCTGCACCCACCCCTCATATGTCTGACCACTGCTGGGAGTCCTCTGCACCCACCCCTCATATGTCTGGACACTGCTGGGAGTCCTCTGCACCCACCCCTCATATGTCTTGACAATGCTGAGAGTCATATCCACTCACCCCTCATATGTCTGGACACTGCTGGGTGTCCTGTACAGCCTCCCCTCATATGTCTGGACACTGCTGGGAGTCCTCTGCACCCACCCCTCATATGTCTGGCCACTGCTGGGAGTCATATCCACCCACCCCCATACTGTTGGCCTCTGCTGGGAGTCCTCTGCACCCACCCCTCATATGTCTGGCCAATGCTGGGAGTCCTCTGCACCCACCCCTCATATGTCTGGACACTGCTGGGAGTCATATCCACCCACCCCTCATATGTCTGGACACTGCTGGGAGTCATCTCCACCCACCCCTCATATGTCTGGCCTCTGCTGGGAGTCCTCTGCACGCACCTCTCATATGTATGCACACTGCTGGGAGTCATATCCACCCACCCCTCATATGTCTGGACACTGCTGGGAGTCATATCCATCCACCCCTATACTTTTGGCCTCTGCTGGGAGTCATATCCACCCACCCATTTGATGTTACGCACTGTACCCCAACATTCCTGGTGTGTGTGCGCATCGTATTACTATTGCAACGGTGCCATATACGAGCCCGTGAAACGCACCATACCCCAACATTCATGGCGTGCGTGCGGCTCCTATCACTATTGCAATGGTGCCATACACGAGCGTGTGAAACGCACCGCACCCCAACATTCATGGCGTGTGTGCGGCTTGTATCACTATTGCAATGGTGGTATAGGCGAGCGTGTAAGACACACCGTACAAGTACATTTCCGTTGTTGCGGTACGTTGTTCTCACCATCTGCGCCGTCGTCGGTTTCTGTGCACCAGGCCGTAGGCGTACAGGACTGGGATGACACAGACTATGGGGTTCAAGGTGTGTATGTCGCGTACCGGGGGTGCGGTTCGAGTCGGACTCTGCTTTTACGGACGTTTTCAGCTCCCGTAGAAAAAGGGTCGTATGAAGTGTCGCCGGCACAAATCGTACTTGCTGGGCCGGAAACTGCCGCTTGTTTACCTATGGACGTAGCGTACTGCGTGATCCGGATACAAATCGTATGTATTTTTTTGTCGTACTCTGTTTGGTACGATTCGTACGGAGATCTGCTACGTTGAAGTTGTATGATTTGTACGGGAAATACGCTCCATACAACTATTCGTAGGGGATTTTACCGAATCGGAATCGCCCCCCAAATGTGTAAAAATCAAATAAAAATGTAAATTAATCCTGATGCAGGCCCCCAATCAAACAACACCCTTATACAAAGGTTTTTTAATTTAGTTGTGAAATCTCAACTACAGCGTCCCTAAATCCAATAGTATACATGTAGCAGACAAAGAGTGATCCTTCCTGCTCCAAATCCAAATGGAAAATGACCAGGAGATGGACAAGCACTGGGAGAAGTCTGCTAGGCAGGAACAGGAAGTTGGAGTCTGTGAGGCACCTACTTTCTGTTGGAAAAAATAAGTTCTTCTCGAGCACTAAAGCTGTTTATGGTCAGGATTGGCACTGCACTGGCACCGTCGTGGCTAGAAACATAGCAAACAAGCTTGAAGTACTGTGCAAGCTCACCAATGGCTCGAAAATATTACGAGCACTAAAGCTGTTTATGGTCAGGATTGGCACTGCACTGGCACCTTTGTGGCTAGAAACATAGCAAACAAGCTTGAAGTACTGTGCAAGCTCACCAATGGCTCGAAAATATTATGCTGCTCATGCACGAGTACCCAAAAAAATCTCAAGCGTGAACAGAAAAAAAATCAGCTTTGCACCTTGGGAGGCAGAACTCAGGAACTCCACGCTCCTTCGTGGAGTGAGGAGTGCGCGAATTCTGCAAACTCTGCCGGCATAGTAGAGTTTACCGCCCTGGCCTAATATTAGGCACATTATTGGGTTGTTTTACATTGTCAACAGTATCGTTTTAGGTAGTTTTATGACCAATAACTGCCATTTGAATAACATTTACTGCACTTTTACATTAAGTTAGTTTCTTTATAGTGCTTTCCATAGTGTAGGAATGGTCCATATAGATTAGTTGGGGGTTTCTCCTCTGTGAAATAATGTAAGTAGCTATATTTAACATTTTGGAATCAGTGAATTATACACATTTCATAGTATTATTTCAATTTGTTAGACCTGGAATCCATATGGTGGTATTCCTCTTGACTTTTTGCCTTTTGCTCCCACAGTTTGCTGATTCTTTTTGTTGGCCTTAGGACTCTGAGCACTTTACGACTGCTGACCAGTGCTAAAGTGCATGTGCTTTTTTTCCCTAAACTTGATGACATTGGTGTATACCTGAGTGATGGATTTGTTGTGCAGGTAAGTCCATTGTAAAGTGTTATACCATATACCTAGGGCTTGTACTTCAAATGTTGCTAGTGGTTTGCAGCACTGATTGTGCCACCCACATTAGTATCCTTTCCATCCTGTCACAGGCCTGCCACTGCAGTGCCTGTGTATGCATCCAACATGGCAAGGTTAATGGAAGTATCCAATGAGGTCCACTCATACTCTGATATCTGTTGCCTTAGGTCCCTCTGAAGCCCTTTGCTTTGGGTGGGAAGGTTTCAAGCTGTAAAATTTCAATTTCATGTCAGCCGGGTCCTCTCATAGACCAGATACCTTTGGCACCTTCACCTGGTCAAGTTTTTTATGTTGTGTGTCTTTTTGGAACTCAAAAGCCTCAGAACAGGCCTGAAAGCTATAGCCTGGCAATTCATAGCAACACTGGATACCTTAGTTGCAAGGGTCTGCTGAAGTCTTCTTTCGGGGACAAAAATCTTTGAGCAGGACCCACATTATCTTCTTTCTCATTAAGGTTGTGTCTTGGGTGGATAACATTTAGTAGTTTGTTATTGTACTCCACAGTCCTGGAGCCTAAAAATTTCCCCATTTTTTCCAACCTTCTGGTATTGCTCCTCTTGGTCAATTTTAAGAATTCTGGGACCGCAGGGCAAGCATTATGAGGCCAGGACGACACACTTCAGCAGCAACCCCCAGTACAGTCAAATCCATGTCCAATTGCCACTGGTAAAATGGTCACTCTGGGAAAAGAGCTGTTGCAACTTTTGATGGTACTTGAGCCAAACCGGAGGTCAGCAAACTGACCCTTGAATTCCACATCAAATTCGAGGGTACAAGTTGGGAGCAGGTCTAGCCCTCTAAGCTTCCACACCTGTCACAAAGAACTGGCTTCTGCCTCATTTCTTCCTCTACAGGTCCAGATGTGTTCAAACAAGCTGGGTGTTGATGTGTCAATATGCAGGGCATCCTGACTGCCTTAGTGCAAACTACCCAAAGTGCACCATGTCAAACTGATTCTAGGACTAGCCTCACTCATCCCATTAGAATGGAGCCATGTTGGCAAGAGTTGGACGTCTTCCCCAGGTCTCACTCTGCATTTAACTATGAATGGATCCTCTTCCCATGCAAGTACACTCCCAGATCGTTCTGCCAAAAGACTGATGTCAGTGTTTGCTCAAGGACCAATTTGTACAAACCATCAACCGGAAAACATTGACAGGGACAGCAGCTACTGACAGACTATTGCTAATTAACCTACTGGTGCCTTAGACCAGCAATGTCTAACATTCCAAATGTCACTTTGGCTGTATAGTTAAGAAAATAAAACTTCACCACGGAATTAGATTGCTAATTTGCAGCTCTGGTGCTATTTCTGTGACAAAACCAAAAATAATTAAAATGCTTTTTAAAAAGTTCTGTTTAAAATAAGCCGCAAAATCTACTGAAGCCACGTTTGTAGTATTTATTACGAAATAGTTAAGTTGGATTTTTAACAAATCTACTGAAAAAGTCACTTTTATAAAAATATGCATTTTTGGCCTGAAGTGCCACTAAGGTAATTAGTATTAACGTGCTTGCAGCTTTTGAAATAATCTTCATATTTATGTTGGTTTTGGTTGAAATATATATATGTTGATTAATTCAGGAGTGCATTTTAAAGTACACAATTGAAGAGGTATTTATTCATTGCAATGTGATAATTCAGTGTGTTCAAATATATTATTTATTTTTAGCATGGCTTGAAATTTTGGGTTTTTAGTTATTATTCCTATGCAATCAACAATGTTTCATAGAATTTGATAGTTTGATGTTCACAGTTGTTGTTTTAAAACAGTAAATAATGTTTCACAGATCTTAAGTAGGTGAAGGAATAGAAGGACCTTTTATTGAGTATTTAGTTTTAAAATATTCAGTAATGTTTAGGCAGAGCATATGAACTCGAACAAAGCATTGTTTGATAGAGAGGGCCACACAGTAGAAACAATCCCTGAAAGGAGCATTGAGTCCTCCAACATTGGTTTATCTAACTGATCGAGGACAACCTTGTCGCTGAACTGCAGAGCCAAGAACAGCAGTGGTTTCATTTTTGAACATTGCTTCTGTTGTGTGGAAAAGTATGTGTGTGTAGGGACAGAATTAGTTCTATGGTAAGCATAGTTAGTTGAGAGAATAAAGGGATTGGGGATGCTGAGAAACCCTAAAATACAACCATACATTTACATTATTTTCTTTTGTCCTGCCTATTGGCAATTATCATTGTCACTATCTTGTACATTTTTATTGTAATCATTATTTATAATATGTGCACTAGATATTGTGACTATTCATGATCAAGGAGGATTTTGTGCTCAATAACTATTGCTATCAGTCTCAAAGGATTGATTGTCACCTAATATGCACCTTACTCAAGTAATGCTCAGTGGGTTGAGGTCAGATTCCACTGGCTTCTCTGTCTCAAATTGATATATGGACTACGTGTGTTGTGCCAGAGGGTTTAGAATACGCATTTTAGGGCAATATACTGGAGAGAAATCCAGAACATGTATCAGTCTGTTTGTTGAATCCCCTTCATGAGGCTTATAAACAGCACTCCTTTTCATTCACATTTAAATGTTAAGTAGAAAACTCTTTTGATTACACGGTGCAATGTAGTGATCCTCACTCAATCTGTGGGGGGGGAATCTGGTACCAGAAGCAGATTAGTGTAATTGAAGAAGACTGAACAGCTCATTTTCCTAGCCACTCCTTAGGGTGGGCCGCCAGCATCCTCTGAGGACAAAAAGGCTCTGCCCTGCTGGATTTCACTGTGCATGATGCACCATGGGTAGTTTACAGTAAAGGTAAATACAATTTGCTGCAAAGCTGGGAGTTGTTGTGCTTGGGATCTTGGTGCCCATTGGTTAGGATGTGTCCCAGAAGCCACCACCAGCAACTGTCTAGTGAACTGCACAAAGGAGACATCTCTCTCCTAGTGCCTCAGGCACATCTTCGACTGTGGGAAAGCACAAGAGAAAGAAGCCTGCTCTCTGTAAACTGTGTGGAGACCTGAAGGGCTGGACCTGCGCCCACTTGTATTAGGATTGGCAAGGTTCAGTTGGCTGTCCTTTTGTGTGTTTACCAGGATACCAAAAGATGCAACAATCCTTTTTACTGAAATGACCAATTAACCGCTGGCAGGGGAACCCTGACTGGACAGTGCTGGTGGAACATGTTGGAGAGCGTCCAGTACTCTCTGGAATGTCCCTCAGAACAGCTCCCGAAAAAATAAATGTTTTGAACTTATCCGTTTTTTGACCTCTAAAGGACCAAAACTAACCATCCATGGCAGTCTGCCAAAAGTACAACCCTGGCAGGCACAACAATCAGGTTGGCCAGTTAAAAGTTTTTTGCTGTCCAGCAAATGGCTTCAGTGGACTTTTGTGGCCAAGATATATGGTTTTATTGTGAGCTGCCCAATTACAGTTTTTAGGCTTGTCCTCCCGAAGGTTTACAAGCTCCAGAAAAGAGACTATTGACTTTATTTAAAGTTTAACAGATGAAGCCCTTGAGCTGCGTGAAATTTAAATTTTCCTGTCCTCGTCAGTGCAGGCTTTGCTGGCTTGACGACTCTGACTTCTGAAAAAAAGACTAAACCTGAATTTATTTTCTTTGACCAGGTTCTTGTACTAGGCTGTGCCAGCCTCGGCTGGATTGTGGTCAGCCTAATTTTGTCCCCAGGTCATTGTTTACAGCAGCCATACGTGTTATGCTGTTTCGTACCACTTTTTAAGGTTAAAACATTAAATGATCATTTCTCCTGTTCTCCTAATAAGATTTTTAATAATGTTTGATTAATTTTTCTTATTCATTTTTGGAGAATGTCTAGAAATTGCTTGTGGGATTTTCATTGTATTGTGTTGCAACATTTGGTTTGTTTTGGTGCTGCCAAATACTCTTGTCACTTTTCATAAGGAAGGGCTGTCTACTGTTTGGTCTGTGCCATAGCTACCAGGGTTGGCCTCTGGTATAAACTACTGAAATTGTGCATTTATTCTGACAGGACTTTGGGACTTATTACCTAGGAAAACTTACATTCTTCCCAACAAAAAGCCAATTGTCTTCCACTAATTCCAATCAAACAGAAATCTATGTTGGAAAGTGAGCAGGGGGGAAAGCCTATCTTAATGTCACTAGACTAGAAGAGCCCAGAATCCATCACCTGTGGTATTGGAGAAGATATGTAAGGGTAGACTTATACACATTTTGTGCTGGTGCATATTCACAAAACGTGATGAAAACTGACTAAAACATGTTTTAATCACTTTCCAGCATCAAACTTTTTTTTCACTGGAAAGTTGCCTAAAAGTATTTCAAAGCAGTGCTTTGCACTGATTTCCACTACATTGCACTAACTGGGCACCCTGTGCGCACATGGGTACATTGGCGTGCCAATGCTGCCACTCATGGTTTTTGAAGCACAGCTCTATCTCCCAAAAAATAACTTCTCCTCGAGGCAGGCGTTAACTTGGAAAAGTTAATTTGGAGAAGTGTTGTTATTTTTCCAAACTATTCAGAATTTGCATATGTGTGTTACTGTACAGTACACATTTAGGGGCTCATTACAATGTCGAGCGGAGAGCCTCCTACCGACAGTCAGAATTTCCTCGAAAGCAAAGGCGCCCTTCCAACTGACTCAGTTGGTTTAAATTCTGACCGCTCGATTACTATATTGGCGGTCGGACGGTAAACCATCAGGTCATTCCGAAATGGTTCCGACAGACTTACAGAGTATTTGTGTATGTCGGAACCGCATCGTACACCCCTATGGACAGCGTTTCCGCCCTAGGGATTACGATGTTGATTTCCAACAGCCTTTCCATGTCGGCCTGTCCGACACTGAAAGGCTTTTGGAAAGTGACTTTGGAGGACCTTAGCAAGGCCCCCTACCTAACGCGGCCTCTGGGTGATGGTCGAGGGGTACCTAAAGGGGCCCCCTGTTAAAGCCTACACTATGTGGGATGCACTGTGGGGTGCCTGCAACAGGGTGCACGTTTTCCAAACACACCCCTTTTCCCCATGGGAGCCTATGCTATGGACAGCTGTCAGGCATAGCACGATCTCCCATAGGGAAAAATGGGACACTTCGTTCGAATCATAATCTGGCGGTCAGAACCGCCGACCGTAAATCAGCCAGTCCAGAATCTAAGACGTGTCGGGCAGAGGCCTTCCGCCCCACATCTTAATGAGCTCCATAATGTTTGAAAAGTATACCTTCATATACATTTTTTGTATTGAAAGGGTAACCGTCAAGAAAAAACTTCAACTAGACATAACACACAACTGTGCACTATGGTGTGTGCATGGTGCTAGCAGTGGCAGCTTCTCCCGAGAAGTAGCAGTGGGGTGGGAAGGAGGGAAGAGGTGGAGGAGGGTTAAAAGTAAAAAAATATCTTCCCGCCTCTCCTCCATCCTCTCCGTCATCTTTCTGACTTTTTCTCTGCAAGCGGGAAGCACCGGGGCTCCCAGACTCCCTATAGCCAGCATTGTGATTGGTCAGAGCGCCGTGGTTCAGTCAGGCAATGGGAGCCTGGGCATGTTCTCCACCAGGCTGTAATGCAGCCTGGGTGGAGAACATGTAAAGTGCACATGAATGTTTGGCCGGCCAAATATTCATGCGCTCTTTTAGAGCCCCCATCACTTCGCCCCCTGCTCTGAGAGCAGAGCAGATCTGCCCCCAAGACACAGTAGTAGGCACAAAAAGAAGTATAACGTTGGGTTATTATCATTCTATTTTTCCTTTTTTTTTCTCTGCGAAAAGCAGTGGGGCGCGATGTTCCTCCGCCTTAGTTAAGGAGCTGCCACTTGGAGCTAGGCAGCCTTTTTGAGCGCCAGCACAGCGGACGACAGCAGCAGTGCTATATTTTTGTAATAGGGCTGTTCACTGTTTTCCCCCTTGCACAGTGCAGCGCAAAGCTTCTTTGTGCAATTTGTTAATAAATCTACCCCTAAATGCACAGAAGAGTCAATGGTATTCACCTTTTGTTCTGGGGAAGAGAATGGCCTAGCACAGTGGAAGAGGTGTGGCGCCGCGGCCAGGGCGACTGACGCTGGAATCTGGGGACCACGGTTCGATCCCCGGCTCCGGCGGCAGGTCAGCCCAGCACCATGTGACTCTGGGCAATAGCTCGCTTAATCTTCCCGACGGCCCCCCAGCGCCTAGAGACCCTTACGGGTGATTGTGCGCTTTACAAATGTGGACTTTACTTTACTTTACATATAGCAAAATAAAATTCACCGACAAACTTGCCACCATCATTTTTTAAGCATTAAACGATTTTACCTTAAGGGAGTTATAATGAATGATGCTAGAAAATACAATCGGAAGGGAATAGAGTCGAACCGATAATGGTAATGTAAATATAATGTAAATGTTAATGTAAAGAACTTTCCCCGAAGCAGCATTCAAAATGAAAAGCAGTATCTCTATTGCAAAGTAACCCCCTAGAATAATTTAGTTTTCTGTGGAACAAAATACAGTCGTATAAAAATACAATTAATGTTGCCTAGTGAATCAAACCTCCTGTATCAGAAGGCAGCTTTGTGATTTTAGGATTAAACTTGAATAGAAATGTTGTAGAAATTTGAAAGTGGCACTTGCAAAGTGGAATTACGTTTAAAAAAAGCTAAAATCCGCTCGGCGGGTGGACTTGAAATGGCTGGATTGTATGAACAGTTTGCGAAGGATCAGTATTGGTTCAACACATTTCGCTTTACTGGCATTGCTTCTCTTTAAATAGGACATGTTAACATAAACTGTTGTAGCAAGCAGACAGGCTTTTAGTAACATAGCACAATTAAACACGGACAATATCGACAGTCTTGCCGAGTATACAGTAACATGTGACTTCAATAAATATGTACTGCACAGAAAATAAATTGAATAGTGTAATGCTAGCACCATATCAAAAGTAATTATATTTTAATAAGTGTGCCTATTTAAAGATATGATAGTCAAACATATGAACATTTCAACGAAAGTTTCATCTCATTGAAAAATGTGGCAGTCCCATATAGCACTTTCTACATTTGATGTCAGAACTAAGGCATGAGTTGTTGCAAAGTGTGGGCAAACGCTAGATTTTAACATGACTTTTCAATTGGCAAACTTTGCAAAACATTTTAAAGTGTTTCTTTTTTAGAAGGCAAATTTAGTCTGCGTTTCAGCCTTGTGATCGCTCGGTCAGGTTTCTTTCATTCAAGGCAGTCCTTTGTGGCATTAGACACGTAGAGCCCTTGATGTAGAGGCAATCTGGAATAGGACCATTGAGGTATCGTTTTAAAAGAGGCATTTCTCACCCGAGGGGCTAAAGTAATGTAAAAGAATAGCAGTGTGCAGTGGCACAACCCCAGAGGTGCTTATTACTCTATGCAATGGTTTTGCAAATAGCACCGATACAAACTCTCCACACATCACAACATTCTCTCGCGCTCCGTACGTTGTTCAGTGCGAAGTGGCTTTTAAAGTTTGTAACTAAAATGCCCAAGAGAGGAACTACCTCATTTTGTATTAGCTGGGTGAACCCATTGTCCCTCTGTGTATTAAAGTGAATTACAGGCTTAGGTTCGCTGTCAGTAGGGCTACCTAATGGTGCAATTGCTGCAAGTCAACAAGCAGAGTGTTTCCAGCGATTGCTCAATTAATCAGCTTCACGAGTTGGCCTCACAGAAGGGCATGTGATGTTTTTTATAGCAGTGTACAAGTCACATCCTAGTCCAGAACACTGGACACAGCTGCAATGTTTGTATTTTTTACCCTCTAGTAACTAATAGTTGGGGGTAAAACGTGACGTAATTTGTCCACCATTCAGGATGCAAATATTGGCCTTTATTACTAGTTGACCAGAGAAATACTGCTTCTGGTATTACCATTATCACAGGGCAATGTTAGATTATTTATAACACCATTGTGGTATTAGTTCATTATCATTACAATTTTGTGAATAGAATAACCAGGCAAATCAGTTGTTCCGCCCTGATTTACGATTGTTTTCTACATAGTGAGAGCAGTTTTTCTCATACACTAATTACCCGACGCAATGTGATGGAGCATTAATCCCTGAGTTATTACCACATTGAATATTGCTGCACTGGGTACTATTACCACATAAGGTGCTAATGCAAAAAATCTAAACACAACAAATGCAATCCCAATTTCGACGAAACTTCAGCTTCCACCAACATTGTAGTTACATCAAAACTCAGAGTACCATGGTGCCCTAAATTTGCATGATTGGGCCAAAAATTAAAGGCAACAGCATTGCATACTGAATTCATCCCATTCCTTGCAAATAGACGCTCGATTTTGAAACTGCTTTTCAGTAGTGTTCCTACAGACATGCTGGCCTACTACAAATTACTGCAACTGCAAGTCAGTGCCACACTTGATCTGTAAAGCTGTTTTTTAGCAAGGGTAAGACATGAGCTCAGGAATGTTTAGGGTACTTTAAAAGGGGACTTTAGGAAACACAGAGAAGGTCATTTGCAGTCTTATGGGTGCATCTTCTGCGTAGTGGGGGCGTTTATATAGGCCTGGGTGTTAAATTCCGTTCCCCTTGGGAATTTGCGAAATTTGCGTAATTTCGCCTTCCGCGGAGAACGCGAAATTGCCCAAAATCCTGCGTTCCGCAGTTTTGCAGAATTTTTTGCTTGTACGCGTTCTCAAAATGCGTGTTTGCGAGTTGTTTCTCCCCGAGCATGCAAACAGCGATCGCGAACATGAAAAAAGCATCGCAAACAAGCAATTCCGCATTTGCGCGGAATTTCTGCATGTTCGCAGAGATATTTTACCGTTTCGTGGAACTTTGCGTAGAGCGACTACGCAAATTCCGCCCACCCCTACTTTTATATAACAAGGAGCTGTTGTGAAACATTGCACTTCACAACCTACTACGTGTAATATGATGTTTCTTTTATACCGCACCTGAAGTAATTGTTCTCAAAATCAAAACGTTTTTTGGTTAACATTCAGTTCAATTCACGTCTGTAGCAACACAATTCCTTTGAACTGCAAAAAACAGCAATGCGATTTAAAAGTGGGCCAGTCAGAAAATTAAATGAACACATCCCTTGCCCAACAACCTATTTTGGAAATTCATTCATAGGGGATGAGAATATCTGTCTCCAAAAAAGAGCCCGAGGATTTATGTGGGTCAGAAGCCATCAGCAGCTCTCATGTGAAAGACAGCCTACCCACGCGTGGGCATTCTAAAATCCCTGGGATTGTAGTATTGTATACTCAAGTTAGACATGGCAATCACATCCTTGATGCCAAACTGGAAACTTCAGAGTTACGAGCATTTACAAATCGCAATCTATACCCTCCAACCTTTACATGTCAGACAATACGTACACTATATTAAGGGACTTGCCTATCTGGAAATCGATTTCTGTTGAAAATATCTTTAAAATTTGTAAGCAAATTAAACTAAAGTGTTGTTATAATATTTTGTTTCCTCTGGAATTTGTTTGAAGTACATTTAGCTGCTCTTCAGTTTCAATTCCTCTCCCTACTTGTCTTCTGTCTGAAATGAGTAGAGGAGGATTTTGAAGAGATAGAGTTGTGATGTGCCTCTTTCAATCAATCAATCAATCAATCATTTGAAAAGCGCACTACATACCGGCGAGGGTCTCAAGGAGCTGGGAGGGGGGCCGCTACTGACTGAACAGCCAGTTCTTGAGTATCCTCCTGAAGTTCAGCAGGCCTTGGGTCTGTCGTAGGCTCAGTGGGAGGGTGTTCCATGTCTTGGCGGCAAGGTGGGAGAAGGAACTCCCACAGGTGGTTGTTCTTCGGATGCGAGGGACAGTGGTGAGTGAGACGTCGGCAGAGCGTAGCTGGCGGTTGGTGATGTAGAAGGAGCGCCGCCTGTTGAGGTAGGCTGGGCTGGTCTTGTTGGGTGCTATGTATGTGTGGATGAGGAGATTGAAGGATATCCTCTTGGTGACGGGGAGCCAGTGCAGGTTTCTCAAGTGGGGGGTGATTTGGCCGTGTCGTGGTGCATCGAGGATCAATCGTGCTGAGGCGTTTTGGATGCATGGTAGTCGTTTGATGAGCTTGGTCAAGGCTCCCGCGTAGAGGGCATTTCCATAGTCGAGTCTGCTGCTGATGAGGGCCTGGGTGACTGTCTTTCTTATATCTATCGGGATTCATATGTAGATCTTGCGGAGCATGCGGAGGGTGTTGAAGCAGGAGGAGGAGACGGTGTTGACTTGCTTGGTCATTGAGACCGTTGAGTCGAGGATGATTCCCAGGTTGCGTGCGTGGTCGGTACGTGTCGGGGCTGCCCCCAGTGCCGTCAGCCACCAGGAGTCGTCCCAGGCTAAGAGGTTGGGGCAGAGGGTGAGGACCTCCGTCTTGTCCGAGTTCAGCTTCAGAGGGCTGATCTTCATCCAGTCGGCGACGGCCTTCATTCCTTCATGGAGGTTGGCTTTGGCGGTGATGGGGTCCTTGGTGAGGGAGAGGATCAGTTGAGTGTCGTCGGCATAGGAAATTATGTTGAGGTCGTGCTGTCGGGCGACTTGTGCGAGTGGAGCCATGTAAATGTTGAACAGTGTCGGGCTGAGGGAGGATCCCTAGGTTACGTCACAGATGATCTTGGAGGCTTTGGAACGGAATGGGGGAGGCGGACGCTCTGGGTTCTGCTGGAGAGGAAGGATGTGGTCCATTCCAGAGCCTTGTCTCGGATCCCTTGAGCATGGAGGCGTGCGCGTAGAGTACGGTGGCAGACGGTGTTGAAGGCGGCTGAGAGGTCTAGGAGGAAGAGTGCTGCAGTCTCATCTCTGTCCAGCAGGGTACTGATGTCGTCGGTGGCAGCGATGAGGGCAGTCTCGTTGCTGTGGTTACTGCGGAACCCTGACTGGGAAGGGTCTAAGATTTTGTTTTCTTCAAGGTATTGGGTTAGCTGTCTGTTGACGATGACCTTGGCCGGGAAGGAGAGCAGAGAGATGGGCCAGAAGTTCTTGAGGTCTCTTGGGTCTGCCTTACGTTTTTTGAGTAGGGTGTTGATCTTGGCATGTTTTCAGCTCTCTGGGAAGGTCGCGGTCTCAAGGGAGAGATTGATGACGTTGTGCAGGTGGGGTGCGAGGGAGCTGCTTGCTTTGTTGAACTCTGTGTTGCGGGAATGGCTCTGATGGAGAGCCGGAGTGGATTTTGCTCATGGTCTTGATGGTGTCATCGACACTCACGCTGGCCCAGGCTAGCAGGGGGTCGTGGTCGATGGTGTGCGGAGGGTCTGTTGTGTTGCTGTCTGTTGGGGCTGTCTGGGTGTTGAAGCTGTCGTGGATGTCTGCTACCTTACGTTGGTAGAAGGTGGCGAGGGAGTCGCACAGGACTTGCAACGGCGGGATGTCGTTGGTGTTGGAGCTGGGGTTGGAGAGTTCCTTCAGGATGTTGAAGAGTTCCTTGCTATTGTGTGCGTTGTTATCGAGGCGGACTTTGAAGGAGGTCCTCTTGGTGACCTGATGAGGTGGTGGCGGTTGCGGATGTTGTCCTTGTGTGCTGCTTGGCTGTCCGGAGTTTGTTCACTGTGCCATTCCTTCTCTAGTTTCCGGAAGGCTTGCTTGGATGAAAGGAGTTCTGGGGTGAACTAGCTGGCCCTCTTGCTGGTGTATCTGTGGGGGGTTTCTTCAGCAGGGCGAGGGTGTTGGCGCAGTCCTCAATGTAGCTTCTGAGGCTGTTGGCAGCGTCGTCAGTGTTGGAGGGTTCGGTGGTTGGGCTGAGAGTGAGGTTTGCATGTAGTTGGTCTTCACTGATATTGCTCCAGCAGCGGCGGGGATCTTTTGGGTGCGATGGTGTGTGGTGGGTTTCTGGAAGGCAAAGTGGATGCAGCGGTGGTCGGTCCAGAGGAGTTTGGTGGTGTCACTGATGGAGACGTGCAGGCGTGAGGAGAAGAGAGGGTCGGCGTGTGGCCAGCGGAGTGGGTGGGCATGGTGATGAGTTGCTTCAGTCCGAGGTTGGCGAGGTTATCGATCAGGGTTGTGGAGGAGTTGTCGTTGTTGTTCTCAAGTTGATAGTTCAGATCTCCGAGGAGGATGTAGTTTGTGGATGTCAGGTCGTGCGTGCTGATAAAGTCGGCGATGGAGTCGCTGAACTGGGGACAGGGTCCAGGGGGTCAGTAGACGAGGGTGCCTCTCAGGGTGGAGTCAGGGTCTGTGTGGATCTGGAAGTGCATGTGTTTGGCGGTGCTGAGCACGTCGGCGGTGCTAGTCGAGACCCTGATGCTGTTCAACGGTGTGTTTGCGTGCGGAGCGGGTGTTCAGTAGTATGCATCAGGGCGGGGGTGGGTGGGGTCTTTATCGGCGGGTGGTTCATCGGCTCTGAGGCTGGTGTAGTTGCAGTTCCGGCAGGTGAAGGGACCGTGTGTGCATTTCGGGGCGGGCTTGTAGCAGGTGTGAGTCCGTCCGGAGTTGAGAGCGTGCAGAATGCTGGCGTCGTAGTTGCGGTGGTCGTCGTGGCGGGGGCAGGGACTTGTCGGCGGCGTTCGACACCATCCCCCACGTCGGTCTCCTTTCAAGAATATGGGAGATCGGTTTTCGGGGGACAGTGTGGGAATGGTTTAAGTCATTTCTTACCAACCGCCGACAAGTGGTCTGGGCACCCCCGTTCTCCGCTGAAATGCCTCCGCTCGTGGTAGGGGTTCCGCAAGGGTCCATTCTGAGCCCTATCCTTTTCAATATCTATATGGCTCCTCTGGCGGAGGTAGCGGAGTCTTTTGGTGCCCAGATCATATCCTACGCTGATGACACCCAGCTACTTTTCACGTGCAACAAGGGTGAAGATTTTGATAGCAATCAGATCAGGGAATGTCTGGAAGCCGTGTTTGAATGGTTTCAGAGACATAGTCTGAAATGCAACGCGGAGAAGTCGGAGCTGCTCTTCTTTGGAAGTCCGCCTAATCCCGAGTGGAAGTCTTGGTGGCTGCGGGACATGTCACCGCCTGAGGATACCTCGCAAAAAGCCAAAAATCTGGGCATCCTATGCGATGTAGATCTTTCTTTTAGACCCCAGATTATAGGGCTGACCTGAAAGTGCTTTGGCATCCTGAAGATGCTGCGGAAATTCCTCCCACTAATATCCCTCCATCATAAAAAAATTATAGTTCAGGCCTTGATAGGCTCGCGTCTTGATTACGCGAATGCCCTCTACCTAGGCCTCCCCAAATATCTCCTAGCTCGTTTGCAGGTCGTGCAAAACTCGTCCGCTAGAGCCATCTTTGGACTGCCGCGAAGGGCCCGCGCGTCAGAGTTGCTAGAGAGACTTCACTGGCTTCCAATTGCCAAAAGAATCACTTTTAAGATCTTGACTCTGGCCTTTAAAGCTCTCCATCAAACCGGCCCTAAGTATCTCCGGAAACGGATGGCTTTCTACGCTCCAAAGAGGGTCTTGAGGTCCGCACGACTAGCCAAAGCAACTGTCCCCATCATTAAACGTGCTCGTACTGGAGGCCGCTCTTTTCGGTATCTGGCCCCTTGTTGTTGGAATGAGCTCCCTTTTGCACTGAGAACTATGTCTAATCTACTTGTTTTCCGAAAGGACCTGAAGACGTGGCTTTTTGCCCAGTAATTTCTTTGCTGCCACGTGGAGAGCATTGTGTTATGTACTTCCCTTCTACTTTTCTCTTTGCCAAAGCGCCGGGACACTCCTCGGAGTAGCCGCGCGCTATACAAGAGCTTTTATAACATAACATAACACATAACATCAGTTCTGGTGCTGGGCACGTTCCAGATGTGGACGGGCGGAGACGGGCTTGCCTTAAGCCAGCAGCGCGGCCGCGCAGCGGCCGGCATATATGGGGAGGTGGGGGAGAGAGGCAGCTGGGAGGTGGGAGGGGGGCAGCGAGTGGGCAGTCAGTGGGGCAGGGCCACAGGGGATGCAGCGTCAGGTGCGGTGAGGGACGATGAAGGGAACAGAAGGCAAAAGGGCACAAAAAACTAGGGAATATGAGTGTCACAGACGGCAAGAGGGCACAGAAATACAGGGAAAAAATGAGTGGCACAGAAGGCAAAAAGGGCACAGAATACAGGAAAAACAAGTGTCACAGAAGGCAAGAGGGCACTAAAATACAGGGAAAAAACGAGTTGCTCAGAAGGCAAAAAGGGCACCAGAACACAGGGGCAGCTGAGAAACAGAAGGCAAAAAGGGGCAGAGAGGCACAGGGGCAGCGAAGGGAAAAGAAGGTAAAACTGGGCTGAGAGACATGGGAGCAGCGAGGGGTTCAGAGGGAGGAAAACGGGCATGGACCGCGAACAGGCAGCGGGGAAAGACAGAACAACAGCAGTCACAGACACAACATTGAAATACAGGCAGTACAATAAAACAATAAAGCGGAAGATGAATAAACCTACAGCCTACCACTGGCCACCAGGGATGAGGCGCAGGTGGTAGCCTGCGGGTGGTGGAGAGCCTCGAACTTCCTCAGCAGCGGCAGCTGGGGCAGGGACGCATAGGTGGTGCTGTGCGGAGGGGGAGCGACCTACCTATTGGGGTCAAGGGTCGCTCTCCTCACCCTGCAGAAGCCGGCGGCCTATATGGGGAGGTGAGAGGGAGGAGCAGCTGGGAGGCGGGCAGCAAATGGGGCTTGGGCAGTCAGGGGGGTGGGGCCACAGGGGACGCAGCGGCGGGGGCGGTGAGGGACGAAGAAGGGAACAGAAGGCAAAAGGGCACAAAAAACGAGTAAAAACAAGTAGCAGAAAGGGCACAAAATCAAGGGAAAACAATTGTCACAGAAGGCAAGAGGGCACAGAAATACAGGGAAAAAACGATTGGCACAGAAGGCAAAAAGGGCACAGAAATACAGGAAAAACGAGTGTCACAGAAGGCAAGAGGGCACAGAAAATACAGGGCAAAAACGAGTGGCACAGAAGGCAAAAAGGGCACAGAATACAGGAAAAACGAGTGTCACAGAAGTCAAGAGGGCACAGAAATACAGGGCAAAAACGAGTGGCACAGAATGCAAAAAGGGCACAGAAATACAGGAAAAATGAGTGTCACAGAAGGTAAGAGGGCACAGAAATACAGGGAAAAAATGAGTGCACAGAAGGCAAAAAGGGCACAGAATACAGAAAAAAGGAGTGTCACAGAAGGCAAGAGGGCACAGAAATACAGGGAAAAAAAGAGTGGCACAGAAGATAAAAAGGGCACAGAAATACAGGGAAAACGAGTGTCACAGAAGGCAAGAGGGCACAGAAATACAGGAAAAATGAGTGTCACAGAAGGCAGCAGGGCACAGAAATACAGGGCAAAATTGAGTGGCATAGAAGGCAAGAAGGGCACAAGAATACAGGGGCAGGTGAGAAACAGAAGGCAAAAATGGGCAGAGAGGCATGGGGGCAGCGAGGGGAACAGAAGGAAAAAACGGGCAGAGACACAGGGGCAGCGAGGGGTACAGAAGAAAAAAACGGGCTGTGAGACATGGTGTCAGCGAGGGGAACAGAGGGAGGAAAACGGGCACGGACCACGAACAGGCAGCAGAGGAAGACAGAACAACAGCAGTCACAGACACACCATTGTAATGCAGGCAATACAATAAAACAATAAAGCGGAAGATGAATAAACCTACAGCCTACCACTGGCCACCAGGGATGAGGCGCAGGTGGTAGCTTGCGGGTGGTGGAGAGCCTCGAACTTCCTCAGCAGCGGCAGCTGGGGCAGGGACACATAGGCGGTGCTGTGCGGAGGGGGAGCGACCTACCTGGTGGGGTCAAGGGTCGCTCTCCTCACCGTGCAGCAGCCGGCAGCCTATATGCGGAGGTGAGAGGGAAGAGCAGCTGGGAGGCGGGGCAGCGAATGGGGCTTGAGCAGTCAGGGGGGTGGGGCCGCAGGGGATGCAGCGGCAGGGGCGGTGAGGGACGATGAAGGGGACAGAAGGCAAAAGGGCACAAAAAACGAGTGAAAACAAGTGGCAGAAAGGGCACAAAATCAAGGGAAAACAATTGTCACAGAAGGCAAGAGGGCACAGAAATACAGGGGAAAAATGAGTGGCACAGAAGGCAAAAAGGGCACAGAATACAAGAAAAACTAGTGTCACAGAAGGCAAGAGGGCACTAAAATACAGGGACAAAACGAGTGGCACAGAAGGCAAAAAGGGCACCAGAACACAGGGGCAGCTGAGAAACAGAAGGCAAAAAGGGGCAGAGAGGCACAGGGGCAGCAAAGGGAAAAGAAGGTAAAACCGGGCTGAGAGACATGGGAGCAGTGAGGGGTTCAGAGGGAGGAAAACGGGCATGGACCGCGAACAGGCAGTGGGGGAAGACAGAACAACAGCAGTCACAGACACAACATTGAAATACAGGCAATACAATAAAACAATAAAGCGGAAGATGAATACACCTACAGCCTACCACTGGCCACCAGGGATGAGGCGCAGGTGGTAGCCTGCGGGTGGTGGAGAGCCTCGAACTTCCTCAGCAGCGGCAGCTGGGGCATTGACGCATAGGCGGTGCTGTGCGGAGGGGGAGCGACCTACCTGGTGGGGTCAAGGGTCGCTCTCCTCACCGTGCAGCAGCCGGCGGCCTATATGGGGAGGTGAGAGGGAGGAGCAGCTGGGAGGCGGGCAGCAAATGGGGCTTGGGCAGACAGGGGGGTGGGGCCGCAGGGGACGCAGCGGCAGGGGCGGTGAGGGACGATGAAGGGGACAGAAGGCAAAAGGGCACAAAAAACGAGTGAAAACAAGTGGCAGAAAGGGCACAAAATCAAGGGAAAACAATTGTCACAGAAGGCAAGAGGGCACAGAAATACAGGGAAAAAACTATTGGCACAGAAGGCAAAAAGGGCACAGAAATACAGGAAAAACGAGTGTCACAGAAGGCAAGAGGGCACAGAAAATACAGGGCAAAAACGAGTGGCACAGAAGGCAAAAAGGGCACAGAATACAGGAAAAACGAGTGTCACAGAAGTCAAGAGGGCACAGAAATACAGGGCAAAAACGAGTGGCACAAAATGCAAAAAGGGCACAGAAATACAGGAAAAATGAGTGTCACAGAAGGCAAGAGGGCACAGAAATACAGGGAAAAAAAGAGTGGCACAGAATATAAAAAGGGCACAGAAATACAGGTAAAATGAGTGTCACAGAAGGCAAGAGGGCACAGAAATACAGGAAAAATGAGTGTCACAGAAGGCAGCAGGGCACAGAAATACAGGGAAAAAATGAGTGGCATAGAAGGCAAAAAGGGCACAAGAATACAGGGGCAGGTGAGAAACAGAAGGCAAAAATGGGCAGAGAGGCATGGGGGCAGCGAGGGGAACAGAAGGAAAAAACGGGCAGAGACACGGGGGCAGCGAGGGGTACAGAAGAAAAAAACAGGCTGTGAGACATGGTGTCAGCGAGGGGAACAGAGGGAAGAAAACGGGCACGGACCACGAACAGGCAGCAGGGGAAGACAGAACAACAGCAGTCACAGACACAACATTAAAATACAGGCAATACAATAAAACAATAAAGCGGAAGATGAATAAACCTACAGCCTACCACTGGCCACCAGGGATGAGGCGCAGGTGGTAGCTTGCGGGTGGTGGAGAACCTCGAACTTCCTCAGCAGCGGCAGCTGGGGCAGGGACACATAGGCGGTGCTGTGCGGAGGGGGAGCGACCTACCTGGTGGGGTCAAGGGTCGCTCTCCTCACCGTGCAGCGTCCGGCAGTCTATATGGGGAGGTGAGAAGGAGGAGCAGCTGGGAGGCGGGGCAGCGAATGGGGCTTGAGCAGTCAGGGGGGTGGGGCCGCAGGGGATGCAGCGGCAGGGGCGGTGAGGGACGATGAAGGGGACAGAAGGCAAAAGGGCACAAAAAACGAGTGAAAACAAGTGGCAGAAAGGGCACAAAATCAAGGGAAAACAATTGTCACAGAAGGCAAGAGGGCACAAAAATACAGGGGAAAAATGAGTGGCACAGAAGGCAAAAAGGGCACAGAATACAAGAAAAACTAGTGTCACAGAAGGCAAGAGGGCACTAAAATACAGGGACAAAACGAGTGGCACAGAAGGCAAAAAGGGCACCAGAACACAGGGGCAGCTGAGAAACAGAAGGCAAAAAGGGGCAGAGAGGCACAGGGGCAGCAAAGGGAAAGAAGGTAAAACCGGGCTGAGAGACATGGGAGCAGTGAGGGGTTCAGAGGGAGGAAAACGGGCATGGACCGCGAACAGGCAGCGGGGAAAGACAGAACAACAGCAGTCACAGACACAACATTGAAATACAGGCAATACAATAAAACAATAAAGCGGAAGATGAATACACCTACAGCCTACCACTGGCCACCAGGGATGAGGCGCAGGTGGTAGCCTGCGGGTGGTGGAGAGCCTCGAACTTCCTCAGCAGCGGCAGCTGGGGCAGGGACGCATAGGCGGTGCTGTGCGGAGGGGGAGCGACCTACCTGGTGGGGTCAAGGGTCGCTCTCCTCACCGTGCAGCAGCCGGCGGCCTATATGGGGAGGTGAGAGGGAGGAGCAGCTGGGAGGCGGGCAGCAAATGGGGCTTGGGCAGACAGGGGGGTGGGGCCGCAGGGGACGCAGCGGCAGGGGCGGTGAGGGACGATGAAGGGGACAGAAGGCAAAAGGGCACAAAAAACGAGTGAAAACAAGTGGCAGAAAGGGCACAAAATCAAGGGAAAACAATTGTCACAGAAGGCAAGAGGGCACAGAAATACAGGGAAAAAACGATTGGCACAGAAGGCAAAAAGGGCACAGAAATACAGGAAAAACGAGTGTCACAGAAGGCAAGAGGGCACAGAAAATACAGGGCAAAAACGAGTGGCACAGAAGGCATAAAGGGCACAGAATACAGGAAAAACGAGTGTCACAGAAGTCAAGAGGGCACAGAAATACAGGGCAAAAACGAGTGGCACAGAATGCAAAAAGGGCACAGAAATACAGGAAAAATGAGTGTCACAGAAGGCAAGAGGGCACAGAAATACAGGGAAAAAAAGAGTGGCACAGAAGATAAAAAGGGCACAGAAATACAGGTAAAATGAGTGTCACAGAAGGCAAGAGGGCACAGAAATACAGGAAAAATGAGTGTCACAGAAGGCAGCAGGGCACAGAAATACAGGGAAAAAATGAGTGGCATAGAAGGCAAAAAGGGCACAAGAATACAGGGGCAGGTGAGAAACAGAAGGCAAAAATGGGCAGAGAGGCATGGGGGCAGCGAGGGGAACAGAAGGAAAAAACGGGCAGAGACACGGGGGCAGCGAGGGGTACAGAAGAAAAAAACGGGCTGTGAGACATGGTGTCAGCGAGGGGAACAGAGGGAGGAAAACGGGCACGGACCACGAACAGGCAGCAGGGGAAGACAGAACAACAGCAGTCACAGACACAACATTGAAATACAGGCAATACAATAAAACAATAAAGCGGAAGATGAATAAACCTACAGCCTACCACTGGCCACCAGGGATGAGGTGCAGGTGGTAGCTTGCGGGTGGTGGAGAACCTCGAACTTCCTCAGCAGCGGCAGCTGGGGCAGGGACACATAGGCGGTGCTGTGCGGAGGGGGAGCGACCTACCTGGTGGGGTCAAGGGTCGCTCTCCTCACCGTGCAGCGTCCGGCAGCCTATATGGGGAGGTGAGAGGGAGGAGCAGCTGGGAGGCGGGGCAGCGAATGGGGCTTGGGCAGTCAGGGGGGTGGGGCCACAGGGGACGCAGCGGCAGGGGCGGTGAGGGACGATGAAGGGGACAGAAGGCAAAAGGGCACAAAAAACGAGTGAAAACAAGTGGCAGAAAGGGCACAAAATCAAGGGAAAACAATTGTCACAGAAGGCAAGAGGGCACAGAAATACAGGGGGAAAATGAGTGGCACAGAAGGCAAAAAGGGCACAGAATACAGGAAAAACTAGTGTCACAGAAGGCAAGAGGGCACTAAAATACAGGGAAAAAATGAGTGGCACAGAAGGCAAAAAGGGCACCAGAACACAGGGGCAGCTGAGAAACAGAAGGCAAAAAGGGGCAGAGAGGCACAGGGGCAGCGAAGGGAAAAGAAGGTAAAACTGGGCTGAGAGACATGGGAGCAGCGAGGGGTTCAGAGGGAGGAAAACGGGCATGGACCGCGAACAGGCAGCGGGGAAAGACAGAACAACAGCAGTCACAGACACAACATTGAAATACAGGCAGTACAATAAAACAATAAAGCGGAAGATGAATAAACCTACAGCCTACCACTGGCCACCAGGGATGAGGCGGGTGGTGGAGAGCCTCGAACTTCCTCAGCAGCGGCAGCTGGGGCAGGGACGCATAGGCGGTGCTGTGCGGAGGGGGAGCGACCTACCTGGTGGGGTCAAGGGTCGCTCTCCTCACCCTGCAGAAGCCGGCGGCCTATATGGGGAGCTGAGAGGGAGGAGCAGCTGGGAGGCGGGCAGCAAATGGGGCTTGGGCAGTCAGGGGGGTGGGGCCGCAGGGGACGCAGCGGCGGGGGCGGTGAGGGACGATGAAGGGAACAGAAGGCAAAAGGGCACAAAAAACGAGTAAAAACAAGTAGCAGAAAGGGCACAAAATCAAGGGAAAACAATTGTCACAGAAGGCAAGAGGGCACAGAAATACAGGGAAAAAACGATTGGCACAGAAGGCAAAAAGGGCACAGAAATACAGGAAAAACGAGTGTCACAGAAGGCAAGAGGGCACAGAAAATACAGGGCAAAAACGAGTGGCACAGAAGGCAAAAAGGGCACAGAATACAGGAAAAACGAGTGTCACAGAAGTCAAGAGGGCACAGAAATACAGGGCAAAAACGAGTGGCACAGAATGCAAAAAGGGCACAGAAATACAGGAAAAATGAGTGTCACAGAAGGTAAGAGGGCACAGAAATACAGGGAAAAAATGAGTGCACAGAAGGCAAAAAGGGCACAGAATACAGAAAAAAGGAGTGTCACAGAAGGCAAGAGGGCACAGAAATACAGGGAAAAAAAGAGTGGCACAGAAGATAAAAAGGGCACAGAAATACAGGGAAAACGAGTGTCACAGAAGGCAAGAGGGCACAGAAATACAGGAAAAATGAGTGTCACAGAAGGCAGCAGGGCACAGAAATACAGGGCAAAATTGAGTGGCATAGAAGGCAAGAAGGGCACAAGAATACAGGGGCAGGTGAGAAACAGAAGGCAAAAATGGGCAGAGAGGCATGGGGGCAGCGAGGGGAACAGAAGGAAAAAACGGGCAGAGACACAGGGGCAGCGAGGGGTACAGAAGAAAAAAACGGGCTGTGAGACATGGTGTCAGCGAGGGGAACAGAGGGAGGAAAACGGGCACGGACCACGAACAGGCAGCAGGGGAAGACAGAACAACAGCAGTCACAGACACACCATTGTAATACAGGCAATACAATAAAACAATAAAGCGGAAGATGAATAAACCTACAGCCTACCACTGGCCACCAGGGATGAGGCGCAGGTGGTAGCTTGCGGGTGGTGGAGAGCCTCGAACTTCCTCAGCAGCGGCAGCTGGGGCAGGGACACATAGGCGGTGCTGTGCGGAGGGGGAGCGACCTACCTGGTGGGGTCAAGGGTCGCTCTCCTCACCGTGCAGCAGCCGGCAGCCTATATGCGGAGGTGAGAGGGAAGAGCAGCTGGGAGGCAGGGCAGCGAATGGGGCTTGAGCAGTCAGGGGGGTGGGGCCGCAGGGGACGCAGCGGCAGGGGCGGTGAGGGACGATGGAGGGGACAGAAGGCAAAAGGGCACAAAAAACGAGTGAAAACAAGTGGCAGAAAGGGCACAAAATCAAGGGAAAACAATTGTCACAGAAGGCAAGAGGGCACAGAAATACAGGGGAAAAATGAGTGGCACAGAAGGCAAAAAGGGCACAGAATACAAGAAAAACTAGTGTCACAGAAGGCAAGAGGGCACTAAAATACAGGGACAAAACGAGTGGCACAGAAGGCAAAAAGGGCACCAGAACACAGGGGCAGCTGAGAAACAGAAGGCAAAAAGGGGCAGAGAGGCACAGGGGCAGCAAAGGGAAAAGAAGGTAAAACCGGCCTGAGAGACATGGGAGCAGTGAGGGGTTCAGAGGGAGGAAAACGGGCATGGACCGCGAACAGGCAGTGGGGGAAGACAGAACAACAGCAGTCACAGACACAACATTGAAATACAGGCAATACAATAAAACAATAAAGCGGAAGATGAATACACCTACAGCCTACCACTGGCCACCAGGGATGAGGCGCAGGTGGTAGCCTGAGGGTGGTGGAGAGCCTCGAACTTCCTCAGCAGCGGCAGCTGGGGCAGGGACGCATACGCGGTGCTGTGCGGAGGGGGAGCGACCTACCTGGTGGGGTCAAGGGTCGCTCTCCTCACCGTGCAGCAGCCGGCGGCCTATATGGGGAGGTGAGAGGGAGGAGCAGCTGGGAGGCGGGCAGCAAATGGGGCTTGGGCAGACAGGGGGGTGGGGCCGCAGGGGACGCAGCGGCAGGGGCGGTGAGGGACGATGAAGGGGACAGAAGGCAAAAGGGCACAAAAAACGAGTGAAAACAAGTGGCAGAAAGGGCACAAAATCAAGGGAAAACAATTGTCACAGAAGGCAAGAGGGCACAGAAATACAGGGAAAAAACGATTGGCACAGAAGGCAAAAAGGGCACAGAAATACAGGAAAAACGAGTGTCACAGAAGGCAAGAGGGCACAGAAAATACAGGGCAAAAACGAGTGGCACAGAAGGCAAAAAGGGCACAGAATACAGGAAAAACGAGTGTCACAGAAGTCAAGAGGGCACAGAAATACAGGGCAAAAACGAGTGGCACAGAATGCAAAAAGGGCACAGAAATACAGGAAAAATGAGTGTCACAGAAGGCAAGAGGGCACAGAAATACAGGGAAAAAAAGAGTGGCACAGAAGATAAAAAGGGCACAGAAATACAGGTAAAATGAGTGTTACAGAAGGCAAGAGGGCACAGAAATACAGGAAAAATGAGTGTCACAGAAGGCAGCAGGGCACAGAAATACAGGGAAAAAATGAGTGGCATAGAAGGCAAAAAGGGCACAAGAATACAGGGGCAGGTGAGAAACAGAAGGCAAAAATGGGCAGAGAGGCATGGGGGCAGCGAGGGGAACAGAAGGAAAAAACGGGCAGAGACACGGGGGCAGCGAGGGGTACGGAAGAAAAAAACGGGCTGTGAGACATGGTGTCAGCGAGGGGAACAGAGGGAGGAAAACGGGCACGGACCACGAACAGGCAGCAGGGGAAGACAGAACAACAGCAGTCACAGACACAACATTGAAATACAGGCAATACAATAAAACAATAAAGCGGAAGATGAATAAACCTACAGCCTACCACTGGCCCCCAGGGATGAGGCGCAGGTGGTAGCTTGCGGGTGGTGGAGAACCTCGAACTTCCTCAGCAGCGGCAGCTGGGGCAGGGACACATAGGCGGTGCTGTGCGGAGGGGGAGCGACCTACCTGGTGGGGTCAAGGGTCGCTCTCCTCACCGTGCAGCGTCCGGCAGCCTATATGGGGAGGTGAGAGGGAGGAGCAGCTGGGAGGCGGGGCAGCGAATGGGGCTTGGGCAGTCAGGGGGGTGGGGCCACAGGGGACGCAGCGGCAGGGGCGGTGAGGGACGATGAAGGGGACAGAAGGCAAAAGGGCACAAAAAACGAGTGAAAACAAGTGGCAGAAAGGGCACAAAATCAAGGGAAAACAATTGTCACAGAAGGCAAGAGGGCACAGAAATACAGGGGAAAAATGAGTGGCACAGAAGGCAAAAAGGGCACAGAATACAGGAAAAACTAGTGTCACAGAAGGCAAGAGGGCACTAAAATACAGGGAAAAAACGAGTGGCACAGAAGGCAAAAAGGGCACCAGAACACAGGGGCAGCTGAGAAACAGAAGGCAAAAAGGGGCAGAGAGGCACAGGGGCAGCGAAGGGAAAAGAAGGTAAAACTGGGCTGAGAGACATGGGAGCAGTGAGGGGTTCAGAGGGAGGAAAACGGGCATGGACCGCGAACAGGCAGCGGGGGAAGACAGAACAACAGCAGTCACAGACACAACATTGAAATACAGGCAATACAATAAAACAATAAAGCGGAAGATGAATAAACCTACAGCCTACCACTGGCCACCAGGGATGAGGCACAGGTGGTAGCCTGCGGGTGGTGGAGAGCCTCGAACTTCCTCAGCAGCGACAGCTGGGGCAGGGACGCATAGGCGGTGCTGTGCGGAGGGGGATCGACCTACCTGGTGGGGTCAAGGGTCGCTCTCTTCACCGTGCAGCAGCCGGCGGCCTATATGGGGAGGTGAGAGGGAGGAGCAGCTGGGAGGTGGGCAGCGAATGTGGCTTGGGCAGTCAGGGGGTGGGGCCGCAGGGGACGCAGCAGCGGGGGCGGTGAGGTACGATGAAGGGAACAGAAGGCAAAAGGGCACAAAAAAAGAGTAAAAACAAGTGGCAGAAAGGGCACAATATCAAGGGAAAACAATTGTCACAGAAGGCAAGAGGGCACAGAAATACAGGGAAAAAACGATTGGCACAGAAGGCAAAAAGGGCACAGAAATACAGGAAAAACGAGTGTCACAGAAGGCAAGAGGGCACAGAAAATACAGGGCAAAAACGAGTTGCACAGAAGGCAAAAGGGCACAGAATACAGGAAAAACGAGTGTCACAAAAGTCAAGAGGGAACAGAAATACAGGGCAAAAACGAGTGGCACAGAATGCAAAAAGGGCACAGAAATACAGGAAAAATGAGTGTCACAGAAGGTAAGAGGGCACAGAAATACAGGGAAAAAATGAGTGCACAGAAGGCAAAAAGGGCACAGAATACAGAAAAAACGAGTGTCACAGAAGGCAAGATGGCACAGAAATACAGGGAAAACGAGTGTCACAGAAGGCAAGAGGGCACAGAAATACAGGAAAAATGAATGTCACAGAAGGCAGCAGGGCACAGAAATACAGGGAAAAAATGAGTGGCATAGAAGGCAAAAAGGGCACAAGAATACAGGGGCAGGTGAGAAACAGAAGGCAAAAATGGGCAGAGAGGCATGGGGGCAGCGAGGGGTACAGAAGGAAAAAACGGTCAGAGACACGGGGGCAGCGAGGGGTACAGAAGAAAAAAAGGGGCTGTGGTACATGGTGTCAGCGAGGGGAACAGAGGGAGGAAAACAGGCACGGACCACGAACAGGCAGCGGGGGAAGACAGAACAACAGCAGTCACAGACACAACATTGAAATACAGGCAATACAATAAAACAATAAAGCGGAAGATGAATAAACCATAGGCGGTGCTGTGCGGAGGGGGAGCGACCTACCTGGTGGGGTCAAGGGTCGCTCTCCTCACCGTACAGCAGCCAGCAGCCTATATGGGGAGGTGAGAGGGAGGAGCAGCTGGGAGGCGGGGCAACGAATGGGGCTTGGGCAGTCAGAGGTTGGGGCCGCAGGGGACGCAGCAGCAGGGGCGGTGAGGGACAATGAAGGGGACAGAAGGCAAAAGGGCACAAAAAACGAGCGAAAACAAGTGGCAGAAAGGGCACAAAATCAAGGGAAAACAATTGTCACAGAAGGCAAGAGGGCACAGAAATACAGGGCAAAAACGATTGGCACAGAAGGCAAAAAGGGCAGAGAAATACAGGAAAAACGAGTGTCACAGAAGGCAAGAGGGCACAGAAATACAGGGCAAAAACGAGTGGCACAGAAGGCAAAAAGGGCACAGAATACAGGAAAAATGAGTGTCACAGAAGTCAAGAGGGCACAGAAATACAGGGCAAAAACGAGTGGCACAGAATGCAAAAAGGGCACAGAAATACAGGAAAAATGAGTGTCACAGAAGGTAAGAGGATACAGAAAAGGGGGTGGTGATGAACAGAGTGTCTGAATTAAGCAGACCACTCTTACCCAGTCCAAAGATCAGGGCTTGATCCATCACCGTTATTTATCTCACTGCCCCATCCCAGCTCAGAACCTGGCTATATGCAAATTAGTCTGTCCCTGGCCCAGTGCATCATGGGAACAGGGCAGACCAAACTACCAAGCCAATTCTTCACCAGAAAGGAGACAAGCTACCGGGGACCGGTTTCTGGCATTTCAGCCTCTTCGGCCCGGCTTGCTTGAATCCTGATGGAGCAGTGAGAAAGGGACTCATGTCTGAGTATACCCTGCCACACCTATAGTGGCCAAAAACGATACAGAAAAGGGGGTGGTGATGAACAGAGTGTCTGAATTAAGCAGACCACTCTTACCCAGTCCAAAGATCAGGGCTTGATCCATCACCGTTATTTATCTCACTGCCCCATCCCAGCTCAGAACCTGGCTATATGCAAATTAGTCTGTCCCTGGCCCAGTGCATCAAGGGAACAGGGCAGACCAAACTACCAAGCCAATTCTTCACCAGAAAGGAGACAAGCTACCGGGGACCGGTTTCTGGCATTTCAGCCTCTTCGGCCCGGCTTGCTTGAATCCTGATGGAGCAGTGAGAAAGGGACTCATGTCTGAGTATACCCTGCCACACCTATAGTGGCCAAAAACGATACAGAAAAGGGGGTGGTGATGAACAGAGTGTCTGAATTAAGCAGACCACTCTTACCCAGTCCAAAGATCAGGGCTTGATCCATCACCGTTATTTATCTCACTGCCCCATCCCAGCTCAGAACCTGGCTATATGCAAATTAGTCTGTCCCTGGCCCAGTGCATCATGGGAACAGGGCAGACCAAACTACCAAGCCAATTCTTCACCAGAAAGGAGACAAGCTACCGGGGACCGGTTTCTGGCATTTCAGCCTCTTCGGCCCGGCTTGCTTGAATCCTGATGGAGCAGTGAGAAAGGGACTCATGTCTGAGTATACCCTGCCACACCTATAGTGGCCAACAACGATACAGAAAAGGGGGTGGTGATGAACAGAGTGTCTGAATTAAGCAGACCACTCTTACCCAGTCCAAAGATCAGGGCTTGATCCATCACCGTTATTTATCTCACTGCCCCATCCCAGCTCAGAACCTGGCTATATGCAAATTAGTCTGTCCCTGGCCCAGTGCATCATGGGAACAGGGCAGACCAAACTACCAAGCCAATTCTTCACCAGAAAGGAGACAAGCTACCGGGGACCGGTTTCTGGCATTTCAGCCTCTTCGGCCCGGCTTGCTTGAATCCTGATGGAGCAGTGAGAAAGGGACTCATGTCTGAGTATACCCTGCCACACCTATAGTGGCCAAAAACGATACAGAAAAGGGGGTGGTGATGAACAGAGTGTCTGAATTAAGCAGACCACTCTTACCCAGTCCAAAGATCAGGGCTTGATCCATCACCGTTATTTATCTCACTGCCCCATCCCAGCTCAGAACCTGGCTATATGCAAATTAGTCTGTCCCTGGCCCAGTGCATCATGGGAACAGGGCAGACCAAACTACCAAGCCAATTCTTCACCAGAAAGGAGACAAGCTACCGGGGACCGGTTTCTGGCATTTCAGCCTCTTCGGCCCGGCTTGCTTGAATCCTGATGGAGCAGTGAGAAAGGGACTCATGTCTGAGTATACCCTGCCACACCTATAGTGACCAAAAACGATACAGAAAAGGGGGTGGTGATGAACAGAGTGTCTGAATTAAGCAGACCACTCTTACCCAGTCCAAAGATCAGGGCTTGATCCATCACCGTTATTTATCTCACTGCCCCATCCCAGCTCAGAACCTGGCTATATGCAAATTAGTCTGTCCCTGGCCCAGTGCATCATGGGAACAGGGCAGACCAAACTACCAAGCCAATTCTTCACCAGAAAGGAGACAAGCTACCGGGGACCGGTTTCTAGCATTTCAGCCTCTTCGGCCCGGCTTGCTTGAATCCTGATGGAGCAGTGAGAAAGGGACTCATGTCTGAGTATACCCTGCCACACCTATAGTGGCCAAAAACGATACAGAAAAGGGGGTGGTGATGAACAGAGTGTCTGAATTAAGCAGACCACTCTTACCCAGTCCAAAGATCAGGGCTTGATCCATCACCGTTATTTATCTCACTGCCCCATCCCAGCTCAGAACCTGGCTATATGCAAATTAGTCTGTCCCTGGCCCAGTGCATCATGGGAACAGGGCAGACCAAACTACCAAGCCAATTCTTCACCAGAAAGGAGACAAGCTACCGGGGACCGGTTTCTGGCATTTCAGCCTCTTCTGCCCGGCTTGCTTGAATCCTGATGGAGCAGTGAGAAAGGGACTCATGTCTGAGTATACCCTGCCACACCTATAGTGGCCAAAAACGATACAGAAAAGGGGGTGGTGATGAACAGAGTGTCTGAATTAAGCAGACCACTCTTACCCAGTCCAAAGATCAGGGCTTGATCCATCACCGTTATTTATCTCACTGCCCCATCCCAGCTCAGAACCTGGCTATATGCAAATTAGTCTGTCCCTGGCCCAGTGCATCATGGGAACAGGGCAGACCAAACTACCAAGCCAATTCTTCACCAGAAAGGAGACAAGCTACCGGGGACCGGTTTCTGGCATTTCAGCCTCTTCGGCCCGGCTTGCTTGAATCCTGATGGAGCAGTGAGAAAGGGACTCATGTCTGAGTATACCCTGCCACACCTATAGTGGCCAAAAACGATACAGAAAAGGGGGTGGTGATGAACAGAGTGTCTGAATTAAGCAGACCACTCTTACCCAGTCCAAAGATCAGGGCTTGATCCATCACCGTTATTTATCTCACTGCCCCATCCCAGCTCAGAACCTGGCTATATGCAAATTAGTCTGTCCCTGGCCCAGTGCATCATGGGAACAGGGCAGACCAAACTACCAAGCCAATTCTTCACCAGAAAGGAGACAAGCTACTGGGGACCGGTTTCTGGCATTTCAGCCTCTTCGGCCCGGCTTGCTTGAATCCTGATGGAGCAGTGAGAAAGGGACTCATGTCTGAGTATACCCTGCCACACCTATAGTGGCCAAAAACGATACAGAAAAGGGGGTGGTGATGAACAGAGTGTCTGAATTAAGCAGACCACTCTTACCCAGTCCAAAGATCAGGGCTTGATCCATCACCGTTATTTGTCTCACTGCCGCATCCCAGCTCAGAACCTGGCTATATGCAAATTAGTCTGTCCCTGGCCCAGTGCATCATGGGAACAGGGCAGACCAAACTACCAAGCCAATTCTTCACCAGAAAGGAGACAAGCTACCGGGGACCGGTTTCTGGCATTTCAGCCTCTTCGGCCCGGCTTGCTTGAATCCTGATGGAGCAGTGAGAAAGGGACTCATGTCTGAGTATACCCTGCCACACCTATAGTGGCCAAAAACGATACAGAAAAGGGGGTGGTGATGAACAGAGTGTCTGAATTAAGCAGACCACTCTTACCCAGTCCAAAGATCAGGGCTTGATCCATCACCGTTATTTATCTCACTGCCCCATCCCAGCTCAGAACCTGGCTATATGCAAATTAGTCTGTCCCTGGCCCAGTGCATCATGGGAACAGGGCAGACCAAACTACCAAGCCAATTCTTCACCAGAAAGGAGACAAGCTACCGGGGACCGGTTTCTGGCATTTCAGCCTCTTCGGCCCGGCTTGCTTGAATCCTAATGGAGCAGTGAGAAAGGGACTCATGTCTGAGTATACCCTGCCACACCTATAGTGGCCAAAAACGATACAGAAAAGGGGGTGGTGATGAACAGAGTGTCTGAATTAAGCAGACCACTCTTACCCAGTCCAAAGATCAGGGCTTGATCCATCACCGTTATTTATCTCACTGCCCCATCCCAGCTCAGAACCTGGCTATATGCAAATTAGTCTGTCCCTGGCCCAGTGCATCATGGGAACAGGGCAGACCAAACTACCAAGCCAATTCTTCACCAGAAAGGAGACAAGCTACCGGGGACCGGTTTCTGGCATTTCAGCCTCTTCGGCCCGGCTTGCTTGAATCCTGATGGAGCAGTGAGAAAGGGACTCATGTCTGAGTATACCCTGCCACACCTATAGTGGCCAAAAACGATACAGAAAAGGGGATGGTGCAATGAGCTAAAAAACGGTGTTGGATCTAGCCCTGATCTCTTGACTGGGTGAGAGTACTCTGCTTAATTCAGAGACTCTGTCCATCACCACCCCTTGTTGTAAATAATTTTGTCCACCCTAAGCGTGGAAGGGTATACTCAGATGTGAGTCCCTTGCTCATTGCACCATCAGGATTCAAGCAAGCCGGGCCGAAGACGCCTGAAATGGCAGAAACCGGTCCCCGGAAGCTTGTTTCCTTCCCAGTGTAAGAATTGGCTTTTGTAGTCTGGTCTGCCCTGTTCCCATGATGCACTGGGCCAGGGACAGACTAATTTGCATACAGCCAGGTTCTGAAACTGGGATGGTGCAATGAGCTAAAAAACGGTGTTGGATCTAGCCCTGATCTCTTGACTGGGTGAGAGTACTCTGCTTAATTCAGAGACTCTGTCCATCACCACCCCTTGTTGTAAATAACAGAAGGTAAGAGGGCACAGAAATACAGGGAAAAAATGAGTGGCACAGAAGGCAAAAAGGGCACAGAATACAGAAAAATCGAGTGTCACAGAAGGCAAGAGGGCACAGAAATACAGGGAAAAAAGAGTGGCACAGAAGATAAAAAAGGGCACAGAAATACAGGGAAAACGAGTGTCACAGAAGGCAAGAGGGCACAGAAATACAGGAAAAATGAGTGTCACAGAAGGCAGCAGGGCACAGAACTACAGGGAAAAAACGTCGGGCATAGAAGGCAAAAAGGGCACAAGAATACAGGGGCAGCTGAGAAACAGAAGGCAAAACTGCGCAGAGAGGTACGGGGGCAGCGAGGGGAACAGAAGGAAAAAACAGGCAGAGACACGGGGGTAGCGAGGGGTACAGAAGAAAAAAACGGGCTGAGAGACACGGTGTCAGCGAGGGGAACAGAGGGAGGAAAACGGGCACGGACAACGAACATGCAGCGGGGAAGACAGAACAACAGCAGTCACAGACACAACAATGAAATACAGGCAATACAATAAAACAATAAAGCGGAAGCAGAACAAACCTATGGCCTACCACTTGCCACCATGGATGAGGCGCAGGTGGTAGCCTGCGGGTGGTGGAAGGGCTCGAACTTCCTCAGAAGCGGCAGCTGGGGCAGGGACACACAGGCGGTGCTGTGCGGAGGGGGAGCGACCTACATGGTGGGGTCAAGGGTCGCTCTCCTCATTGCGCAGGGGCCGGCCTATATGGGGAGGTGGAAGGGAGGAGCAGCTGGGAGGGGGGGCAGCGAATGGGCAGTGGGCAGTCAGGGGTGCGGGCCACAGAGGACGCAACGGCAGGGGCGGTGAGGGAGAATGAAGGGGACAGAAGGCAAAAGGGCACAAAAACAAGGAAAAACGAGTGTCACAGAAGGCAAGAGGGCACAGAAATACATGGAAAAAACCGAGTTGCACAGAAGGCAAACAGGGCACAGAAATACAGAAAAAACGAGTGTCACAGAAGGCAAGACGGCACAGAAATACAGGAAAAATGAGTGTCACAGAAGGCAGCAGGGCACAGAAATACAGGGAAAAAACGAGTGGCATAGAAGGCAAAAAGGGCACAAGAATACAGGGGCAGCTGAGAAACAGAAGGCAAAACTTCGCAGAGAGGCACGGGGGCAGCGAGGGGAACAGAAGGAAAAAACAGGCAGAGACACGGGGGTAGCGAGGGGTACAGAAGAAAAAAACGGGCTGAGAGACACGGTGTCAGCGAGGGGAACAGAGGGAGGAAAACGGGCACGGACAACGAACATGCAGCGGGGGAAGACAGAACAACAGCAGTCACAGACACAACAATGAAATACTGGCAATACAATAAAGCGGAAGCAGAACAAACCTATGGCCTACCACTGGCCACCAGGGATGAGGCGCAGGTGGTAGCCTGCGGGTGGTGGAGGGGCTCGAACTTCCTCAGAAGCGGCAGCTGGGGCAGGGACACACAGGCGGTGCTGTGCGGAGGGGGAGCGACCTACATGGTGGGGTCAAGGGTCGCTCTCCTCACTGCGCAGGGGCCGGCCTATATGGGGAGGTGGAAGGGAGGAGCAGCTGGGAGGCGGGGGCAGCGAATGGGCAGTGGGCAGTCAGGGGTGCGGGGCCACAGGGGACGCAACGGCAGGGGCGGTGAGGGACAATGAAGGGGACAGAAGGCAAAAGGGCACAAAAACAAGGAAACACAAGTGTCACAGAAGGCAAGAGGGCACAGAAATACATAGAAAAAAACGAGTTGCACAGAAGGCAAAAAGGGCACAGAAATACAGAAAAAACGAGTATCACAGAAGGCAAGAGGGAACAGAAATACAGGGTAAAAATGAGTGGGACAGAAGGCAAAAAGGGCACAAGAATACAGGGGCAGCTGAGAAACACAGGCAAAAACGGGCAGAGAGGCACGGGGGCAGTGAGGGGAACAGAAGGGAAAACCGGGCTGAGAGACATGGGGCAGCGAGGGGTACAGAAGGAAAAACCAGGCAGAGACAGAGGGTCAGAGAAGGGTACAGAAGGAAAAACCAGACTGAGAGACACAGGGACAGCGAGGGGAACAGAGGGAGAAAAACCGGCACGGACCACGAACAGGCAGCGGGGGAAAACAGAACAACAGCAGTCACAGACACAACAATGAAATACAGGCAATACAATAAAACAATAAAGCGGAAGATGAACAAACCGACAGCCTTCCACTCCCCTCCAGGCGCAGGTGGTAGCCTGCGGGTGGTGGAGGGCCTCGTACTTCCTCAGCAGTGGCAGCTGGGGCAGGGACACACAGGAGGTGCTGTGCAGATAGGGAGTGACCTACCTGGTGGGGTCAAGGGTCGCTCTTTCATCCTTCCCATTCTCTTAAAATCCAGAAGAAAATATGGTCATTGTTAGACCTGCCATCGTCTGACGTGGTCTCCCCTAACCCTTTTTGGATGCGGTCGAAAAGGGTGGGATTGATCGTCGGTTGGGACAAGCACCAAGCTGACTTACAGTGTCATCATACTGTGCTGAGGAGTGTGCTCATAAAGATCAGCAGCCCACCTGAGCTGACAGTACTTGAAGAGTTTGAGGACTATTGTGGTAGCTCACAGAGTCTGAGGGACCCATGCTTGCATCTAGGGTATCCATGCCAGCTTGCACTCCAGAGCGTGTGATGTCCAATTGGTGTTGGGGGACCTGAGTTAGGAGCTGAGACTGTCTTCAATCTCTAGATCAGGTGGATGACAGTGTCTGACGTCACAGACTCTGACCAAGGTCACTGGCTCCCTCTCCCTGGATCCACTCCACAAAGTAGTTTGTTGAGGATGACATCGTGAAGGGGCCCGAGGGGTTTGTGGTGTGCCTTATGGGCACTTACGGCTGGCTGCCAGGAGCTATGGCAGCTCTGATCCCCCTTCAGGGAAAACATTTAGACGTGGAAGCATGCCAGCTTCCTGGTATGGGGGGACAGCAAGCCCGGATTCATGCGGGCGCTGCTGGGTGCCTGGGTGTCTAATCCGGATGGAAGAAACTGAGTAACTGTTTCTTTCCAATTGTAGGTGGGGCCATCAAACTAATCAATGTGGCGCCTGCAGGGGCAACGTGTATCGTTGGCTGGTGTATTTGAGTGAATGTGGGGCTGGGTCAAGAGGCGCAGTCAAACACCTGTGAGTGCTTGTACATTGCAGCTGTTGGTGGTACATGAGATTGGGTGAGATTGGGGAATGTTGTGTTGGTGCTAATGGGAAAGTTTGACAATTGCATATAACTTTAAATTGTATATATAAAGCATTTATTGTTTTGATGTCAATATGTGAGTAACAAAAAGGGCAGTGTTTTATAACTATGGTGTGGCAAACGTAGTGTGTTGCAAGCGTGGTGTTGTGCCAATACTTTACACTAGTGCCCTAAGGATTGTGGAGAAGTGTGGCTCAGGGGTTAGAGGCGGCAGACCCAGAAGCTGAGATCGGTCCTGGACCAGGGTTCAATTCCCCGCCTCGCCGGGTCTTGGGCTCAAAAATTCCATGGACTCGATAATTCTCGTTCCGGTGCCTACTTGACTCATGGGTTCACACTCTGCGACTCTGGGCAATAGCTTGCTTAATCTCCACTACGGCCCCTTGCGGCGGGATGCCTGGCTTTCACCTTGTGGATACCCTGCTGGGGCTATCTCACAGGGGAATACCAGGACGGGTTCCCAAGGCAAGCGCCTTGATGCCTACGGGTGATACGTGCGCTATATAAATCGCAATACATAAGCCTGTCAGCTCAGTGCCAGGCTTCCCAAGGGTGAGCACAGGTTATCTGACAAGTGTATCTTACTCATCCTACTTAGGTCAATGTCAGTCAGTCAGTCAATGGATTCTGAATGGCTTTGATGCATCCTAGTCAGCCGGAAAACCGCTGGGTCTAACATTTGGTAATCAGTGGTGTGGATAGGATGTGTGCTGTCACAAGTCCTAGCAACACAGGGATTTACTATGACTCCAGTATACAATGTCATTTTCTTACCATGGGGTTTGATTTTTATGTGGTTTGCCATTCTGGTTTGCAAACTGTCTGGAGTTCACAACAGTCATGTCTAAGTTAGGAGAGCCAGCAGAGGTATCTGCAGTACAGGAGTTTGAGCAGGATAAGTTGGAGACCTATACGGTAGCCCGGCTCAAAGGATTCTGCAGAGACCTGAAATGTTCTTTAAAGGCCTCGGTAGAACAGAGGAGCTGTACAAGGCATTGAGGGCCTGGATGGAGGCCAGAGGTACAGCTGGCAATCCCAGGGAGCGTGATGAAGTGGACTCTGAAGAGCAGGAACTGCAGGAGGGGACCCCTCTAGGGTCTTCCCCAGAAGAGCTAGAGGACAGGAGGGAAGAAAGGAAGCTCAAGTAGGAGCTGGCCAAACTTAAATGGGAGAGTGAGAAGGCCAAGATTGTACTTACCTGTTTAAGTATTGGAGTCAATATTTTTGTTTTCTGTATTTTTTACTCGATATTTTTAACTTCAATATTTTTTACATCAATGTTGTGTTAGTGAACCGAGCCCATCTATGCCTGTGGACTATCTGCTCGGTAATAACCTGGAACATACCTCCTGGAGGGAGGTAGAGTTCCAGTCACTTTTGGGGATGTTGGGACTGTCTAAGTGGGCGTGCATGACCTCATGGTCAAAGGTAGAACAGAAGGATGGTCACAAGGACTCTGAGCCAGAAATAGTGACCCAGGTACCTACCAGGAAAAGAAAGGTCAGAGGGCGCATGCAAGCCACTCCTGAGATTCCCACGGTTTGGGAAGAGGCTGACTCTGAGGGGGAGGCTCCAGTATCCACACAAAAATATGTGGCTGAACTGGGGAACCTGCCTGAGCTGACCAATTGGCAACAGGATGGAGATCCCTCCAGGAAGGAGTTCTGAATGGTGCAGAAAGAGTGCCCTACTCTTGTGGGTATTTGGCTACAAGCTGAGGCCCATACAGCTGATGACTCTTCTGGAATTCACTGGGTTTATTAGGAGAACGATCTCCTGTATAGTGAGCCTAAGGTTTCTGAACTTGGGTTGGCCTGTGTGTTGGTGGTACCCCAGTCCTTCAGAAGCTTCCTATTGAGATTGGCTCATGATGTGCCGCAGGCAGGTCATTTGGCTCTGGGTAAGATCTTTGACTCTCTTGACCCATACTTCTATTGGCCCCAAATTAGGAAGGCCTCAGTTGGGCTCTGTCGGTCCTGTCTGACCTGCCAGGCGAGTGGCAAGACAGGAGGGAGGAGCAAGGACCCCATGCAACCATTATCTGTCATGGGCACCCCTTTTGAGAGGGTAGGCATTGACATTGTAAAGCCTCTGGATCACAAGACTGCCATGGGCAACAGGTTCATCCTGGTCATGGTAGACCATGCCACCCAGCATGTATAAGCAATCCCCTTGAGGACAGTATCTGCGCCAGCTGTGGCCCAGCACTGTAGGTGTTCTTTACCCACGTGGGTTACTCCAAGGAGGTGATCTCTGACTGGGGTACTAACTTCATGTCGTCAAACATGAAGGCCATGTGAAAGCAATGTGGGGTAACCTACACGTTCTTCTCCCCCTACCACCCTCAAACTAATGAGTTAGTTTAGAGATTCAACCATACCATGAAAGGCATGATTATGGATGTTTTTAGACCCCATGAGGCCTAAGTGGAACATCTTCTTGTATTTCTTTTGTTTGCCTACAGGGAGGTTCCGCAGAAGGGGTTTGGCTTCAGCCCATTTGAGCTTCCTTACGGGCACCCTGTAAGGGGTTTGCTTAGGTTGGTGAGGGAGGGCTGGGAGCAAGCTCCCAGGAAGCCGGCCCAGGATGTATTCAGTTATGTCCCAGCCTTCTGTAACCAAAGAGCCTGCTTCAGGAAACAGTTCAGTTGAATTTGGAAGATAGTCAGGAGGATATAAAAAAAGTTGAGAGTCAGCCTGGCCAGAAAGACTAGGTCATGGACCTTGTAGAGCCTTGTGCTCTACAGGATAAGAGGTCTGGGCCACTTACGGTGAAAGAGTGATGCCATCTACCTGGTGGACATGTAAACTCCTAGGAACCCTTTGCAGGTCTAGCAAGTAAATAGCCTCAAGCCACATTTTGAGAGGACAGAGTTGACCATGCTATTGGGTGGAAATAGAGACTGAACCTCTCCCAGACCTCCAGTCCTCCTTGGAGCAGGATGGGTCAGTAAAGGGGGTGAGTCTCTCCCCTATCTGACCCAGGAGCAACAGGAAGTCTGCCAGCTGTTGCTGGGGCAGTTTGTTGCCTTTTACTCACTTACCCCCAGGGGCACCCATTGGTGCATTTGTGATATTACCCTTTGGATTGAAGAACGCAAATGTCACCTTTCAGAGGTTGGTCTACCAGGTCCTCGCGGAGCTTGAAAACTTCAGTGCCTCCTACCTTGATGACATTCCGATTTTCAGCTCCAGTTGGGAGAACCATTTGGACCATCTCTGCGAGGAGCTGATGGCACAGCAGAGTGCCGGACTCACTATCAAAGCTAGTAAGTGCCAGATAGGGCAAGTGTGTGTGGTTTACTTGGAACACCAAGTTGGGGGTGGCAAGGTGGTGCTGCTACAACCAAAGATTGAGACCATTCTGGGGTGGGCACCTCCCGAGACCAAGACAGAGGTGAGAGGCTTTTTAGGCCTCACCAGTTACTACCAACAGTTTGTCAAAAGGTACGACACAATTGTCATCCCCTTTCACGGAACTGACTTTGAAGTAACAGCTGCGTTGGATGATCTGGACGGATGCACGGCAGATAGCGTTCAACACCCTGAAGGAGGCCACGTGCATGGCACCCATGCTCAAGATGCCTGACTTCTCCCAGGAGTTTGTAGAGCAAACTGATGCCTCTAAGCATGATGTGTTGGCTGTGTTGTCACAGCTAAATTAGAAGGTCCTGGATTGACAGGTAGACTTCCTTAGTAGGAGGCTACTACCCAGGGAACAGAGGGGGAGTGCCATTGAAAGGGAGGCCTTTGCTGTCATCTGTAAATCAATATAAACAATGGTTCTGTCGGGTATAGCACTTATTTCTTCAGCATATGAACCAAATTCTATTTTAGGTACAAATCATAGTTTTCTCATTGTTCAAGAAAAAGAGCTGCAAACCAGGAGCTTGCTCACCACACAAATCCAACCTCAAGAAAATTCAAGTTATTTATTTGTTTGAAATCTATGAATTGATTTTTCATTCATAAACAACAATTATGCATATCATATTTTTTGTTAGAACCTCATTACAATTCATAAATATTTTCAAAATACGGCGCAACACAATAGAAAGTGATTGTAATGTGACATAAAGTGAAATAGTGACATTCAAACAAGTGTATATACAAATCAGTGAAAAGGGGAGAAAGAAAGTATTTTGGCCAGTTCCCAAATCTAGTTAAAATTATCACAGTAATCCACTTCAATTGGATGTCATAAACCGGATATTCTGTACTGATCCACTGATATTAAGCTCGTCGACGTTTCGACCCTATGGACGCCCTATTTATGGGTCTATAACGGGTCTTCTTCAGGACAGGGGACTGTGGTAAAGGCGCCTGTAAGTTAGAAAAATTACTCATCAGATTGGATTCATTTAATAGTGGTGAAGCAGTGTCAAGTGAGCGATATGTGTTTATTCATACACTCACCCGTGGGCTTGCGTAAGTTGAACCCAGATTATTGAACTAGTGCAGAAAATGCATGGGCTGTGCGTATTGGATTGTTCATCAAGCACTAAGACGTTGTATTAAGCAGAACGGATTCAGCCAATCATAAATTAGTATCGCACCCTGTGGACGCATTCTTACGTGAGCGATCAAAAAATACTGGAACTTGGTCCAAGGAGAATTGCAAATGGTACAACAACCTTTATTTGCCTACAAAAGGGGCAGAAATATAAAGGACACTGTGGTGAGAGCCTTTCTGGATCCTCCGAAGCAACCGGATCTAAGGACGTTATTAAACCTGCCACCAGTAACTGGTCATCACAAGTGTGGCAGTTGTAGAGCTTGTGATTACTGCTTGGAAGGCTCAAATTTTACCTTGAATACCAGAACTATTGAATTAAAAACATTCACAAATTGTAACAGTACACAGGTTATATATGCCATCACCTGCCCCTGTGACTTGACATATGTAGGGCAGACGAAACAGAGGGTAAAAACCAGAATTTTACAGCACATGAGTAGGATTAGGTGTAATACAGTGGGTGCACCGTTAGTGGAACACTTCCATGCATACAAACACACACCGGAAGACATAAGGTGGAGAGTCTTAGACAAGATAACACCTAGCACTAGAGGTGGGTCAACTACTAAATCATTAAACTACAAGGAGTGTAGGTGGATACACATCCTCAATACAGTGCAGGAAGGACTGAATGAGCGGGAAGAAACAGCCAAACAGATGGGACAACTATGAGTACATGATTTTATAACTGGTTACTGTAACAGTGATGCCTATAATTGATTGATGTGTCATGTAAATGTCCATGTTGAATTGCTGGTGTAAAGTAATATCTTGCAATACTGGATTTTGGATAATGTGGATATTGAGAAGCCATTACAATTATATGTGCAAGTTCAATGTATATGTACCTTGGCCAGCTTGTTCAGTGATGTACTTTAAATGGGTGTTACGATGGTTGCCCTGAACCTCATGGCGCCCTCACTAGGCAGAATGTTTCTGTATACAACTGTAATATGTCTTAAATTGTATGACAATGTGGAAATTCTAACATGAATCTAACACGATCGTATGGATACCCTAGTTGTTATGCTAAATCGGTAAGACAATATGGATGGCGATACTAATAGTCTTGCCCTGAAGGACTATATACCATACTGAGACCGTGGTGGATATATTAGACTCGCTAGATGATAACTTTGGCTACACGGATGTTCATGACCTAATGAGAAATAAACATAGCTAAAATGCAACTGCTCTGCCTGAAACATTGGCTGTGATTGGGTAATGAGACTCTGAGTTGAAAAATGTGATCTATCGCTCGTAATATATTGTCATGTCGGTTGCCAACTCAATATATTGAAAGACATACTGGGGTTCGATAACTTCCGTCTACTAGGTCCATGTAACAATATAGAATACGGAATCTGTCTTGTTGCCTAGCAATACAATGACCCATATGGACACAATACGGGTTTCATGGAGCACGGGATGCATAACCATTTCGGTTGCCTAGCGCTAGTATGACGCCTACGTAAGCCTGCATCTACAAGGGACTGATGTATGATTGGCTGAATCCGGTTGCCTAGTGATAGAATGACGCTCACGTAAGAATGCGTCCACTGGGTGCGATACTGATTTATGATTGGCTGAATCTGTACACGCTGGGACTTGATTGGTCTGACCCTGAGAGTCCTGTCCTTCGTCTCTGAACAAGAAGAAGGAAATGAATGGCTGCCAGATCGTGCCGACTGGAACCATACGAACAAGTATATCTTTGAGAAAAGGTGAGACCACAGGTAGTTGTGTAAAGCGGCAACTGAACGCTGTGAGAATAGGTAGAATAGCATGCTTATGACATGCCTCGTTTCTTTACAGAACGCCAGATTGTTCAGGCTGTTTGGACCTCCTGAATCCTTAGGAGCCGGAAACCGGTATTACACCGCGTTTTGATTGAATTAGACATAGGAACCTTAGAAATCGACTGTTGGGTGAGTGTGTCATTAAAAGGGTAATCCTTGGGTATTCATAATATGTACGAAACAACGTGCTGATTACTCGCGCTTTTCTTTTCAGTCGTTCTGCTTAATACAACGTCTTAGTGCTTGATGAACAATCCAATACGCACAGCCCATGCATTTTCTGCACTCCTTTGGAAATCACGTTAGGCACCATTGTGTCAACGAAGGGGTGAGTGTTCACGTGTTTATAATTGAGACTGGTAATAAATATTTAGGGACTAGTTGTTGTAATCCTCTTAGTTGTGAATTAATATTCACAATATACTCGTTTAATCCAACAGATAAAAATCCTAGACGGACGAAATAACTTCTAGTTCAGTAATCTGGGTTCAACTTACGCAAGCCCACGGGTGAGTGTATGAATAAACGCATATCGCTCACTTGACACTGCTTCACCACTATTAAATGAATCCAATCTGATGAGTAATTTTTCTAATTTACAGGCGCCTTTACCACAGTCCCCTGTCCTGAAGAAGACCCGTTATAGACCCATAAATAGGGCGTCCATAGGGTCGAAACGTCGACGAGCTTAATATCAGTGGATCAGTACAGAATATCCGGTTTATGACATCCAATTGAAGTGGATTACTGTGATAATTTTAACTAGATTTGGGAACTGGCCAAAATACTTTCTTTCTCCCCTTTTCACTGATTTGTATATACACTTGTTTGAATGTCACTATTTCACTTTATGTCACATTACAATCACTTTCTATTGTGTTGCGCCGTATTTTGAAAATATTTATGAATTGTAATGAAGTTCTAACAAAAAATATGATATGCATAATGGTTGTTTATGAATGAAAAATCAATTCATAGATTTCAAACGAATAAATAACTTGAATTTTCTTGAGGTTGGATTTGTGTGGTGAGCAAGCTCCTGGTTTGGAGCTCTTTTTCTTGAACAATGAGAAAACTATGATTTGTACCTGAAATAGAATTTGGTTCATATGCTGAAGAAATAAGTGCTATACCCGACAGAACCATTGTTTATATTGATTTATATTGCCCAGGTTCTGAGGGATACTGGGTCGCCCCATGGTGAAATATTGTATTTGCTGTCATCTGGGCACTGAAGAAGCTGAGACCCTGTTTGTTTGGGACTACTTTCTGGGATAAGATAGACCACAGGCCCCTCTGATGGTGAAAGCAAATCAGGGGGGAGAATCATAAACTCCTGAGCGGGTCCATCTCTCTACAAGAAATAGATTGTATGGTGTAGCACCAGCCTGGAACCAAGCACTCCATTGTGGATGGTTTTTCCAGATTCTTCCACCGTAGTGATGAGGACAACCATGAGATGTGGTAGGTCTCCCCTACTTTCTGCTTGGGGGGACGGGTGTTAGACCTGGCATCGTTTGGTGTGGTTTCCCTTAAACCTGTTTGGCTGCCGACCTCTGTTTGGACCTTGTTTTCCTGGCTTATAACTTTAAGCGCTTTTGACACTGCCCTTCAGTGCCAAAGTGCTGTGCTTGTCATATCCATATTGGTAAATGGTGTATACATGATTGGCTGATTCGAGTTAGCTGTAAGTCCCTAGCTGTAAATCCTTTGTCTAGGAGTACGACATATACCAAGGGCATGTACTGTAGTGAAGGCAGGGCCCTGCTTGCACACATTGCTTTGGTAGCATAAGCTTATTAGAAGTTTAAACGCCATTTTGCCCTTTTGCGGTTTTTGCACACAACACTGCATGTAACTGTTGTTGTAAGTTAAACTGCTTCAATTTCTTCACAGGAGAAAGGCTTGTTTTTAACATCCCTAGACTTACATCGCAACCTTAGTCTGTACAGTGAGTGCAGAAGCCTCCAAGGTTACCATAACAATGTTAGCTGTTATTCGGGCTGACCGGCCCACGCTCTAGACACAACATGCACACAGCTGCAGCTAACTGAAATTCTAGAGCCTTTAATATTACACTGCGTGCATGATTAGGGCACTTGGAGAATACTCTTTTCCAGAGGCAGAGAGCTTTGCTGATCCTGATGTGATTCACTTCTGCTGATATTGGAGGTATGGGGTTCCTCATTCAAGCCTACGAGACCTTCAATTATTATAAAACCTAGTTCCTATCAGGGGAGGGTGATACACGAGGCACTATAGGACCTGTTTCCACTATCATTATAATATGATTTCTCCCTTTGTGTTTTATGGAATTGTAACAATGCTGATCTTATTATTTTTAATCATATGCCTGCTTATGTTAGGAAAAATACTGCATCTTAGAACACGTCGTTAAAATAAACATTTTAAACTTTTCTGTGTCTTAATTTACTCACGTTGTGGACTGGTATGACAATAAAAATGAAAGAGTGTTCTTGATTCCCACCATTCCTGAGAGTAACTTAAGTCGCATGTTCTGGGTTGTCTAGTCATTTGTAACTGTACTATAGGACAAACAGCCAATGAGACACTGATGCTATTCGGTTAGGGGTTCTGGGTACTGAGGTAAGTTTTTTGGTCCACCACAATTCACTGAGGTCCTCGGTCTCTGTGCACAGTTCTGTGAATGAGCAGAATCCCCGCAACATGGCACCCAACGTGGGGCCATATATTTGAGACACTCGAGTGGTGCTTATAACAGTCCACAACACCCTCACTCCTGTTTCTGTTTGACAGCAGTGACGGATTAACCTACCTATATGGATTAAGTATAGGTTCATTCAAGCTTGATAATTTAAAACGGCTCGTATTTTGAATTACTACCCATTTGTCCTACAATTCATTTGCATTGTCTTTTCGCTTCTGTGTCCTTATGGCTGATATTGATATTGCCCCGCATACTTGTGTGCCCCTTCGCAATCACTTGACAGCTTTTGGGGTCTCCCTTGAGGGCATGGTGATTCTTTTTGTTGTGAGTGCTGATGCTACACACCCATTTCAGTTTCTCTACTCCTGATTTACCTTTCCTGCAGTGAATGTAAATGATGGTATGTTCCATATGTCAGGATTAGCGAGCTGAAGACACGAACTTAGAGAAAGACTACATCTCCCATAATGCCCGGAATGGGAACTTGATTTAAGCCCTGAGATAGCGCGAGAGGTCGCGCGTAATCTGTTGTTGTACTTGGATTTCTTCCTCGGCTGAGGAAGCATCGGTTATTCCGTGGAGCTCGAGTTCTGAGTTCCAGTCTTCAGAGATATCAGCGCCCGTGAGTAATTTGATTTAGAGAAGCGGAATACAGTGGTGGTCACAACCGCGTATTACCGTCTTCCGTGTTGTCTTGTTCGTACCTCAAGTGTCTTCTGGCAGACAGCGGTGCTGCAACCGATAGTGGACTGCAATCTTTTGTTTTTCTTTGGATTGTATTTTGACGGACAGCGGGTTACGGCGTGTGGGTTGCCGCGTAACACCGTGTGTCGTTGTTATTATTGTTTTAGAGAAGAGGCGGAAGCTAAGCCTCGCAACTCACTATTATTGTTTGTGAACAGTGTAAATGTAAATGTAAATGTGCTGGACTTGTAAAGCGCACAGCTGCCCGTAAGCGTCCCGGCGCTTGCTTAGGGAACCCGTCCTGGTATTCCCCTGTGAGAAACCCCGGCAGGGTGTCCACAAGGTGAAAGCCAGGCATCCCGCCGCGAGGGGCCGTAGTGGAGATTAAGCAAGCTATTGCCCAGAGTCGCAGAGTGTGACCCCGTGAGTTGAGTAGGCACCAGAGCGAGAATTGTCGAGTCCGTGGAATTTTGAGCCCGAGACCCGCCGAGGCGGGGAATCGAACCCTGGTCCATGGTCGATCTCAGCTTCTGGGTCTGCCGCCTCTAACCACTGAGCCACGCTTCTCCACCAGTGTGACAGGTTGCTCAGCGGAATACAGCGGTGGACGCAACCGCGTGTTACCGTTTCTTGTCACAGGCTTGAACTTTCTTTTTTGCATCTTTGAAGATTCGTATTCTAGCCCTGCCTACTGGGAGATAGAACAGGGTAGGGGACATTACAGTACACTGCATATATATATATATATAAATTGGAAAACAGTTAGACGAGATACTCATGGTACAATTGTTTTCTCTCTTCAGGGTTGTACGAACATATGTTGTATGCTTCCAAGTTCATGATACAATGCAGAGGTCAATCAGGTACACCATCATCTACCTTATTTAGTGAGAATTATTGAGAGTAGAATGTTTATCATTATCTAATTGTTGTGTTTGTGTCATTCCAGAGCCTTTGTCCCTGCAGACCCTTTCCCTACCTTTTTTCCCTCACCTGATAATATGAAGACCCTGGGGGGAAACCCCATGTCAGGGGGCTTGGTAATGTCAGGAGGTGGACCATTATTCTGCTGCAACAGAATCCTGCGAAGCTGGGCCCTGACAGTATTACGCCCCCACGATATTAGCTTTGCCCGGTTCTGTTGAGGCAGAATACATGGCTACCATGGATGATATTCTTCAAGCTCTTCTTTTGGTACAACAGGTTTTAGCGTCCTCCAAGGCCGAAACGGCAGCCTTGAAGGAGAAGGTAGAGAAATTGTCCCGTAATCTTTTTGATGTTAATCCTGGGCAGTCACAGATTCAGGTGACGGTTCCTCCTCCCATCCCACTGGCCAGCCCGGAGAGATACTCAGGTGATCCAGCTAAGGTTCAGGTGTTTCTAACTCAAATAATGCTGCACTTTTCGTGCAAACCAGCTTCCTTCCCTAATAATCATTCAAGAGTAGCTTTTGACATATCCTATCTGATCGGGGATGCTGCGAACTGGGCTGTTCCCTTGGTTCGAAATAATGATGCAGTGTTGTCAGATTGGGCAGCCTTTAGATCTGAGTTTGAGAGCGTTTTTGATCATAGAGCCACCACCTTTAGTGCGGACAGGGAACTACTTGAATTGAAACAGGGAAGAGGAGACTTGATTACTTATTTAACCTCTTTCAATAGACTGATAGCCGAAACAGCCTGGCCAGAGGAAAAAAGAATGTCACTATTCTACCAAGGGTTGAGGGACGAGTTGAAAGATGTGCTAGCACAGATAGATCCCCAACCTACTACTTGCACTGATATGATCAATTTGACCTTGCGTTTAAATGGCAGAATGGCGGAGAGAGGGGGAGATAGACGGAAATGGGACAAGGGACCATATCGATATGATAGATCAGTACGTAAACCCTTTTCTTCTCCTGAGACTAGTGGGGAACCCATGGAAATTGGTGTGGTTAGGTCTCCTTTGTCCAAAGAGGAAAGAGACAATAGACGCATACAAGGCCTATGCATGTATTGCGGGAAGAGGGGACATTTTGTTAGGGAGTGCCCCACTAAACCAAAGACGACGGAAGCTTGGTCACGCAGTAAGAGAGTGGCAGTGTCCTCTTCTGATGCTCAACTGCAGTCCAGGGATACTCAGGACGAAGGTAGGTCCAACCAGGGTTTACAACTTCCTTCTCTGGCAGCTTCGGTGTTGTTGGAAAACGAAGCACACATGAAACTCCCCATGGAAATATCACATAACCATAAGACGGATCAAGTTCAGGTGATGTTGGATTCCGGAGCCACTGGCAATATTATTGATAGTGGTTTGGTGTCCAAATTTGGGATACAATGAGTCCGTTTAGGAACAGCTGAGGAAGTTTTTGCTGTTGACGGACAACCCTGGAAGTCAGGGTTAGTAGTTGATCGGACTGATACCCTAGTGTTAACTTACAAAATGAGTCAAGTGAGTCACACAGAGAGTTTGTCTCTTAACATCATAGAAGCCCTTCAGTACGAGGTTATACTGGGTATGCCATGGTTATGCTATCATAACCCCAGTATAGAATGGAGAACCAAGACCATCCATTTTCCATCGGAAGAATGTCTTGGACATTTGATTCCTTTTCCGCAGTTGGCAGTAGGGGCGTTGTCACATGCCTACGTTGTAGCTACAGCAGTCGAAAAAGATGTGTAATTGCCCCCGGAATATGTTCAATTTGAAGACGTGTTTAGTGAGACACAGGCAGAAACGTTACCCCCACATAGGGAGTTTGACTGCCGCATTGACTTGATTGAAGGTGCCACCATTCCCTCGTGTAGAAAACAAGGTCCAGAGCCTGAAACTAAACACTTGAGGGGTTACTTGGATCACTATTTGAGCATTGGATTTATTCAGCCCTCTAGGTCACCTGCTGCTTCCCCTCTTTTCTTTGTTTCGAAAGCGAATGGTGATCTGAGGGCTAGCGTAGATTATAGATTCTTGAACAAAAACACTGTTTGAAATAGATATTCCTTGCCTTTAATCTCCGTATTGTTAGACCAGGTGAAGGAGGCACAAATATACACACGTCTGGATTTAAGGGGGGCTTACCATTTAGTGAGGATCAAAAGCGGGGATGAATGGAAGACCGCTTTTAAGACGAGGTATGGTTTGTATGAGTACAAGGTCAGGCCTTTTGGCCTCTGTAACGTGCCAGCAGCGTTTCAATTCTTTTTGAATGATGTGCTGAAAGAGTTCATGGATCTGTTTGTTGTCGTTTACATAGACGATATTCTTATTTATTCAGGATCCACAGAGGAACATGTTGGTCATGTATGCGAGGTATTATCTCAGCTACGTCTGCATAAGCTTTTTTGCAAACTCAGTAAATGCGAGTTTGGTATACGAAATGTGGAATTTTTGGGTGTGATGCTCTGTCCTAAGGGGTTGCAAATGGCAGCCAGAAAAGTGTTAGCAGTACAAGAATGGCCTACACCAAAGACTGTGCGTGAGGTACAATGCTTCCTAGGCTTTGCCAACTATTATAGGAGATTGATCCTTCAGTTCTCTAAGGTAGCAGTCCCTATTACTAAGTTGCTCAGGAAAGGAAGCAGTTTCCAGTGGTCCCAGGAGGCGGAAGAAGCTTTTGTCTTCCTAAAAAAGGCTTTTACGGAGGCACCAGTACTGTCTCATCCTCGTCCAGAGGATCCATTCATAGTTGAAGCTGATGCTTCAGACGAGGCTGTAGGAGCAATATTGTCTCAAAGGAACCCCAGCACTGGGCAATTACATCCTGTCGCACACCTATCTAGGAAATTAAATCAGGCAGAAAGACATTACACCATAGCTGAGAAGGAGTTGTTAGCTATTAAAAAGGCGTTCGAAAAATGGAGACATTATCTGTGGGGGGCCAGAAACTCCATTACCGTGTACACGGATCATAGGAATTTGCAATACATGAAGACAGCAAGGCATCTCTCACAAAGGCAGATGAGGTGGATGCAGTTCTTTGCCGAGTACGATTTTGTGGTGACCTTCCGTCCTGGAGCAGAAAACCATAAAGCTGATTCTCTGTCGAGATTAGAATCTGAAAATGACAATTCACCAGAAGCAAGACCAGAATCCATAATTGAACCGTCCAAAGAAGTGTGTGCTATCCGAATTGAGAGATTCCTAGAAGAAGTAAAAGACCATCACTCTGCTTTTGAATGGGATGCGTGGGTCGCTCAAGGAAATGAGCGTAAAATGCGACAGGGGTTACCTTTCCAACAGGCGAAACTATTCCTCCCCTCTAAGGCTCTCCAAAAAGAGGCATTTCTTTGATGTCATGAGTCACCATTAGCAGGGCATCCAGGAATAAAGAAATATCAACTACTGCTACAGAGACATTTTTGGTGGCCAGAGCTCAACAAAGATGTAGCAAAATGGGTAGTTGAATGCGAGGAATGTGAAAGAGCCAAGAGTGAAACTGTGGGTAAGAAAGGCAAATTGATACCCATGCCTACTACGCAAAGTCCATGGAGAAACATCAGTTTGGACTTTATTACAAGGTTGCCATTGGAAAAAGGGTTTTCGGCAGTGCTCGTGGTTGTGGATGGACTAACAAAAATGGGTCATTTCATTCCATGCAATAATCTCCCTACAGCCAGTCAAACTGCACAATTGTTATTGTCTTTTTAAAAAAAAAAAAATTTTAAGGTTTTTATTGAAGAAAAACAAGAGAATATACATAAATCGGGTGTCATACTCAAAACGATACATCAATAGGTGAGCAAGTATACAATGTGTAGAAAGCAATTTTACCGACGGATGCAATCGTGGCAACGAGACATACTTAAAGGGGAAAAACAAACAGCAATCCGACAAAACAGTAGTCCACAAGGTTAGCCCACCCATGATACAGGATATTAAAGACCAAATTAGACACCCGACAAATAAGAAAATCGATACAGGATAATCGACCCATCTCTTGTGAAAGAAGAAAGGAAGAAGAAAAAAAAACAAAGGCCATAGAACTAAACTAATATAAAATAATAAAAAAAACCTCCCCGTTCCCCCCACCCTACACCTCTGCAATGGCTACGGCCCATCCCTACTAGCAGCGTGCCTGTCGCCCCGGAACTGGTATCTAAAAAAAGGAAAGAAAGTGGAGGAGGGAATATCAAACATGCCCCCGGTCCCCCTTGCCACCCGCCAGCAGCAACCCACCCCATAAATCTCCAGGATAAGAAAACGCAACAAGTAAAATCCAACGGGGGGAAGCGCGTAAAAACCACCCCCCTCCCGTGCAATCATGAGGTACAATCCCATGTCAAATGAAGTCGTTTTTCAAACCCATACGGTAAAAGTCAACCCTGGCCGCTACGATTCTTCATGCGAGCCCTGTCCATTCGAACCGCCATCACAACAGGAGTATCAAGAAATAGAAAAGTTTCCAAGTCAACACGGAAGGATTGATACCAGGATAGACGTTCACAAAGTCCAAAAGTCAAACAAATTTCACTGCCCACCAGCAATAAGTCGGCAGAGCGTTTTTGATCCATCTGAGAGAAAAGGGGCGAGGTATTAATCCGACAGTCACTGGAGAAATCACTCTGAAGTATAGGAATAGTCACATCCGTATCGGGCGACATCGACATAGGGCAAAACACATATCCGATAGTTGTGGGCTCGCACGCTGCCATCTGGGGGTCGCAAAAAAATTCAAAGTCCAACTTCCGCACAGGGTCCTCGGTAGCAATCGGAGCTTGTTCCGCAGGTAAAGCATCTCGGTTCACAACCAACAAAGGGTCGGAGTCCGGTCTCCGGCAGATGTTATCAGCAGTTACAACCATCCTCTGGACGATGGCGGTGACTCGTATGTGGAGCTCCCCAATGGCGGCCATTATAGTATGCAGCGACGGTGGACATTCAGCCCGCTCCATCGCCCCTCACTGAGCGACCGGGCAGGTCTCTGAACCCCGGAGGTCGACTACTCCGGGGCACCAGGCAAAGGCAATGCCGATGACAACTGTGGGCACTTCCAAAGCACGATCTCAACACCGTCGCCGCCAGCGAGGAACCAAGCCCATCGACCCCGGGAGCTCAGCGGGGCCTCCGGGCAGCGGCTCCCTGACCAGAGCAGTCGATACGTCAAGCCGCCGCAGTTGCGGGATAAAGCTGCCACCAGATCACCATCCAAAATGGACAAGAAAGACACCACTTCGGGAGACCGGAAGCCACCCACGTCCCGTAGCCGATGTTGTTCACCTCTAACCTGGCTGGGTTAGAACTCGAGGCCTCGGCTTCAACTCCGGGTTATGCCGAGAATGGCGCACGGCGTATCTTCATCATTTGAGCAGCTAGAAATTCCGGGATCGCACCTTTAGAGTCAGGCACACTTCAGCTGCACGGGAGTCCAGTGAGAAATCAGGATGGTAGTAAGGATTTATGAGCAACCGGCGGAGGTCGGCGGAGCCGGGAGCTTATGTGGCCATCTTGGTTGCTAGCGTAGCTCCTCCAAGCACAATTGTTGTTGTGGAATGTCATAAAGCTACATGGGGTACCTGAAATAATAGTGTCAGACAGAGAACCACAGTTTATCGCAAGGTTCTGGAAGATATGGTGCAAGGCTTTGCACATCGAATCTTCGCTCTCCACCAGTTTTCATCCCCAGATGGATGGGCAGACTGAACGGCTGAATCAAACGCTGAAGAAATACCTAAGATGCTATGCAAAAGAAGCCCAAGAATCATGGGTAGAGATGTTCTGGATGGCTGAGTTGGTGTACAATAATGCATGGCACAGTTCTATTGGTCTGTCTCCTTTCCATGCCAATTACGGTTTTGATGCCAGGATACTCCCTCTTAGCATCCCTGAGGATGTAAAGAATCAGCCAGTAGTGTTGTCACAAGTCAGGAAGTTGCATGCCCTGCAGAAAAAGGTTAGACAACATTTGATTCAGGCCAAATTGGTTTACAAACGGTGGGAGGACAGACATAGGCGTGATGGTCCTCAATATCAAGTGGAGGACAAAGTTTGGCTGTCTACTAAAAATATACGTTTCAAGTTGCGTAGCATCTTCCATCCTAGATTCATTGGGCCTTACACCATTTTGAAACGTATCAATCCTGTTGCTTGCAAACTGCGTTTGCCTGGCACCTTAAGGATATACCCTGTGTTTCATTGTAATCTTCTGAAACCTGCATTGGGTGCTCATCGCCGGGCAACTCCTCCGGTTATGTGCGATGGAGGGTTGGAATACGGGATCTGGAGTATAAAAGATTCCAAGAAGCGCCATGGAGTGCTGTGGTATTTGGTGTCTTGGAAAGGATACACTGCTGAGGATGATTCGTGGGAACCCTGCGGTAATGTGCATGCTCCTGTGGCTGTACGCTCCTTCCATAGACAATTCCCTGCCAGGAAGGCGTTAGGAAGAGGGATGTACTGTCAGGATTAGCGAGCAGCAGACACGAACTTAAAGAAAGACTACATCTCCCATAATGCCCGGAATGGGAACTTGATTTAAGCCCTGAGATAGCGCGAGAGGTTGCGCGTAATCTGTTGTTGTACTTGGATTTTTTCCTCTGCTGAGGAAGCATCGGTTATTCCGTGGAGCTCGAGTTCTGAGTTCCAGTCTTCAGAGATGTCAGCGCCCGTGAGTAATTTGATTTAGAGAAGCGGAATACAGCGGCGGTGACAACCACGTATTACCGTCTTCCATGTTGTCTTGTTCGTACCTCAAGTGTCTTCTGGCAGACAGTGGTGCTGCAACCGATAGTGAACTGCAATCTTTTGTTTTTCTTTGGATTGTATTTTGAAGGACAGCGGGTTACGGCGTGTGGGTTGCCTCATAACACCGTGTGTCGTTGTTATTATTGTTTTAGAGAAGAGGTGGAAGCTAAGCCTCGCAACTCACTATTATTGTTTGTGAACAGTGTGACAGGTTGCTCAGCGGAATACAGCGGTGGACGCAACCGCGTATTACTGTTTCTTGTCACAGGCTTGAACTTTCTTTTTGTTTAGGAGAGAGGAACAGAAGCGGAATACAGCGGCGGTCACAACCGCGTATTGCCGTTTTCTGTACGAACGTTTTGTTTATTATAAACTTTATTGTAGGGAAGGTTATTGAAGCATAACCACATCGCCATGAGCATATTGCCTCAGAACTCTGTTCGCTTCTCTGGGTGATGTCAACCCAAATAGGCATCTTGTTCTTTTTTGCATCGTCGAAGATTCGTATTCTAACCCTGCCTACTGGGAGATAGAACAGGGTAGGGGACATTACTCATGGTGCAATTGTTTTCTCTCTTCAGGGTTGTACTAAAATATGTTGTATGCTTCCAAGTTCATGATACAATGCAGAGGTCAATCAGGTACACCATCACCTACCTTGTTTAGTGAGAATTATTGAGAGTAGAATTTTTATCATTATCTAATTGTTGTGTTTGTGTCATGCCAGAACCTTTGTCCCTGTAGACCCCTTCCCTACCTTTTTTCCCTCACCTGATAATACGAAGACCCTGGGGGGAAACCCCATGTCAGGGGACTTGGTAATGTCAGGAGGTGGACCATTATTCTGCTGCAACAGAATCCTGCGAAGCTGGGCCCTGACACATACTTACACTCACTCAGCCGTGCCCGCTGAGTATACGCCATATAGAATGCCGGAAGTTCCCATTTCTGCTTGGCAGCATCGAGTTTGGTTTGATGGCGCCCTTTCCTACTCTGTAACAGCGGTTCATTTGGGTCCCTTGTCAATTCCTGGGGACACTTAGCCTGTTTTGGCCTGTTTTGGCCGGGTTTACTCCTCATCCACGTTACTTTACAGTCCCTGTTGCAGACTTAAGATTCCTTTATGCCTCTATAGTAGGAGTGCTTAGGGTTTTAGTGCAATACGTTTCCCGCAGCACCCACCTGGAGTTGTGGCGCATCCAGTTGGAACGGCCGGGATAAAAATTAGTCCCGTCATGGTGAAGTCCGTTATGGGCAAGCGCCTCCAAGATAAGGACGATATGCCCTTTTGGCTTGCTGAGAAATTTGCCCAACTGGAAGCAGAATTTCCTAACATGAATCTTGTTGAAAAACACAGGATTCTGACCATTCGTTTTCAGAAAGATGTAGGGCCCGATGTAGGTAACCAAATACCGGTTGCAAGGTGTATTTAGCTCTCCATTTCCTTTCTTTCTGGCGTAATTCAAGTTTTAATTTCTTTAGGTCAGAAGTGAACCATTTATGAGCGTCCCTGCCACGTGTGCGGGTGAATTTCATCAGGGGTGCATGGGTATCGGTGGCCGCTGATAACCAGTCTGTGATTTTTTCTTCCATGGTATATACATCCTTGCAGGTTGTGGGTAACGTAGATATCAAGGTGTCTATAAAGGCCGTGGTATTTACGGATTTCCATTTTCTGGTTACACCTCCCGCCAGGGGTGGAGGTTTAATGTAGCCCTTAATGGTAGTTGTAAACCGGATTAGATAATGGTCAGACCAAATACAGGCCGTAATGGTGGGAGGCGAGAGTGAGAGGTAGGAAGACCATATTTGGTTCAGACTATGACCCTTTTCGTGAGTGGCAGAGTGAATGTGCTTTGCCAAATTGAGGTTCAAAAATAGTTCCTGGAATTCGGCCGCTTGGGGGCCACCTGTGTCATTGTCGAACCAAAAGTTCAAATCCCCGATCAGAAGAGTTTTTGAAAATTTCACCACGAGGGAGGCCATCTGTTCTCCCAGAGAAATCGGGAAAGTGGCCATCGCTTGAGGGGTACGGTAGATCAGTACCAGTACTAGGGTACCGCTGTCCATGTCGAGTTTAATAAGTAAGTTATCAGCCTCCGTCAGGACAAGGGGGGGAGGGACACGAACTTATGGTTTTTGTGAATGTTGGCTGCTACCCTACCACCCGTTTTACCAGGAGGGCAGTTAGTTGCTATAATGTAATAATCTGAAGGGAGTGCTGCAAGGATATCAGGCAGTGAGTCCTGGGTTAGCCAGGTTTCCGTAATCAATAGTATATCAGGTTTTTCAGTAACAAGTAGTAAAAAAATATCAAGTTGGTGCTTTGCCAATGAGTGGGTATTAAGGTATACACAGCAAAGATCCATTAGGGATTTTGTGGAGGGGTAGGTAGTAGTGGATCGGACGCCACTTAGTTCCGCACATCGGCGAGGTTGTGAAGGCCGAGAGATGCCGTTGATATGGGTGGGGGGTCTTAGTGAGGTTAACTCGCTGGCAGAATAGGTCAAATTTTGGCCATAATCCATGGCCCCTGGCCCGGCCGGGCGCGGACCGGCGCAGACGGGCTTGCCTTAGGTGCGCCATTGGGCAACGTGCCAAGGTTCTAGATGACCGCTAGCTATATCAGAGTTCTCCATGGGGCAGGATGAGGTGTCGGGAAGAGGTAGGGCATGTGTGCATGCTCGTTACATTCAAGTGACATGAATGGCACTGGATGGTGTGTTGGTGCGACGGTGCCTGCTTCTCACATTGGATTACCATTGGGAAATGTAGGGAAAGGCTATTCAGCTGTATTTTATAAGTGCAGGATAGTAGCCATATAGTGTTTGATATTGATGAGTTTGTAATGGTGAATCCTCTCCGTAGTGTGAGTGGATCTAACATTACGTGTGTGGAAACAGCACTTTGGCAAAGTGGGCATTTTTTATTCTTGTGAGTCTGTATGCCTGCCGGCCTGTCTCCTAATTTGCATCTGGCTGCTGGGGGGACAGCTACATATGTGCACTCCTGATAGAAGGCATAAACCAGGGACTCGAGGGAAACTGCAGACCTCTGACTCTGAGGGGCCTTTCTGGGACAATTATGTGGGGTGGAACTGGCAACAACACTGCCTTTCCATTGACACTGATTTCATAAGGGGTTAACTATTCCCAAAGCCTATTATCATCAGAGTTGGGCAGCAACCACATTTAACTCCAATTGTTCACCACTGTGATAAGCCATAAGTAGTGACAGGTGATTCACTCTACCTATTGGTGAGGCTAGAATGTAGCCGGCTCTGCATAGACTTACAGACCTTCCGATGGCACAAATCTTGCATAAATGCTTTAACCCCAGCCTGCAGGACTTCCCTGGAGCAGAGGTACTTGCAATATATCCGAATTTCTGAATGGTGTATGTGATGGCCTTTCATTGAGATCAGCCAGTAATTTTATCAGCTCCGACCCAGAATGAATAGCCTCCTAATCACATCAAAGACTATGACTCAATATCCCCCTTTACACCCATCCCTCAAAGGTGAAACAGACATTTACTGCCCCTAGAATCATTCCTTTACATTATGCTTGGCATTTGATACACTCAGAGTCAAGCACTGTATGCTGCGGACTATCACGAACTCACCAGCGTTTCCCAGAGGTGCCCACAGTGCCCAAATGTGCGTCTTCCGACATGTCCTCTTTCAGTGTATGATATGCATATCTTTTCTTTGAAATGTCTGCATGGCAAAATGCTTGTAAAGTGAACATGAAACCCTAAAACTGGTGTAGATATTGACGATTCGTTTTGAATGAATGAACGCCTGTGCGTGGTGGAGTGAGTTGCAAACTGCAAATTGGAGTGTTTTTCTGTTATTCCAGACTTTGCTGACGAGAATTACTTTATTTCTTTTTACAGAGGCTTGGGATGGTGGGTGACAGAGCTAAGACTCGTTGAAGATAAATTGTGCACATTTGTTTCAAAGCCTCAATTACATATAGCCTGATAAAGTGATGTTTGATCCTGAAAGCTTGAAAATAAATCATTCTGTCATATATATTCAAGGAGATGTAGAACAAAATGAAAACAACATTCAGTCAGGACTAAAGGCTGGATTCAAAAGGATACAAATAGTTTTGAAGAAATTAAATATCCAAGAAAGAAATCACTCAAGCAGATGAACTTATGGAAGAACACAAAATATATATTTCCACTGCAACGTTTTAGTCTCTGCTATCATCAGGTAGCACGAAATTGCTTTCTGAGTAACTGCTCATCGGGCAGTGCTGAAATAAAAAAAAAAAAAATAATAAACATCCTCATTGAAGAATCCACTTGGAATATATTATTTATGCATCCCTGAGATATGTTGAGAGATGAAGTCATAATGTGGATTTTCACTGAATGTTGATACATGCATGAGATGATACCAGTAGTTTGGTCTTGAAAGCATGAAAAGAGGAAAATTCCTCAGCAAATGGACTCCGTGACGGACTAGACTCTGTTCAAGTTTCATGCTAAGTGTTGCTGGTGTGGGATTCTTGAAGACTGTTCAGAGGTCACTAAGGCCCCGATGTAGGTAAAATAGATTTAGCGATTTTTAATTACCGAATTTTACCGATTCGGTAATTAAAAATCGGTAAATCTAAGGGGTGGATATGTAGGAACATCCAGATGTTCCTTTTACCGAATCGGTAAATATCTGTATTTACCGATTCGGTAAATACCGACCGGTAATGCCCCATTCATTCCTATGGGTTTTGAAGCCCATAGGAATGAATGGGGCATTACCGGTCGGTATTTACCGAATCGGTAAATACCGATTTTGACAAGGGTGCAGGGGGTGTCACTTTGACACCCTCTAGCACCCCCAAAAAAGGTTCGGGGTGCCATGTGGCAGGCATACCTGCCCTAAGGGCAGGTCTGCCTGTCATATGACACAGGTGTGCATGCACACATGTGCATGCACACCGGAATCGGTATTTTACCATCAAATATATTTGATGGTAAAATACAGATTCGGTAAGGGTTGTGGGACTCAGAAGAGTCCCACCTACATATCAAAATTACCGAATAGGTATAAATACCGATTCGGTATTTTACAGAATCGGTAAATTTACCGATCGGTAAATTTACCGATTCTGTAAAATATGTGGCCCTACATACCATTTACTAAATACCGGTCGGTAACGGCCGAAAATACCGATTTTCGGCCGTTACCGACCGACCTACATCGGGCCCTTACTGCCTTGGTTAAATATTGCTTCCATAAATCTTTTATTGGCATTGATTCAAAAGAAAGATAAAATGTGATCACCGTGGAAGATGTTGTTCGTATAACCAAATGTATGACTGATGATGTACGTAAAATGTATTCAAATGTGATTCAGCTTTAAGCTTCACACCTGTAAGTGCCTTTCACGATAATATCCAATAAGTGAAACGATCTGACATAAGCAATGGCTTTATGGGTTAATGGGTTTGGAAAATTCTTTTATGATTTTACAAAAGTAACCATTAAGAGGTTTGTTTTATTTTTTGTTTTTGTACTTAGGTGCTGTTGAAGGAGGATGTATGACGTTACAACGCATACTTTTACCACGCATGCCTTTACAACGCGGTATTTACAACGAATACCTTTACAACGCATAGTGCTTTGGGGCGCTGGATAGTGAATAGTTTAATTTACTATTCCAACTCCAGTCCCCGTGGATAGTAGGGAAGGTGTTGGATAGTAAATTAAATCTATTCCCTATCCTAGAGCGCCCCCCAGCGCAATGCGTTGTAATGGTTTACGTTGTAAAAGTTGCGTCGTAAAGGCACTGCGTGGTAAAAGTTGCGTTGTAAAGGATGTTTCCCGTTGAAGGATAGTGTGCAATATTTAGGATTCAATTTTTGATCATTTCTACTGTTAGTTTTCTGCCAATATGGACCAATTTCTTGCTGCATGGATGCAAGGGATGACCACACAGTTGTATTCGTTTTACAGTATTTTGTGTCTGCAGGTGAACTGTACAAGAGTGCCCATTGCTCCAGATGCATCCTATTCTGAATATTTGGCAGTAGATGGTGCTGGGATTAGCATGATCTGGATGATACTAAATCCAATTTAAATGCAAATCACCATCGGGTGACTCACATTTCCTAAAAAAAAACCCTAGCTAACTTAGCTATATGGTTCTGAAGCAAATCATAAAAAAATCACTTAAATGCCCCTCTTAGGTTAGTTAGGTGAACCCCCCACTAATGCCCTAGTATACACTACACGTGACCACATAATTAACATCAGATATGGCATCTGGAATGTAATCTTCCTTGACACAACTGATGTCTCGAATGACATCTTTGCAGACATTACTAAAAATATTTCATTTGTAGGCAAAGGGTCAAGGCAATGACGTATGTCCACTAGCTACAAGGTTATGCAGGTACAGGTTATGCAGTGCATTCATTTTGGCCACACCCTGTGCATTCTTCAAGAAGGGAAGTAAGACGCATATGTAGGTATGGTACGCATATGTAGGTATGGTACACAGGTCCTGGCCTTTGAATATGAACTGTTAACTATATATATATATCAGAGCATAGGTCATGCAGGACAGAGTCTGTGGCCGTGCCTGTATTTTGCCCACACAGGACATGTTCTTCAGCATTTGCCTGTGTGAGGCCATTGTTGTGTGAGGAAGTTCTCTAGGTATCTGGCTGTGGCATGAATATGCAGCATGCACAGAGCTTGGCCGTGCCCTGTATCTACATTATGCATTGGTATAAGAAGTGCATAACATAGCAGGTTGTTAATTACTGTAGGTATTGCACGCAGGGCATTTCTCCCTTTGTGAGCTGCATGTAAGGGATAAAGTACACTTTCATGTGGGTACTAAATGCCGCACAGAGCTTTGCCGTGATCTTGAATCACAGTACATGGCCCATTCCTACTCTATCAAATGTGCGTTTATAATTCTATTTATCTTTTATGTGTTCCCAAACAATAGTAGCATGTTGTAGTATGAATTTTCACAGGAGGCCAGGCTGTGGTTCCAAGATGTAACTTTATTAAAGTTGTAGTTACAGAAGCTTTAAGTTATAGCCAAGATGGTAAGTTGGCTAATATGTACACACCACCAGGAGCAGCCTCCTAGCTGCTCAGCCTGCTGACACCAACTGACTCACATCAGGCACCCAACATTCCATGACCTAATCAACATCCCACACATACAACAAGGGGAAAGAGGGAGCACAGAAAGAATAGTAAAGTTCACCCTACTACAAATCCTCTTTACACTAAAAAAATAAAACAAAGTATGAAGATGTGCAAAGATGTAAATACATCTTTTGAGCAAATATGTGCAATAAGAGATAACTTGAAAAATAATACAAAATGCCATATAACAATGGAACAATATCATAAAATAGGCAGGAAAGAGATAAGAACAATGGTAAAAATATACACAAGCACCCATTAGAAATATAACATGAAGAAAGCAGGTGCTAAATAAGAACAAAACATAACAATAAAATTAAGAGAACCACACCCATCCCCTATTCTCACAAGGGGAAGACAGCAAAAGTATAGTGTATGCCGCGGAAAGAGCACACAACCCAACTCCTAGCTGCTCAGCCTGCTGACACCAACTGACTCACATCAGGCACCCATTTCCATGACCTAATAAACATTCCACACATACTCAGGCTGAACAACAAGGGGAAAGAGGGAGCACAGAAAGAGGAACATTCACCCTGCTACATATCCTCTTTCTTTACACTAAAAAACAAAAAAAGTAAGAGGATGTGCAAATATGTAAATACATCATTTGAGCAAATATGTGCAATAAGAGATAACTTGAAAATGAATACAAAATGCCATATAACAATGGAACAATATCATAAAATAGGCAGGAAAGAGATAAGAACATTGGTAAAAATATACACACTCACCCAATAGAAATATATCATGAAGAAAGCAGGTGCTAAATAAAGAACAAAACATAATAATAAAATGAAGAGAACCACACCCATCCCCTATTCTCACAAGAGGAAGACAGCGAAAGTAAAGTGTATGCCACGGAAAGAGCACACAACGCAAATCCTGCAAATCACAAGAAAAAAAAACAAGCACGCAATGCAAACAAGTAACTGAAATAGGAAAAATACGCACCAGACCTGTACGCCTGACATCAAGGCACCCCTACATTCTGTGAAAAGGAGCACACAGCGAACCAGAGCTGCAAACAGAGAAGGGCCAGAACACAAAAAGTAAAAATGAAAATGTACGTGCGTGTAAAGTAGCAAGTAGGCAACCCTCAAGAACAACATTAAAACAGAATTGTATGCCTACACACACCCTGCAATAAAGGGGTAAGAAGTAAAATGTAAAAACTGTGCAGTAAGTCTTTAAAGACTAAAGTAAGTAAATAAAGAAATAGGCACAAAACTGTAAAGTTTAAAACATTCACCAAGAAAGAACTTAGATATAAATTCATGAAATTAAACCCAATGCAAACAGAAGCTAATGAATAATAGCTGGTTACACGTGTAAGAAAAGGAGGTAAAAGTAATATGAACCACAAAGAGGGTAAACCTAAGTTAATCTAACCTTCCACTAAGAATTGTAATGGGGTACACACAACCATAGCACAGAGTAGGCCTATAAGTGGAAGAGGTAAACACCCCACTCACACCAAAGTACACATGTAATCATGCACGTCAACAGAATGCATCCGAAGACTTAATAAGTATATAAAAAGTGCATGGAAAAGTATGTAAATAATAATCAGCAAGTACAGAGGTACACAACCTCACTCACAGGGGAACATCATTTACGACGCGGTTTTTACACCCCAGTGCCTAGTTGTTACTACGACTTGCGCTGGTTGGCACTGTGGGATAAGGAATCTTGCAATTTTATATTCCAACGCCTTCCCTACTGTTATGGTGACTGGTGTTGGAATATAAAATTATAAGATTCCTAAATCCACGCCCTCCAACGCAAGTCATTGTAACGACTTGCGTTGTAAGACTTGTGTGGTAAAGGCATGGGTTGTTACAACATGCGTTGTAACAACGTACATCCCACTCACAGTATAAAGAGAACAAAACATACATTTAACTCGCTGTACACCTGACAGGAGAATATCAGGCAAATCAAAAGCTCTTCAATAAATAAACTCTTAATGCAGTACAATAAAAGTAGGCACTCAGCATCGGGAGTAATAGCATAACGCAGCATAAAACACAGAATGCAATCAATGAATAAAAAGACAGCAAACACAAGTGAGTGATGTCTTAGGACTGACCCATAGTATAGAAGGCAAGCAGACTAAGTACTGTAATGAATGGCAAAAAGACAATTTACAAATATCATGATAAAAGTACAATAAAAATAATGAACCAAAATAGAGTAATAGATTCACGGTTTTGAAAAAAAAAATAGAGTAATAGAGATGACATCTTGACCAGAAGTATGAAACCGTTGTGAAAAGCAATAAAATAAAACACGAAAATGTAGTCACCGTAGTCTGCAGGAAAGTCTTAAATGCTGGTGATCTATGTGTCTCACCCGAAGTGAAGAAACATATTGTGAAAGTGTCTCACATCGACGAAGAAATACAACCATTGTCTCGGGCAGAAGCACTATGAACCATGTGTGTGTAGAAGGAGGTGCTGGAGGCAGAAACATTTGCATATTTTCCTTCAGATTAGCCGTAGCACTATCCACATCAGCAAAGACTAGAAGAAAAAGAAAACCAACGAAGAACGTTGTTGTCAAAAATTGAAACGCAGAAGACAGCAAGGCAAGCTGTAATGATGGTGCCAACCGCAAAATGGCTGCACGTTTCGTGACACCACGCTGGGTGGCTCACGGCGCACAAAAGCATGCAAACGTCGATAGGCAGCTGAACAGGACAAGGAGAGACAGGCGTCATGGAAGAACAAGGAAAGGAGGACATAACAAAGGCACTCTGCATCCACGCCACACTGGAAAACAGGTGAGGTACGCATGCATGTGCTTTAAATTTGAAGAATGCGCTGCCGTTGGTCATGGTAGGGGTCCGCCTCAGAGGAGAAAAACGGTGAAAACGTGAGAAAAAAACGTGACAATTCACCAGAACAAAACACAGTCCTTGCTCACGCAAAGATTCGCACAAGTTCACCCCAAGGTGTCGCTCCTCTTGCATACAATAACTTGGCCAATCCCTCAAGGATAGATCTGGAGGGCCGTAGAATGTAGTCACTGTCTCAGTTGACGCACAGTCCCAAACACATTTCGGTTAGGTGAAGACTGCTTCTGCTATTGTGAAGTAAAGCACGATATCAGCAAACAACACAGAGAAGAACAGCAAGGGGATCAAGCCAGCTGTGTCTCTGTGGGAATAGTGGCTGAAGATGCTGTAGTCACACTTTCAGCCTGGGTAGGTAATGTAAGCACACACTGGAAGTACGGTGGTTAGCGATGGAATAACACGGAAGGGATGTAACAATAAAAGCAAGACTCACCAAGCTTGAGTGGAGATTGGCACACCCAGGTAAGGCTGACTGATGTCGTTTGGTCACTGGTGGGGCTGGGGCTGCCAGGTGGTAACGCGAAGATGGTACAAGCTTGGATTTCTTGAAGTAGTTGCAGTGGTTGAAGGTTTCTTAGTTGCTGTGTAAAAAGGTTACTAGTAATGTAAGTCCGTTGAATTTGAATTCACGCAGGGTTTGAAGAACAGACCGTCGCCAAAATGTTGTAGTAGGAATGTTCACAGGAGGCCAGGTTGTGGTTCCAAGATGTAACTTTATTCAGGTTGTAGTTACAAAAGCTTTAAGTTATACCCAAGATGGTAAGTAGGCCAATATGTACACCACACCAGGAGCAGCCTTCTAGCTGCTCAGCCTGCTGATACCAAATGACTCACATCAGGCCCGCAACATTCCATGACCTAATCAACATTCCACACATAGTCAGGCTGACAACAAGGGGAAAGAGGGAGCACAGAAAGAAGAGAAACATTCACCTTACTACAACACAAGCACTTTCATTTCTTTTCATTGTAAATACTCACATTTGTTTGTTTAAAAATGGAGAAAACCGACTGGTGATATATTTCTAGGATCATTACATTATGTCAGGCATTGGCTGTGGATAAAAATTAATGTAGTAAGGCATTTCTCACTGAGGCATCTATAAGTTGTACTGTCTCTAAAGGGCATTGTATTAATGAATATCTAAAACACTGAGGGTTTTATGTAGACGGAAATGGCGGAGCGTGTCGTTAGTGTCGTTGGCTTAACCACACGCTCTGCCATTTCTGAAACGCAAGGCTGCACCATATTTACAAGAATGTGGTGCAGCCTTGCGTTTCCCCCTGCGATGGCGCTAAGTTTAGCAACTTAGCGCCAACGCAGGCACCCTAATACTAGAGTGCAAGGGTGTCTGCCTGCAGGGGAGAATTGTTTATGTGAGGAAGGTGTCCCTTCCTACACATAAGCAATCCTAAAATGCCATTCTGTCACTTTCATGTGTTATGCTTCATGCAGCACACATGAAGGTGACAAAATGGCATGTTTTTAAAGGTTTGTTCATGTACAGGAAGGGACACTTTCCTGTACATAAACAAACCATGGTATTTTGCTTTTTCCATGTGCACATTAAGTGGATTAACGCTGCCTTGTACATAAGACGCAGCCCCTATCGCCACCACAATGTCGGTAAAAGTGACGTTGTGGTGGCGATAGGGGCTTTTACATATGCCCCTGAGTTTTGGAAAGTACTGATCAATAGTATATTGAGAAAAGTGTAAATTTACCATGCATTACACTTGTTTTATGTATTTGTTGCATTGTGGCTGTATTATTCAGACCCTACTAAAAATAATCCATGCAAAAACGTTAAAACGTAAATGTATTCGATTTAAGCAGAATTATTTTAAAGTGACCCTCACTTGTAAAACTTATGACTATCATGGCACGGTATCCTATGAGAAGGGCCTCTCCACGTGTTTACCTGCTTTTTTAGCTAGTCACTAGACATTGTCAATGACCTTGTGAGAGGTTAATGATAGTGAACACTTTCATCAATTTAGCAATGATTTACAGAGTGGTCAAGTGCAGTAGGTGCTAGAAAACCAGATATAACTGAGCCCAAGGGCACTTTGGCAAACATCCAGTACTACTGGACAAAAATACAAAGTCATTTGATTAATGTCTACCTTCAGTTACACTGCAGCAATGCTCAGTTCATGAAATATTTTTCCCAGGTGCGGAAATGCTGCTTCAAAGATAAGGTTAAACTGACACTGTATAAACGAAAATATGAGAGCAAAATGGCTGCATTCAAGCGATCCAGTATACTTTCCAGAGAACAAATGATGGTCGAGATGAGTCCTATACCTACTTAAAAATTTCTGTGAAGTTCCTTGCCATCGGAATCGCTAAAATCATTTTCGGGAATTCAAAAAATTCCCAGGAATATTAATTGGAATCTAAGCATGATTTATTTCTGCTCCTATGCTTACCCTGTGAAATTTACTATAGAAAATGCACAGGATTAGATGGTGAACACGAGTGTATTTAAATTTTAAATAATTTCTCTATTCTGCTCTCCAAAATAAAATAATTTTTTAGAGTATATGGAGATGTTTGTGGACAATTTCCACCCTAGTTAAAAACATACTTCAATTTTTTATGAGACTTTAAATGTGCATAAATTAGATGGAAAAAATTGGAGGACTTTAACAACATTCATAAACATATAAACTTTGTATGCTTGATCAACTAATCAATGTTGAAATGCCATAAGAAGTTGATTTAGAGGATTTCAAACCTATAATCTTTGGTGTGGTCTTCCTCCAAACTTTTTATCTTTTACCACTGCTCTTTTCTAAATTTCGTTTTTATTGATGTTAGGACTTTGTGCACATTATCACTGCTAACCAGTGCTAACGTTTGTGTGCCTACTCCTAAAAACAAGATACAATTGGCTTACAATTAATTGTAATATTATACTTATAAGTCCCTAGTATATGGTACAACATTTACCCAGTGCCTGTAAATTAAATGCTACTTGTGGGCCTGCAGCACTCGTTATGACACTTACTTAAGTAGCACTTTAAAACCTGTCCCAGGCCTGCTACTGCAGCCTGTAGTGCAAAAATCCTTACCCAATTGCTCTTCCCCCCTAGCTATGTCCTAAACATATTATCCACATAATATTTGTAAAAAGTGACTCTTTTTGCCTGGTCACACCAAATTTGTGCTGAGTGCTATTGTTAGTTTTTTTTTACTCTGCACACTTGGGACACTGTCGTCCAGGCCCCAGTGTATCTGCTCAAAACCTTAAAACATGTTAAAATTGGCTAATAAAATTCCTAATAGGTCTACATAACTTTTCAGTAGAGGTATAGTATGTGGTGCAGGAAAATACACCAATTGCATGGAAATATTAAATGTCAGTGGTGGAACTGCAAAAATGTTGTACCTTACACAAGGCCACAAAGAAAATATGGCTTCTGGGATACCTCTACAGCCTCCTGCAGCTTCTAATTCCGCAGGTGCACATGTTAAACTGAGCCTTTTCAACAGGATAGAACCCAACATTTAAATATTGAATACATCTGCTCTATTGAAATCCTTTGAAATGCCCTCACTGCTTTTGCCAGAAAAGAGTCAATAGTCGCTTTCTTGTTGCATTGGGGCGTATTGCAAATGGGTGTTGCCTTCCTTTTCCCCATAACGATCTACTCACAAAAAAACACCAAATATTGAAAAGTACAGGGGTCAGGCCACTGATATGGAGGCTGGCAGAAATATATACCCATTGTGTCACTGTGTCACTATATTAAGGCACTTCACCAAAGGCAAAATACTTTTCTTGTTGCCAAACAAAGAAGATGCAGTTAGTCCCAGGGGTCGACTCCATCCAAGGGAATGGGCCGGGCCTGGCCTCTTTTGGGCGCACTCGGGAGAAGACAGGTCTGCTCATGGTACGATCTTTACCCGGGTGCACCCCCGGGCACGCCCAGTTCAGCGGGAGCCCCAACCGGTACTTGATGTCGCCTTTGGACGCGTGTTTAGTGAGGCTTGGAAACGCCTGTCTCTGGTGCCAGCAGTCTAGGCAGCGCCCACCATACAATGCCACAACAGGCATCCCACACAGAAGTTTGAATTGAGGAGTTAGAAGTCAGGACTCTTCTTCTTCAGATGGAAGGTCAAGGAATGTTCTGAGAAGGTATTCAATTCATCCAGTGCACTAACCAGAGGTAGGAGAAATTCTACCACCCATTCCTAACAACTTCCTCACAGTCTCTCTGTCTCCTTTTGCAGATCTTTTTCTTACTATACGTTTCCCTGGATCCCCTCTTTCAAGAGGAGGGAACTCAGCTGCCAACAGGCAGCTTGACTTAAGCTTCTTGGCCACTCCCATACCTGGCATGGTCAAGACTGGTTTTCACTCTACACTATATTGAGCCTTGCTGTCTAAGCCAGTCTGGGCATTAAACAGGAGAATTTGCTGGCATGTCCATGTCAAAATAGGTAGTGTTAACCTTCCCTCTGTTCTGTTAACTGGTCGTGCCCATCTCCAGGTGATTAATCCCTGCTAAGTGTTCATCGGTTAACTCCTACTGGCCTTTGCTGGCCCAGACACAAGCAACTGTCTTCTGGGCCAGAGTTTTTAACTCTCCTATCAAGGGATGTCTACTCTACCTCTGGAGTTGTGATAGGGGGCAGAACTTGTTTTCTCTCCTATTGTGACTGAGTGTGTGGGAGGATATTAGGAACGAATAAAAGCATTAGTCTCAGGCATCTTCAGGTCAAAAGATGAATTTTCTAAACTGTCTTTTGATTTTGCCAACTGCTTATGTCTACTCCCAAAAAGAAAGTCCCTGCTAACTGGTCAGCAGTTAACACCCACTGGGCTTTCATGGGCTTAGTGGTAGGCCATTGTTCTTGATGTCAGGGTCCTTCATTCTCCCCAACAAGAATGTGCATTACAGCTCTGAAGTTGTGATGGGTGGCAAGACTGGTTGTATGCCAGATATGGCTCAGCAAGAAGTACAGTTACTGTCCTGCTTAAGCTATCAACATCTGATTTCACGATTAATGTTGAAGCATTTTTCTAGCCATTTTCTAAGTTGAGATGGAAAGAAAGAGCGATTACTGAAAAGTCTAGCCAGGACTACAAAGTGAAATAGCTTTTGAGTTTGTTTTCACTGTAAGGGAACACTACCTCAAATATCTAGTGTGCCCCATTCTGTTATAAATAAGCACCCTACCAAGTGGGCTTACAAGCCACAATTTAGGAGTGACTTAAATATATAAAATAGCATTTGCCTAAATAGCAAAGGCATGTGCCCCTGTTTACTGCAGTGCATTTAAGTGCAGCCCAACCAGAACAGAGTTTACTCCTGGCAAAAATATATTTTTGTCACATATGTGGTTAGTGTAAATATATCTTTGTAAATAACAGGGGCCCCATGATGAGTTCCAATTCCTAGGACAGGGTAAGACAATGTGTGAAAAAAAATTCCTAAACAATCAATAATACATAACATCAATATCACTTTTGTGTCCAAAATAAGCAATGTTAGGCTAGTAATATGTCTACAATAGACTGAACAATAAATGTTAAAAAATATAGGGGTGTTTTATTCATGAGAACTTATTCATATCATAAAAAATACATAATGAAAATACACAATACATTTTACATATATGTATACAAAAACACACTATATTGTTTATAAAAGCATACAATACTGTAATACTGTGGCAAAATCAAAATTATGTTGGTGCTTTTCACTTTTGGTGTATATATACACTGCAGTCAAATATTACATTTAGCTTCCCAAATCATAGGCACACTTCAGACACCTTCGAGAATGGACTTCTAGAGACATTGAAATGGTGAATGTTTTAGAGGGGAAGCCCAGGCACTTTACTACTGTGTGGCGGCAGTAAAGTGCACCGAATCCACCAAAAATAGTGCTGAGACAAAGGTGAACAATCAGGGGTGACCATGCAGATAAGAACGATGTGCAACACTTTCCCTATGTGCCTCCCGATGGCATCTGGAGCTCTGTCTCAGCTCAACATGCTTGCAAATTCTTATAAGAGAATCGCACTCAGAGCCCTGTTATGCTATCATTTTTCTGCTTCTCTAGATGTTTTATGTAAACATTGTATGTTTACCCTCGCCCCCATCTTCTGTGCTTATCTCTTTTAAATCTGTAGGAATATTTCCCTTATTTAATATTACATTTCATTCAGCTTCACGGTTCTGCTTTTGTTGTGAAAGTCCTTTGCTTTAACTCAGTGATGTGATTTATGCTGTGTCTATGCTGACCTTTACATTCTTTCCTTTCCGTTTTGCCCATCCGCCTGTGTCCCATTAGTTCTGTGAATTTTGGGTCAAAGTAGAGCTCCTGACTGTCACTCTCAAAATAAGGCTACAGCGATCTCCCCCAAATGAGGATTTGGCCTTCCTCTAAGCATGTTATAAACATCCCTCATCCAACTGTATGTCAAGGGGTGCCGTGCTCCCATAATATCACCCACTTTGCTCACCTTGCTTGAGAAATGCATCATGTCTGAAATTCAATATGTTCTCTTTTAAGAAATTTAGTAAGAAGTACAGAGCAAGAGTCATGTATTCACTTGTGGGTGTTTATTATGGTTTGCCATGGCATGGTTGGGTGCCGGGAAACGGCCTCTACAACGAAGCCGTTTCCACGAAATCCTTAACCACGCATGCAGTACCACGCATGCGTGGTTAACACGAAAGCCTTTACCACGCATACCTTTACTACGAGGTTTGTAGTAAAGGCATATGTGGTAAAGGTAAAAAGTTAAAAAAGGGGGGCTTGGGGGAGTTCCCCCCCCCAAAAAAAATCTCACCTGAAGTCACGTCGGGTTATGTATTTAATCAGCGTCGTTTAAGAGAAATCGGAAAATAAACTTCCGCTTTCTCTTAACGACGTATGACGTCACCACGCAAGCATCCGAGGTAAAGGTTATGCGTGGAAAACGAATTCCGTTGTAACGCATGCGTGGTAAAGGCATGCCTTGCAACGGAATTCGTTGTAACGTCATACATTCATGGCTGCCAATCAAGACCACATTTCATACATGTTCCATTGTTCTATTTATTCTCCCATTAGGGTTTGATGATGGGACATAAAGTAAACCTTTAGTAAGATTACAGATGCAACATGGTGTGTAGCTTGTAATTAAGAGCCAGTCATGTGTTCTTTAGAGTGTTTACTTTGCTGACAGAAAGATATTTTAGTGTCTGGTTTATGATTTTTCTATTCAGGAAGTTTCTGCTGGTTGGATGCTTTAAACTTGTTATAATGAAAGTGCATGCACTGATGACCCGTGTGTATTTATTTATTTTACTTTACTATCATGGTAGTATTTTGGATTTACAGCTTTTCTGTACATAGAGATTCAACAAAAATACTAATGATTTCACAAAAGAATATAATTCCCAATATTATGTTGTGAATGAGCAGGCACCCCCCGTGCCTAGAGGAGGGGTGGCCTTAGTTGTGCCACGGGACCAAGCATTCCACTGGGAGGCCTGTGTGAGGAGGGGGAAGGACATTATGGTTTTGAGATGAGCCAGGGATGAAACGAAACCGAATCCTAAGGGATTAGGGGGCAGATGGATCAAGCTATTTTTTTTCGCAAAGGGATTAGGGGGCAGATTTATGAAGGCATTGCGCCGCCGGTGCGTCATTTTTAACATGGGAAAAAGTGACGCACCGGCGGCGCAAGGCCTTCATAAATCTGCCCCTAAGTGTTTAAGGCAGTGCCGCATTGGGATCTTCCTTTTTGCCTCCCTGGACCTTAGCAACAGAAGAGCCGGAAAAAATAGCCAGGAGTGCTGGTTCCGGTCTAAGGCCCAAGGAGGGCAAAGCAGTGGGTTCAGGGGGGTCGGCGAAGTGTAATACTGTTATTCTGCTAGCTGTTGGTTTCGCTGGAGGTTGCGGGGGTGACTAGGATTTCTCTGTTAGTCTCCGGGACAGGTAACATCTGTGCAGGTATAATTAAGGTTTGATTGTCACTTCCAGGTAACGCGCAGATGGCATCATTCGTCTAGGTGGTGCCCCCCGAGGTATCTTTAAAGAGTGCTGTACGGCTCACATGGGCAGGCTGGTTCACACGACATGGCATCATTGTGGTGCCGTTAGCGCACGTTTACTCCCAGCGGGTGCTGCCTATTCTTCATACTGCGGTTGCAGTTTACATCGCGTGGGCATATTTAAGGAGTGATTAGCAATGGGGCGCATGGTCGCTGCGTGCGGGTGATTGTCGCTTTGAAGCCGTTTGTCACTTCCAGGGGTAACGCGTGGTTATTTGGTGCCCCCGAGGTATCTTCAAAGAGGGCCGGTTGGGTGCTGCCTATTCTCCATGCGAAGTTGTAGTTGTAGTTCCAATATTCCCAATAGGCTCTGCGCATTGGAATAGTGTATCCTGTAGTTTAGACGTAGAACTGAAGTCGACTAGGTCTCTACCGAATATACTAGACTTAATTGTGTGTGTGCCAGCTAGCTCAGAGGTCACTAGAAACTTTCTCGAATGAACAAGAAGGGATTCGTTTCTGAAAACCGCTTAAAGCATGACAACTTTATTTCCCAAGAATAAGAAATATATCTCTAGAGTTGCGGAAACAATAGATAGTTATTTCACTCAGTCAATCGTGCATGCTTTGTTTCACCAGCGGTGCAGAGAAAAAGAGAGACGGTCGTTTTCAATAAAAGGGTATTTATGGAACAGTCTTCCTTCTCAAGCATAAGAAATTAACTGCTGCAATCGTAATACTTGTGGTGAAGTACAAAACGTACAGTACAAAGAGTATTATAAAATAATATTGTAAAAGCATGATATGATTACTAAGCCATAAAATACCTAAACAGCATAAAATACATACAGTGATAAATAATGACTAAAAGTACTCAACTGGTGCTTCTAAAATACGCCTACCCCGGTGTACCTAACCTAGGTCTAGCACAAGGGAAGAAGTAAGTAAGGTGTAGCCTAGTTTTAGTACTCTTTGCCAAGAATCTAGTCCAAGAATTCTCTTAGGGTCTAATCAGCTCCGTACCTTGGTTTAGAATGAAGGAGGTCTTGAATCTCTCTCTCAGGACTCGATTTCCCAGCAACCCGCAAGGGGTAGCCTGGAAACACTGGAGCTGGATTTCTCAACAGGAGAAAGAACAGCGTCTCTCAGTGCGTCAGCTGGAGGGTCGGCTTCCTTCGGCACTTGCTGCAGCAGGGCGCGTTGGGCAAGTAGATAGTTGAACTGCTCCAGACCACTGTGTCTTTGTTTGGACAAGTCTGGGCATATTTATACCTTGAAGGTGCCGAGTTTGACGTAAGAGGTGACATAATAACGTCATTAGAGACTAACAGCCTGATTCATGAAGCGAAATAGCGCCCGCAATGGCTGCGAAAAAGCAATTGCGGGTGCAAAACACGGAATCGGCATTCAAGTACGAAATAGCGAATTCGCAAAAAAATAATAGCGATTGAAATAGCGATTACGCTATAATAGTCGCAGACTCCGGGTAGTCGAGCATTAGCGATACGGAAATAGCGACCAACCACGGAATCTGCGAAATGAATAGCGAAACGCAATATTGTCTCAATCGGCATTCATGAAATAAATACATTAGCGAAAAAGCGCTAATTCGCACGTTTGCGCGGCGCAATTTAAGGACAACTCAAAGCAGGTGGTAACCATAAAAGCCATGATTAAGTAAAATTTGAAAAACTGTTGGCCAATCACCAACAGGTCCAGGCCTGACCAATCACACATAAGGACATTCAGCAGCAGCATTAGGCGTTCCACAATGCCTGGGATGTACATGGTGGTGAGGCGGCGAAGGCTACAGCGAGCAGCACGGAGGAGACGCATGAGGCAGGCAAGGATTTACCGGCAGCGGGTCACCTTGCTGGGCCAAACCAGAGAACAGATTTATGCAAAATACAGGCTGAATGGGGAAATGATCACCTGGCTGATACAAGAACTCGACCCCATCATGCAGCACCCAACAAGGCGAAACAATTCTGTGCCCACACATGTGCAGGTATTGTGCAGCCTGCACCTCCTGGCCTCCGGCAGTTTCCAGGGCATAGTAGCCGCTGCTGGGGGGATATCCCAGCCCACCATGTCACGCTGCCTCCACACTTTTGTTGACGCCATGCTCAGCCAGCTCCACCGGCACATCACATTTCCCACGAGCCAACAGGAATTGGACCTGACAAAACTACAATTTTATAATGTCGCCCATTTTCCCCATGTCCTCGGCTGCATAGACTGTACCCACGTCGCCATCTGCCCACCAGCTGGCACGGAGTATATGTACCGCAACAGGAAGTCCTACCACTCCCTCAACATACAGATGGTCTGCAATGCCAAGACCATCATCACTGACATTGTGGCCCAGTACCCAGGGAGTACCCATGACTCCTTTATCTTCAGGCACAGCGGACTCCACACACGACTGATCAGGGGAGAGTTTGGGGAAGGACACCTACTTGGTAAGTACACTTTGTCGACAATGTCACATTGCTATGAAGTAACTGCGCTGCACAGGCAATCAACATCTGCTCCTCTCATTCAGGTGACAGTGGCTACGCCCTACGGGAATACCTCCTGACCCCTTACCTCAACCCTGCCACACCTCAGCAACGGCGCTACAATGTTGCGCACATCCGGACAAGGAACTGTATTGAAAGGACATTTGGCCTGCTCAAGAGCAGGTTCCGTATACTGCACAAGACAGGTGGGGCCATGTATTACAGTCCTGCAGTGTGCTGCCGCATTGTGGCTGTCTGTGCAATGCTTCATAACATTGCAACCAAGCGCCGGATACCAGTTGACATCTCAGGCAGTGAATCTGAGGGGGACGACCGGCCACCAGCACATGCGCACCATGCACGCGGGGAGAACCCAGCTGAAGGCCACAGACGTCGCAACCACATCACAGCTAACAATTTCTAGCCCACCCCCTTCCCCCACCCCACATATCACAATTGCATGCAAAATGTAATGATTACACAAGGCGAATGTGTGCAGCAAAATAAATGTATTTGTTTGATTCACAAGAAAAAAGGGTCATGGTATCAACTATTTACAAATTACAGTATTCCTGCATACTGCATGTGAAGGTTCATGGCAGGCTTAGCGTCAGCCTGCGCCAGTGTCCCTCACACAGTGTCATTGGCGCCTCCAGCGCGTAATGCCCAGGCGCCGTTGAGGCTCATCCTCATCCTGGGCACCTGTACCAGGCGTAGCCCTGGTGCTGCGCCTAGGTGGCGGGACCTGCGTGGCAGAGTGGCTGCTCACGCTGGAGGCACCCTCACTGGCATCGTCTCCCCCTACAATGGCCGGTAGCACAGGTGTATGAAGTGCCGTCACGGCGGTGGTCAGGTGCTCCAGCACCCTAGTGATGTCCTCGCAGCACTGGACCAGTTGGTGCTGCTGGGTGAGGGAGCGCCGGGACAGCTGGGTGGTGGCATTTGCTGCCACATAATTAGACCTACTATAGGCCGACAGCCGGCTCATCAATTGGTGGTGGCGCCTGCTTGCAACACTGCGGTGCTTAAAGAGCGCAGCAGTGTTCTCCTCCATGGCCGCCGTCATGCGGTCCATGGCCGCCGTCATGCGGTCCATCCGCTCTCCAACACCTGCCACATTGCGGCCAATTTTATGCAGCTGGAGCTGGATGGCTCCTTGCTGCTGCGACTGGCGCTGGTGGATTCGGAGCATGCGCCGCTCCACGCTCATGCAGGCATGGAGATGCCCATTGCCCCTCCTGCTGTTCGGCCGCTGTGTTGTGGATGTGGCTGGCCCAGATCTGGTTGCACGAGCTGCAGGTGGTGTAGCAGCTGGTGTTGCTGGTGCGGCAGGAACTGGAGGCACATTGGTGGGGTGCCTGGCTCTGGCAGCCGGTTGGCCGGCAGATGTAGCAGCAGGTACGGTGGGGGGGCCTGGCCTTGGCAGCCGGTGGGCCGGCAGATGTAGCAGCAGGTACGGTGGGGGGCCTGGCCTTGGCAGCCGGTGGGCCGGCGGATGTAGCAGCAGGTACGGTGGGGGGCCTGGCTGCTGGTGTTGGTGCAGCGGCAGATGCAGGAGCAGGTACGGTGGGGGGCCTGGCTGCTGGTGTTGGTGCAGCGGCAGGGGCTGGTGGCTGGGTTTCGGGTAGGGATTCCTCCTCCTGGGCCTCCTCATCAATCAGCAGCCTCTCGCTGTCACTGCTATCATCGCCACCTGTGAGGGTAAGTGGATACTCATTAGGTGCATGTGACTGTCAGACGTGCAGATGTTACATGCATGCTGGGTGTCATTCCCTGGATGGCTGTGGATTTGCGCACTTTGGAACCTTTCTGGCCGCATTGTGGAACTACTACATTGTGGACATACTACGTCTCCCACAATGCTTCTGGGCATTTCCTGATGCACAACATAGGCATGACTAAGGGCCAATGAGTGAGCCTATTTGGTCAGGGACGGTCATAGGGGACAGGGTCGCAGTCGCATGCCACTTACCTTGGGTGTCTTGGGTGGGGCGGGAGGAGTCCAGAGGGGTCACGCCAACACACGCCTCCCTCTCCAAGGTGTCCTCAACCTGGTCCTCCAGGGGTGTGTTGGGTGGGACAGTCGGTCCGCCACCTCCAGTGCCCGATGCCTCACCAAGGCGCTCCGCCACCCTCTCCTTGGCACGCCCTCGGATGTCGTACCAGCGCTTCTTCAGCTCCTCCAACGACCTGTCCGCCACGCCCACAGAGTTTACGCTGGAGGCTATCCCCAGCCAGATCCTCCGCTTGTCCTGCTCTGGGACCTTCCTGGAGTTGGCACCAAAGAGCCGGTCGTGGTTGGCCACCACCCCTTCAATCAGGTTCTCGAGCTCCTGCTCGGAGAACTTGAGCTTGCGCTTGCGGCCAGCGCTGTTGCTGGGGCCAGGGACAGGTTCCTTGGACATGGCGGTCGCTATTTCTGCCGTTTCTGGAGTCGCTAACGGTGGTTTAGCGTCTGCTTTCCGTCGTGCACACTCGAAGGATAGCGTCACTGTGGTGTTTGGGGGTGGGAACTGGCTGCTTCCTGGTTGTGATGTCATCACGGTGCTCGGAATGCGTCTTCCCGTTTTCCAGATCCCGCGAGAATGCGACTCGCATTCCCGATCGCACGGGATTGCGAGTCGCAATCCCGTGCGATCGGGATTGCGAGTCGCAATCCCGTGCGATCGGGAATGCGAGTCGCAATCCCGTGCGATCGGGAATGCGAGTCGCTATCCCGATCGCAGGTAGCCGGGAATATCGATTTTTCTGCGTTTTTTGTAGGTCGCTAACGGCTTTAGCGCCCGCGTGCGAGTCGCTATTTTTTCACCGAAAAGTACATGAATGCCGTTTTGCGTTTCCTCAATAGCGAGTCGCTATTAATCGCTATTAGGGACACGCAAAACGGCCCGTACATGAATCAGGCTGTTAATTCTCTGAAAACTCCATGATTTCTTGAATAAATTAATATTCATGCAGGGGGAAGTCCCTGACTGCTGATGGTGGGTTTTTCCAAGAAATCGTTATAGATTTTCAGAACTAGTGGAAGTAGCCAAGCCGTATTAGGACTACTTGAGTAGTGTCCTAATATGGTTATGATTTCTATGCCTATATAAGGATATGGTATTTTATACCTATATAAGGGCATGAATTGGGAAAATTACACTAGGGTCCTAAAACGCTATACAACAATGTGCTATCATCATTTTAAGACTGCGGTTGCAGGTTACATCGTGTTGTCAGTTATACCACCAGCATGGTTTAAATGTCAAATGATGGTAAATGATGTCAAATGATGTTAAATGTTTCAACGTTGTTATTCTGCGATTGCAGTTTACATCACCAGTGCGTGTTGCTTATTGTCCGGATTGGTTGTTTTCATACGGCGATTGCTGTGGAACGCTATGACAGGCTTCGAGGTGGGCCGGGTGGCACACATGAGGGGCTGTGTGTTGTGCATATTCACACGAGGGGCTTTATGTCAGGGCATATTGGCGATGTCAATTTGAGTGGTGGTATTGATGCAGCGATGGCTGGGAAATGCTCGGACAGTTTTCTGGGCGGGCCCGGTACATGAAAGGAGCGTGGCCAGATCACAGGGAACTGTCTGGGGGGCATTGTTTTGGTCTCTGGAGGGAATGGCTCCCTCAGGAATTTAATGTAGGGAAAGTGCAAGAAGGATGTTGTTGAAAGATAAAGGCTCATTGGTGAAGGAGTGAAACTGCACGTGATCGGGGATTTAATGCGTATGATTTGAGGCAAAATTGTCAGAACAACAGCAGCCGTTATAGAACAGACGTTAAACGGCAACGTTGCCAGTGGAGCAGCTGCTTTTCAGACGAACAATTTATTTATTAAGTGCGTCTTATAGAGCGCAGACCTTACAAAAAATGTCAGAGCGTTGTACAATAGAGCCAGTTACGTTACAACACAAAAGTGTTACATAAGGGAACATTACAATGATATTTAGTGTAATGTTTTGATGCCACCTCAGTGGTTGTGGTGTAATTTCTGTGGTATGAAGGAACAAGTGATGCAGCTTAATCAGGCGCACTTTGAGGCAATACTGGGTCATTTATACGCATAGTGCCAGTTTACCACCCACCTACTGCAATTAGTTGGCATATGAGCTGCTCAGTTAACCATTGGGGAAGGTCGTTCTCTGGATGTCAAAATGTTTGGTTGAATTTTCAAAAAACATTTGTTCTTGTTGAGCTAGATAGGGAATTTTGAGTTTATCTGATAGCCAGCAGCTGGTAGTGGGCCGTAGTTAGGTTAACCACTATTCTGGCAGGACATCCGGGGTGATTCCCTTCAGGTGGTATGGGGGTGGAGTTATGTTGATTTTGAAAATTTAACGGGTTGCCTTTTGTTTTCACTAGCAGGTGGTGGTAGGCACCTAAACACACTCGCCCCACGTCTGGGAAGCCAGTTGTTCAGGAGGATTTTCAAGCGCTGAACGAGCTTTGGATGGCTGCAAAGCAGCATGGCATGGAAGCAGCGCTCCAAAAGTTGGCTGGTGAACCAGAGCAACGGCCGGACGGCAGGGCACATAAGCAGCGGAGGAAAGTCCTGGTTCGATTAGAGTGGGACAACAAGACAAGTCACATACACAGCCTGAGACAATGGCTACTGTGGGGGATGAGTCAAGCACTCAGGGCATGGCAGGGCATAGTGCAGACCAAGCAGCACAGTGGCCCGTGCTCAATATGACAGTGAGAGCAGTGGGGCAGAGCATAATGGCTATATCCATGACAGCAGCATCCGTGGGGGCACCGCAGGTGGGGGGTGAGCCAGTGGTCACAGGCAGCAGGTAACGCTCCGGCCCCTCAGTCCCCGGGGAATATGGCAGGCTTGTTGGTACAATCAGGTGTACCTTGAAAACCCCAAAGGTGTTTGCAAGCGGCGGGGACCTCGGTTGCCCATCAGGCCCCAGTGGTGATAGAACGGGGGCCAGATACAGTATCACACGGACTGCAGTTAGTAACAGGGACACAAGGGGCTGTGGTAGCACAGTATGGTCACAGACCAGTGGGACTCCAATAACAGGAGCCCTCGGGGTAGGACAGCCTATGGCCACAATGTCTGCAGTTGGGGCAAGTGTAGTCCAATTGACACCAGCAGTGATTCCTTCAATATTTGGGTTTACATCCTTCGTGCTGGCCGTCCCTTCAGCAATTGCATGGCATGTTTCACCAGAGACAAAGAAAAACAATCACAGGGGTGAATTTGTGAACGTTTTGATCTGCTCAATGCAGGGGTAGTCCCAAGTAGTCCCAAGACAGTTAAAGAGAGTGAGTACAAGCCAAAATCGGTGTGGGTAGAGTCTTCTTTGCGGAACTGGGTAACAGGGTTTTCTATTTATGCGGCGATCTTAACTGAGAAGACACCATCATTAGCCCCGCAGTTGTTTGATAACATGTCCCTCATACATGGGGCGGCCTCCGAGTTCCAAGGGTCTGCATGGCTGCAGTACAACACTAAATTTAGACAGATGAAAGCTGTCAGGCTTGAGATAGCTTGGGACCAAGGGGAGATCAATATTTGGTATGCTGAGTTTAATATCGTTCAAGCACCTGGGAAGCACTGCTGGCAGTACAACAAGAAGGAATGTAGCAACGGGGCTGTCAGGTTTACCTCCACGGGATCCAGTTGATGCACTAATTGTTCCACCTCCAAATGTCACCAACACACCGAGATGAATATACAGGGTGTTTGAGCCATTAGGCGAGGGAAAAAATAACAAACTAAAATAAAAAACAAGGGAAGGAAAAAGAAAAGGGTCTGCAGGGAAGGGACACCTGTAACAAAAAACAAGACACATTCAGTAAACGCTAGTTCTAAAACACAACGCTACACTCATAAAGTCTCGCTAAACATGCAAATGAATACCTGCTTATAAGGGAAGAAAAGACCTTTGATAATGAATCAATCTAGTCACTCCAATACTGCCTTTGGGATTTCCTAAGGAAAACATAAGCAAGATGTGAATGTGGCTTTCACCCTGTTTGATATTGCCAGTAAGACTTTGACTCTAAACAAAACCGCCTGGTACATACCACATGGCCGAACAGAGGACATGATGCATTTGGGGGTCCAAGAAGTCAAATGATATCAAAATAGTTCCAGACACCGAGCCGAGGATACGGAAGTGTGTAGGAGGCAATAACGACAACACTCCGCCCATCCACCCTTCTGTAGAAGTATAAATAAACACAAACAAAAAGATGTTAACAGAAACACGTAGTTGCGTCCACCACAGCGTTCTGTTTGCTTCCAAACACCTTACCCTTAGAAAATCACGGTAACGCGTAGTTTACCTCACTACCGCGCTCCGCTACCGAGTTCAGGGTTTTCTAAATCCAGATATATATATATATATATATATATATATATATATATACGATTGCCAGGGAATCACGGTAACACGTGGTTTCGACCGCCACCGTGCTCCGTGATTCACATACCACCTTCAGATGCTATAGTCACTCCATCGGTAGTTCAACATTTGATACAATCCCTGTATCGTAGTAGAAGGGAGCAAAGCTAGCATAGAAACAAGCCACCGCCAGCCGCAGCGGATAAGTACCCGGTAAAAGGCTTTACCGCTATGGAGAGCAAGGTCTTACTGCCTTAGAGAGAATCCGCGCGATGAACAAAGGCAAAACTTCCCAGTCGGCAGATACTATCAGTGACTCCCCGAATATCAAAAAGAAGGAGAAACAGGAACCAGGAACTGGCGTGCAGAGCAGCCGCTTTCACGCCGGGGACGGGTTCAGAATAACACGTGTCTCCACCACAGAAGTACTTCCTGGGGAGGACCAGGGAAGGATCATGGGAAATTTAGTTTTCGTGGTCTAGGCAGGCGCAACACGGTGGATCCTGACAGTACTTCCTCCCCCCTAGCGCCTCCTAGGCCCAGGCCGCAAGGGGCACCTACGATGGAAGGAACGGATCGCAGCAGGGGCATGCACATTCCCCACAGGCTCCCAAGTATCGTCCTCTGCCGAGTAGCCTTTCCAGGACACCAGGTACCACAAAACTACCCTACTCCACTTCGAGTCTTTGATGCTCCTGACCTCATACTCAATTCCTACATCACCGACCACTGGCGGAGGGGCCCGTCTCCTAGCAGAATGAGCCAGTTTCAAAAGGTTACAGTGAAACACCGGATGTATCCGTAGCGAACCAGGCAGTTTCAGTTTAAACGTTACTGGATTGATCTGTCTCACAATAGAGTAGGGACCTATGTAACGAGGATGGAACACACTGCGCAGCTTGAACCTGATATTGCGAGTGGATAACCACACCTTATCACCCACCTGGTAAGTGGGACCCTCTACTCGATGTCGGTCTTCCCATTTCTTGTATTCCGCCTTAGCCCTCATCAAATGCACCCGTATCTGCTTGTGTATGGTACGAATCCTCCGCATCTGTCCCATAACCGTAGGCTGTCGAGACACCTCCTCCGGGATGTGCACCGGATGAATACGTGCATCAAAACCATAGGTAGCAAGAAACGGAGAGACCCTCACTGAACTATGCCAAGCGTTGTTGTATGCTACCTCAGCCATCCACAACATTGAAACCCACGACTCCTGGGCGTCGGTGGCGTAACAACGAAGATATTTCTTCAGCGTTTGATTCAACCGCTCCGTTTGTCCATCGGTCTGTGGGTGAAAACTGGTGGAGAGCGAGGATTGTATATGCAACGCCTGACACCATGCTTTCCAGAATCTCGCAATAAATTGAGGCCCCCTGTCAGACACAATAACCTCTGGCACACCATGCAATCGAATGACATTGGTTAACAGTAGTTGAGCCGTTTGGCCAGCAGTAGGAAGATTCACGCATGGGATGAAGTGTCCCAACTTAGTGAGGCTGTCTATGACCACTAATATGGCCAATTTACCCTGATCAAGAGGTAGTCCCGTGACAAAATCTAAGCTGATGTTCTGCCACGGTCTTCTGGGGGAAGGTAAAGGCATCAGCAGGCCTTTCTTTTTTCCCGTTGTGGTCTTTGCGCGTGCACAGGCCTCACACTGTTCTATCCAAGTGGTCACATCAGTCTTTTCAGTATCCCACCAAAAATGTCGTTTCATGAGCTGTACAGTCTTATGTATTCCCCGATGACCAGCCAATGGAGAAACATGACACCAATCAAAAGCCTTCCTTTGCAATTCCGGAGTTGGGAGGTACAACCTATTGTCCTGAAAAGGTAGACCTTGCTTTAGTGTGCGGTTGACACCCTTCGTGGCCCAAAGAACCCATGCATTATGATCCTTGGTTTTACGGATAACATCCAAAAAGGAATTAGCCTGGATCGCACAGATCACCTTTTCAGGACTCACAATCGCCATCTTTGTGTCTTTGCTCCCGATTTCCTCAACCTGATCTCGACGGGATAGGGAATCTGCTTTCAGGTTCTCTGCCCCAGGTCTGAAAGTGATCGTGAAATCGTACTCTGAGAAAAATAGCATCAATCTCATCTGTCTTTGCGTGAGATGTTTGGCAGTCTTCATATACTGAAGATTTCTGTGATCTGTAAAAATGGTGACAGGGAACTTGGCCCCCCAGAGGTACTGTCGCCATTCTTGAAAAGCCCTTTTTATCGCTAGCAATTCTTTCTCAGTGATGGTGTAGTTCTTTTCAGGTATACTCAGCTTTTTGGACAGATACGCTACAGGGTGGAGTTGTCCAGTATCCTTATCCCTCTGAGACAGGACAGCCCCTATGGCCTCATCTGTAGCGTCGGCTTCCACTATGTAGAGGTGTTCTGGCTTTGGATGAGCTAGAATCGGGGCGGTTGTGAACGCCTTTTTTAGGTAAGCAAAAGCCTCAGCGGCTTCAGAGGACCACAGGAACTTGACTCCTTTCCTAAGCAGTCTTGTTAAAGGAACAGCCACCTGAGAGAACCGGAGGATAAACCGGCGGTAATAGTTTGCAAAGCCTAAAAAGCGTTGTACTTCTTTCACGCATGTGGGTGTAGACCATTCCTGTACGGCTTGTATCTTTCTTTCAGACATTTGTAGTCCCTCCTGACTTAGCATAACACCTAAGAACTCTACTGTGTCCACGCTAAATTCGCATTTGCTAATTTTGCAAAACAGTCTATGTTCTCGTAGCTTCTGTAGCACTTCCACTACATGTTGAGTATGTGCAGTGGTGTTCTCTGAGTAAATCAGGATGTCATCTATGTACACTACTGCACTGATGTCCACCAAGTCTTTCAAAACGTCATTCAGGAAATATTGAAATGCCGCCGGGGCGTTACACAGGCCAAACGGCATTACAGTGTATTCATATAGACCGTATCTCATTTTGAAAGCGGTCTTCCACTCGTCCCCCTCTTGGACGCGGACCAAGTGGTATGCCCCCCTAAGATCCAGTCTGGTAAACACCTTGGCGTTTCGTACCTGGTCCAGCAAAACCGAGATAAGGGGTAGTGGATACCTGTTTCTCACGGTGTTCTTATTTAACATCCGATAATCGACACAGGCTCTCAAATCTCCATTAGCTTTTTTGATGAAAAACAGGGGAGAAGCGGCAGGAGATCTGGATGGTCTGATAAAACCTATGTCGACATAATGGTCCAAATACTTCTTCAAGTGTGTGGTTTCTGGATCTGACAATGCATAAACCCTACATGACGGAATCGTGGCCCCCTCCACCAGATCTATTCTACAATCATACAGCCTATGCGGGGGAAGTTGCTCTGCCTTCCTTTCACTGAAGACGTCCCTGTAACTCAGATATTCTACCGGCAAACACACTACCTTTTCCGCGGCCGTAGCCACCAACAGGGGAATAAACGTGGGTGAAAACAAAGCGATTTTGTGCCCTTCCATATGGGTCTTACATTCCACGGACGTTAACTGTACAGATTTTTCCTTCCAGTTGATGGAGGGATTGTGATGGCTAAGCCAAGGCATCCCTAAGATCACCTCATACTGGGGGGCTTCAATGATATCAAGCGTCAGCTCCTCCCTGTGCCTGCCTTCTTTTACGTCTACGGACAGGATCACTCTCTCTGTTTGTTCCGTTATCAGACCTGATATCAAGGGTTTCCCGTCTACCGCTAGGACTTCTTCAGGTGTGTCTCGGGGTACTCTGTCCAATGACAGGGACGACACTAACCCGCTATTGATAAAATTCCCAGTGGCCCCTGAGTCGATAATAACCATTACTTGGTGTACCTGCAACTGACACTCCAACCTCATGGGCAGCAAGATATGGGATTCTGATTCGAGCAGTGCTAATACCGTTACTGATGGAACTTTCCAGGGCTGAGCCTCCCTCTTGTTCCCTTCAGCCATCCCACTAGTCTCATCCTGAGTGCTTACCGCTGTGATGGCTACTCTCTTGTTTCTGTTCCATCCCCCTGAGGTTTTAGGTTTGGAGGGACATTCCCTAACGTAATTACCTTTCTTGCCACAGTACATGCATAGGCCAGATATCCTACGACTTTCTTTTTCCTCTCTGGTTAAAGGGGCCCGGACCGCCCCTATTTCCATAGGTTCTGTGGTAGTCTCAGTAGAAGGCAATGCCCTGCGGGGAGTCCATTCGTATCTAGGAGGGCCCCTATCCCACCTTCTCCTGTCCCCTCCTCTATCTGCCATTCTACCATCAAGTCCCAGGGTTAAATTGACCATGTCAACACACGTGACAGGTTGGGGGTCTATTTGTGCAATGACATCCTTAAGTCCATCCCGTAACCCCTGGTAATATAAGGACATTCTCTTTTCCTCAGGCCACGATGTCTCAGCCACTTACCTGTTGAACTTGGTTAAGTAGGTTATCAAATCTGATCTGTCTTGTCTTAATTCCAAGAGTTCTGTATCCGCACTTAAAGTGGTGGCCCTTCTATCGAACATCTTCTCGAACTCTGTGCGGAAAGCGGACCAATCTGAAAGGATAGGATCATCGTTCCTAACCAATGGCACCGCCCAGTTTGCTGCATCACCTATCAGATAAGATATAGCAAACGCCACCCTCGAATGATTGTTCGGAAATGAGGCTAGCTTGCACGAAAAATGGAGCATGATCTGCGTTAAAAATACTTGTGTTTTTGCTGGATCCCCTGAATACCTCTCCGGACTGGCCAGAGGGATAGGGGGGGGACTGTAACCTGCAACTGTGGCGCAGAAGCATCAAAGGGGTTCCTAGACAACCTGTCTACTTTCTTCCTTAATGCCGTGGCTTCAGTTTGGGAGGAGGCAAGCTCCTGTTGAACCAAAAGCATAGCCTGCATGACATCATCCATGGTAGCCATTACGCAACAACTGGACCAGGCAGAGTAACTTTCGTGGGCGTGTTATTCTGTCAGGTTTACCTCCATGGGATCCAGTTGATGCACGAATGGTTCCACCTCCAAATGTCACCAACACCCCGAGATGAATATACAGGGTGTTCGAGCCATTAGGCGAGGGAAAAAATAACAAACTAAAATAAAACAAGGGAAGGAAAAAGGAAAGGGTCTGCAGGGAAGGGACACCTGTATAAAAAACAAGACACATTCAGTAAACGCTAGTTCTAAAACACAACGCTACACTCATAAAGTCTTGCTAAACATGCAAATGAATACCTGCATATAAGGGAAGAAAAGACCTTTAATAATGAATCAATCTAGTCACTCCAATACTGCCTTTGGGATTTCCTAAGGAAAACATAAGCAAGATGTGAATGTGGCTTTCACCCTGTTTGATATAGCCAATAAGACTATGACTCTAAACAAAACCGCCTGGTACATACCACATGGCCGAACAGAGGACATGATGTATTTGAGGGTCCAAGAAGTCAAATGATATCAAAATAGTTTCAGACACCGAGCCGAGGATACGGAAGTGTGTAGGAGGCAATAACCACAACACTCCGCCCCTCCACCCTTCTGTAGAAGTATAAATAAACACAAACAAAAAGATGTTAACAGAAACACGTAGTTGCGTCCACCACAGCGTTCTGTTTGCTTCCAAACACCTTACCCTTAGAAAATCACTGTAACGCGTAGTTTACCTCACTACCGTGCTCTGCTACCGAGTTCAGGGTTTTCTAAATCCAGATATATATATATATATATATATATATATATACGATTGCCAGGGAATCACGGAAACATGTGATTTTGACCGCCACCGTGCTCCGCGATTCACATACCACCTTCAGATGCTATAGTCACTCCATCGGTAGTTCAACATTTGATACAATCCCTGTATCGTAGTAGAAGGGAGCAAAGCTAGCATAGAAACAAGCCACCGCCAGCCGCGGCGGATAAGTACCCAGTAAAAGGCTTTACCGCTATGGAGAGCAAGGTCTTACCGCCTTAGAGAGAATCCGCGCGATGAACGAAGGAAAAACTTCCCAGTCGGCAGATACTATCAATGACTCCCCGAATATCAAAAAGAAGGAGAAACAGGAACCAGGAACTGGCGTGCAGAGCAGCCGCTCTCACGCCGGGGACGGGTTCAGAATAACACGCACCCGGAAGCGTGTCTCCACCACAGAAGTACTTCCTGGGGAGGACCAGGGAAGGATCATGGGAAATGTAGTTTTCGTGGTCTAGGCAGGCGCAACACGGCGGATCCTGACAGGGGCAGCCTGTAAGTTTAAACACACTTGCTCATTCAGTGGGACACAGGAACACCCGGAGTTCAAGTGTTTTAAAAAACAGGGCAAGCAAAGAGAGCGCACACCCTTTAAGAGCATATTGCCAAAGCAATAATCCTGGGTGTCCTTCACCAATCCGCATGCATGGTTTCACGCACCTATTCAGTAAATACAATAATCACGAAGATGCTTACATGCTGTATTATGGTTTCAAGGACGGGTTCCGCATTCCTTCCCGTGCATCCCCTTCACCAGTCCCGCCGAAATATCAACAGTCGGTTCTGCAACAGCGGGAATTGGTCCGGGTCAAGATTATGGGGGAGGTGTACACGGGCAGGGTGGCGGGTCCTTTTAGTTCTACACCTTGTAAATCCTTCGGGTGTTTGCCCCTGGGGTTGGTGCCAAAGAAAGAGCCAGGCAAGTTTCGGTTGATCCATAATCTGTCTCACCCCAATGGGTTATATGTAAATGATGGTTTGGACCAAGTTCTATGCACAGTGCGGTACACCACTTTTGACAAAACCATTGCAAAATAACTGTTTATGCGTATGGGCGCTAATGGCCAAATCAGACATTGAGTCCGCCTTTCACCTTCTCCCCATACACCTGGAGAACACTTGTTTGTTGGGTTTCACTTTTGAGGGACAGTTCTTTATCGACTTGTGTATGCCCATGGGATGTTCCATAGTGTGCTCAGTATTTGAGACATTCAGGAGATTCCTAGAATGGGCGGTGAAAGACTTGATGTCGGAAGGCGATGTGGTGCACTACCTAGACGACTTCTTGTTCATGGGTCCCCCGGGTGATCAGGGATGTGGGAGGGCGCTGCAAGGTTTCCGGCAGCTTGCCCAGGCTTTGGGGATTCCGTTAGCTGAAGACAAGACAGAAGGTCCCATCACCCATTTGTGTTTCCTGGGGATTGAAATTGACTCAGTGGCGGGGGAGTGTAGGTTGCCACAGGAGAAGGTGAAGTCATTCAGGGAAGTGGTTAACGCCTGTATTTCAGCCAAGAAGGTTACTTTACATCAGCTGCAGGACTTGGTAGACCAATTGAATTTTGCCTTAAGAGTGATTACCATGGGGAGAGTCTTTTCAAAGAACATAGCGAGTGCGATGTCCGGTCTAGGGGCTAAGCACAATCACACAAGGTTGTCAGCAGATGTCCGAGAGGACTTTGAATCATGGCAAGGGTTCTTAGACAACTTCAATGGTACACTGTTATGGCAGCAGTCAGCGTGCAATAACAGTGAGTTAGCCCTCTATTCTGATGCAGCGGGCAGTATTGGTTTCGGAGCTGTATTGGGTGCTAGGTGGTGCATGAAGCATAGGCCTGAGGTATGGGTGACGTCTGGGCTAACACGCAAAGTCACTTTTCTGGAATTGTTTCCTATCATTGTCCCTTTACACATTTGCGGGGCATTTTTGGCGAACACAAGAGTAATTTTTTGGTCAGACAGTATGTCTGCGGTGATGGGCATTATTATTCAGAGAGCGAAATGCCCTTTGGTGCTGTAGTTGTTGAAAAGTCTGATTCGTCTGTGTCTCTTGCATAACATGCATTTTGCTGCAAAACATGTACCTGGTGTGGATAATGCAGTGGCAGACGCTTAGTCTTGGTTTGAGAAGGCAGAGTTCAGGGCACGGTGGCCGCAAGGAGACGAACGGATGACAGATTTCCCAGAGGAGTTATGGAGGCTTTGTGCCCCATTGCTGCACACCTAATTACAGCATCATTGACACCCTAGACAAAAAGTATGTACGAGAGGGCTTGGGAGGTATACAGCGCAACTTTTGTCACAGGCACAGAGCAAAGGAGATTCACACCGGAAGGTGTCCTGGGTTTTCTTGTGGGTCAGAAGGAGCAAGGAAAGTCACTCTCGTTAGTGGGTAGGCAATTGTCGGCTATTGCTTTCTTCGCAGGGTTGCATGGTGTTAGTGATCCCACTAAAGACTTTAGGGTGCTAAAGTGTATCAGGGGTTTGGAACGTTTGATGCCTGGAGTGGAGGACATTAGGCGACCTATCAATGTGGAAAGGTTGGGTAGGCTTGTGGGGGCCCTACTGTGGCTGTGCTGGTGTCAATATGAGGTAGATTATTCAGTCTGGCTTACTTGCTTGCCTTTTTTTGGGGCCTTGCGGGTCTCTGAGTTGATGGCAGCATCCAAACAAGGTGAAGGTGGATTAGGACTAGTGGACATCTTGCTAGAAGAGGGAGCGTCCACATAAGGGTCCAGTGGTCAAAAACAAACATATGGGTTAAATTGTATGCGGCCCAGCAGGCAGAATATTGTCCAGTAGAATACATAAAGGAATACCTTATGGACCGGCCAGTGGTGGCCTCAACTAGGCTTTTAGTACACAATGATGGGGTGCCAGTGACAAGATACCAGTTTACCCAGGTAAGTAGGAAGGCATTACAATTTTATGGGAAGGATTCCATGCAGTTTAACTCCCATTCCTTTCGCACAGGGGCTTCCACTTCAACAGCAGCAATGGGGTTGTCAGCGGATGAAATAAAAAAAGTGGGTCGTTGGCAGTCAGAATGTTTTCAACTGTATGTTTGGCCAACTCTTGTTTAAGGGGAGGAATGTTGCCCAGGGTGCCTATCCATCATGGTCTTAACACCATTTCTATCTCTATTGCAGTTGGTTTCCGAAAACCTGTGCATGTATGTTGGTGTGGGCATTCCTTGATTTGCAGTGCCGAACAGCAGTTTCACGGGTCCAGTTTGGAGGCAGCACAAGGGGCCGCTGGGTTTGTGCACCACTGGCTTGGGATGCAGGGTCTGTGGTTACAGGATCTCTTTGTCCGACTTCAACAAGCGGTCGAATGCAAAGAGATGCCTCATCCAGTCATTTTAGTAATGCACGTAGGCAGGAATGACATGCTGCCTTTAGGCAGGCAGGGAGTGCGAGAGGCCTGGTTTTCAGTCATGTCTAGGATTCGGCAATTCATACCAACTACAGTGATATTGTGGTCAGAGGTTATATACCTAGAGCGGTGTGTCTTGGCGGGGCCTCGGTGAAGGTCATTAACACATCTTTATGGAAGTTGAACTCTTCAATAGATAGACGTGGCTTGTCAATGGGTACAATTCGGCACAAATTGCTGCATCCGGGGAAAACTGAGTTGTTCCATCACAGCGGTGAGCATCTGTTGGTCAAAGGAATTGATATATTCATCCACACTATACTGCGGGCGGTCCTGGAGCACAGTCAGCATCAGCTGGGTGGGAGGGCGAATGCGCCAGAGAGCTTCTCACCCTGTGGTGAAGCGCTGACAGTTAACAACAAAGGGCATGCTCAACAAAGGAGGTTGAGTGACTGGATGGACCCCATGACGGGGTAGGACCGAAGTGTTTAGTGGATTGGCAGAGAAAGGGACCGGCCTGCTGGTGGTCCTCAACTCCACCACCCTAACACGTTCCTTAAGGACTGAGATGAATCTTGGGGAGGTTGCCTGTGTTCAGGTACCTCAGTGAGCTGGTGCAGGAGAGGATTCGAGACTAGGGACAACTTAACGCTATGCTCATCTGTGACGACTATTACAATTTTATGGTGCCTTTGATGTGTGTATGTGGGAAGGTTTTGCCATTTTCAGGTACCTCTGATGGGCGGTGCGGTATACGGTGCCCTGGTTCAGGTAATGCATCTGTTTGCTGTAGCGCGTTGTGGCCTGCGGGCATAATGTGTGCAGTAGAGTGTACAAGAGAATGGGCAGCTTAATGCTATGCTGAAAATGTAATAACTATTTTAATATCTCAGTGGCTTTGACATATGAAGGACGCTAAAGTGTGAAGCATGTTTAACTTTTATGTACCCAAGTAGGATACTTATACTCTAGTAGTGGTTATGCTGAATTATTCTGTTTGATATGAATAAATCTACCCCTTGGACAACATAACCGGATTCTGTCAATTCATGGGCATGGCAAAAGGTCCAAGGGTGTGTGTAGGGATGGATGTTGGCAGTGGTTGGGAGGCGTGAGTGTCAAGTTGTGCGCATACTATGAGCAGGCGCCCCCGCCCCTTTAGGAGGGGCGTCCTTAGTTGCGCCACGGAACCAAGCATTCCACTGGAAGACCTGTTTGAGGAGGGGGAAAGACGTCACGGTTTCGGGATTGGCCAGGGATGAAATGAAACCGAATCCTAAGGGATTAGGGGGCAGATGTATCGCAAAAAAACAGCGTTTGTGACTAAAAAATAGGAATCTGAGATGTATGTAAGAAATCGCATTGTAAAATAAGTAATCGCATTTTTAGCGATTTCTTATTGTGTGATTCTGTCATTTCTGCGAATTTGTTTGCGATTTCTTAATTTGCACGGTTTTTCATGTGTGAATTTTGCAAACAAGGAATCGCACATTAAGAAATCGCAAACAGATATATGAAAAATTTGCATATTGCGAAAACCTCAAATTCGCAAAATAAGAAATCACAATTAACACTAAGTACATGCAGGTGGTAACCTATTTGAAAGTATAAAAAAGAGCCCACAATGCAATTTCAACTGACACAATGGCAGGACTATACCTGATAGCGAGGAGGCCGCGCATTCAAGCCCTTGCACAGAGGAGACAGAGGCAGGAGAGAATCTTCAGACTGCGTATTACAATATTTCAGCAAACAGAAGAGGACATTTTTGAGAAATATAGACTGAATCCACAAACCATTTTGGACCTCATTGATGAATTGAAGCACTTTCTGGAACATGCAACATCCAGGACCCAATCAATTCCTACGCATGTGCTGGTATTGTGCTCACTGCACCTTTTGGCTTCTGGTTCTTTTCAAAGGGAAACATCACTTACAACGAAACCTTTACAATGCACTACCCTTACAACGCGGTCATTACAACGCAAACTATTACAACGCATTGCGCTGGGGGGCGCTCTAGGATAGGGAATAGGTTAATTTACTATCCAATAACCTTCCCTAGTGTCCACGGGGACTGGAGTCGGAATAGTAAATTAAACTATTCACTATCCAACACCCAAAAGCGCTATGCGTTGTAATGGTATGCGATGTAAAAACCGCGTTGTAAAGGCAGGCGTTGTAATAGCCTGCGTTGTAACGTCATACATCCCTTTTCAAAGGGTCATTGCAGAGGTTGGAGGGGTGTCTCAGAGTGCCCTGTCACGCTTCTTTAAAAATTTCCTGGATGCAATGATGAGTAGGCTACAACATCACATCTACCTCTCCAACAATCATCTAGATTTGCAGGAAACAAAAGTGGATTTTTATCAAATTGCACGTTTTCCACATGTAATTGGTTGCCTAGATGGCACACATATTGCCATCATTCCACCAGCTGCCACTGAATATGTTTATAGAAACAGAAAATGTTACCATTCCATCAACATTCAAATGGTGTACAATGCAAAGTACATTATCACTGACATTGTGGCTCAGTACCCAGGGAGTACTCATGACTCCTACATCTTTCGGCATTGTGGACTTCATACACATTTGAGTGCTGGCCAGTTTGGAGAGGGTATTCTTTAAGGTAAGTATACTTACAGTAATATTTTAAAGTTTGTTTCATGTAAATGTAAAATGTTACAGTTACACACATGCAATAATTTTCACTATCAAACAGGTGACAGTGCTTATGCTGTGCGTGATTTCATCATGACACCGTATCTGAATCCAACAAATGTACATGAGAGAAGATATAATAAGGCTCACCGTTCAACCCGTGGTGTAATAGAAAGGACTTTTGGAATTTTAAAAAGCCGTTTTCGTTGCATTCACAAAAGTGGTGGCGCTTTGCAATATAATCCTGCCACATGCTGTAAAATTGTGACTAGCTGTGCCATGCTACATAACATGGCCATGAGAAAAGGGACTGAAATAGAAATGAGTGGCTCAGATACATCTGATGATGAAGATATTCCACCACCAAGAAGAGCTGCAACAGGTGTAGGAGCTGCTGCAGGACGCCAAAGACGCACTGAGATTACACGCAATTACTTTTAGGTAAGAATCAGAGTCCAAGACATGTTTAAATTGCCAGATGAATATTGTTTTTATTTTTAAACATTATGCATACTGATTTTGTGACACTTGACCTGTTAATGCACAGGAAAGTACTCATATTGTAGTTTTGTAAATGAAGGCACAAACATTTTAACCAAAAAAATGATTTATGAGAAACTTAATTCCTGCGCTGCCTATTATTTGAGCGCTGCACTGATTCCATGCTTCTAGAGGATGTGGCATGACTGGCATTTCTTTCACTCCTGCCCTGCACAATGTCTGATGTAGGTGTAGTATTACTGATGCTCCTACTTGATGTCTCCTCAGTGTCAGCAGGTTCCAATAAGGCACTTGCGCCTGATGTTGCTGTTTGTAGCAATTCTACTGCTGAGGTGACTTTATCTAGACCTTTTGCAACAGACCGTGTGCACTCACTCACCACTCGCTGCATAGTGATACTACGTCTGGTGAAATTTGCTGTCACACTGCACAGTCTGTTGATGGCTTTGGAGTAGCCAAGCATTCTTGCATTAGCACGGCGTGCTGCCCAGTTTCTTGAATCCTCTGACCGTCCAATGGCTAAACAGAGTCTTTCCATAGATTAAGCCATTTTACCCATGCCATCCCCCATGCCTGCATTGTGCTTATTCAATTTACACAACTGTCTGTTAATTGAGCGAAGGGCCTTGTGCTGTTGCTGCTGCACATGCAACATGTCCTGTTCCAAACCAACAAAGACACCAGGACTGTCCTCTTGCATGCTTCTACTACTCCTTGGCCTACCAATTGTATAAGCTCTTCTTCTATGTGCCTGAGATTGCTCAACATGTCGTGGAATAACAGTCTCTACCTGTACATTTTCTCTTGAATCTTCAGGTTCCATGTCCTCAACTTCAAAAGGTGGAAGAGGGGCCACATGTCTCCTTTTTTGATTGACAAATGGAGTGCTGTCAACATCATCATTTGCACTTTCATCAGCACCAGAAACATCATGCTCATTTCCCTGATTGTCGCCTATTTCCTCCATGGATTGTTCAGCATGTGCTGTAGATGTAGATAGGGACATGTGAGTTTGTTGTATAGATTACTTTATGTGTTTAATAAAGTTTCATTACTTTAAAAAACATTTAAACATTGTTTTTATCAAACTGATTAACCAAATATATATATATTTTTTAAATAAATGTTTCACATATAAGAGGAACATTGCAATTGAACTACAAGTCCCAGAATGCATTACTTCGAATTGTAAATGAAGGTATCTGGCTTACATAAAAGAAGCATGTATTCTTGAAATAACCTCAGGCACATGCATGACCCACTACTTCACATACATACATACTTGCTTCTTACCTTCTAAGGCTTGTGAAGGCTCAGAGCTGTCTATCTGCGTGACCCAACTCACACTCTCAGGCAAGAGAGTGGCCTCAACAAGCTCCTCATGAGGAGTAGGCTGCTCAGCAGTGGATGTTCCCCCTCCTGTCTTGCTGGACTCCTTAATTCTTGCAGCAAGTTTTTCCTTAGACCGGAGGCACATGTCATACCACCTTTTCCTTAACTCCTCAGTGGTACGTGGTGTGACTCCTACAGCATTTACTTTCTGCTGGACTTCTAACCATACTTTCCTCTTCCGAGCCTTTGGCACTTTCAGTGCTTGTTTGCCAAAAAGCAACTCATGATTGCTTGCCATTTCTTCAATAATGTCTCCTGTTCTTTCTCTGAAAATTTCTGCTTCCTCTTCCTCTTCTCTCCAGAAAAACCTTCCTGTGAATTTCCAGCCTCCATGATGCAGTGAAACAGGTCTGCACAGCTTCAAAAAAGACTTCCAACTGCCACTGGGTGTGGCTCAGGCAAACAGGTGCAGGTAATCACCAGCACTTCCTGACTGTGATTTCATCAGCCTGTTTCTGCATTGGCAGATTCCCGTCTTTGCGATTTCTTATTTTGCGAATTTCTCAAAATTAGAAATCGCAAATTATTAGCAGAATAATCTGCGAATTTTAAGAAATCGCAAATTATTCGCAATAAACTACATACATCGCATTTTGCGAATCTGTATTTGTGAATCGCAAAAGATCACAAATAAGGAATCGCAAAAGGCTTGAATGATACATCTACCCCTAGGTATTTAAGGCAGTGCCGCGTGGGGATCATCCTCTATGTCTCCCTGGACCTTAGCAACAGAAGAGCCGGAAAAACCACCCACCCACCCGCTTTTTAGGTAATGTGGAGCGTTGACAGTTAACAACAAAGGGCATGCTCAACAAGGGAGGTTGAGTGACTGGATTGGCAGAGAAAGGGACCAGCCTGACAGTGGTCCTCAACTCTACCACCCTAACACGTTCCTTAAGGACTGAGATAAATCTTGGGGAGGCTGCCTGTGTTCAGGTACCTCGGTGGGCCGGTGAGCTATGCAGAGCCCTGGTTTCCAAGTAAGGCAATGGTTTGTTGTAGCACGTTGTGGCTTGCCGGGACACAATGTGCGCAGCAGAGGATTCGAGACTAGGAACAACTTAATGCTATGCTCCTCTGTGACGACTATTACAATTTTATGGTGCCTTTGATATGTGTATGTGGGAAGGTTTTGCCATTTTGAGGTACCTCTGAGGGCCAGTGCGGTATGCTGTGCCCTGGTTCAGGTAATGCAACTGTTTGCTGTAGCGCGTTGTGGCCTGCCAGCATAATGTGCGCAGTAGAGTGTACAAGAGAATGGTCAGCTTAATGATATGCTGAAAATGTAATAACTATTTTAATATCTTAGTGCCTTTGACATATGAAGGACGCTAAAGTGTGAAGCATGTGTAACTTTTATGTACCCAAGTACAATACTTATATACTCTAGTAGTGGTTATGTTGAATTCTTCTGTTTGATATGAATAAATCTATGCCTTGGACAACATAACCCGATTCTGTCAATTCATGGGCATGGCAAAGGGTGAAAGGGTGTGGGTAGAGATGGATATTGGCAGTGGTTGGGAGGCGTGAGTATCAGGTTGTGCGCATACTATGCATTTTAAGCTTGCGACTTACAACACAAACATCATATTTGTACACTTTTTCATGGCACTCTTCTTTGAGGGAACAGCTAAACTCCGCAATGCAGTCTGTTAAGCAAAGGGAGGCTATTTGAAGCTTCCATGTTGTAGTATCCCAGAATGTGCTTCTGCAAACAAAAATCCAGACCTTTTAAATTTGACTATACTTGTAAGTATTTAATAAATGCCCCTTTGGATGAAAAGAAAGGAGTGACATAGTTACAGCCCTCTGCTATTTTACAATTATCACCTCATTCAGCATGCCTTTAATTTTTATGGACACATCAGCCTTCCAGTTTCCATGCAGAGGCGTATTCCAAGAGTCCATTGCCAGAGTTATTAAATCTGCTCTCTCAAAATTACCAGTACTGGCGGGGGCGTGGCCAACAGCATGGCCGGGTAGGACGTGCCTCAGTAAAGCTCCCGATGTGCTGCAACAAAATCCGTCTTAAAACACAGCCCTGACTCCCTACGACAGCGAATGCTCGACCAGAACGATTGGGGAACCTAGAGAGACCGAGAAGCCACAGACTCTCGCCGTTGTGGACGAGGAACTGGACTCTGAACACCTGGCCACACTGAAAACCTTCTATGGTGGCTGACTGCACTCCGACGGGCCGACAAGAGTAGTGCTCCGGTCCCGGACTTCGCACGGGACAGTGCCTGCGGCTGGCAGAGGCAGGCGGGAAGGAGGCACGCCACTGCGATCGGACGTACCCCGGTTCAGTGGCCGCTCAGACGCTGGAGCCGACTAGCGGAGGCGGAACCCCCGGGAGGCGCCTGCTTCCTGTCTAGGAGCCTAATCGGGCCGTGAATCAGACCACACAGGAGCCCGGGAGTAAACCCGGCTGCAGCCCCAGACGACTCGCACGGACGGGGGGGAAGCAGAGGAGTGGAGATGTCCATCCAGACCTGCATGTCCGCACCAAGTTCGCGGGAGAAGTCGGTGAGGAAATCCGGGAGCAGCAGCCTGCGGGGGAGGCATAGGCCTGAGGAGGGCTCGTAGTGAAGGCCGAGCCCCGGGGAACTGCAGGCAGCGTCGACTGGGCTGAGGGCGGCAGGACTCCTACAGGCGGCCTCCGCTGGGCGGAATTGGCCGCCCTAGAGTGGGCAACACCACATGTCACACGCCTTATAAATGGCCACCCTGAACTCTGGCTGGGACTAAACACCGGTTGCGATAATCTGGCAAGGGGCAAGCCCGCGGCAGCGCTATAAGGTGCAGGCCTCCAAAATTGTTACTGCATGTGCCTCTGTGGGTCACGGCATACGAAGACCGCAACCGCCACACTGCAGCCTTCCCAGCATGCCACACATACCCTGATATGAGAGCCCGGGCATAGAAGGCGTATCGCAGAGGCCCTACAGAGTGCGGTGGGACCCTGGCTGCACCGCTGACCGCCCTGAGGCCCTTCATATTGACACTCGGGGACGACTGGGGTGCCACGCCGCTCAGAGACATGGAATGCCAACGCCACGAGAACGAGCGAACCACGAGAAGTGACCGAGCGCCACAGTGACCCCACCGCTCGGGGGGGGGGGCGTGAAGTGCGGCCGGGGAGGACCCCTTTCCCCTACATATCCCTCGTACCAGCTAGAAGATTACCTCCAGCTACCGGTCAACAAGCGGGGAAGCGGCCCACGTGGGAGTCCCGTCCATACCAGGCTGAGACCCAGATGAAGGTCCCCTACCTGGAGGACAGAACTATAGTGTGACCTCATCGCATGACGTCACCCTCGCAAGCGTGATCCAAAGCGACCAACGCGCTCTCATCCCCCCCCTCCACCATCCTTTACACCCCGGCACCGGCCCAACAGTTGGGGAGGGGTACGAGAGAGGCCCGACTGCAGAGAGGTGAGCCCAATGGAGGGTGCGATGGGGAAAAGGGATCCAGTAGCCATGCCCACACGGCAGGAGACCATCGATAACTATGCCACGGCCCGTCCGCAGAAGAGGGCGAGCCTGGGGGCTGCTGGTGCACGTTCCGATACCGCAATGCTACTGGAGGCGATACAGGCATCTAGGACAGATATCCAGGATTCGAGGGCGGCCTTGGAGGTCAAGATTGGCGAGGTGGGTTCGGAGGTACTACTGCTGCGCCAGGATTTTCGGAATTTGATGGAGAGGGTGACGACGGCGGAAACACGGATCGGCGAGGCGGAAGACTCTCTCACCACACTCCGAAAGGACATGGCAGAACTTTAAGCATCCCACCGGCAGCTGCTGTGGAAGGTGGGCGATGCCGAAAACAGGGCCAGACGCAACAACCTTCACTTTGTAGGTTTTAGAGAAGGCATTGAAGGGACAAACGTGGCGGCCTATCTATACTCCTGGCTAAAGACAACGTTCCCACAGGCCCAGTTCTCGAACTGTTTTGTCATTGAACGGGCGCATAGGGCACTGCTGGCGAAGCCGCCAGAGGGAGCACGGCCAAGACCAATCATCGCCCGCTTTCTCAATTTTGCAGATAGGGATCTAATACTGAGGGAAGCCAGAAAGAAAGGGGAACTGCGGTTAGAAAACATAACCATCATGATCTTCCCAGACTACAGCCAGGAGGTACAGAAACAAAGACGATCCTTCGATACGGTGAAGGCAAAATTGAGAGATCTAAATATACAGTACATGTTGCTCTTTCCGGCGAAGCTGAAAGTAATCGTTGGGGACAGGACCTACTTTTTCAATCGCCCGGAAAAGAGGCGTGGCAATGGCTGGAGGAGCGTCCGATACTCCAGGGGGCAGAAGATGAAGGTCGCAGGATCAGGGACGAGCTGGCGGCTGCCAACCTGCGACGAAGCCCCCCTAAGACCCAAAGAGTCAAGAAACCACAGACCAGGAGACGCGTCAAGACAACTCCATATCCTGATCTCACCGCATTGGAACGGAGAAGACGGAACACGGCAACTTCCACAGGGAGGGCGACAACGTCGGGGTCCAGGTTCAGTTGTCTGGCCAACCACGATGGCTCCGAGGAAGAAGATGACTCAGGTGGCAAGACATCGGAGGGGGAGGAGGTGGTGAAACAATCCTTGCATCCCCTAGTGACTGCGATCCGAGAACTGGAACAGGAGGCTCTCGACCCAACCGAAGATCTGGACACTGGGACGCAGGGCTCAAATTCCTGACGAGGGATATGACTGATATCTGAAATGGCAGCTCATCAATGAGGGGGCACGCAAGTTATACACACCCCTTTATTCATTGCTTATTGTTTATTTCTGTTATGCACTTCGTTTTTTCAGGTTAATCAGGAGTGGGAGGGAACCTTGCCCGCTACGTGAGGTGCATTTGTAGGTTTAGTGGGGGGGCTCCAGGGGTGGGCGACAGACCCTCTCCGCCAGTAGTCTTAGTTCTGCGGAAGCTGAGACTGAAAGGGGGGTGGTGGGGAGGGGGATGGGGGGCAGTTGCGGGTGTTGCCAGTTCGGGGGAGTTGGGGGATGGGATGGGGTGTGGGGGGTGAGGGGAGGGTGGGGGACGGCTCCGGCTCTGTCAAGAACATCTCCTATGAAGAGACAGAGGGGAGGTCTGCTCCTTAACATGTCATGTCAAGCACACACACGCATAACACAGCACATCCCAACACAGGAAGTAAGATGCCGCCAGTTCGCATTCCCAGACTATGCCTATGGCTAGCCCAGACCGAGTAACTACATGTCGGGGGGTTTAAGGTCCTGACCTGGAACGTAAACGGCCTAGGCTGTAAGATCAAACGGGGCCTGGTCAACAACTATGTGAAAAGATCCGGGGCGGACGAAGTACTCCTTCAGGAGACGCACTTGCAGGGCACGAGATGTGCCTCTCTGGCACGGGGCAATATCGAGTCCTTGCTCATGCAGGCTTCACCTCAGGCTCCAGAGGGGTGGCAATCCTGATTAAAAAACATCCACCTATGAAAGTGGCACAGGTGTGGACTGATCAGCAGGGCACATCGGTGGACTCCCGAGTAGTTCTTTGGGAAGCCCTCAAGGTGGTGCTCCGAGATCGAGCACAGTGTAGATTGGCAGAAGACAGGAAAAAAGTCCAGGCCGAGATACAGGCTCTAGAAGTGCAGATACTGGCGCTGGAAAATGAGCACCTGCTTACCAGGGACCCAGGGAAACTTAGACGCCTGGCTGATCAGCAACTTCAGTATAGGCAATTGGTTAGAGGGGAGGCAAAGTAACAGGCACTAGCGACCCTGCATCGTATATATGATGTAGGGGATAAATCTGGATGGCTGCTGGCATGGCTCAGCAGAAAGGAAAGAGATGCTAGATGGGTGGACAGGGTGCGGGATGGTCATGGCGGCTGGGCATGCATGGATACCACAATAGCGGACGCATTTGCGGACTGCTATGCCACCTTCTACCAAGCACGTGACCTAGGGTCGAAAGAGGATGCGCTGCAATATATGGCACATCTCGACCTCCCGACACTAGAGGAGGCGGATCACAAAGACTTAGAAATCGAGGTGACTGAAGAGGAAGTTAGGGTCGTTCTGACCAAACTTCGTGCAGGGAAAACTCCGTGCCCGAACGGCCTACCCGCCGAATTCTTCAAGAAAATGGTGGACCTCCTGACACGCCACTTGGTGGGCCTCTTCCGGGACACTGAGGAGGAAGGCCAGCTCCCGCTGGACCTCCGACAGGCCACAATCGTCCCAATCCACAAACCGGGGAAGCCAGCAGAGGACTGCATTTCCCTCCTGAATGTGGAGACAAAGCTTTACGCAACAATTCTGGCTCTCCGTCTGCGAAGGGTCATACCAGGGCTGGTCCTTCTTGACCAAACGGGGTTCATCCCGGAGAGGGCCACTAGGTACAATATACAGAGGACCCATAACTGGCTTCAGGAGGTGAGAAGCAGGACGGGACCTCACTGGTTCCTGTCCCTGGACACAGAAAAGGCGTTTGATGCTGTCCACTGGCCTTTTCTGGAGGGGGTACTGGAGCGCATGGGATTTGGACCCAAGTACAGACGTAAAATTGGTCTATTATACACGTGCCCGAGTGCTAGGGTTCGGGTGAACGGGGCAATGTCTAAAGCTTTCCACATACAACGGGGAACTAGGCAGGGATGCCCTTTGTCTCCCTTGCTGTCGCCTTGGTTATTGAGTTTATGGCCTGTGCAGTCCGACAGAATGTAGGGATTACGGGTTTCCGGTTGGGGCCAGCGGAGGCACGGGAAGAAAAGCTGTCCCTGTACGCGGACGATGTTCTGCTGTTTATTACGCAACCGGAAACCACAATATCGGCGCTGTTCACTGAACTGGCCACTACGGCGCTAAGTCTGGTTATCAGATCAATTGGCACAAATCGACGCTCTATGACCCTCGGGGAAGGGACAGGTGGCCCAGGCTGCCTGAGAGACTGCTGACAACTGGAGAGGGATTTACGTACCTAGGGATATTTATCACGAGAAACGGTGACCTTTCCTACGACCGGAACATTGATCGAGTTCTGTGTAATTTCGTAGCGGACGCTGACAGATGGCGATCGCTCCCCCTGACAATTCTGGGACGGGCAGCTATGTTTAAGATGATATCGCTTCCAAGATTCCTCTACGCCTTCCAGAACGAGTATTTCCCCCTCAAAAGTAAGGTCTTCCGGGACGTACATGCGGAACTGCGATCATATCTATGGCTGGGAAAGCACCCTAGAGTAGTGCTGGTGACCCTGCAGAGACACCAATATGATGGAGGGATTTCGCTTCCTGATCTAGAAGCCTACTATTGGGCGGAACACCTGACCCCCATTAATGAGTGGATACACGCAGCTGCCACACACCCCACCTATGCTCTGGAAAGGCACAGTATGGGCACCCACACATGTCTCCACTACATCTATGAAGGTAGGGGGCAGGCCAGGCTACTGCCGGCTACTAAAATCACGCTGGGGGCATGGAAAAGGGGCGACGAAAGCCAATAAATGGGAGCATAGACCGACGAAACAGACCCCGCTATGGGACTGCACCTGGCTGAAGGAACTCAGCAAGCTCTGAGGGTTTCAGGGGTGGGACGCCATTGGCATCTCTACCCTAGGAGACGTAACCAAAAAGGGGGCACTGCAATCCTTCCCCTCACTACAAGCAGACTTTGGGCTTCACCGCTCCCAGTTTTTTAAATATATGCAACTGAGACATGCATGGAGGGCAGAGGGGGCGTTGCTGGAGGCGCTCCCCGAATATGCGCCTTTGGAGGGCCGCCTGCTGCAGGAACAGATCCCCGAAAAGGCGGTCTCCCTCACATACAAAACTATTATGAACAATAGACCTAACAGACTAGAGGGGCTCCGGACCACATGGGAACAGGAAGTGGGGGACATGGTTGATGTAGACTGGGGTACGGTACTGATGCATCCCAGGGAGGTGACAATTAAGTCGCGCCTCCGCCTGATCCAGTTCAAGATCCTACACAGGGCCTATTTCGATAGAGTGAGGCTATATAAAATGGGAAGAATATCCGACCCCTGCTGCCTGCGCTGCGGACATGATGGAGGAGATTTCTTACACACTATTTGGTCCTGCCCACGCATTCAAACATACTGGAGGGAGATCCTCGCTGAATTGGGAGAGGTGCTGGGGATAGACATGCCAATAGACCCGAAGCTCATACTCCTGGGGATGACCAACGATGTGGACCTAGCCCGTCCACTGCTGATTTTCCTGGGACTAGCTCTGGTAGTGGCCAAAAGGGACGTAGCCAGGAAATGGGGGGCACCAGATGTACCACAACTGAGAGAATGGAGAAGGGGAATGTACCTATACATGGCGGCCGAAAGGGTTACATATTAAGCACGAGGGTGCCCCAAGAAATTCCGAAGAGTGTGGGGTAAAAGGGCGACACTATCATGGACTAGATGGAGGTCTCTAAGGGGACACAAACATTTGGCTGTAGAATTACTATGAAGGGGAAGAGTGCCAGAAGCCGGGAGCCCTGACAAGGACTTGGAGGACAATACTGGCTAGACGTTTGGATGATGGCACGGGGGTCCTAGACCCGGTGGGAGGTGGGAGGGATAAGGGGCTGGGGACGTGGGGATGCTGCTTGACACTGACATGCTTGTTAACAGTTTTTTCTAAGCTGCAAAAGAATAAAAATGTTTTAAAAAAAATACAAGGACTGAAACAAGGTATCTCTTTAGGTCGGGGTTAATGAGTATTACAAGTGGGACCCTGAGGGCCCATTTTCGGAATGAGGAATTACCAGAAGTATCTGTACTTTATGACAAGATTCCCCTGGGTATTCCTCAATAATCCCAATCACCCACGGCCCATGCAGGTAAGAGAGTTGGGGTGGTGGGGCAGGGTTAGGGAGGAATATGACTGATGACCACAAAGGGAAAATTATATAGATTATAAATGTTACCTTGTCGTCTGTCGAATTTCCCCCCAACCAGGCCCCATTGCTCTTACCTGCACGGGCTGCAGCTGCTCCCAGTTATGTCATTATGAGAATGCCGCTGCTTTCAGCAGAAGTCCCCAGAGAAAAATGCATGATCTGTTGGTTTACCCTAGATCTTGTAATTCCGATGGTGCTCATAACTTCTATTATTGCCCCTAAAAGGGCTACCAGGGCACTTTCAAAGCCTGGCACATCAACATCAGCATCCCGACAATAAGTTATCTAAAGTATATCTATGATTTACTCAGAAGAATTATAATCCTACTGTTGGTTGAGAAAACTAGTCACAGGAGTATGACACAGCCTATGTATTTGAAACCAGAAAAGCATCATTACTATGAAGGCATAAGCCATGAAGTCGCACTGTCTTACATTTGTATTTAAAGCTACAAAGAAATGTTTCTATGTTAATAGTAATATTATAAACTGTGGTCTGTGTTGTCATGGAAACGAATTAAATGCACCTAAGGAAAGGTTTACAGTGCCACTACACCGGATCATTTTTAATTCCCTATGTATTCCATCTAATGGCATTAACAAAAGAAACAATCCATTATGCATCCCAATAACAATAGTGTGAGTCACATGTCTGTTTCTTTCATGTAACAATGGGGACAACAGGAATGTTTTGTAAAACATGCACAAAGATGAAAAAGTGCTTATTTACGTGTGTTGGTCATTGGACGCAACATTTGCATCTGCATATAAGTATTACTGCAATAAACTCTCCATGTTAAATATATTTTACCTTTCTGCAAACTGATTTTCTAAAGGTATTGTAAAGGGACAAAAAAGTGAAGTAAAACTGTTTGGTTCACTGTGTATATTCTGTGTTTCTTTTATGTCACCCACATGATTTGTGACAGGAATTGTATTTAGGGTCTGATTTAGATCTTGGCAGATCAGGTCCTGCCATTGCTTTTTTGACGGTCTTCCGACCTTCCGACTTGACGGTATGCCTACTGAATTTAGATGTTGGCTGGTCCATATATGAAAGGCCGCAGGAGTCCTGCCGACTACGCCAAGAATTCACAACCGCATTCTTGATGGGGGTATAGGCAGAAGTGGCTGTTGAAGTGACTCAAGCCCGGATTCCTGCCATATTGATTACCATGTGCCTTCCCACCAAGGCAACTGTGGTGGGAATCCCTCCTAGTTCGAGTTGGCTGAATAGAAGAAAATCTGGTAAACATTTACCTTTTTTCCTGCTTCCCACTTCCGTTGTCTTCTTGAACTCCATTGCCCAGGTAAGTCCTTGGTTGCACCTACTCAACTATGATGCCAAATGCCTGTTGTCGCAGACGTCCACGGTAAGGCAACTTTTACAATTTACCTTACGAATCGTGTAGTGACAATTACCTTAACCTTGTATACTTCTGTATTGCTCTTACATGCAACAATTTCCTAAGGCGTAATGCTGTAGTGTTCATTTTCCTACTTGGGTAAAATAAACACATCTGCATTGACACTTAAAAAATATATAGTTGTTGTGTACTTGTGGATGTTGTGCTTGTGGTGTGTGTGGGTGTGCATTGATTAGTGTGTATTTTGTTTGTGTGGCATGCAATATGTACCAAAAATGGCCATAACACATTACCTACATGTACATTATGACACAACATAAGTTTAGTAAGATAATAATGAGTAGCACTTACCTGTCTGCACACAACAATGGCCTCACTCTGTCAGGACACCACTCCAAGCACACCACCAGCATAACGAGAACATCTAAATCTGCTTGGCGCAAACCCATGATGACGATGGAGTACTGCTAGCCAGCAGAAAAGACAGCTGTGGCCTCCTGTTTATTGCAGCAACATCTAAATATGGCAGGCGGACTGTCGTCAGCTTGACAGAGCACTTGGAACCGCTGCAGTGGCAGGGTGGCATTAGTCCCACAGAGATCAGGCCCTTCTCCTGTTCAGGTGAGGTGGTAGCTTTGATCCTAGGCCAGACCACATCCTATGTTATCTGGCATGTTTTTATGTGATCTGGCATTTTCTGATAGTTTGATCAGTAAGGTGTGGTGTTGTCTCATAGGTTCTGAGTTGGTTAGCTATTTATTAGTCTTTGGTGTCTCATGTGGTCTGTTTTTTCTCATGTTACCTGATTTGGTCTGATGTGGTATTTTCAAATCTGGGTTGAATTGATATAATGTTTTTATTTTTTATAGGTGGTTCATGGTAAAGATAACCCACTTAATTACAAGTTATACTGGATCTTTGTGACTCTAGCTAAACATTCTAATAAGTGGTGAGTGTGCTGCTTTTATGGATTCAGTCGATTTGGCTCTTTACTCCCTTCTTGTGATTATTTTCAAAGTTTTGTCATTGACTGTCTCTGATTGTACCTGTTTCATATTTTTGAGTATTTATTCTAGATGAAGCCACGGACAGAGCCATTCTATCCATGTATATCACAAACCAAGGCTAGTGAGAGAAACCAAATGTAATTAGTTTTCAACAATGAACTTAGTACATTTCTAACCCCTAGGGAATTCAAGAGAACTGCACTAGATTTTCAAAGATAAAGTAAATTTGTGTTCTCTCCTTGTGTTGGTGCACTTGTGACTTGCTCGTGTCTAAGCAAACACCCTTGCCTCATATCACAGAGGTGCCTGGCATGTGGCCAGGTTAGTTTTTGTGCTGGAAGGGATTTCTTCCTGCACCAAAACTATACTTTGAGATTATTTCCAATTTGAATGTTTATCTTGCAGAACGCACACATGCATAGGGGAAAATCCCAAGAGAAATACATATATATCTCCTCTTTACATCAGCGTTAGATAAGCACACTATTTTGGAGCAAACCTGTATTTATACGTTTTTGTAAATATGGATATTGCTCCAACATATATGGGTGCATGCAAGGAAATGCCCATGCACCACCCACGTAACACCTACCTGTTGCGAATTGATACAAGGCAGTGAGTGCTATATGATGCTTTTTATTTTTAACAAACCCACACGAATCAGGATTTGAGTGGCTTTTTAAATCCCAAAATACATTTTGAATCTGGGCTGTGCCACAGAAGGGTCACAATCTAAACGGAAATCCTTAGTAAATATGGGCCTAGGTGTGAAAGCTACGCCTGGAAGTCCCTGATGTTTGCGATTCCTATTAGCTTTTCAAGAGGTAGGTCTGAGTCACATCAGACTATTTCAATCAAAGACAACACAGGGATGCACAAATCATTTATTGATGTTAAAGTGAAAAGAAAGCGTTAACAGTTGGTGTTCCAACACACAGCCACTGGGAATCTTTAGAAGGCTTTTCAAAATTTGCCAAAAAACAAATTGACGGGCAGCTGTTCATTTTTTTCCTCTAAATAGGAAATATCGGCATTTACCATAAGCAAACACCCTACAATGGCCATGGATAGCCATTCACTTAAAGTATGTATTCATCTGTCTTTCCTTAGAATAATAAAGTAGGTTTACATTCTATTTTACAATCTTTTTTCTGAAATCAACAGGAGAACGTCTATGTAGCCTTTTTAATAACTAAGGTTTTGTCCTTTCTTAATTGAGTTTAGAAAAGAGTGACCTGCTATGGATGGCATAACGTTTTTGAGCCTCATTGCGAGCTTAGGATGCGGAAAAGAAATGGCACATATAGTTCCTTTAATATTTAATGCCCTGCACTTCTCGGATTCCCTGCGGCATTAATTAAGTGTGATGTGCCTAGAAACCAAGTGCATAGATTAACAATGTCAAGAAAGTGAAAGATATTTACATTGTGTAGCCTATCGGCAGCTTGCTCATTGCCAAAGATGTTATGACTGCAACAGGTGGGTGTTAAAGGTGCAGGGGGGATAATAATATAATTTGCAGGTTATGGATTTTTGATTTGTGTAATAAAGGCAGTGTGAATGACATAACATCAATAACTCTGTAAAAACAATAAGCATGATTGTTTTTTCACAAAATAAAAGCAAATTATGTGCCCATGCGTTCCTGTTTTATTTTACCTCCTTTGATACGTTTTCCTTGTAAAGAAGAACATCACTGTTATTTTTCTACGCTTCTGTTGTAGGTATACTTAGAAATATGTTCTTATAAAACAAGTCAATAACACAATACCATGCTGAAACCTTGAAACTGTAACTATTCGCAAGCTGCATCCGGTGTGAACAATTCTCAAACGAGTATAGGCCCATTTTGTTCTGAACACAATTTTGTCCATGAGGACATCAAGCTTTTGGGTGAATTTGCAAATTATTGTATTGCAAATCGCTTCTGCATTAATTCCTTTTTAATAATCTGGCAACTGATTCTGAGTAATTTGGAAGTAGCAAGTGAAAGTGTGAACCTTCATACTGTTCAAAATACTTTATTCAAAAGAAATCTGTTACAACCATAAAGTCAAAAATCAGCAACCAGGTAAAACCAGTACATTAAGAATAATATTGCAATTTGACGAAATGACAACTTTAAAGAATACAACATATGGCAGTCAAAAATTAAAATCAAGAGCTATATCTTATTATTGAAGAACCATATAAAGCAGAGCAAATTATATAGTAGAATCTTATGTTTAAATATTTTTGCGACCAGGAAAAGGAAAGAGGGGGGGAGTAAGGTAAAGGCACTATTATTGTTATATAATAATTAGTAATCAGTGTAATCAAGAAATTGAGTAAATATAGGGTAAAGATATAACAATGGCATATCAATTAAATAGTCATAACAGAGAATTCAAACATTCAAGTGGTTTAATATTATGAGTTGGGCGAAGACTGCCACTTGACCGCCAACAAGACTGCCAGCAGCTCTCCCGACTGCCAGGTTTACAGTTGAGGGGTGTTGCACCACCGTCCGTATTACAAGTTGCCTGTTCAATGAGCTGACCATGGCAGTCTGACTGCCTGCTTCAAGGTGTCAGGGACGAGGGATTTGGGGTGCATACTTACCCCTTTCTTTTTCCTCCAGGCAGATTCCAATGTTGAACCTTTTCTCCAGCTCCCCCCTTTCCAGCAAGATCTTCATGCCGAGGGTTATGACCCTGTTTCCAGCTATCTACAGGTGAATCCTTTTCAAACCTTGTACCCATTGCCAGGACATCCCACATTTGGGCTAAACACCGGTAAAAAGTATATGGTGTTTTCCCACATATATCATGCATATGTATGCATCTGACTCTTCTGCAGTCGAAATGCTCACTCAGCCATCCATACATTTGTGAAAAGTAATCACCACTGCTGCAAGATCCCTGCCTTCACACCGTCAGCAAATATTGCAGTATTTGGACCACCAGTGCTGTGGGCTGCTTCGGGGCAGGGCAGCTCTACTATGCGAGTCAAGTGACCGATATGGTTGCTACGATCATATCGGAACTTATTAATCTATCACTCTCCTGTGGATATGTTCCCTCTCTCTAGAAACAGGCTATGGTTAAACCCCTTTTAAAAAAACCTAGGGGCCTATTATGATTGCGGTTTTCCCGCCACCGCCGGCACGGAGGATGCGGGAAAACTGCTGTGGAGCCTTCCAAGACCCCCCACCAGATTAGGATGGCCGGGGGGTCAGGAAGACCGTCCGCCGCATTTCCGTCACGGTCGCTTTACGACCGCGGCGGAAAAGCTCTATTATGGCTGGCGGTGTCTAACAGACACCGCCAGACATATTAGGATGTTAAAGAACACATGCATTTCCGCGGCGGCTTCTCCGCCGTGGAACGGCATACAATGTTTTCTGTGGGGGCCCGTTGCGGGCCCCCGGCGGTGAAGGGGGCCTGGGGGGTGCACATGGGGGTACCTATGGTACCCCCTGCATTTGCATGCAAGAAGCGGCATGAACCGCGCGGTGCCTGCCACTTTGTGCATGCAAATGCGAAGCATGCATATTTAACCTTGCGGCGGGTGCTGCTTCAAGCAGCATCCGCCCCAATGTTAAATATTGAGGATGTGACCTCCAGGGTGGCGGTCATATCCTAATTGCACTGGAGGGAACGCCGCAGCCCCTGCAGACGTTCCCTCCACCTCCGGGGCCCCAAGTCTGGACCCAGAAGTATTTGCAAACTATCTTCCAATCTCACTTCTGCCAGGGATCTCAAAAATAGGTGAAAAGTATGTGAACTGCATTCTCTCCACTTTTCGTGAGAAGAACGAATGCCTGCATGCCTCTCAAACTGGTTTCAGACCCCAATAAGGCATGGGGACCGCCCTGCTGGTTCTGGTAGAAGAAACCAGAAAAATTCTGGATGTTGGTGGCTCCGTGGCAATTGCCTTGCTCGACCTTAGCGCAGCCTTCGACACGGTTAACCACCAACTGTTGATCGGGAGACTTAGAGAGGTCGGAGTAACTGGAACCGCACTTAAGTTGTTTGAGTCCTTTCTGGACAATAGATTTTTCCAAGTATTTGAGGACAACTCTGCCTCCGAAAGTATGCCTCTGAGATGTGAGGTGCCTCAGGGCTTACCCCTGAACCCCATGCTTTTTAATGTTTCTATGAGCCCCCTTGACAAGATTGTAGAACCCTTCGGCATCCAGATTGTCACGTATGCAGATGTCACTCAGCTGATTGTGTCATTGAACCAATCTGACAATGGGGGATCAGTCTAACCAATTGCTTACATAAGGTCTCCGCATGTATTGATCGCTCTTTTCTAAAACTTAACGGGGCAAATACGGAGTGGATGTTTCTGGGTAACATCTCCCCCCAAAACGGCAACTTTATTTTGGCCCAGATGCTTGGGTCCGATGCCCCCCCAATGGATCAGATTAAAAGTCTTGGGGTATTGCTGGACCATAACCTTAATTTCAAGGAGCAGGTGCGAGAGGTGGTAGGTACCTGTTACGGGATACTGAGGATGATTAGAAAATTTCTCCCTTTGCTGCCCTTCATTGCAAGGAGACTTTTGGTTCAAGCACTAATACTCTCTAGACTTGATTACGCTAACGTGCTGTACCTAGGTTCCACGTGCTCAACTATTAAAATACTACAAACTGTACAAAATTGCGCATCTCGTCTCCTTATGCGGGTCCCTAACCAGGTATACGCAAGACCATATATCGCCTCTCTCCACTAGCTTCCAGTTGCGGAACGAATTCGGTTCAAGGCACTGTGCATCGTCTTTAAAATTCTCTCAGCCAAGGGCCCAATGATCCTGAGATCTATCATATCCCCCTACCATCCTAAGAGATTTCTACGCTCTCAGAATAAACACCTAGCAGTAGTCCCCAGGATACACAGATCACAGAGCGGTGGGCGCATGTTTGCATACACCGCAGCAAAATGCTGGAACCAACTGCCCAACCACATATGCCTGGAGGACAACTTTTTCGTCTTTCGTAAATTTCTGAAAACTCTTTTGTTTCCATAATTCCTGACTACTGCACGGTGATGTTTCTGCCTCTAGCACTGGGATGCACTCTAGAAATGCATATTCTTTCATTCATTATGACGATCGGGCCGCTAAACTCGTAACAAGACCCTTAAAGTTTGAAAGGATTAAGGACAATTGAACTTTTGTTGGAATTGAGAAAAGGAAATACGAACCCCATTATCAAAATAATCACTAAAACAAAATAAACGTTCCTCTCTCCAAGGTTTCCAAAAGATAGGCCTATTGCTAAGCTTAATAAGATTATTATACAAAGTCGGCAAATGAAGGAAAGTGATAGAAGATGAATGTTTTTGAGATAAATGTAGTCGCAATATTTTACAAACATGTTTAAAAATAGGTGACAATAAGTTCGGAAGATGAGAGGAAAGGTAAATAAATTATTGTAAAGCAAAGTATTGAAATTGAGATTTTTCTACATCTAACCAAAGCAGATAAAATGGAGATTGACCTTTGATTAACCAGAAGAGATGCTTGTTAAAGGCAAAAGGCCTTGTGATATTGCTTGAAGTTAGGGAAGTTGACGTCACCTTCACTTCTAATTGCTTAAAGTATGGATAAGGATCTGCAGGACTTTTTAAATCTGTATTAACTTTAAAAATAGTGAATAATTTTTCTCTGAAATATGTATAAAAATATGAACAGGGATCATGGAGATACTTTAACAAATGATAGGGGAAATTGTCATCCTAATTCAATCTGAAGGACAGGGGCAAGTCAAAAAGAGGGAGGTTCCAGTGGTATATTAAATATGCAGATTTTAAAAAAAGAGCATTGAGATTTTTATATTAAATTAGTATTTGAGGTAGCAAAGAAAATCCCCACATATTTAATTGTTTGTAGGATTCCATGTAAAATCTCAAAATTAACAAATTGTACATGACAGTGTTTAATTGAGGATAATATTTCAGTATTATCTTTATCAATTTGGAATCCAGAAACATGTGAAAATGTAAAAATGTCATTTGACAGGGCTGGCAAACATATTGTAGGGTTTGAAGTTAATAAAGAATGTAATAAGCTGCCTAACTTCAAATGATGTGTATCATTTTAAAAATCTGAAATTAACGGATGTTGTCTGATTTTAGAAAGAAATGGTTCTGAATCCAAAATAAACAATAACAGAGACAAGGGGCAGCCTTAGCGTGTCCCTCTTTGGAGAGTGAAATATTTTTAAGTTTTATTAATTAACTAATAGAAAAGCTTTAACGGAATCCTGTAACAAGGATATTACTGATACTTTTTTGAGGCCAATGCCATGTCAATGTAGGACTTTAAGCATTAAATTACAGTCGAGCCTATCAAAAAAAAAATCTGCATCAATGGTGATGTCAGCTAAAGGATGTCTATGATTAGAGGCTTTACATAGGACTTTTTTTTTTAAAATAACGAGTGTTGTCCGAGACAAGTTGCCTCCTTATGAGACCAGCTTGTTCAGGACCAATTATTCAAGGTAAAAAGGATCCAAATGTGAACCAGGGACTTTTAACAAATATCTTATATTCAACACATTCTCTTTATGTGTGTAGGAAAGTGTCTCTTTTTGACGTGGTCCCCCCCCATTGTTTGCCTTAGTACTGAAGTTGCACTGGTTCCCTGCTAACCAGGTCCCCAGGGAAAGTGCCCTTTCCCTTAAAACAAGGAAAATATCTAATTGTAACCCAATTGACAATGCCTTCAGCATCCCGGATAGTCCCTAGTAAATGGTACCCCTAGTACCCATGGAATCGATACTAAAGAGGGTCCATATGGGCTGCAGCAAGTATCATGCCACTGTTAGTAATGGGGGTCTCTAGTTGGCAGAGGTAGGTACCCATTCTTCCTAGTCAGGGTAAGGAGGATACACTTCTAAAATAACTCCTGCTCACCCGCTTGGTAGCTTGGAAAAAGCAGACAGGCTTATCGCAGAGGCAGTGTGTAAAGCATTTGTGAACACATACAGTAATAGAGTGAAAACACTACAAATGGACACCACACCAGTTTAGAAAAATATGTAATCTTTAGCTAAACCAAACAAGACCAAATGTCAAAAATCCACAATACAGTAATACAAATATGACTTTCAAAGTCTAGAAATAGTTCAGTTCAAAGAAAATTGCAGGAGCTATACTTTTCACACAAAGTAACTTGGTTGCGTCATGCAAATAACCAAAAAGGGCCACAGGAAAGGTGACGCGTCGGTTCCTTACACTCAGGGGAGGTGATGCATTGGTTCCTTGCTCCTGGGGAGGTGATGCATTGGTTCCTTACTGCTGTGCATGGGAGGTGATACGTTGGTTCCTTACCGGACAGGAGGTGATGCATCGGGTTCTTACTGAGTCCCCCAACTATGCGACAGATGATCTGGAATGATGCGTGGATTCTTGCAGCGGCACAGCAGGCCTTGCGTCAAAATCGGTGGAGTGATCTCGGACTACAGAGATCGATGCACTCGACGCAGCGTGCAGCGATTTCTCAAGCTACATCAGAGTCGGAGGGGTGCGTCACTGACGCTGTGATGCAGAGCCTGCAACTCACACAGTGGTGATTCTTCAGGGCCCTGAGGCAAAGTCGAAGTTTGCATTATAAACAGCGGTCCATGCATCCCACACTCAGCTAGTGGGAACCATGGCTTTGGTGCAGACAGCGGGATGCAGCAATTCTTGCAGGGCTGAGACAATTCTGAAGTGATGCCTAAAGTCGATGCATGATTTTCTTTTCAACTCAAGCCCAGAGAGAAATTTGGAAGCAGGATGTAAAAAGAAAAGTCCAGTCCTTTCACTCCCAGGACAGAAGCAGCAGTCCTGCACAGCAAAGCAAACAGCAAAGTGACAGTCCCACCTGACAGGAACAAACCTCTCCTTCCTGGTAGAATGTCCTTAATCCAGAAGTGTTCTGACAATATTCTGTCAGAGATCTAGTACATATACCCATTTCAACCTTTGAAGTAGGAAAACATCATAGGAAAGTTTTTTTTAGTGCATAAGACCCTGACCTTCCTGGCCCTGGCTCCAGAGACACTACAGAGGGATAGAGACTGCTTTGGGAATGGACAGGCACTGCCCTATTCAGGTGCAAGTGTCTACTCCTCCCACCACTCTAGCTCAGTAAGACTCATCAGCCTGTGGATGGGCCATCAGGATATGCAGGGCACACTTCAACTCCCTTTGTGTGTGACTGTCTAGAGTGAATTTACAAAGCCCAACTGTCATCCAACCCAGATGTGTATTCGAAGGACAGGCAGAGGCACAGAATGGTTAAGCAAGAAAATGCCAACTTTCTAAAAGTGACATTTTAGGGCCTGCAATTTAAAAAAACAACTTCACTAAGAGATGCATTTTTAAATTGTGAGTTCAGAGACACCAAACTCTAATTTTCTTTCAGCTCCCAATTAGAAGATATACTTATAAAATGTCACAAGGCAGCTCTAATGCTAACCTATAGGAGAGATAGGCCTTGTTGTAGTGAAAAACAACTTTAAAGGTTTTTCACTACCAGTATATGTAAAACCTAAAACCACATATCCTACCTTTTGAATACAGTGCACCTTGCCCACGGAGCTATGAGGGTCTACCTTAGTGGTGCCTTACATGTAAATGTAGGTGTACTTATATAGCGCAAACCTGTCACCCAAAGGGCATCCTGGTGCTTGCTTAGGGAACCCGTCCTGGTATTCCCCTGTGAGAAACCCCGGCAGGGTGTCTACAGGGTGAAAGCCAGGCATCCCGCCGCAAGGGGCCGTAGTGGAGATTAAGCAAGCTATTGCCCAGAGTCGCAGAGTGTGACCCCGTGAGTCGAGTAGGCACCGGAGCGAGAATTGTCGAGACCGTGGAATTTATGAGCCCGAGACCCGCTGAGGCGGGGAATCGAACCCTGGTCCACGGTCGATCTCAGCTTCCGGGTCTGCCGCCTCTAACCACTGAGCCACGCTTCTCCACGTATCATCAAAAGGGAAAGTTTGGGCCTGGCAAGTAGGTATACTTGCCAGGTCGACATAGCTGTTAAAAACTGCACACACAGGCTCTTCAGGGGCAGATCTGAGACATGTTTCAATGGCTACCCATGTGGGTGGCACAATCGGTGCTGCAGGTCCACTCTTAGCATTTGATTTACAGGCCATGGGAATACACAATACACTGTACTGGAGAGACGTGTTAGCAAATCAAATATGCAATTCATGGAGATAGCAAACATACCATGTTTTAGAGGAAATAAAGCATATGTACTACAGCACTGAGGGCACTGCTTCACTGGATTCGAGCTAGCCAGGCTGATGAGGGGTGACACCCCAAAATTGGTCCCAGGATGCTTGTTTGTAGTCCTGGAAGGAACTGGCTCGGTAGTTCAGGCTGGGTTGTTCCCATGAGGAACAGGGTCAGGACTGATTTGCATATTGTTGGGTCTAAACCGGGCTGGCATAATGAGCAAAAGAATGATGGATTTACCCAGATCTCTTGACTGGGGGTGAATGTTTGATTTGCTCTGCATTCTGTCCATCATCTGTGTGTCTTTTGCTTTCTAGCCCTACAAGTGACAGGGATGCCCAGACATGGGCACATTGTGTCACTGGATTCAAGCCAGCCTTGCTGAAGAGTGGTGATGCCGTGAAACCAGTCCCAAGATGCTTGTTTTCAGTCCAGGGAGGACCTGGCTTGGCAGTTCGGGCTGGACTGTTCCCATGAGGAACAGGGTCAAGACTGATATGCATAAGGTTGGGTCAAACTGGGGTGGCATGGTGAGCAAAATTACAAAGGATTTAACCCACATCTCTTGACTGGGGTGAATGTTTGATTTGCTCTGCATTCCAACGATCACCTGTGTGTCTTTTGTGGGTCGACCTGTAGCATTTTGTTTATAGGCCATGGGAACACACAGACCACTGTACTAGTGACCTATTAATAAATCAAATATCCCTCTCATGGAGAAACCAAACATACAATGTTTTTTGGGGAGAGAACATATGCACTATTGCACTAATTAGCATTGAGGTACCTTTTTTATCGGGAGACCTGGAACAAATGCTGAGTGGTAGGAAATGTATGTCAGACCTGTGATCCAACAACTTTCCCACACAGAAATGTGAGAACATTTGTTTTATTCAGCTAAATTTGAGGTTTGCAGGAGATTCTGGGTAGGAAAACATTGGGGGATCCATGCAAGTCACACCTCCCTTGACTCTTCCCGGTGTCTACTTTTCAGAAATGTATGGATTTGGTAGGTTTCCCAAGATGGCCGCTGAGCCCGGGGCCAAAAATGCAGGTGTCCCTCTTGCAAAACCAAATCATTTTGTGATAGATTATTTTGATGTCTCGATAATACGTTTTGGGCCCTTCCCTGCCGTGGGTACATGGCCCACCCACACAATTGAGGTACCATTTTTATTGGGAGACCAGGGGGGAATGCTAGGTGGTAGAAAGTTAGGTCAGCCTGGTGATCCCATAACGTTTCCACACACATTTGATTTTTTTCAGCTAAATTTGAGGTTTGCAGGGGATTCTCACTCAGAAAACATTGATCCACGCAAACCACACATCCCTAGACCCCCCAGGGGGGTCTAATTTTCAGAAATGCCTGGGATTGGTAGGTTTCCCAGGATGCCCACTGAGTCTGGGACCAAAAACGCAGAGCGGGTCACACCCTCAACCCCATCTTTGCGGGAGGAACACATATCCGCTTCTGCCACACCACCCAGTCCCTCTGGACTGACCACCATTGCATCCACTTCACCTTCAACACCACCACCACACCCAAACCCGCCCTATGCCTGCCACAATGGAACTGGAGCAAGGTCATAGAGGAGACCCTCAACACCACCCTCCATCAACACCCCGTCATTACCACAACCAAACCCAACTACGCAGCCAGGGAATTTCACTAATGGGTCTCCTGCTACGCCGACAATCTCGCACCCCTCCACCCCACCAAACAACGCCCTCTAAAAGCTGCCTGGTTCACCACAGAACTTCAAGAAGCCAGACGCTCCTGCAGACGCCTAGAGAAAACATTGCGAAACCTGAAAACCACGGAAGCACAGAACGACCACAAGATCGCCCTGAAGGAATACCACCAGCGCCTAAGAGACATCAAACGGAGCTGTATAAGAGACAAAGTCCAGACCAATGTGGCCAAGGAACTGTTCAACGTCATACAGCAGTTTGCAAAACCCACCTGCGAAGCCACGGACTTCACACCTTCCCATGAACTCTGAGACAAGCTCAGCTGCTAATTACATCTGAAGATTAAGGCCCTCTACGTCAACTTCAGCGATTCAACGATAAGCACCACCCCCCTACCCACCGCCGCTGATAAGCCGACCATCATGTCCTGGGATCCTGCTTCCGTCAAACACATCACCACGACCATGAAGGAAACCCAGTAAGGAGCCCCAAAGGACCCCTGCCCACCACACATCTTCCACAGGGCCACCACCATCATCGCACCCAAACTAGGACTCACCATCAACGCATCCCTCAGACCAGGCATCTGCCCAGATGACTGGAAACGGGCGAAGGTAAAACCCCTCTTCAAGAAACCATCGGCAGACCCAACGGACTTGAAAAACTACCAGCCCATCTCTCTCCTCCCCTTTGCGGCCAAAGTCACTGAGAGACTCAAACGCCCAGCTGTTCGCCTTCATAGAAGAGGACTCCATCCTGGATGCCTCCTAGTCTGGATTCCGCAGCAACCACAGCACCAAGACCGCCCTCCGCACTGCCACTGACAACATCCGCATGTTACTCAACCAGGGACACATCATGGACCTCATCCTTCTAGACCTCTCCCCAGCCTGACTGCACAACGCGGGAATACAAGAGCTGCTTTCAACTGGATACAATCATTCCTCTCCGACAACTCCCTCTCTTCCGCTCACAAACCCACAGAAATCAACTGCGGAGTACCCCAGGGATCATCACTCAGCCCCACGCTTTTCATCATCTGCATGGCCTCCCTCTCCGCCATCGTCAGACAGCATGGGGTCAGCATCGTATCCTACGCAGACGACACCCAGCTCATTCTCTCACTCATGAAGAATCCTGAAGACACCAGACTCCGTTTCCAGGAAGGTATGAAGAACGCGGCAGCCTGGATGAAGGACAGCTGCCTGTAGCTAAACTCAGAGAAGACCTCGGTCCCGGCATCTCCGCCTGGGACAACACCTGATGGCCCTCCACCCTGGGGAGCCCACCCACCCTGACAGACTACGCTCAGAACCTCAGCATCATCCTTGACTCCTCCCTCTCAATGAACCCCCAGACCAACGCCTTTGCCTCCACAAGTTTCAGCTGCCTTTGCATATTCCACAAGATCTTCAAATGGATCCCCCCTGACTGCAGAAGGACCATCAACCACGCACTCATTACCAGCAGACTGGACTACAGCAACACCCTCTATGCCGGTATCAACAAAACTCCTCTACACAAACTCCAAACCTTCCAGAACACCACAGCCAGACTCGTCCTCGGGACACTGCGCCATGAGCACATGACCCAACACCTATGAGGCCTCCACTGGCTCCCCGTCAAGAAGAGGGTCACCTTCAAACTCCTCACCCACGCCTACAAATCCCTCCACAACTTTGGACCCAAACACCTCAACAAGAAAGTATCCTTCCACGTACGCAAGAGGAACCTCCGCTCCACCGGCCTCACCCTGGCAGAGGTCCCCTGTATCCACAGAAGCAGAATCGGTGGGAGAGCGTTCTCCTACATTACAGCCAAAACCTGGAATGAGCTCCATGTGAACATCAGACACTCCCCGACCCTGCACATGTTCAGGAAGGACCTCACGACCTGGCTCTTTGACTGATCCGGAGCCGCCCACCCCCCAGGCCCCCCCAGTGCCTTAAGACCCTCACGGGTGAGTAGCTCGCTATATAGACCCCCTGATTGATTGATTGATTGATTGATTTTTGTGATCAATAATTTTGAAGTCTCCACAGTAAGTTTGGGCTATTTCCTGACCTGGGTTCTAGGCCCAACCACACACGTGAGGTACCATTTTTATTGGGAGACTTAGAGGAATGCTGGGTGTGTGGAAGTTTGTAGTTCCCCCCTGATTATAACACTTTCCATCACAGAAATGTGAGGGAAATGTGTTTCTTTTTACAAACTTTGAGGTTTGCAAGGGATTCTGCGTAGCAGAACCTAATGAGAGCCATGTAAGTCACCCAATCCTGGCTTCCCTTCGGTGTCTGGTTTGCAAAAATTAACAGGCTTACAAGGTTTCCCTAGGTGCCGGCTGAGCTAGGGTTCAAAATCTACAGCTAGGCACATTGCAAAAAAAGGGTCAGTATTCAGTGGAAAAATGTGATGTGTCCATGTTGTGTTTTGGGACGTTTCCTCTTGTTGCCACTATGCCTACCCATACAAATGAGGTACTATTTTTATCAGGAGACTTGGGAGAATGCTGGGTGAAAGTTTGTGAATCCCCGCAGTTTCCAGGACTTTCCATCACTGAAATGTGAGGAAAATGTGTTTTTTTTACAAAGTTTGAGATTTGCAAAGGATTCTGAGAAACAGAACACAAGTCACTCAGTCCTGGATTCCCCTGGGTGTCTAGTTTTAAAAAGATTACAGGTTTGCTAAGTCTCATTAAGTGTCGGCTGTGCTAGGCCCCAAAATCCACAGCCAGGCACTTTGCAAAGTGGCTAGTGGGCTTTCTGCTGCCCTGGAGAGGGCAGATCACAGGCTATTGCCCCGATATTCCCCCAAGGTGGGCAGAAAGACTGTGGCTAATTTAGGGGGATGGGGGCATTTGCATGCCCATTCTGGGCAGCCCCCACCCATACATATAAAAAAATAGCATAATCCCTGGCACATAGTGGGCTCTTGTCCCCCCGGGGGGCAAGTTCAGGGGCTATTGCCCTAATCTGCCGGCTGGGTGAGGCAGAAAGACTCTGGCTACCTTTTTGGGGGGGTTGCGGGAACTGGCATGCCCATTCTGGGCAGCCAACACCCCTGAACTTAAAAAAAAATCCCTGATGCCTAGTTGGCAAATTAGGGCCCATTGCCCACATCTGCCTCCCGGGGGGGCAGAAAGACTTCACAATATTTTTGGGAGTGGAGGTATTTGCATGGCCATTATGAACAAACCCCTCACCTATGTATAACATAACCTAACCCCTGATGTTTATTGGCAATTTCTCTGCTGTTAATTGCGTGACCGCAGTGCCCGCCTGTAAGAGCGGACCCGCCTTCCAGGTCAGCGCTCTAGTGGTTCTTTTCGGCCCCATAAAGATCACAATGCTGCAAGCGCGCAGTGGGTAATGAGCAGCTAACTCTACTGGCGCTGTTGGAGCGCGAGGTGCTGCCAGAATCGCTTTAACTTCATTTTAAAACTTGTTCACTTTTAAAATTGTAACTCACCTTAATGTTGTTTAATGGCAATTTCTCTGCTGCTAATTGAGTGAATGCGGTGCCCGCCTGTAAGAGTGGACCCGCCTCCAAGGTCAGCGCTCTAGTGGTTCTTTTCGGCCCATAAAGATCACAATGCTGCGACGTGTAGCGGGCACGCGGCCGGTGTGCCGATGGCAAGCCCGTCTGCATCCGTCGGCACACGGAGAGCGACCAGCGCCAGACCCCTGCTCATTTTTTGCAAATGTATTCACAGAGCGAACTCCTTGATTTAAAGAATGGTGAATGTGTCAAACCCACCTTGTTGGTGGACAGAGAGCCCTATGACATTAGAAGATGCAATGCTTGTAGCCTAAAGGCCCAGTACAAACACAATAACCAATAACCGGAACTCAGTAACTGTTGATAGTGCGGTGCATGCTTTAAGTATGAACAACAAAGCTAACACCTACAACAGAGGGAGGCTAAAAGGCCCGTTAACAGCTAATAGAATATCCTTCAAGGGCCCTCCCCGCCAGGAAAGGAGTCCTAGCTCAAAAGCTATCAGTAGTATCTTATTAAACAACAGATCAATGTGCAAACATAAATATGAACTGGAATGTCTGATCCAAGTCGCAAATCCTGACCTTGTGTTACTTACTGAAACCTGGGCCAATGGCGCCTCGGAACCGGACTGCAACATACCAGTTCCAACAGGCTACCTTGTCGCTCATTTGGATAGGACCGAGACTAAAGGGGGAAGGATAGCCATAATCTATCACTCTTGCTACACAGTCAAGATCATGCCAGAATCATTACTACAGGCTGAGGCACTGTCCTTTAGGGTCAGAAAATACAACACTGAACTTTTCCAGGGGTTACTTATCTATCGACCAGCAGGGGTGATATCTCCCTTTTCCAGCACGCTCCAGACGTTTTTAGAGTCTTGTTTTACGGTCCATGGAGATTTTAACTTCCATCTAGGATCCAACAACAACCCTGATACGTCTCGTTTGGTAGATAACCTTGCAAGTTTTGGACTGAGGCAGTTGGTATCTGAGCCAACACACTTAGCCGGCCACACACTGGATGGCATTTTTAGCAACAATGAACACCACTAAATAATCAGTGTGCAACCTCTACCTTGGTCTGATCATTCTGCAGTCTACTTTAGCATAAAGACTCCTTACTTGAGCAAAGGACATCGGAAAGATCTTATGTGGTTAAAACACGCTCCTGGAAATCCATCTTAAAATGGCTCTGGATAGGAATCTTCCTGAGGCTGTATCTGACTCTAACATCGCAGGCAAAAACTTTGAATTCTGGCTCAATTCAGCAGTAAATATGTTTGCTCTTGAAAAAAAAGCATTCCCGGAACAAACAAGTTACCTTACCTTGGTACTCGGTGAAGCTCCGTCAATTAAAAATTAAATGCAGAGTTAAGGAGCACATCGGACTACAGTGTGGACCATAGGACGGAATACAATATCAACTTAGAGGAATACTAGGCAGCCATAAAACATGCCAAATCAGTATATTTTACAGATAAAATCCTGGCAGCTAAGAACTCCTCTAAGGAGTTGTTCAAAACTGTGACAGCTCTATGAAAATGTCGATGTGACAGTGATTTTTCGCCGGGTCAAGATTTTGTGGACTAAATAGCCACTTTTTTTCAGAACAAAGTTCAAATGGTCTATAACGCACTAGAGATCTCAGATGTGAACATGAGAGAAATAGTACAGATTTACCAGAGGACTCTATAACGATTCATACTCTGTCTTGTTTTTCTGCTTTAGCAGAAGATCATGTAGCAAATCTGCTGCTACAAATCAAATTCACCTTTGGACCCCTGCCCTCTGCATATCTTGCAGTTGGTTCCCGAACAAGTTAGTACCTTTTTGACCCCTTTACTAACTAAGATCATCAGCTCTGGGGTCTTTCCAGCTATCTGGAAAAAGGCATGCATCATACCCATCCTAAAAAAGGCTTCCTAAGACTCCACGGAGGCCAAGCATTATTGCCCTATATCCTGCCTTCCATTCCCTTAAACATTCTAGAGAAAGCCATGAATTTGGAATTGACAGATTATCTAGACAACAATAACATCTTTGACTCGACCCAACATAGCTTTAGATCTCGGCATTCCACTGAATCAGCCCTAATCATGGCCACGGATGAGATCCGCAAAGTAATGGATGGAGGGGGTAGAGCTATTCTCATCCTTCTCGATCTGACCGTAGCTTTCGATACCGTGAATCATGCGGTTCTGCTGCATCGATTGAAGGCAGCAGGCATTGAAGATGTGGCGCTAATTTTACTCACATCATTCCTAGCTTCATGGGAACAACTGTTCCACTGGGATGGCCTTCAATCAGGAATATTTCACCTCCCTTGTGGAGTCCCACAGGGGTTGTCCCTGTCTCTGACACTGTTTAACTTATATGTTAGACCACTAGCATCAGTAATTAAAGAACATGGACTTCTGTTGGTGTTGTATGCTGACGACACCCAGCTAGTGGTGTCAGAGACAAAAAGTGTGGAGCTTACAGCTGACAGTTTTCGTAACTGCCTCACGGATGTGATGTCCTGGATGAACTCGATTTTCTTGAAGTTCAACACCGAAAAATTGAGGTCATTGAGTTTGGTCAAAGAACGTCTGTATGGAGTCAAGCATGGTGGCCTTCGGAGGCAGGTAACTGTCAAGTCCCTGTTTCCAAGGCCAGGAACCTTGGTGTCATGTTTGACAAGGATTTGAAATTTGCCCCATAGATAAACCAAGTGTCCTCGGCATGTTTCTTTACACTAACAATATTGCACAAAATCCTGCCATTTATACCTTTATCACTTAGGAAAACAGTTGTCGGAGCCCTGGTCCTTTCCACTTGCTCGTAGAATTTCAGAATCTAAACTTCTGTAGTCAGTGGTCCTTTCCTTATACCCCTCAAAGTCTTTGAAGTCCTTTGAAGTCTTTGTGCAAGCGGCCCTGACTCCAGTCTAAACCAGTTCTGGGGGTTGCTGAAGCACTGAGGTGTTTCTGGTTTTCTTCTTCCTGTCAGCTCCAGGGTCAGAGGTGTCAGTTGGCCGTCAGGAGGGAGCTAGCATGGGGGGGCAGGCAGGCACAGCCCAGCACTATCAGGCTTTTCTTCCTCCCACCTCCCTGGCAGCAGATGTGCCCTTTCATCCCCGGGCTGGCTCCGACCCTCTCCTCCGGGGGCTCTGCAGCCCCCCTGTCACACCCAGACCAGACAGGCATTCCACAAACCCAGGCACACAGAAAGTTTAGACAAGAGAACACTTAACCTCAGCGCACTGTTGCTATGCGCGGTTGTCATACAAACACTCCGCCTTAATTTTTTAACACATATTAAACACAAATTTTTGTTTTCAAAATGTACGGTTTATCAAATGATAATCAAAAAATAATTCTGTAGCTTTTCCTCAGTTACAAAATTGTTTCATTCAATGCATGATTATACAATGAAATAAAATTCACATTTTTGCATTTTTACACATTAGCAATTCATTAACGTGGATGACTTTTCCTTAGTGCCCAATGCATTTCAAGCTCATAGAGCTCTTCCTCAGGGGCCTGCGAAATGAATTGTGTATATAAGTTACTCTATCAGTCATAGATGAGACAGAAAACAAACAAATCTTCATTATGTACAGGGTGTCAAAAACGTCTTTGAAAACATGCTAGCGGAGTGAAAACACACATAGCCATCACCACTGTGAAATGCACCTCACTGTGACAACAAACCCATTTTTGCGTATACAAGGTCGAAGAACCTTAAAGAACTGTTGCTGACCCCTACAAGAGACACAGAAGTGTCCAACAGAGGAATGAAGAAATGTGAGAATTGTGTTCATTGTTCTAATGTGATCACAGGAAAAACATTACATCATCCACAAACTGGAAAAGAAATTGAACTGCACTATAATGGAGACTGTAACTCAAAAAACTTAATTTATTACATCAAGTGTCCCTGCGGAAAAATGTACGTAGGTAAAACAGAGAGAAAACTCAAAACGAGAATAACAGAACACAAAAGCACAATAAGAAACAAAAATGTGAAAAGTAATCTGGCAAAACATTGGAATGACAACAACCATGGCATAGCTCAGATTAGGTTCTCCATTCTGGAAGTTGTTAAAGTATACGAGGGGGTTGATCTCACCAGATCCCTCCTCCAAAGAGAAATACATTGGATTAGGTTTTTGGTTACCCAGGAACCCAAAGGGTTAAATGAAAAAATCGATTTATCATGTTTTATATGAGTTTTTTACCCATGGAGTCTGTTTCAGCCTGATGTCTGCTTTTTTGCAGAATGCGATGAATATTTAAAAAAAAAATTTGAAAATGATGTATACTAGGAGTTTAAAAGAAACACACCATTGTTCTTCTCTTTCTTCTTTCCAAATTTATTTTATTTTTTCACTCTGAGGCTTTTTCGTGTGATCAACTAGTCGTTTTCGACCTTTTAAATATGGCGCCCGCAGTTTTGGGATCTCCAGTCTGTTAGACTAGTCCTTTGTTAGTGTTTATACCCCCAGTCACCACGCTTTGTATGGAGGAGACCGCTGTGCGTTCTACACAGCGAGTCGGTGTATTGAGAGGCAGTTGTAGAGCACACACGAGTTGTTGAGCAGAAGTTCGAATTCCAGTCCTTCTGATTACGGTAAGGGGCATACAACAAAACCGGCAAAGTAGACGCGACACGGCTCTGAGGGTTGTTTGAACCCATAGTTGAGTGAGATGGTTTGTTATTGCAGATCAGTCAAGATTCCCACAAGATCAGAACTTCCTGTTTTTTGGCACCGAGAGTTAACATCAAGGTAAGACAGAACAGCGCGAGTGGCCAGTCAGCTTATTTGCATCATTTGACAGTTGAGAGCAGCATTTTACATGTTTTTTCATACGTTTTTACACGTGTTTTTATGGTTTAGATTGAAGATACAGGTGACTACGATACCAGTGAGTTCGTTTCTCCGTGATTTTGGGTTATTCTTTTGGCACAGTGAGGTGCATTTCACAGTGGTGATGGCTATGTGTGTTTTCACTCCGCTAGCATGTTTTCAAAGACGTTTTTGACACCCTGTACATAATGAAGATTTGTTTTCTGTCTCATCTATGACTGATAGAGTAACTTATATACACAATTCATTTCGCAGGCCCCTGAGGAAGAGCTCTATGAGCTTGAAATGCATTGGGCACTAAGGAAAAGTCATCCACGTTAATGAATTGCTAATGTGTTAAAATGCAAAAATGTGAATTTTATTTCATTGTATAATCATGCATTGAATGAAACAATTTTGTAACTGAGGAAAAGCTACAGAATTATTTTTTGATTATCATTTGATAAACCGTACATTTTGAAAACAAAAATTTGTGTTTAATATGTGTTAAAAAATTAAGGCGGAGTGTTTGTATGACAACCGCGCATAGCAACAGTGCGCTGAGGTTAAGTGTCACAGACACTTAAGATAGGTTTCCAGTTGCAGGCACGGATAAGACAAACGTGCTACCTTAGCAGCACGCTTAGAGGAAAGAACGATAATCTCAGTATAATTAGGTTGAACCTTTGAAAACTCAGAGTGCTCCTCCTATCCACCATTCATTAGACAAGAGAACAGCCACTTTCTAAAAGTGCTATTCTCCAACACAGGATTTAAAAACACCCTTCACTAAAAGATGTGTCATTAAATTCTGAGTTCAGGGCTATCTTTCACTTATATCCCATCTTGTTCCTATGGGGAGATAGGCTGGCATCACATGGGGCCAGCCTCCACCATGTTACTCTATGGAGCAAGAGAGCCTTACAGCAGTGAGCACATAAAATGGCTGCTGCCCACTACCAGAGCATGTGACCTGCACTAGCACATGCTCTACCTTATCCATACACTGCACCCTGCCCAGGGGGGTACCTTGAGCCTTCCATAGGGGTGATTGATGGGCACAGACAGGGAAGGGTTAGGCCCAGCCAGTGGAGACACTGGCCAGGGGGACAGGCAGTCACTGACTGCACACAGGCCCTGCGCTGGCAGGCCTGAGTCACCTTTTTAGGGATACTCATGTGGGTGGCACAATCTGCGCTGCAGGCCCACTAGTAGCATCTGTCATCACCAGCCCTGGCACACACAGTGCACTTTACTAGGGACTCCATGGTGATACAAATATGCCAATCAGGTATATTCAATTAATATGGCAATTTACAGAGGGAGCACTTACACTCTGACACTTATCAGCAGTGGCAGAGTGTCCAAAGCATCTAAATCAGCAAAAACGAAATCCAGCACAGCATCAAAACACAGTCAGAGGCAAAAAGATGGGGGAAGAACCACGCCAAAGGTGTCAGGTCTAACAAACTCGAATTTCTTGAAGTTCAACACCGAAAAAATTGAGGTCATTGAGTTTGGTCAAAGAACGTCTGTATGGAGTCAAGCATGGTGGCCTTTGGAGGCAGGTAACTGTCAAGTCCCTGTTTCCAAGGCCAGGAACCTTGGTGTCATGTTTGACAAGGATTTGAAATTTGCCCCACAGATAAACCAAGTGTCCTCGGCATGTTTCTTTACACTAACAATATTGCACAAAATCCTGCCATTTATACCTTTATCACTTAGGAAAACAGTTGTCGGAGCCCTGGTCCTTTCCAGAGTCAACTATTGTAACGCACACTACTTAGAAGCTGACAAAGGACAGATTGTTAAACTTCAGTCACTTCGGAACGCCGCAGCCAGGGTTCTGCTTGATTTACCCAAACATCACCCCTCCTCTGCTGCCATCAAGCAGCTCGACTGGCTCCCAGTCCATCAGAGAGTGAATTTTAAGGCACTTTGGGCCATATGTAGGTGGCCAAATACCGGTCGGTAACACCGAAAATGGCCCATTTTCGGCGTTACCGACCGGTATTTAGCCATGTGAGATGTACGTAATACCGAATTGAATCGATAATAACGAATCGGTAAAAAATTACCGATTCCTTATTTACCGATTTAAAAATAGCGAAACAATTAAATACCGAATCGGAATTAACGAATCGGTAAAACCCCCAAAAATGCGATGTAGCAAACCTCGTTAATACCGAATATGACCAGATTCGGTAATAACGATTCGGTATTTACCACGTTTCAAGAGCACGTGGTAATCAGGTGCAGTGCATAAAAACAGGCCCAAAATGCATCTGTGTGAACACAATGGCGGCCCTGTACCTCATTGCAAGGCGGCTACGCTTGAGAGCAGCAGGAGTGAGGATCTGGAGACGTGAAGAGCGGGTGTACAGACTACGCATCACATTTTTCCAATTGACAGAACCTGAAATCCATGAAAGATACAGACTGCACCCAGATACCATCCTGGACCTAATACGGGATCCAAAACCCTATCTGGAGCATCAGACACCAAGGGCCCACGCTATCCCCACCTATGTCCAGGTACTCTGCTGCCTGCACCTCCTTGCATCAGGAAGTTTCCAGGGTGTGATAGCTGCAGTGGGTGGAGTGTCTCAGAGCTGTCTATTCCGTTTCTTCAACACCTTCCTAGATGCCATGATGGACAGAATGGAACATTACATTTCCTTCCCCAGTACACAGGCGGAGCTGCAGAGGATCAAGCTGCAGTTCTACCAACTTGCACAGTTCCCACACGTAATTGGCTGCATCGATGGGACCCATATACCCATCTGCCCACCTGCAGCAAGTGAATACATATACAGAAACCGCAAATACACCCACTCCATCAATGTGCAGGTGATATGTAATGCCAAGTACATTATAACTGACATCGTGGCCAAATTCCCCGGGAGTAGCCACGACGCGTACATCTTCCGGAACAGTGGCATCCATAAACGTCTGCTTGCTGGTGAATTTGGAGACGGATACATACTAGGTAAGTCAATGTGACACTCCCTGATGTACACCCTGGCTCAAGCTGTTGGTCACACAAATTAATGCCACTTACTCTGTACATAGGTGACAGCGCATATCCCCTCCGGCCTTATCTACTCACACCATATCTCAACCCAACCACCCCAAGGGAGAGGAGATACAATGTGGCACATAGGAGCACACGCAACGTGGTGGAGCGCACATTTGGATTGCTCAAAAGCAGATTCCGTTGCCTCCACAAAACTGGAGGCGCACGTCTGTACAGCCCCATCAAATGTTGCAAGATAATTGCTATATGTGCAATGCAACACAATCTGGCCACAAAAAAAGGGACAGCAGTGGAACTAACTGACTCAGAGGACGAGGATGAGGACAACCCTCAGCCAGAGCCCTGCACAGCTGGTTTTGCTATTGAACATGATGGGAGACAGAGACGGGCAGAGATTACTTCAAACTATTTCTGAGTGAGTAACGACACAGAGCCAGTTACAGTTACATGTTAAGGTGTTTATTAGGCACACCTCCAGTATTGTGAGCAATGTCCAATTGGACATGGGTTACATCACCCATCTCATGCATGGTAACAGCCATAGGTGTTTACTTCCTGCGTCCACGTGCTGCACGTTCCCTATCGACACTGTCTGGTGTGTTGGACTGTTCCTGTGCAGCCACGTTGCGTTCACTACGCCTTCTGCACTCGGTGGGTGAGGGTGTAATGCTACCACGGCTGGTAGCCTCCTCACTGTCCCCCCCCTTCCATTGTGGCCGCCTTAGCATTCTGCATGAGCTCTAGCACTGAGATCATGGACACCATCCCCCTGGCCACATCCCTGCTGCAATGCGCCATCTCCTCCTACATGGCGATGGACCTGCAACACATCAGTGATGTTGCAGTGGCTAGCCGGTTCACCGACTTGGTAAAGGCCTGGAGCCTCTGTCTCTCCCTGCGCCTGCCAAGACGGTCCTGCTCAAGCTGGCTGCAGAGGTTGTCCACCGAGGTAGCTACTCTCTCCATTCCCGCACACAAGTTCTCCCCCATAGCACTGATGCCCTTCTCCATCCTGTGCATATGCTTGTTGATGTGTGCCACCTCCCTGTGCATTGACTTCATCTCCCTCCATTGCAGGCGCTGGACCTTCAGCATGTTGCCTTCCAGTCCAGCGAACACACTGTCACCCTGCTCGGATGCTTCTGGACTGTCCGGCCTTGCCCTGCGGCATCTTGATGAGATGTGGGCGCCCTCGGATGCAGAACCAGCCCTCTCCCTGTTGAATCTATCTCCTATGGGACTTTGTTCGCCCACTCTGCCCTCCTCATCCGACTCCTCCATCCGCTGGAGGGTGGCCACGGCATGCCTCCTGCCTGACTGTGGTGGTGGGGGTGTTGGTGATCTTCGCAGTGGGGACTGTGTGAGAGGGGATTGTGGCCTTCCCTGGCGCTGTGGTGATGGCTGTGGTGGAGGAATAGCTGGCTGTGATGGCGCAGAGCTTGTGGTCCCTGCAGGCATGATGACATCTTCATTTTGCCTCCCCTCTGGCCTGGCTGACTTAGATCTGCTGCACTCTGCTGCACTGCGAGATGACTCGCCTGTAATGACACAAATGTAGATATACTCAATGCTCTGTCTGCAATGGAATTACATTAAACAACATGCCTACAGAGCACAGTGGTTGTCCTGACGTACGCAATTACTTTACCATGCTATTGTGTTTGCTAGCCTGACTGTCCTATTCATGAGTTCCCTCTGACTACATCACCCATAATGCATTGAAGGTAACCAGTAAGACATGGGGTGGAGTGGGAGCCCCTTTGCCACTATGGGGATTGGGGTTGGGGAGGGGGTAGCACAGCATGCTGGGCATGCTTCTTACCTTGTTTTCTTGCTGCTCTGGCGGAGCTGTCTGCATCTCCCACGCCACTCACACTCTCCGGCTGGATGGTGGACTCCACCATCAGTTCCAGTGGTGTTGGTGCTGGGGCTCGGTTTTTACCTCCACCTGTTTTGCCAGCCTGCCTCTGTCTCTCTGCCATCCTCAGTTTTGCAGTCTTCCTGAGGTCGTACCACCTCTTCCTGATGTCCTCTATGGTGCGCTGGGTCACACCTATGGCATTGATTTTGTCCCGAATGCCACTCCAAATTTGCCTCTTCTGTGACTCTGGCACTTGGTGGAACTGGGCTCCAAATAACCTGTGGTGCTCTTGGCTGACATCCTGGATCAGGACCTCCAACTCCTTGTCACTGAACTTCAATTTTCTTTTTCTGTCGCCTCCCTCCTTCTCCCTGTCCTGGCTTGCCATTTCAATGCTTGTTATGTGGTTTTTCAGTCTTGCTTGTGGCTGTGTGGCTGTGTTGCTGCTGGCTCCTCAGCTCACCTGCCTGCCTGCCTGCCTCACAGTGAGCTCCAGGTCCTGTGCACATGGCTGGGTGTGGCCACTTCCTGTTTGGGAGGTAATTGGGTGATTCAGGATTGGCTGATTCAACAAATTATGATTTTTTGAATTACCGATTCGGTATTTACCGAATCGGTAATGGATTCTGTAACACCGATTCGGTATTTGCCTTTAGTTCATTTTTTTTTTTACTTTTTCGTTCAGATTCGGTATTTATCTACATCGCGTTTACCGAATTCTTAATACCGATGCGGTAAAATTCGGTATTAAGGATTCGGTATTCTCCATTTACCTACATATGGCCCTTTGTCTAGTGCATAAGGCTCTGTATTGAGCCATTCAAACCCTATTTCCTTTATACCAACTGCAATGCTGTCTCAGGTCTGCCAATGCAGGATTGGTTCACATTCCGAAAATAAAGAAAGCCAGATGGGGAGGAAAGGTTTTTTCATATCAAGCTTTCATCCTATGGGACTCCCTCCCCTTGACAATCAAATTGCAATCAAAAAGGGCCCTTTTCAAGAAATCATTAAAGACCTTGCTTTTCCTAATGCCTTAAGATCTGTCAGCTACCTGGTTGACTCTCACTCACCTCATCGCCAAGACGCCTTGGCAATAGTGAGCTATATAAGTCAGCCAGTCAGTCAGTCAGTGAGGTGCCTAGTGGGCTTTTTCCTACGGTTAGATCAGGAGCTTTTGCCCTATCTGCCTCCTGGGGGGGTGGGCAGAAAGACTTTGGTATTTTTTAGGGGGGGGGAAGTGGCAACATTGACATGATCCTTCTGAGCAGCCCCCACCCCTGAACTATTAAAAAAAGATTCCTGGTGTCTACGGTGTTTTCTGCCCCCCTAGGGAGCTGATTGGGGCACTGCCCCATATGCCCCCGGGGGGCAGGCAGACTGAATATGTCCATTAGAAATGGGGGGAGTAAATACCTTCCCCAAGGGGCTGCTCCCCCCTCCCTGGAGGCTTGTGGGTGGATTCCTGCTTGGGAATCCCCCTCCTGGGACAATCCCCAAGCAGGGATCCACTAGGGAGGGGTACCATTGGAAAGGGGATATTCTCCTCATTCCAATGATACCTTTCCCATGTGTTTCGGGGCTCAGGAGACTGATACAGCCCCATGAGCACAAAAACAGTTAAACTGAAACTAAGTTGTGTTGGGATCCGGTTTCTGTAGAATCCTCATATTATGCTCCAGCGTTCCCTGTGTGGAACAGAGTGTGTTCTATCTACGGCAGTTGCTGCCGGGGAGCTGCTGTGACTGGACTGAATAAAATAACCTCCTAGCTGATGGAGTTTGTACGGAGTTTGTTCTTCCTTTCACTGGTGACGACTAGCTCCAGTATTCTGCCTCCCCATCCATGGGGATCCTGCGTCTGGTGATCCTATTTCCAGCTGACCTGTCTGGTACCGCCCTGCCCCTGCCATCTCCTCACGTTGTTACTGCGTTTTGTTGACATTCTTGTCATCTTGGTGGTTTACCGATGCCCGCTGGTCACCTTCTGGATTTCCTCACAGCCCGTTCTTCAAATGAAGGTACTTTTTGTATATTGCTGCTTGGCGCGCGATTGAGCCGTTGTCCTGCTCCTCGCGTCATCGCCCCCTCATCCCACTCTGCGTGCACTGTGTATTCTGCCTGAGTTGCTTTGTGACGAGCATGCAACGTAACAACGTTGCGTACAGCCATTTTGGATCATCCTGCAACATTGCCATGGCAATGCTTTGCCGAATCCTTTGCTGATGCGAACAGCCTTTAATTGTATGCGCACAGTTACCAACACGTTACCTAATCCATTGATGATGCGCACAGCCTTCAATTGTAATGCACACAGCCTATCAACACCTTGCCCTGCTCACCACTGAAGCGCACAGTCTTAATTGTAATGGGCACAGCTGTTTAACACCTTGCCCTGCTCACCACGGATAAGCACAGCCTTAATTGTAATGTGCACAACTCATCTACGCTTTTCTTTGTTCATCACTGATGCACACAATTGTTAATTCCAATGCACATAAATTATCAACGCTTTGCCCTGCTCACCGCTGATGCACACAGCTGTTAATTTCTAGGCGCTCAGTTCAACTTCAAAGTCATTTTAGTATTTCTTTGCTGATGCGCACAGCACTTTTTCTTAGTTTGTGCATTGTCACCTTTATTCATCATTGTGCATCCGGTGATGTACACACCATAGTCATTTATTTTTTCAGTGTGGGGCAGCAACTCACCCACGCTCGGTTATGGATCGTGTTTTAGCACCTCCACCTTTTCTACAGTCTGCTGGCACACCACCTGTGAAATGGGAAGAATGGAAAGATACTTTTGAGGCATATTTAGAAGCCATTGACGGAGAAACTTTTACTTCTAAAAAGAAGAAGGCTCTTTAAATCTATACCTTGGTGCAGAGGGCAGGAATGTTTTAAAAACCTTACCTCTGGAGATAGTGAGTACTCTTGGGACGCTTTGCTGAGACTGCCCTGAGAGGACACTGGGCTGTGAGGCGTTCTGTTTTAACCCGCCACTTCTCGCGGAACCCGCTGCGCGGGTCCCGCTTCGCTGGATTGTCTGCATCACCACTTGGTCACCTGTGTGATTGCTCCTGGGGCTTACCGAGGGAAAGGCAGGGCTGCGAGCAGAGTGCTAGCGCCGGCCAGGGACTACCTGTCCCAGAAGCACCGGCGCCCGGACCAACTGCACCTGGGCTGCTCTCCCCGCCTGCCCCTCCCCATCTGATTTAAAACCTGTGCAGTTCATGCTTCGTTGGGACGCTTTGCTGAGACTGCCCTGAGAGGACACTGGGCTGTGAGGCTTTCTGTTTTAACCCGCCACTTCTCGCGGAACCCGCTGCGCGGGTCCCGCTTCGCTGGATTGTCTGCATCACCACTTGGTCACCTGTGTGATTGCTCCTGGGGCTTACCGAGGGAAAGGCAGGGCTGCGAGCAGAGTGCTAGCGCCGGCCAGGGACTACCTGTCCCAGAAGCACCGGCGCCCGGACCAACTGCACCTGGGCTGCTCTGCCCGCCTGCCCCTCCCCATCTGATTTAAAACCTGTGCAGTTCATGCTTCGTTGGGACGCTTTGCTGAGACTGCCCTGAGAGGACACTGGGCTGTGAGGCTTTCTGTTTTAACCCGCCACTTCTCGCGGAACCCGCTGCGCGGGTCCCGCTACGCTGGATTGTCTGCATCACCACTTGGTCACCTGTGTGATTGCTCCTGGGGCTTACCGAGGGAAAGGCAGGGCTGCGAGCAGAGTGCTAGCGCCGGCCAGGGACTACCTGTCCCAGAAGCACCGGCGCCCGGACCAACTGCACCTGGGCTGCTCTCCCCGCCTGCCCCTCCTTATTACCCATAGTCCTATAAATTTCTAAGGGTAATCCCGCTGCGCGGGAGCGACCGGGAGAAGCCCGGGACAAGGGCGGGACCGTCTGTGGCCGTCCGTGGTCGGACAAGGTTGGGTTGGGCCCGGACCCCTGCCAAAATTACCATCTGATCCATGTTATTCTCCTTGTATGGTACCAAAAGGCATTTTGTTATTATCAGCCTTCACAAGGGAGGGGGATATATAGTACCCAAAGCACAGTGGATCTATTTATTTTCTCATATACTTTTCCATTTAGAATCTCACCATGCCATTGAGATCAGGGAAAGAACGTTTAGTCCACATACAAACTTCTAAGGGCGTAGTCTCTGGTCCCCTAGACGCCTTTATCACTAGAGCTACTGGAATTTTGGAAAAAGAAATAGAAATGGTGGAACAAAGGCTGTCCCTTGACTTAGTTACCGGAAAGCGCTCCTCAATGGGTGCTTTAGCTTTTGCCAAAAGCCCTGTCTCTCATGCAGCATTTAACTGCATTTCTACCATTGAGACAGAGGCAATAGTTCATGTGGATGGAGATGGGGTTACCTTACCCCCATCCCTAGACAACAGGGCCCAGAAATCCTACGTTAATCAGACAAGGGATGGGGATGAAAGCCAGAATACCGGGGATGACGAATATAGTTTGGTCAATTCACCCCAATCTATTGATTCTATCCCACCTAATTTGACTGAGTTGACTCAAACAAGTCCAAAATCGATATCCCGGAAGAGAAAATATGTTTCGAGTCCACAGGGGGAAAAAGATCAAAAACAGCCCAAATTGGATGATACATGCAGTGTGAGTATATCACTCCCTCATTCCCCCCATGGTTTCCCAACTGTGTATTGCCCATCATTAGCTCCCCTGGGGTCATCCAATCCCTGTCCAACATGCCTCAATAGTGATGACACCTTGTTGGTCAAAATTGAGGCTATGCTAAAAACCATTCTGCTCCCGGTTTTGGAGAGAACAAGGCTGATGACCGCTAAAATTGACGCACTGGAAACAGTAGTAAACACCAATTTGGGTCTCCTGCAAAAACTATCAACGCCTAATCCCGGGGTGGGGGTTCGTAATTCGACACAGGGTAAAAAACAAACAGCAGGTAACCCCTCAGTGATCCAGGTAACCAACTCCGTACCGCCAGGGGCAACCGCTGATATTAACAAACCCATAGTAGGGGCAAAGCCCGCTGTTACTACAACCACCGCTAGTAGAGGTCCCGCAAAGAACTTACTAAGGGATAAACACCTACCCACATCTAACTCAGCTATAGCGAATCAGTCTATGTCAAAAGGTTTGTTAAAACAATCTAATAGTACCCCAGTACAATCACTTAGTAGGGGTAAAACTAACCCTCAATCCTCTAGGACTCAGCTGGTGGGTAAACCAAAGATGCGCCCCTCACCTCGAGTCAACCTACCCCCAGAAGCGTCCCAATATACTATAGTTTTAACTGGTGAGGCTCCCCTAAGGGACGGCATCAAGGAGACCCAAGGGGAATTGCGGAATAAAGTAATATACTGGTTAAACAAACATCGCCCACTCCCACCATCATCCCCTACAGAAATCCTTTATGTAAGGAGAGTAGACTGGGTGGGTAAGGGCACAAAAGATTTAGAAGGGGACTGTATCTTGATATCATTCAAAGACCCCTGGGTGGTCGACCGAATACGACGGAAAGCTAGATTTGCCCGTCAGGGCGACGTCCAAACACTGGACCTTGCCTACTTCTATCCTCATACACATACCAACTATCCCATAGGCCCAAACCTGTGGAGAGTGAGAGATGGGAGGTTTCAAGGGCCAAGAACACCCCACCCACAACAGTACCCCCTACTTTTTAATCATTTTGGAGTGCTGTCTGACTTGGAATTGGTAGATTGACTGTGTTTACCCAGTTCGACGAATAATCTAACCGATGATAGCAGGGAAGAAGTACAAACTCCACTTAAACACTCTATGACACCTACACTGGGTAATCAGTTTATGCCCTATAAAAAGGCAAATATGATGGTCCCGGCAGAAGGGGAAAGCGTGCTAAAAATCAACACTGAAGAAAAAGCGGTTAGAAATATGCCCATAAGCACCACCCTATCTAATTCCCCCTCCCCTCCCCATCTAGGTAATAACCCTGCAGAAATCGCCACAGCGACATTTAATATTGTGTCCTGGAATGTAGCTGGAGCAAAGGCTCGTATGGATTCTGAGGATTGGCTGGAGTTTATCGTCAAATTTGACGTAGTGTTACTACAAGAAACTTGGGCAACTGCACCTATACACAAAGCTGGCTTCATAAACTTTTTCAAACCTGCAATAAAGAGCAATAAAGGGCGCGCTTCGGGGGGTTTGACAATGTGGGTCAAACAGGTATGGGGATACACAACCACAGAACTTTATGAGGACAATCCCGATATCTTGGCTATTAGGTTGATTAAGGAAGGTGGTCAGGACATGCTTATTATTAATATTTACTCTCGTGGTCTCCCTGGTGGTCGATGTCCCTTGATGGTGGGTGCCTTGGACAATCTTTTGGCAGGGTGGAACAAAGGAACATTGATCCTGTTAGCTGGCGACTTAAATTGCACCATTGAGCCGCTTTATTTAGCGGGGGATAGCTGGGGGTCCGCAGAGGATGCAACTTGGAATATACCGGAACTATTGAATAGCAAACCTGTCAAAGCAACGGAGGCTGCCCTGAACTGGACTGCTTTTTGTCTCACATGGGGATTAAGGGCTGCAAACGGACGCACCCCATCCGACCTTGGTGCCAATTTTACCTTTGACAATGGCCTGAGAAAAAGTCGTATAGACTACATCTTCTTAAAAATGGAATTCTGGAGTCTGATGGTCGATATGGAAATTGTCTCTCGCCCTGAAAGCGATCATAACCCTCTGTCTCTGAAACTAAAGTTGTACGATGTGGTAAGATTGGAAGGTCCAGCTCCTAAGGGGCAAGGGGCTGTAATCTTATCAAACGATCGGAGGAGATTGAAATGGTCTAACATATCAGGAGATGAAACCATACAGACTAATATAGAGAATGTGGTGAAGCTCGCTTCAAACAAAATGATGACAGAGGACATTGGGAGGGGCACCATTGAACTAAACAAAATTATGGACTTGCATGAACAATGTTTTGCTGAGCTTAAGCTACTCCTCTCCAAACCATGTAAGAAGGGTGTTGGGCGACCGTTAGCCATTCGAGCAAAATGGTATAACAAAGATTGTAGGGAGGCTCACAGTAATCTAGTTGAGAAAGTTAAATCTAGAAATATGTGTGCTGTAAAGGAGGCCAGGAAACGGTATAAAAGAGTACAGTGGGAAGCAAAGAGGGTGTGGGAGGATGATTATTGGGCTGACCTCTTGGATGCCACCAAGTCAAACAACCAGACTAAATTCTGGGACATTGTAAAATGGGGGTAGGATGGTGACTCCCGTACTCCAATCAATCATGTGTCCCCAGAAGCCTGGATAACTTATTATTCATCCCAATTTAGCTCAGAAGGCATTGACTCTCCCCCCATTCTGAATCAGTTGCATGTAATGCCCACTTGTGATACGATCCTGACCTTCACTAATATTGAGACAGAGTTAGCCCTTGGTTTAACTCAGCGGGGGAAAGCTCCTGGGTTGGACCAAATACCAGCTGATTTGTTTAAAACCAATACTGCTCTCTGGGTGCCATATTTAACAAACATAGCTAATGCTATAGCAAAGGGTGCATGCATCCCCAAAACATGGAAGGGGGCTGAGATTCTTCCTATATATAAAAAAGGAGACAGGTCTAATCCGGGCAACTATCGCCCGATTAGTTTAATCGACTGCCTCCAAAAAGTCATTGCCCGTATGATCTTGGCCAGAGTGCAAGGGTGGATGGACTCTGAAAACATACTGTCTCCCATGCAGGCAGGCTTCAGAACCTTCTGGAAGGTTGTTACGCTAGGCGGTGGTACCATCTTTGCCGCATTTATAGACCTGAAGTCAGCCTTCGATCTGGTACCTAGGGGTAAATTGTGGCAGGTATTGAGGGACCAGGGTATGCCTGGAGAATTACTAGAGATGATCATCAGATTACACGAAGAGAACTACGCTAGGGTAAGGTGGGGAGAACAAGGACAACACACGGATTCCTTCCCTGTAACCCGAGGAGTCCAACAGGGGTGCGTTCTCGCGCCCACTCTCTTCCTACTCTTTATAGACCAAGTAGCAAAATTCTTCTCAGCCACCCATACTGATGCCCCATCCTTGGCAGGGACCAAATTCCCCATGCTAATCTTCGCCGACGACACCTTACTCCTATCCAAGACCCGGGGAGGCCTACAGCGGGCCTTAAACCGTTTTGAGGAGTTTTGTGTGAAAAATGATCTCCAGATAAATGTGGGCAAAACTAAGTTCATGGTTTTAACCAGGAATAACATCGTACGTAGTAACGTTCAAATGAGCGGGGTCAACTTGGAACAAGTTGAAACGATGACTTATCTGGGGGTCACCTTGGATCGCCGTCTGTCATGGAAAGATCAAATAGCGACCCAGCAGTTAAAACTCGCCCAATTGACCGGATGTCTTTTGCGTGAGCAGAAGAGATCTATTACGAAACGGGTCATCCCTGCCTTGAGAATTTATGACACTAAAATAAACGCCGCCATACTTTATGGGGCCGAGTTATGGGGATTTATGGATCTTTCTAGTCTTTATAGAATCCAGTGCAAATTCCTTCGGAACCTGGTAGGGTTGCCACAATCCTCCCCATCGATACCCCTTTGTCATGATATGGGTTGCCCACCAATCATGGACATGGCTAGATTTAGAGTAGTGGCTACTTGGAGGCGCTTGTGGACCTCCGAGGATCTCACACTCTTTGCAAAGGAGTTAGCAGAAGTGAGGTCCATGGGGGGTTCTGAACGAATCCCATGGCTTCGTTCGGTGAAAAAGAGCCTGCATGACATGGGTTTAATACATCTGTGGGTCTCCCCAGGTACCAATACTTTCCCATCTAAAAAAGAATTCAAAGAACTACTTTGGGCCTCAACCCGTCTCTCCTTGGTAACCGCCTCCAGTTCTGGAAGTCTAACGGGAAGATTTCTAAGCTTTAAGCTAGATCCCTCCCGTGAGATTTACTGGGACACCATCACCAGACCATTGGATAAGAAACTTTATCATCAGTTTCGAGTGGGTGCCTTACCTTTGAATTCATTTACTTCATCCTGGGGTAAAACTTCTTCTAGTTCCTGTAGCTGGTGCCCAGATCATAAAGAAACAGAGGGTCATCTATTGTTTGCTTGTCCACAGTATTCAGAACCTCGTTCAACATGGCTAAAACCCCTGTTCAAACGCCTTTCTTGTAGAAAGTCTTCCGAGGCAATCTGGGTGTTGAAAACTAATACCTCGGAAACTTTTGTGATATGCTTGGCCAAATTTTTAGGCTGGGCATGGGCAATTAGGGCTAGAAGGAACTTATCTTTATCCTAATTGTATCATGTAAGATCTTATCTTTTTAAATGTGCTAATTTTGCCCTTTTAGCTCCAGGTTTATATATGTCTTGTAAAACTAACAAAGTTTAATAATTAGTTTTAACTGTGACTTCAGTGTAAAGTTAATAATATGTTTATTGGTTTTCTATATAACCTAATGTATAGTGGTTGTTTTGTTTTGTAATGTTTTCATTTTGTCTTTTATGATTTTATTATCGAAATAAAGACATTAAAAACCTGAAAACCTGAGTACTCTTGTGAGTGGTGGGGACAGTGGTGATTTCCTACTTGGTGACAAATATTCTTCGGTCATTAAAACCTTAGACAAACGATTCAGCCCTAAAAGAAATATTGTCCTGGAACGTCATAAATTTCTTCAGCGTGCCCAAACTCCTGGCGAATCTATTGATGATTTTGTCACTGTGCTTAGAATTCTAGCTGTCAATTGTGCCTACAGAGAATTTAGGGATGAGATCATACATGATCAGCTAATTGAGAAGACTTCCAACAAAGAAATTCAAGAAAAGTTGTTATCGTCAGATGATCCTGACTTGGAAACTGCTCTCACATTAGCCAGATCTATAGAACATTCCTAGTTTTGTGTGAAAGAAATTAGCAATACTTCCTCAACTACTGAGGTAAAGTTATTAAAAACTGTTTCCAAACCTGCCAAATCATCATCTGTTAGTGTTGCAAAACCATCTCATGTCAACATTCCATGTCCTCCTTCAGCGATTTCTAATAAGGCCAAGCCTGAACAGAATGATGTAATGTGTTTCCGTTGTGGGAGTAAATCTCTTCTTGGCTATGCCAAATTTTGTTTTGCCTTGAATCAGACTTGATATAATTGTGGAAGGAAGGGTCACTATTCTAGGATGTGCAAAGCTGTTTCTATCAAGAAAAATCCAGATCAAGGGGGCGTGGCCAAGGCGGCGATGTGAACAGACACATCTCGAGCGAGCTCCGTCGCCCCGCTGCCTCAATTAGCCATAATAAGTGGAATTCGGGGGGCTTTCTGGGGAAACCTGCCTGCTAACTGCTCCCTGGACAGGGGGTGACCTCCGGGGAAATCGCCCCGGTGAGAGAGACCCAGCGGGGGCCGGATAGTGACCTGAACGATTACCGGCCAGGGTGCTCCCGCCATTTTGTCACCGAGCCCGGCGACTGGCGCCTGGAGCGCGTCTTCATAGCAGGTGTCCCCTTGAGCTGCAGAGGTAACCGGAGGAGCGGGCGGTCTCCAGCGGCGGATTCCCCAGCTGCCGACTGCACGTCGGGGGACCAGAGACCGGAGGGGAAGCGGCAGCCGATTTAGAGGCGACCCCCTGGCAGGGGCGTTGCTGGCGCCCGGCTGCGGACATCACGCGAGACCCCGGCTTCTGCGGAGGCCCAAGGCCGCAACTGGCGCGGGGAGACAGCCGACAGACCTGCTGCTGCGACGCCCTGCTGCGGGACCACGATCGGTTGCTGAGATATCCTGCAGAGCTGTCCCCGTTGTGCCCGCCGCTTGCCTGCTGACGGCTGTGCCCTGGGCCCTCGAGCCGCGACCGGGCTCCTCTAGGGTACTGTCCGCCATCTTGCCTCCCCTGCCGACCGCCCGCCACCCGGGTGCCTGCCCTCCCGCGCTGTAGTGCGACCTGGCTGGACACTGCGGGCCCTGACGGATGGTGCCCGCCTACTAGAGCGGGGCCGGGCGCTGAGGAGAAGGCCCTCCCCACATCACGCTGCCACTGGGGTTGGGAGAACCGGACTCTGCCTTGAGAGCCACAGCGGGTCCCTGTCCCACCTTCGGACTGCCTTGGGCCTGGGTCCGCCGTGCTGCTGCCCCCGGGGGGGTCTGAGGAGGCGGTGGCCCGCAGAGAGATCTAGGCCTCGTTCGCCGTCTCGCCTCTCTCGCTCGGAGCCTCCGCCCTGGGTGCCCGGCCCTGCTGACCATCGGGGGCCCCAGTGGGAATCAAGTGCCCGCTTGAGTGGATCCGGGTGCAGGAAAGTTGACCCTGCCTGCTGCTGCTGTTGACCTGGCGGGGAGAGGCGGGGACCTACCTGGCGAGGTGCGCATTGACCTGGGCCCTACATCGTGAACTCGCCCTGCTGTCCTAACTAGCACTGCCCCCCGCCCCGGAACACGCTTTGGAGCGGACGACACTGCCCGGGGGCTGTGGAGGCGGCCTGAGCACTTCTCCCCGCCTGGGCCTGGCTGCTCGACAGTGCTGCAGGCGGTGTGAGGCCCGTCTACCTGGGCGGACTGGGAGAACCGCTGTGCCTGCTGATGCCCACATCCCACAGCCTGGCTGGCTGCTTCGCAAAGGGGGAGAAAGGCCGCCAGAGTCGCGTGAGTACCCCCCCAACTACCTTGATATCCCGGGGTGCCCTGCACGTGGCCTCCTTGGTCCCCTGAGAGACGCTGAACCGTAGTGGTGGGAGCGGCGCAGCGTCCTGGGCTCTGAGAAGAGGGCTGACCACTGTAACAGACCCCTCACACACTGGTGGCTCCTTAAAGACTCTTGAAGGCTCGGGCCTGAACTTCACTTGCCGGACGGAGCAGTTCTACAAGCGAGGAGGTGCCTGGGAGGGGTGAGGGCCTTCGGTGAAGTACTGATTGTCCCCCCACACCGCTACAGCGACACAGAGAGGTCACGCCCACGGCAACTTGGGACGCACCGGGTGGCTGGACTTTGCGTTCCGGATTGACAATGACCCGCGGCAGAGGGGGCAGGACGGACCCGGCGGCGGCACCTAAGGGCACGTCGGTGGTTGCCATGTGGGCAAGGCGGGAGCATCAGCGCCAACTGAAGACGTGCCCTCGCCTGCTGAAGACTCCCCTCCAGTGACCCAGGCCTTCATGTCCTCTTTCATGACAGATCTGAAATCGGGTCCCTGAGATTGGACGTACACTCGTGCGTCAAAGAGCTGCGTAAGGAGGTGACAGAGCTGGGAGACAGGGTTGATGGACTCGAGAAGATTGTTGACATGCGTACAGAAGATCTGGAGCAACTATGGCAACGAGTGGTGACCCTGGAGGAACAAAACATCGAGCTCCAGGTCAAGCAGGATGACCTTGAAAATAAAGGGCCCCGCAACAACCTCCGTATACGGGGCGTGCCACTTGGGGAGGAAGGGACAGACGCCATGGCCTATGTGGCCCAACTCCTACATGAGGTGTGGGGCAACGATGAAGCCTCCCCTCCGCTCTTGGACCGTGCCCATCGAGTGTTCGGGGCGGGAGGCAGGTCGGGTCTCCTCCTGGACATTATAACCCGAGTGCACTACCTCACGGAGAAGGAGGCCATATTGAAAGCGGCGAGGGACAAGCCGGACCTATGCTACGGAGGGCACAAGATTCAAATCTTCCAAGACCTGGCCCCTAACACGCTACACAGACGGAAGGTCTTCCGCCCGGTGACGGAGAAGCTGCGGGGCCTTGACATTCCCTACCAATGGGGTCATCCCTTTGCCCTCATCTTTCGCTGGGAAGACAAGCGCAGAGTCATCCGCTCCTATCGTGAGGCGGCAACATTGCTTCGACTCTCAGAGTCCCCGGAGCACAGCCCCTCCCGCTCCAAGCGCCAGGAGAGACTCCCGGCTCGACCGGACTGGACCACGGTCAATCGGCGTCGCCGAACTCCTCCCGTGGATGACTGTTCCGCATCCCAGGCCAAACAGGACATCATAGCGCACATCCGCTCCCTTGAAGGCGATCGTGAGGGCCACACCTCGAGGCCTCCCTCTCCGGGACGTGCAGCGGAATGACTCCCGGCCCTGGGTGATCAGCGACCTGAGAGGAGAACACCGCCGCAATCCCTGATTGAAGCCCTCTGCATCCGCGGCCGAGACGGACGCCGTGGAGCGAACTCGCTCCCTTACAGATGACCGCTGAAGGCAACCCCGCGAACCTATACCCAGTGACATAGCAGACAAGGACTCCTGATTGCCTGCGGCCCCTGGGGGGGCATACGCCTTGGTGGGGACCGTTGATGGGGGCCTGACGCTTCTGGGCCTACTGGTACGGCGCACCTGCCTTTGAGATGTACCTGAGTGAACTACCCCCGATTCCGCCCTGAGCAGCGGGGCAGACGGGCCTCGGGACAACCGATATCCATATCTTCGGTAGACCACCCCCCACTTTTCTGTCCCATAGGAAGTGACATTCCTGAGATCATCCGAACCCTCGGGTAGAGGATGCCCGGAACCTGGGACATTATGCTATGGCCCTGTTGGCCTGTTGTGCTTGTATATCCTCCCTGTCCTTTCCAATTTCTTGCTTGCTCTGCTTTTCCTCCTTCTCCCCTGAGCTTCCCCTGTACTTGGGTTCTTCTCCTTCTGTGTAGTGTGGTGGTCCGGAGTCTATTGCAGGTATCGGTGCGACAGCGGTGGGTGGGGGTGGTTAAATCCCCTCACTCCGCAGGGTGGAGGGTGCTGGGCGAAGAGGCGGCTCCTACCCCCTTAGCGACATGGCGGTGAACACTCCCAAACCCCTAAAGGTCCTGACGCTCAATGTCAAAGGGCTTAATTCCCCTAATAAGCGGGCTCAGGTATGGCGCTACCACCTACATCATTCCCCTGACATCATCTTCCTTCAGGAGACACACCTTTTGGGGGGGGACACCAGGCGCATGGCACACCCCAGATACCCCACTCAATTTTGGGCATCGGCTGACACTAAACGGCGGGAGTGGCAATCCTGTGTAGAGCTGGCATTAGGCGGGGATCCACCAAACCCTACAAAAGTGGTGACGGACGCTTCCTTCAAGCCACGGTACAGGTGGGAGGGATACAGTTCACCTTAGGCAATGTATATGCACCCAACCAGTCGCAGGATAAATATCTCCAGTCGCTCCTGCGGGAGCAATTTAAGACCGGCGAGCAGTGTACAATCTTGGGCGGGGATTTCAATCTAGTGTGGGACCCAGAATTAGACTGCGGGAAGACTGCGTTTAGCGGCGCGGGCGCAATGTCATCCACGCTGCGGGCGAAAATTACAGACCTAGGACTCGTCGATGCGTGGCGTTACCATAACCCGGGAGTCCGTGATTACACTTTTTACTCGCACTCACACCGCACCTATTCGCGCATTGACCACATCTTTACCTCTCTTGACCTGACCCGAGACACACTGACGGTTGCCATATCGGATATCTCGCTGTCGGACCATGCACATGTGGAACTATCACTGCAGGATCTGCTAGCGCGCACCCCCCGGGAGCGACGATGGACCCTCCCACCGAGCGTCCTTCGGGACCCGGAGGATGTTAACAGCATCCGGGAAGCCATAGACTCGTACTTCGCCATTATTGACAACTCGGAAATGTCGTTCCCGGTAGTGTGGGATGCCTTTAAGGCCACCATACGGGGTCACATTACCTCCCTGGCGATAGCGAGGAGACGGGCAGCCTATAAGCTGGAGACGGACCTAGCGGGTAAGATCAAACAGGCGGAGGCACAGGACAGAGACCGGCCTTCCCTGGCGTCCAGGAGAACGTTAGCGAACCTGAGGGGCCAGCTTCGACTCCTGCGCACCAACAAGGTGGAACACTCCCTACTAGCATTAAAACAAAAATACTATGAGGGAGGAGATAAGGTGGGGCGCTTGCTGGCAGGAAGATTGAGGGCGAGAGCAGCCAGAGCCCATATTGCTAATATACAACGGCAGGACGGCTCTAGAGCTATCACGGAAAGAGCCAAACAGGATGCCTTTGTGACCTACTATACATCCCTATACGCGGGGAAACCTACATCAGCGGAAGCACGTGCGGCCGTCCTCGCTGACTATGAGGGAGCTACGCTACCGCCGACGTGCGCGAAAGAGCTGGAAGAGCCCATACTGGATGATGAGGTCTCTGCGGCTCTTAAAGACCTCCCCACGGGGAAGACGCCTGGGCCGGATGGCTTGCCATTTGCCTTTTTCAGGCTCTTTCAGACTCAACTCCGTCCCTACCTATTGAGGCTATACCACTCTTTTTCTGACACATCTGGCCCATCCCCTGATATGGGAATGGCGGAGATTGCATTGATACCGAAGCCAGGGAAGGATCCTGCGCTGTGTGCCTCCTACCGCCCTATCGCCCTTCTGAACACCGACCTAAAGATCTATACCAAGATACTGGCTAAACGACTCGACCAATACATGCCAGGGTTGGTGAATCCGGACCAGGTGGGGTTCATCCGAGACCGGCAGGGGGCGGACAATGTACGCAGACTGGCGCATCTAGTAGGCAAGGTGAGGCATTGGGACATCCCGGCTTGTCTTCTCTCGCTTGACGCGGAGAAGGCCTTCGATCGGGTGGACTGGGCCTTAATGAAAGAGGTACTCCAGAAACTCGGTCTTGGTCCCAAAATGATAGCGAGTATCATGGCCCCATACCTAGGGCCACAGGCCAGAATCAGAGTAAATGGCCAACTAACACCGCCGCTGACGATACACAGAGGCACGAGGCAGGGATGCCCCCTCTCGCCGCTCTTGTTCGCCCTCGCGGTGGAACCACTTGCGGCAATGATAAGGCGCGACCCTAGAATACATAGCATAACCCACGGGGAGAGAGACAACGAGGTGGCCTTATTTGCTGATGACCTGATCCTCACCCTCACGCGCCCAAGTGAATCTTTACCGGCGGTCCACGAGGTGCTCTGTCTATATGAGCAGGCGTCGGGTCTTAAAATAAATCACACTAAATCTTGGGCGCTCAATCTCACTATACCTGCGGAAGACATCCCAACCCTGCAGAAGACGGTGCCCTATCAATGGGCAGAGAACCACATCAAGTACCTGGGCCTTACCCTGACACCCTACTTGGACTCTTGGTCCTCGGTAAACTGGACGGAGTGCCGCAAAGCGGTGCTGGATGACCTTCGGAGGTGGAAGCCTCTGATGATCTCCTGGTTGGGGCGCCTCAATGCGGTTAAAATGTCGACCCTCCCTAGGATTCTATACGTATTCCAATGTCTGCCCACCCCTATTCCGCTCCACTGCATCCGAAGCCTCCAGCGCGAAATCACGTCCTTCATCTGGGGCGGGAAGCGCCCCCGGATCTCGCAGAAGGTTCTTATGGAGCCACGAGATAGAGGCGGTCTGGCATGCCCCAATCTGGTGCATTACTACTGGGCGGCACATCTCCGCTTCGTAGTGGAGTGGGGTGCACGCGAAAGCGACAAGCATTGGTTTCATATGGACCGGGCGGTCACGGGTTGCACCGTATGGGACCTGGCCTGGCTTCCGCAGACAGCACGCTCCAGAAGTGCGTACATGGCAGTCCCCACAAAGACGGTCTTGGATATCTGGGATAGTGTAGCTGTGTCTAGGGGTCTTACTACCTTCCCGTCCCCGCACACCCCGATAGCGGGGAACCCACAGTTCCCCCCGGCCTACCGGACTCGGGCGTTCGAAGCTTGGACGCAAGGGGACTGCAGAGCCGTTGGGGATCTTTTCCTTGGGGGCTCTCCCAAGACTTGGAAGGACTGCAGGGAGGAATTTAGAGTACCGCTGATGGCTGGCTTACAGCACGCTCAGCTACGCCATTGGACCGCGGGGACGACATGTACCAAGCGGCCACCCGGGCCCACACGCCCTTTGAGAGGTTGGCGCGTTCCCTTGGGGGACTGAAGAGGCTGATCTCGCAAATGTACTACATACTGCAGCACCCTACATCGACGCCCGCTCACCCCTACCAGAGGCAATGGCAATTAAGCATGGGCGGCAAATCCGTTACGCCCGCGGATTTTTCCGATTTTTGGTGAATACGCAATCCGTGTATTTTACGTATTTTCCCAAAAATCCGAAAAAATCCGCGGATGTAACGGGTTCAAAAGTTGAACCCCCACCCACGCATGTAATGGTGCCAGCAAGCTGCCAGCGCCGTTGTGAAATAGTTACAAAGTTAGCTTGCACAGGAACCACTAGATAAAACGAAGCAGGTGCTGCTTTATTTTATCTAAGTGCTTCCTGTGCAAGCTAACTTTGTAACTATTTTACAACGGCGCTGGCAGCTTGCTGGTGCCATTGTAAATAGTGACCCCTGCGCCCTTCGGCGCGATTGTATAGTAACACACACATGGTCGCTGTAGACAACTCTCTGGCACTTTAGGCAGCTGTAGTGTAGTAAAAGCACTATACATTTACCCAACGAGGTAGCACTTACTGATTAGCCAGTAGAAAGTACTCCAGTTGAGTAGAGGTATGGCACAAAACGGTGGCGTCTTCTCTCGAATAAATATGAAGGGCAGGGTTCATTCTGGCATGAAGGTCCTGTCACAAAAATGAAACCTCAACCGGAAGCACTTACAGATATCAATAAAGCATGTGCCCTAGTTGAAGCTTAAATTCAGTGACTCATTCATCAGCCCAGAAACAATCGTGAGCGTCGTGGAGGCAGGGCAGGTGTGCCTTCTTCCCAAATCTACCGTCGAAAATCAGCTGTGATGCTGGATAGAGGCCTATGCATCCTTGACTTTCACCAGCAAGCAATCCTCGAGCTGTTCCTGTGACCAGGAGCTTCTGTCTCTTGATCTGCTGCTCTGATCGGTCTCTGACCTTTTATACACACAAGAGGCATGTGCACTCGCATGGAAGCCCCGTCCGTTTGGCCATGAGTAGGCACATTGTGTTCGCACGGGTTTCTGCACGTTCGCGAGCGTTTTGTACAATAAAACCCTCGCGAACTTGCAGAAACCCGTGCGAACACGCAAAAAAAAAAATACACTAGGATCCGCGGATTTTGCGTATTGTCGCAATCCGCAAATACGCAGATCCGCGGATTGCCAATCCGCAAAATCCGCCCATGCTTAATGGCAATTAGCGGCAGCCACAGACATTGACCCCTCCCAATGGAGCAGACTGTGGCGAGATATACCCAAGATATACCGCAGTGTCCCGCAGAGGGAAAACGCATACAAGCAGCTTACTCAATGGTACTACACCCCGCTACGCCTTAGCAAGATGTTCCCCAACGCCTCGCCGATGTGCTGGAGATGTGGCTCTGCGACTGGTGACTTTGTGCATATATGGTGGACGTGTCCGACCCTGGCTGTTTTCTGGAAGGAGGTGCTTAGCCACATCAAAGGGGTACTGGGCTTTCCCCTGCCTGAGTCCGTGAGCACAGTTCTACTCAGCATTCGACCTACCACACTCAAGGCACTCACCCGCAGCGATTGGATACTCGCGCTCCAAATGCTGGGTGCAGCTAAACAACTCATCGCCCTATACTGGAAGCGATCGGAGGCGCCACCCGTGGCTTCCTGGTTTGTGCGCCTTTGGCAGGTCCTAGCAATGGAACTACTCACGGCACGGCTACAGGCGCGGGACACACGCTTCAAAGCGGTTTGGGAGCCCTTAGTGCGGCACCTCTGCTCCACAGAATATGCGCGCCACATGCCCCCTAGACTCCGCACTCTACACCTATTCGAGGACGCACTGGTCCCTGCGGACCCTACCAGGCTAGGCCATTGAATGTCATACACACTATAGTTGCTGCTGCTGTCATGTGCGCCCCCCCCATGCCCTACACCCTGACATGTCGCGCGTATCCACCACCCCCTTCTGCCTCTCTTTGCCTGCTTTCGGGGCCCCTTGCTTCACCTTCTTTCCTTTTTCCTACTTGCCACTCTGGTCTTCGTCTCTCTATGAGATAGTTGTGCCCTGTTGGGCTGTTTGAGACAGTTGGGCTGGTTGCCCGCCTTATGCCCTCATTGCAAAGCGGATATGCGCTCGCTTGCGACAAGTCCCCGCGATACTCGTCCCTAAGCCACGCGGCCGGCCCTCCTTGGAGGGTTGTAGGCAAGGCACTGTGTTAAAGATCCTCTTTTGCCCAAGCGGGCGCAGAATCACAAGAGCTATCCTATCCGTGGCCGGCCTCGACACGAGGTTGTAGGCTTAACGCTGTGTTTAAAATAAAAATAGATTTGAACTAAAAATCCAGATCAAATGGTGAAAGCCATCGCTGATGATTCACATGAGGAGAACTATGATCTACCAATGCTGTCCCCTAATCGTCTAACGCTGAAGGAGTAGTTGAACTGTCTTCTTTGGACGGAGTCCACAGAAGAAAATCTCCTTCTTGCAACATTTCTGTAAATGGTACATGTCTAAGTTTTCTGGCTGATTCTGGTTCCCCATTTACCTTGGTTAATGTTATGGATTGTGATAAAATAGCCAATGTTCAACTTGAACAATCTAATATCAAAATCTTTGCATATGGGGCAAAAGAGTTGAGGTTTTGGGAAAATGTGCCGCCAATCTTATTTTCAATACTGACCATGCCACTGGAACTGTATTTGTAGTCAAGGAAGGGGCAAATTTGTTAGGTTGGGGTGAACAAGGAGCACTGAACATCATCTTGGACCCGAACCATCCTGTCATGGTAGTTTCCCAAAGTGAGTTTTACAAATCTTCTCTTGGTCCATCCTCAGCTCACAGTTACCCAATTATCCAGTGTCAAGTGTAAACACATGTTTACTGAAGTATTTGATGGCAAGCTAGGAAAGCTTAAGGGTGTCCAGCATTGAATCATTCTCAAGGATGGTGCAAAGGCCATAGCGCACAAAGTTCGCAAGGTGCCTTTGAGTCTTCATCCTGAACTCAAAAAGGAATTGCAACGTCTATGTGCTGCTGGAGTCATCGAACCCATTAAGGGTTCCGTATGGCTCGCACCAATTGTTTTAGCACGAAAATCAGATAAGTGTCTCAGGATGTGTGTTGATTAGAGAGACCTTAACGCTAACAACTGGGTCGATTGTCGATTAATGAATTGTTAACCACTCTGGATAGTGCCAAATGTTTTACTTCCCTTGACATTTCTTCGGCGTATCATCAAATTGAACTGTGCAAAGAGTCTAGACATTTAACATCTTTTGTCACTCCGGAAGGTGCTTATCACTACATCAGTATGCCCTTAGGCCTTGCCTAGCTTCAGCAGTATTTCAGAGGTTAATGAACAATTTATTTAAGGATATTCCTGGGGTCGTTTTTTTCCAAGACGATATACTTATTCATGGGAAGACTGAACAAGAACATGACAAAAGGGTCAAATATGTACTAAGTGTCATTAGAGCAAGTGGTTTAACATTGAGGGCTGACAAATGTAAGTTTCTCCAAGATGGTGTTGATTACTTAGGCCACCATATATCTCACAATGGTATAGAGCCCAAACTTAAAATCATAGAGGCCATTCAGAATGCACCCTCTCCTACGAACAAGGACCAACTTCGTTCCTATTTAGGGTTGGTAGAATATTAAGCAAAGTTTGTTAGCAATTTTTCTACTAAGACCGCTTACATGCACAATTTGCTTAAGAAAAATGTTAAATTTGTATGGGATGATGACTGTCACAAAAACTTTAAATTTATTAAGAATGAAACTTTGCAAGCTGGGCCCCTTAAACTTTTCAACATCAATGATTTATGTATCTTATCTACCGATGCCAGTAATGTTGGGTTGGGTGCTGTTCTTCTCCAAAGGAGAAATGATGGTTGAGAGGAAACTATAGCTTTCACTTTAATAAGTTTGAGGGGTGCTGAGGGTACTTACTCAACTATTGAAAAGGAAGGTCTGGGTTTGTGGTGGGGTGTACAACACTTTAAGAACTTTTTATGGGGCAATGAATTCATTTTGATAATGGACCACAAACCTCTGGTTGACATATTCACAACCAAGGGTGGCGGTAGGGCCACGCCACGTATTGCCAAGTGGCAATTCAAATTTCAGGAATTTCGCTATCGACTTGAATATGTGGCTGAAACTAAAAATCATGATGCTGATTGTCTGTCCAGGTTGCCCCTCTCAGTTGAGAATGATGTGTCAGAACGTGATGACTTGGAAATTGTCTGTGCTGTATGCTCTTTGGAAAATACTGTGGGTTGTGCTCTTTCTGAACGTGAGTGGTTGGACAGTACGTCTGAGGATGTTGTTGTTGTGAAGGTCATTGATTTCTTAACCAATGTGTGGCCCAGCGATAAGGATTGTACTTCTGATTTGATGCCTTACAAAAGAGTTAAGGGCAAATTGTCCGTAGTGGAGGGTGTGTTACGTAGAAGAGGTTTGCTAGTGGTTCCCTCTTCTATTCTCAGTAGAATTTTGAATTTGGCTCATGAGGGTCATCCTGGCATCCGTGCTATGAAGCGCAGAGTGAGGCAAGAATTTTGGTGGCTGGCTTTGGACAAGGATGTTGAACACATTGTACGGGATTGTTGTGCGTGTGTCACAAGTGATAAGTCTCAAGTGACTCAACCTTCTCCCATTGAACCAATTGTTGTGAAGAATACACCCTGGACCAAACTGGCTTTTGATATTGCTGGTCCGTTTGGACTCATTGGTAATTGTCCTAAATATGCTCTTGTTCTGGTTGATTACATGTCCAAATGACCTGAAGTTAGATTTGTACATAATGTCAACTCATCTTCTGTCATTAATTTTTTTCAAGATATTTCCTCAGGGAGGGTTTTCCAGAGTAGTTAGTATCGAATAATGGTACTCAGTTAACTTCAATTGAAATGCAGAATTTCCTCAAGGAGGTGGGGATTAAACACATTTTTACGTCCCTTTATCACCCCCGCAGCAATGGCTTAGTTGAGCAGTTCAACTGTGTTGTCAAGGAACACCTGCAATTTGCCTTAGTAAATGGGTTGCATTGGTGCAGGGCTGACTGTGTCATCCTGGCATCCGTGCTATGAAGCGCAGAGTGAGGCAAGAATTTTGGTGGCTGGCTTTGGACAAGGATGTTGAACACTTTGTACGGGATTGTTGTGCGTGTGTCACAAGTGATAAGTCTCAAGTGACTCAACCTTCTCCCATTGAACCAATTGTTGTGAAGAATACACCCTGGACCAAACTGGCTTTTGATATTGCTGGTCCGTTTGGACTCATTGGTAGTTGTCCTAAATATGCTCTTGTTCTGGTTGATTACATGTCCAAATGACCTGAAGTTAGATTTGTACATAATGTCAACTCCTCTTCTGTCATAATTTTTTTTCAAGATATTTCCTCAGGGAGGGTTTTTCAGAGTAGTTAGTATCGAATAATGGTACTCAGTTAACTTCAATTGAAATGCAGAATTTCCTCAAGGAGGTGGGGATTAAACACATTTTTACGTCCCTTTATCACCCCCGCAGCAGGCTTAGTTGAGCAGTTCAACCGTGTTGTCAAGGAACACCTGCAATTTGCCTTAGTAAATGGGTTGCATTGGTGCAGGGCTGACTGTGATATGTTGTGGGCTGTGAGAATAACTCCTAATGTCAGTACTGGTGTTGCTCCTTTCACCTTACTTCAGGGAAGGGTGGCTGGCTCCAAACTGAATAAGGAATGGATGTCCTGATGAGTGATTGATTAAAAAAAGCTATCTGCCGTAACTGATGTCAGGGCTGCTGTCCAATTCAGATATGATACCAGGCCTGCCGTGCGTCATTCTCTGGATGTTAAGGTGGGTGATTGGGTGAGAATCAAGAAACCGGGATTTCTTTGCAAGGGAGAGTCTCGGTTCTTGTCTCCTAATAGAGTGTCTGTAGTAAAGACCATGTGGTGGTATTAATGGACGGAAGAGTTTGGAACATATCTACCATCTCCATTGTTCCCAAACCTATGGTTGATGTGGTAAACAAAAGATTGGGTGCATATTTTCCTCCTGTTGTTGTGCCCTCAAATGTTCACTGGAGGAAGGTGTTATTCATTCTGTACATGCTCCCCTGAGGAGTGCATCTTCCAGGTTAAATGTTGTTCCTGTGAAATTTCGTGATTATAAGAAGTTGTAATCTTCCTTTTTGTTGTTGTTCTTGTCTATATATCATTTCATTCTTGTTCTCACCTTCTTTGTTTCTTTCTCTTCTCTATTGCCCCCTGTTAATTTCTTTTTCTTTTGTGAAGAGACAGAGGTGTGTTGGGATCCGGTTTCTGTAGAATCCTCATATTAAGCTCCAACGTTCCCTATGTGAAACAGAGTGTGTTCTATCTATGGCAGTTGCTGCCGGGGAGCTGCTGTGACTGGACTGAATAAAATAATCTCCTACCTGATGGAGTTTGTATGGAGTTTGTACTTCCTTTCACATTGCAAAAGAAATAAATGCCTCAGGAGTTGGGAAAGGTTTCCGAAGGGCAAAATAAATCCCTCTGCTATTTACAGCAGAGGGATTCAGTGTGCTTGTGTACATGACGGAATGGTTCCGTCATGAGCACACGAGGACTGGTGCTCATGGTTCAACCATTCCATCATGAGCACCGAAATGGTTAATAGTATTCATTTTGCATTTATATTATGGTATTTTTTATGCTTGCAAGCTATATATATCCTTATATGTTTTGCTATTATAAGAATATGAATTTCAAAAGTGTAAGATTTGTAAAGGTAATATAACTTTTATTTGTTATAATTCGATAAACACAGCTTTTTTATGGCAATATTGTCATCTTTTATATCTTTTTTGCCAATAATTTTTTCATTACATGCAAAGTTTGTGCCCAAGATATTTTATAGGAGACATTTTTGTTGGTGATATTTTTTCCTACAATATTTTGTCAGCAATGTTCCGTCATATAACCATATGTGTATGTCTCGTCCCCACTATCCACTCATTTCCAGCCTAGGAAGGTCTGATAAGATGCAAATGGACAATTAAGGCTCTGGCAAAAACAAAATGGCTTTTAGTCCTAAGTACCTCCCTTTGAGTAAAAGCTCCTAAAAGGAAAGCGACATTCCACAGTGGACTTTGGAATGACAATGACAGGTCACTTGAACAGTTGAGGAAAAAGAAATGTGCTGGACAGGATATATAAACCGTTTGCAGACAGATTATCGATTAAAAAACTATTGAGTTGCAGAAATATCGAGTAATAAATATGGTGGTTCAGAAATATTGACAGCAAGAATATTGTGGTCAAGAAGAAGTGTTTAATGTAGTTTGGAAAAATATAGTACTTAAAATTATCGTTTTTTAATTAATGTTATGTATTTTAGTATATATTTTATATGGATATGATGTATGTTTTTTTGTATGAGAATTGTTTGTATTTTTAAACTTTGTGTTACAATTTTTGGAGTTATTAATTGTTTTTATTTGAATTTTGCGTTTTTTGTTCCATAGCACGTTGTGGGTTTATAGGCGAACAGGTAGAAGTGATTTAATATTTTAAATTCGTTTTTTTTTTATTCATTAATATTTGTTTAACTGAGATTTTGCAGTTTTAATGTGTAAAGTAATTTATTAATAATTAATTAATATGTGGCCATTAATTACTCTTAGGTAATTCATTGGTAATTAATTATAGTAATTGTGCAAATCATTTTATGTGTGAGTTTATTTTTAATGTATTAATTATTAATCGGATGTGAATTAATTGTCATTGATTGATTTATATTTAAATATGATATTTATGAAAGTAATTTGAGGTGTGTGTTGTTGGTTATATAGGTGTAAAGGGTGTTAAGTGGTTTATTTATTTGTTAATATGAAATATTTGTTCATTTTATTATGGTTATTTTCTAATTATTGTAGGTGTGTGATGTGGAATGTATAGTAGTAAAGGTTGGCAAGTAATTTGTGCTTAAACTGTTAATATATGGTTGTTCATTAATATCAATTATTTGATTTTTATTTTGGGTAATTGTTTTTTGTGTGTTGTTTTTACTTTTAAAGGGGTAAATGATGGGTATTAAATATATTTAAATTACTTTAATCTTCATTAATAGTAATAGTTTTAAATTTAAATTTAAAAATAAGTTTTTATTGTGTTTTATTATTTTATAGTTTAATTTAGGTGAGTGTAGTGTTAAAGTGTGTGTAGTCAATTAATGTTTATTAGTTTTATATTAATATTTTTAAGTGATTATTAATTATGCTATTTATTGAAATAAATGTAATTTAAAATGTTGAAGTGTTTTGTTGTTGGTGTGGATTTATAGGGCATGAAATAAAAGAAATACATTTATTTATTTCCCCACGGTTCGATCCCGGGCTCCGGCGGCAGGTTAGCCCAGCACCATGTGACTCTGGGCAATAGCTCGCTTAATCTTCCCGACGGCCCCCAGCGCCTAGAGACCCTTACGGGTGATTGTGCGCTTTACAAATGTGGATGTTTGACTTTTTATGTATTAGTTAATTTTTATGTTTGTAAATATTTTCTTGTTTGAATTTCTTTTTTAAATGTATTTATTATTTTAATTCATATAGTATTTGTAGGTTTTTGTTATATGTAATTAATATCATAATATGTATTCTTTTTATATATTTATTATATTAGATTTTTTAAAATATTGTTCATTTATATTTATGATTTTATTTCATTGTTAAAATAGTAATTTTTGTCTCTCCAACACTTTCCCTAATGTTGCACTCACTGGAGAAGGAATAGTAATTTTTACCTCTCCTCTATGCAGCACTTTCCCTACTGTTGCACTCACTGGAGAGAGAATGGTAATTTTTACTTCTCCGCTATCCAACACTTTTCATACTGTTGTACTTACTGGAGGTGGAATAGTAATTTTTACCCATCCGCTATCAAGCACTTTCTCTATGGTTGCACTCAGTGGAGTGGGAATAGTTCATTTTACCCCTCAGCTAACCAACACTTTCTCTACTCTACTGTTGCACTTCTTGGGATTGGAATAGTATTTTTTGCCCCTCCGCTATCCAACACTTTCCTTAATGTTGCTTTCACTGGAGTAGGGATAGCTATCCAACACTTTCCCTACTGTTGCACCCACTGAAGTTGGAATAGTAATTTTTACCCTTCCGCTATCCAACACTTCCCCTACTGTTACACTCACTGGAGTGGGAATAGTAATTTTTACACCTTCGCTATCCAGCATGTTCCCTACTCTTGAACTTAGCGGAGTGGGAATAGTACATTTTACCCCTCCCCTATCCGACACTTATCCTACTGTTGCCCTCACTGGAGTGGGAATAGTAATTTTTACCCCTCTACTATCCAACACTTTCCCTCCTGTTGTACTCTTGGAGTGGGAATAGTCATTTTTACCACCCTGCTATCTAACACTTTCCCTATTGTTGCACTCACTGGAGTGGGAATAGTTATTTTTACCCATTTGGTATCCAACACTGTCCCTACTGTTGCACTGATTGTATTGTGAAATTTAAAATAATAGTTTTAATTTCTTATAGATTTTTTTAAATATTTTAAATCATTAATATATATTTCTATTGTTTATACATACATTTTAAATAATAGTTTATTAATTATTTTAAAGTAAATATATGTATAATTCATTATGTTTGTGTGTTTTTCTAATTAAGTTTATTCGTTATATTTTATGAACACCTTCCCTGTGGGGCTAATTCCCCCGCTGTGCTGGGGGGAGGGGGGCGCGCGCAGCGCCCCGCTGCTCGTGACGAGCTCAGCTCGTTATGAGTCACGGTGGACGTGTGCTCATGATGAGCTAAGCTCGTCATGACCACGCCCGTTCCAATGGAACACCCAGCACAGCAGGGGAATTATCCCCACGTGGGCGCAGCGCAACGGTCATGACGAGCTCAGCTTCTCATGAGCACATGGCCACCGTGGCTCATGACGAGCTGAGCTCATCATGAGCATGGGAGGGGTTAAAGTGTATATTACATGTATTTTATGTTGTTAAAATTATATTTAATAGTTAATATATGTAATATATAATATTTTATTTCATATTTATACAAATGTTGATACTTTTTTTTTTTTTTTTTGGTTCAATTCTGCTTTATTGGAGTAAACCGAGTATGGTACACAGCTTGTTTCGCCTACAACCCGGAGGCCGGCAGCAAGAAGAAGGAGCAATACACAGCCTACAAGCCGGCATCCCGGGGGCCCGGCGGCACATTATAAGCATATATGGCGCTGGTCGCGCATCCGGTGATGTAGGACAAGCTAGGATGAGCAGCAGTTGAACAATGTTTTTCGAACAAAAGGAAAGTCTTTCCCAATGTTTTGTTTTGTAGGTTGTAGAACAGGGACCAACACGTCCCAACGAGGTAACATACAAAGAGGCAGTGTATGACTGTGTAGTAGTAAGTAGTGAAAGAGGTGTGCTGTGTTAGTCCGGGCGGGTGGAAAAGTGTGGGGGAGATGTCGTGTCCAGAACTCTCATCCCAGTGCTGTAAAACGCAATAGAAGACTATCTGAGGAAAGCGCAGGTGCGTATCAGGATATCGTCCCCCAGAGGTGCGAAATCGTGTCGTGGGTGCGAGGTAGGGTGTACATGCTCAAAAAAGGGGAGGGGAGGGGAGCGGCAGGATGACCGGGGCAGGGCTGTCTGCATCGCCCGGGAATCCGTAGGGACACGAGGGCACACAAACAAAAGAGGTAGACCTAAAGGGCGAAGCAGGAGTTACGGGTCAAATTCTAGGAAGGTGCTCAGGGTGCCGAGGAGTGTTAGGGAGATCGCCCGACCTCGCGTCATCCTCCGAGCGCTGAAGCAGGTAGTGCACCAGCGGATCCCAAATATCTCTGGGTCGACACGAGGGAGGTAGTAGCTCAGCAAAGGTAGCATGCTGATCCTGGCAATATGTCAAATCTGTAAGCCAGTCTTTGAATTTGGGCGCCCTTCCCCTGCTCCAGTGACTTGCAACACACCGTTTGGCCAATAGCAAAGCAGTGTCAACGAATTTTCTGCAATCTCTAGGCACTTGCATTGTGTACCCGAGGATGGCGAGCAGAGGGTCCGCAGGGATCGCCTCCCCCACCATCTCCGCAAGGGCCTCAATCACCTGTTGCCAGTAGCGAGCAATCTGGGGGCAGTCCCATGCCAGATGAAGAAAATCAGCATGGTCGGCGCGACACCGCTCACATCGGTCATTTTCAGCCAGCCCGAATCTATGCTTTCGTACCGGCGTGTAATATATTCGCTGAAGGAATTTATAATGAATAATTTTTAATCTGCAGCTGGCAGAGATGCGGGAAGTTAGTGCACAGCAGTGTGTCCACTGGTCATCTGAGATATCGATGGCAAGTTCAGCAGACCAGCGTAGCCGAGCAGTGGAGACCTGCTCCGGAGCAGCACCGCGGACCTCGCGGTAGAGCCCAGATACCAGGTGGGTTCCGTCACGCAATCCCAGTAGGAAGTGCAGCGGTGATAGGATCTCGGGCTCATCAGGGTAGTTGGGCAGGATGTCACGCATCCCCGCACGTAGCCGAATATAGTAAAAAAGTTCAAGGGGAGTGCGCTCATGAGTTTTAAAAAAGAGATCAGCGGATTTGAATTGACTCTCGTGAAACAGATCGCCCCAGCAGGTGATTAGTAGTGTAGCACAGAGGTGACGGAATCCCGGTTCTGATAATAGGGAAAGTTGTGGATGATAGGTGAGCGGTAGTCTGGGGGAATAGGGCAGCGGGCATAACAATACGCCTAGCAATGCGGCGCCATGCATCTAATGTGCAGGAAACCGAGGTATTCGATGTAGTGATGGACACCTCAGGACAGTGCAGCAGGCCATTGAGCGGGAGTGGGTGCACGATCCAGTCCTCCACTGCTATATGCGGCATGAAGGGAGTAGGAGCCATCCAATGGTAGGCGAAGTGCGCCTGTGCGCACTGGTAGTATGCCTCAAAATCGGGGACATCGAATCCACCCTTGGCATAGGGAAGGGTCAGTGTCGACCACTTTCAGCGGGGGGATTTGCCTCCCCAGAAAAGCCTGCGCAACTCCGTACGGAGTGTCTTGAAGAAAAAAGCACCAGGGTAGTAGGGAACATTAAGGAAAAGATACAAAAAACGGGGTAATATCACCATTTTAATGAGCGAAGCCCTCCCGGCCATGGAAAGCGGCAGTGTGATCCATCTGTCAACGGAAGCAGTGAGCTTGGTTATGGCCACTCCATAATTGGATCGTAGTGTCTCGTCTTTATCACGAGAAATACGGATTCCCAAATATCGAAGATCACCACGACACCACTCCAGCGGATAATCAAGAGGGAAGTCGTGTACCGCGTCTGTAAGGGGAAAAAACTGCGACTTGGCCCAGTTGATGTGAACACCGGATACCCCTCCGAAAAGGATGAACTCCCGAAGCAGGGGGTTGAGATGTATCTCAGGATATTTTACGTACAATGTGATGTCGTCCGCGTAGAGGGATACATCAATTTGCCGCTGCAGGCATTGTACCGCTCCCGCTCGGTGTAGTTGTCGTAAGCGACAGGCGAGCGGTTCGACCGCGATGGCAAATAACAGGGGAGAGAGCGGGCATCCCTGGCGGGTACCTCTTGTGAGTGTAATAGGATGCGATAGCTGTCCGTTAATTAAAACCCTCGCTGTGGGGTCCGTGTATAAAAGATGGACCCAAGAGAGGAACAATTTAGGGAATCCCATGCTGGCCAGGACTGAAAAAAGGTATGGCCACTCGATCGAGTCGAACGCCTTGGTGGTGTCTAGGAAAACTGCCGTCACTGGAACGTCAGGGTGGACCGTGCGGAGCAAGGAGAAAAGGGTGCGAAGATTATGGGACGTGGATCTGCCCGCAACGAAGCCAGATTGATCAGGCAGAACGATTCTGGTCATCAGCAGCGACAGTCGAGTGGCCAGAATCTTGGCGAGTATTTTAACGTAGCAGTTTAGGAGGGAGAGTGGACGGTAAGAGTCACAGGAGGTGGGATCTTTGTCCGGTTTCAAAAGGGAGGTGATTACTACCTCACGCATAGAGCAGGGAAGTACCCCATCGGCGAGGGACTCGGTAAAGACCTCGCGGAGTACGGGCGCCATAATATCGATATACGCTTTGTAGAACTCGGCTGGGATGTCATCGAGTCCCGGTGCCTTGCCATTTTTGAGGGACATGATGGCCTCGCGGACCTCATCCAGCTCAAAAGGTGCTGCAAGAAACTCCCTGTCCCCGTCGCTGAGCCAACAGAGCGCCACGTCATCGAGGTACGCAGCGTATGGCGCGTTTGCCTCCGCCGTGGAAGTATAAAGTGAAGAGTAATGTGTCGTGAATGCGGAAAGTATCGCATCCGAGTCTCTGATGGAGGCACCGGTCACGTCGGTAAGTTCCAGTATAGTGTTGTGCGCTCGTGATGGTCGTGTGATTGCTGCAAGCACCTTTCCAGGCCTATCCCCCTCACAATATTTCCGGGCCACCCAGTGTTTACCCCGATATTTCGCCTCTCTGGCCGCCTCCTCCTCGTATTGTGATAGTTTCTCTCTAAAGGTGGCGTTCAGGTGTGAGTCAGTGTCTAACGACATGCGTAGTTCCAAAGCCCGCAGGTCCCGTTCCAGTGTGGTGATGGTGTGCAGGATAGCGCGTAGTACCCCGTGGCTCTTAGAGATGCAGAAACCCCTGATGGTAACCTTGAAAGCCTCCCATATGTGTTCAACTGACTTTACCGAATCTTTATTTCTAGGAAAGAAATCTGCTATCTCCTCACCCAACTCAGTGCGAAATAGGTTGTCAAGAAGCACATCTGGACGCAGTCTCCACTGCGGCCGCGGGGTGTCCCACCCAGGAGTACGGAACTGCAACGATATAGGGCTGTGATCAGAATAGGTTCTAGGCAGGTGGTCTACTCTCAACAACTCTACAGCAATCTCCCTGTTAACCAGAAAGTAGTCCAAGCGAGCCCAAGTCCCGGTGTGGGGCGTGAAATGTGTACCCTCCCGTCCCAGGGGATGCAGGCGTCTCCAGGCATCCAATAGTCCACCCTCCTCTACAATTCCCTCTAACGCCTCCCTGGCCTTGGGCTTGTAAGAGCTAACACCATCCACTCTGTCTAGGGGGGGTGCCAGCGCCAAGTTGAAATCACCACCCCATATTATGTGTCGCGCCCCAACAGCCACAATTCTACCCCATAATGTGGAAAAAAAGGCAGGCGAATCAACATTCGGTGCATACATTGATACAAATAAGTAAATGTCGTGACCCACCCTACCCCACAACATGGCATATCGGCCCTCTCTATCCACCGCCTCTCCGAGGTGGTGAAAAGGCACTCCGCGGGCAATGAGCACCGCCACACCTCTTGCATAAGTTGAGTAGGAAGAAAAAACATGGGCACCAGCCCATTTTGACGCAAAAGAGGCACCGCCTCGTACAGGCAGATGCGTCTCCTGCAACATGGCAACCTGTACATGATGTCTATCCAAGTAAGCAATAACATTTCTGCATTTCTTAGCATTAATCAATCCTCGGACATTCCACGACAAGCATATCAGTCGCGCAGTAGTCTTCAAAGCAGCCATGGACACGACAATAGCAGAAGTGACAGCGCCCGAGGGGGCTGCAGTATGTATCCACATCGTCTCCTCCAGCACCAAGACACACACCGGATTAGCAAATATATACACAGTCTAAGCAACTTGAGCCTCTTGAAACCCATCCTCCCCCTCCCACCCCAGCATCCCAATCATGCCAGTAGCCATGGATCCCCTTCACGCGACCCCCCTCACCCCCACCCTCCCAACGGCAACAACATAAACAGTAAAAGACGCAACAAGGCAAGGGGGAACACCCGGTAGGGGTATAGCATAGAGCACGCACTGCCACTACCCGGTCCGTAGCTCCAGAACCTTACCGCCCTCGGTGGAGACTATGGCCGAGAAAGTGGTCCTTGGTATACGTTACCACTGGGGTGCAGGGTCCATGTAGGTCCATCGTTTTCGTATCACCCCAGCTGCCAAAGACCGAGCCGCTGCTTGCAGGCAGAGCGGCGCGGATCATATGTAACCCAAAGCACGCAGGGATAGTTAGTCATCGTGCTGCATTGGAGGTTGGCCAACATTCTCCTGTTCATCCGCAGAAACCTGTCCGTCCCTACGCGCCCTGCGTATCGTTTTAAGGAAGTCCTCAGCTTTTTGCGGGTTGGTAAAGAAACGCTGCGTGCCTTGATGGGTGACTCGGTGCTTCGCAGGATACAAGAGGGCATAGTCTATTTGGGCCTCCCGCAGTTTTTTCTTTACTGGAAGGAACTTGCGTCGCTCGTCCTGCACCATCGGTGTGAAATCGGGGTAGATGGAAAAAGTAATTCCGTTGTACTGCAGTGATCGTTGAGTCCGGGCAGCTCTCAGGGCAGCATCACGATCACGGTAATTCAGGAGGCGGGCAATTATAGGCCTAGGTGGCAAACCAGGTTGGGGCACAGGCGCCAGGGAGCGGTGAGCCCTCTCCACAATGAACTGAGATGAGAAAGCCTCCTCTCCGATGGAGCCCTTGAGCAGTTTCTCCACGTAGATTTCCATCCTACCCGTGGCTGTGGACTCCGGCACATTCGTGATGCGTACGTTGTTCCTGCGGCTACGCGCTTCTAAGTCTTCATTTTTTGCCGCTATAACACGAAGTAGATTGTCCATTCTGGCCAGCTGCGTCGTGTGGGTCGTAGTGACATCAGTGTTATCGGATATTCGCTGCTCCGCGGTCGTAATTCGTTCCTCATGGCGGTCGACCTTATGGACTAAAGCGTCTAGTCGAGCCGTGACCCCATCCACCTTCTCCACGACAGTGGCGAAGCCCTGACGCATCTCCTGAATCAGGTTGGTAAGGTCCATAGCAGGGGGCAGAGGCGGGGTAGGCTGTGGAGAAGGAGCGCTTGGCGCCGGTCCCATCTGTGTCGACTTGGCGCCTTTACGAGCACTGTCGAAGCTCAGCTTGGGCTGGCGAGTCTCAGGCCGCCCCATGGCGGCGTCTGGAGGCGATGTATGAGCCAAGATGAATGATGGCAAAGCAGTCCAGCGTGAAGTAAGGCCTCACAGGGAAGATGCAGCCAGCAGTAGGCAGGAGAGGCGCAGCACTGTGTGATGTATCATGCAGTAGTAGAGGCGTCACCAGGGTGAAGCGCTATGTGGCCGCCCTGCACCAAGATAAGGGTAGGTGATTGTCCAGCTAGAGGCACGCAGCCGCTGCAGTGAGCACTCGCAGGCCAGAAACGGCTGAGGAGAAGCCCGGGCACTTGTGGTAATAACGGGTAGCAGGGTCTTGATTAGAAGGATCACGGCAGTTAATGGCGGGGTATCACATCCCCCAGGACGGCGCGGCACAGTGGAGCGGCCAGGGGCTCCCCTGCAGGGTGGATATGCAGCATCTGCGCAGCCAGTAGCACCGCAGGCATCCGACGTGGTATGGCGGTCCGCAGGCGAGTATCACAGAGCGTGGTTGTGACACACAGTGCAGGGGGGCCAGCCTCGGTCCCCGGCCAGGAGATCCAGCGGTCCGCGCCACACAGGCCGGGCTGAGTAGCTATGCGGGAGGCCGGCACATCAGTCCGGAGAGGCCGCAGCCCTCCCCCGCCGTGCGAAGAGCAGCCCCCACTCAGTGCCAGCCAGGGGAGTCAGCGGAGGCCGGGGGAAGGGGGGGGGTCTGCCCAAGGCTAAAACCTCAGCAGTCGCCTACCTGCGTGGCCACCCCCGCAGCGCCGTCCTAGGAGGATCCCGTTGACAGAGGCTCGATGCGGCCTGGAAGCCTCGTGGCAGTCCCCAGTGTCGCGTGACTGCAGCAGCCGGGCACTCGCTCTCAGCAGCTCCGAAGCAAAAGTCGGGCAGATGTCAGCAGCCCGTATCTCCAGCTCCAGAGCACGCAGCGGCTCCAGACTCGGGACGAGTGTGGAGAGCGGTAGCAGGATGCAGGATCCGGTCTTTTGGGGGTGATACAGCACCCCGTGGCGCAGGATCGATGAAGGATCGATGACCAAGGAGCGGGAGCTGCGCGTCTAAGCAGCCATTCCGTAAGCGCGCCCTCTAGCGCCCCCCCCATACAAATGTTGATACTTTATAAATCTATATTTTTTCACATCAATATGTTTTTTATCAATGTTGTGTCAGTGAACCATATAAAGAGAGGTCCTGTCCTCTGTCATGGTAAACATATGTAAAAATGACAACACCCTAGGGAATTTCTTTGAAACATGAAACTGTGGAAGACCTCCTGCCTCCTTACACCAATAGGGTATAATAGGTGACCACAAGTTGTGGATCATGACTTCATCAGGAGAGGACTTAACAAGATTAGCATGGGAAGTTGGCTTAGGGAGCCGATTGAGATTGACTTGCTGGAGCATCATTGCTGCCATTTTAGAAACCCAAGAAATGTTTTTTGTGTATATAGACAACTGAACAAAAGCAGTGTGGGCTGCAAAAGCTAGGTAGAGACAGCATGGACAATTTATTTAGATAGGCTTATCCCAAATCACCATAGTGGTTTTTTAAGTCACCACTATGAAGCAAAGCAATCAACACCCAGAGGGCTCGATTACAAGTTTAGCGGTCCTGGTTTGGGCCACCCCGCCACCGCCCTGCTCTAGGACCACCAAACCATTGAGCTCACTTTTTCAGTCACTGGCAGGAGTTTCTTTGGCATTCCCATGGTGGTGGCTATGAAATAGGCACCTCAATGGGAGAGTCAAAGGCAGTACCTGCAGGTCATGAAGTGGTGCCCTCCATGGCGTGAAAGAACTGGGGTGCATGCACACATGGCCATGGCCCAGGTGCAACAATAGGCCCTGTAGAGCCCCTTTGCTTCCTCTCTGCTGCGGTTGTCGTGGATAATGAACCGTCATGAAAACCGTGGCAGAGAAGACACTTGTAATAAGCTTGGCGGGTGCGCAGTGGTCCCTCCAAGCATATTGTGGCCTCAAGACTGCTGTGCTACCACCAGGGATCTCTGACCATACAGTGAAGTTCTGACCGCCCAACTCGTAATGGGGTGCTTGGACCACTGGATCAGCAGTGTCTGGACCAGCACAGCACCCAGACTCATAATCAGGACCGGAGTGTTCATTGGAGTTAAGAAGATAAAAAGAACAGGAGAGGTAGAATGATGGTGTAGATAGTTCCATTCTGCCTAGTAAAGTACTGAGACTGACCTCTGTTCTCCCTAGTATCTTGGAAAATGAAATTTTACTTTGACATCCAGGAACAGCTGTGCGGCAGGTGGAGTGGCATCAAGGCTCAAGGATTTAGCTACCAAAAAAGTGGTTAGGGCCAATTTGCCGTGCTTGCTTTAGGTCCCTAGATAAAATGAAAACAATTGGCCATTTACTGACCCTCAGGACAAAGTGGATCCATCATTCATCCATGAGTTTCAACTGCAATGAACCATCACTTCCTAAACCATTGAGAAAGAGCAGGTCCAAGGGACAGAGTCTATCTCTAACATCTTTACTGAAAGAAAGCTAGGAAGTCAACTAGTTTCGTGGACCTGATGGAATATTTGTGCATCAACGATGGAGGGGACCAGTAGCGATTAAGTCCAGCATATGACTCCTTACTACATCTTATGAACCAACAAAAGTATGCAGTTCCTTTTAAAGAATGGAATAAGTGTATAAAGGTACAGTTTATTAGAATGGAAATACGCTCCAATAGGAGTAAATGCCCTCACATACTTGGATGGGTGTCTTGCTTCATCATTGGGCAAGCTACTTGTCGGGCCGGTGCTACAATGTCCGACGGGCACCTATGAGAGTGTCCTTGCCAGAGATCTATCTATAAAACGGCTGTTTGATGAAGTGAGGGTTTGTGGGCTAATAGTGTAGATTGGTAAAAAATGATGTGAAAGGGAAAAGTGCATTAAAATAGATTAAGTAATCCTCAGAAATAAGACATTTTATTGAATTAGTTCACTTGTTTAGTTAAAATGGTGATTACTATGGAAAGATATAATTGTCCTAGAAAGCTTAGTAGGTGTTTTTGTCAAACATGATCATGTGGAATTCTTCAGATCCTAAAACTACCCTAATCTACACAGTGTCAGCAATCTCTGGGTGTGTATTCTCATGAGGAGATTACCAATCACTCAACCAAATAGTGGTAAATCTATTACCTCACAGTAGGTACAAACGTTCCCAATTAGGGTGTAGTTAATGACCCTGCAAGTGAAGGCAAAGTTAACGCTAATTAGCATAACAGACAGAGAACGGCGTTCACCGCAAGAGCTACTTCGGCTCTGCTCCCTTGGAGGAATATTTCTGTAGCCTGTTTTCCAATGAAACTTGCGACTTAATACTTAATTACAATCCCTGAAGATTTTGGGGTCATTTGAAACACGAGGCCTGATGTTAGAGGCCACTGACAACAGACTCTAAAAAGTTTAGACATCTATTTCACCAGTAGCTTTCTAAAAGATCACTTTCACTACACCTATGCTGAGTTTTAGAAAGACTATTTTTTTCCTATAAACAAAACTTGCTTGAAAGCCATTCTCCGGGAGACAATCATTTGATTCATTGTAGCAAACGAATACACTTTTGTCTCCAAGTGGTCATTTTTTCCCTTTCAGAAACTGCTTTAAATGCACAAGCATCCTAGTTCAGTTGTTGAATATAATGGTTTTAATTGGTTTAGGAATTTTATTCTTTGTGCTTCTTAAATATAATGCTTTTTTCGTGTTGCTGTTCACAGGACACAGGCATTTTATCTGATGAAAGCCTGCCCGCCTCGGCCAAGAAATGAAAGGTAAAACTAGGATTTTTCATTGAGGCCTGCTCCTACTTTTAGGCAAAAAAGTGTTTAATTTTGTTGCAACTCTGCCACTATTCACATCAATAACAAGGCCTCTTTCTAACCTAGTTATTTCGTCAGTTTAACACACTCACCGAAGTACCAACATCGTAAATACTCCAGCATAGCGCTTGGGGGCAAACAATCCTGTGGCAGTTCCTGTGTCACGCTCTCCCCCGCCGCCACTCTGCAAAAGCGGCCGCCGAGAGGGGGGAGCGCTTGCTCAACACAAACGCCTACAATCCCCAGCATTCCCTGTGGGCCACCGGCGACGCCGCCAGCAGCGTCAATTACCAGCGCCCGGAGGCGCTTAAAGATCTGTAGACCCTGCAGAGGAGCGGGGTCAGCATAGCGCTTGGGGGCAAACAATCCTGCGGCAGTTCCTGTGTCACGCTCTCCCCGCCGCCGCTCTGCAAAAGCGGCCGCCGAGAGGGGGGAGCGCTTGCTCAACACAAACGCCTACAATCCCCAGCATTCCCTGTGGGCCACCGGCGACGCCGCCAGCAGCGTCAATTACCAGCGCCCGGAGGCGCTTAAAGATCTGTAGACCCTCCCGCGTCGCGGGACGCGCGCGGGCGGAGCCCGGGCAGAGGGCGGGCCGTCTGGGGCCGTCCGGGAACGACGAGGGATGGGACGGGCCACCCCCCTTGGCCCCAGCGGACTTCTAACAACTGACCCAGGTACTGCACCTTGTGTTTCTGGAACACGCAATCTCTATTGAAGCCTTCTATAAAAGTATCCAGATCAAGTTAACGGCTGCACATAGAGGACCACTAGAAACTCAAGCAGGCTAGCACTCTTTAAATTGTGGGATTCTCAATTAACGCAGGTTACCCAAACTGATTTAAGGGCTCACTAGAGTGATTTAGTGGGAGACTATAAGGAAAAATGTCTAATCATCCAAACACACGCTCGGCTGGGAACAAATCCAACAAAAGAGAGACGCCCAAGCAAACACGAGTGGCAACGAAGGAGGGTGCCCTCCCGAAGGGGAATAAACCCACAGCAATTGACTTAATGTTAAAAAAAAGTCACGGGGGAAATAGAACGTATGGAACGGAGTTTATCCTCCTCACCCAACCTCAATGTAATTACCCAAACACCCCCCAGAGACCCGCCAATAGCAGACAGCCCAAATATGTATGGTAATATGACCCAACCAATCAATGACACTGAGGACGTCCCCTGTGCACAAACCTCGGGCCATGAAACCTCTGAGTGCAATGAAACGACCCATCAGAAAAAAAGGAAGCGACAGGGGAGGATCAAGGGGCTACAGAGACAAAGGAAAGCTTCAGTAAGAGCCATTCCCTCAACACGCACACAACACTATATACTAGTAGAAAATAACTCCCAAGTAGATTCCATTCCACCAGGGTGGGTTGAGACAATAGTCGCAGATCTTAAAAAACAGCTAGAATCCTTTATTGCGGCACAATTAAAGCCTATTATAAGCAAGGTGGACAAAATAATGTGTGAGCTCTCTAAACAATCTAAGGCATCTGAGCACACACTGACAAAAACTTCTACTGGTCTAACTCAGCCAATTGAGGTAGCCACTAATGATAATGTAAATAAAAATAAAGCGCAAAATAACAACTGTGTCAGTCACACTCAACACATAATTGCCCAGATTCACGAGGCCCCAAAAACTGTCCAAAATCAAAGAGGGGGTTCTAATGACAAAGCAAGAGGGGGACACTATCAAAGTACGAACACCAAAAATATGGAAAAACCCCCTTTACAACCATTAATGCATTGGAGGCAGGAAGACCGCCCCCAGAGGGATGGGAATTACGATCATTGTTACACAGACTCCGACCCCTTCTATACTACTAACAGTCACGCCCCACACATAGATCTTCCCCCCGAGGCTAGCCCATTTGTAATAGTCTTTGCAGGGGTCCCAGAAATCAGGCCCACAGAGAGAGAATCACATCATCAATTACTCACCAAAATCTCCAAGTGGTTGAATATTCACAGACCTTTAACTAACGGGGAAAGAGGAGAGAAAGTATACGTAAGAAGAGTAAACTGGATTGGGGGGAGAAATAAAGACATAAGAGGAGACTGCATAGTCGCAAATTTTAGGGATACCAGCCTTGTTGACTACATCCTGAAGAATGTTAACAGGAATCAAACCAGCACAATTTGTGCACTCCCACTCGGGTATTTTTACCCAAGGAGTCGGAATACTAATCGTGCGGATGATGAGGGTGAGTGGATTCCTGGAAGATCGCAACGCACACATAGACCAAGACCACTAAGCCACCCCGACCAGTCCTTTTCCCCACGAGACTACTCCCAATGGAGAAATAGATTTGCCCCTATTCAATCACTCGAGGATATTGATTGACTCATCCCACTAGAAAATAACTCTGTATCAAGCCTAGCGACTAGTGGACATCCAGGCTCAGAAATAGGGGGTGAACGTGGGAGGGAGGAGAATACACAAGCCGGGAGGCTAGAACCACACTTGAGCGAGGGGGAAAAAAATGTAAACATCAAAGACACACCAATAGTGGGGGAGGTTAGAACAAATGAAAGTATGACAGCTAGTGGCAAAGAGAATAGGGACGGTCTGACCGTCCTATCCTGGAATATTGCAGGGCTGGAAGCCAAACTAAAAAGTAAGGAGTGGTTAAAATTCATAAGGCGCTTTCATGTTATAGCACTCCAAGAAACATGGGCACGGGATTCGGACCCTTGTCAACTGGAGGGCTATAAGTGTTTCTTTAGACCCGCCCTAGGGACGAACTCTGGGAGAGCAAAATGAGGCCTAGTAATATACGTAGACTTAGACCTGAATGGCACCTGGTCATATCCAGACTGGATGTCAGATAATATACAAGTAGTCTCACTACAATACCACGGGGAGAGTCTACTTTTTCTAAATTTCTATAATTCTGGGCCGGTGGAGGGGAATTTTCCCATACTAGCAGAGCTGGAGAGCAGATTAAATGAGGAACTGGACTTAAGGACGAAGGGGCCAGTGTCATGCTTTCAGAATCCCCTACGCGGTCCCTTTAAGAAACCCGGTATGTAAGGAACCTGGAAACAGGGAACGACGCTTCACGTTCCTGCGTCAAGCTTCCCTTGTTTCCGGTTCCGTTCCTGTTCTCTGACTTCGTTATTCTTGGACCTGTTCTGCTGTTGACCGCTGTTCCTTCGTGTAGCGTTCCCCTGCATCCAGCTCAAGTGGGCTCGCTTACGCGTTTGGTTTACAGTGCCTTTCTGCCTCAGGCGTTTCACTGCTGTTTGCTCCGCCCGGCGGCCGGGCTTTGCTCCGCCATTCGGCCGGGCATTACACTGTGCGTACGCACTCTCCTCTCCCCCACTCCTGGTGCCTCGCCCGGCGGCCGGGCCTTGCTCCGCCATCCGGCCGGGCACTGCTCCGTTCTCTGCTTTACTAAGAACTAGTTCACGGCTATATAGTGAACTTCTGAATTATTGCGCTGATCCTCAGTTCCACCCGGCGGCCGGGCTTAGCTCCGCCATCCGGTGGAATCAGTCTCCCTCTTGCTTCCCAGTATTTTTTTGTAAGCCTGACAGCCGGGTTTTGCTCCGCTGTCCGGTGTGGTGTTTTCCCTCATTTTTCTCCTTACTTAGTTAGTCAGTTAGGTTTCTCCTTTATTATTTTCCTGTCCCCACCTTACCTGCAAGGTCCCTGTTTCCAGGAGCTTCCACCGTCCCTTTCCATTATATTCTGGAAACTCTGTCCTTGGTATTTCGTGGCACTCTTGCGTGGATCTGGGTGGGTGCCTCTATTCCTCACTACAGGGAATCACGGTAAGAGCGTTTATGCGCTACCAATATTTTGCCTTATCATTGTTCCATGTATATAGATTGTATAGAATTTGTTTGGTTCTCATAGATGGTGATTATTCATAAAGACATCTGCGGAAGGATTAAATGGAAGGTTCTTTGTGTACCAGACGTTATTGAAGGGGTCTTCAATGGCAGTTCCAAAATAGTTGAAGTAAGAGAGGGGTTGTTTAGAGTGCTATTAAACATACAACATCTAGACTATAATACTCCTTTCAATAACTGTGTCATCCTTCTTATAGCTCCAGACGTTGTACCTTATTACCACCTCCATCTGCTAAATCAGAGTCATATTAAGAACTTGGGGTACGTGATATGTTTATGTACATGTATAATCAATATCCTGTTTGATTGGAGTAGAGCTAGAGTGTTTCCTCTTGTCATTTCAGCCTTCCTGATTTCTTGTTGCCTTCATTGAAGTACCCTATATTCACTACTGGAGAATACCATCAGCCATCATTGTCTTCCCCCTTCTTTCCTTGTTTTGTTTCCCTGTTTTCCCCTGGCGTGTCTCTCGTACTCTAGTGCTTGATAGAGTCGGAAGACCGTAGGGGAAGGCTGAGGACTACTCTTCGGATTCCTGACGCTCCTGTGGAACCAGCCTGCAATCCTTACAGCCAGAACCAACTGTCCTGTTGATGGGGGACTTTAATTGCCATCTATGCACCAAGCTATTCCCTTTATCTCCCGACTGGTCAGCCTGCCCACTAGAAAAGGGTCCCAATTTTACACACAATAAAGAGGGCACAGCTCTGATGAAGCTATTAGATAACTTTGCGCTCACTCATGTCATGGATTTAGCTGCACTGAAAATAGGGGAATCCCCAACACCCACATTCAAAGGGAGAGGTGGTGGGTCCATAATAGATTATATAATGATCTCTGCCTGCGCTAGAGAGCAGATTCTAAATTCAAGCACAGAGTGGAGTCCCTTTAGTGATCACAACCCCATTTCAATAGAAATTAATCTTAAAGATGTAATCAGAAAAAACCCAGGGGCGATCAAGGAAACCCATATCCAACCAACAGATCAAGGGAGACGTATAAGGTGGTCACTGATTGATCCGCAAGAGTTTTACGCTAAACTAGTGGGCGAAGGGATAGCTCATATAGAAACCTGCTTAGATCTCTCAATAGAGGGCAGAGGAGTGGTAGTGGCTTTTGAATCTTTAACCAAAATTGTGGAAGGACTATTGAAAACTAAGACGCCCGTAAATCAATCATCCTCCCCAAGATGGTTTGACTCAAACTGTTCCAGGGCTCTAAGAGAACTAAAGCAGAGTTTAATAAAGGCCCCAAGGGACAAGACTGAAATTGCCTGTTGTAGAAAGAACTACAAAACTCAGGTAAAGATAAGAAAGAGTGCTCTCCAAAAAGAAGTTTGGGCAGACCTTAGGGAGGCTGGTGAAAACAAGGACTACGCACAGTTTTGGAAAATCATTAACAGACCATGCTTCCATGACTCAAGCTCCCCAGTCATCAGCTCTAACATATTACCAGAACAATGGATCACCCACTTCAAATCCTTGTATAACCAGTGTCATGTATTCCTATAGGTTCTGAATCGATCCCCCTATTCCTGACCCTATTCTGGTTAAACTAACTATCAAGTTAACTAACAGTCAGCCCATGAGGCAAGAAAAGCCCCCATGATGCAGATACCGTTATCTGACGCAGTCACACTACGGCACAGGAACGTGTTATCTGATTAGGTCATAACGCTTGAGATCTAATTAGACAAGCGACATTCCTCCAGCCCCTGATAAGGCATACGACGTTCTCATAACAAATCAAACCTATGACAACCTGGAAAATCCGTGCGGCCATTGTTTTGATTTCACAGAGAACTTCAGTAAAAGAATGTGCTAACGAGCAAGTCGTATGACATCTTTATTGACGTATCTATGTCCATCCTTACGTCAATCTCGGCACCTTTAAGGTATAAATATTGCCGATCTTGCCCTATGCAAACACACGCGTGGTGACGAGACGGAGCAGCCATACTTGCCGAAGCCCAGAAGCAGAGCAGACCCCGCTGGCAGCAGCCCCGCCTTCCTGACGCGCTGAGAGACGCGCTGCTATCTCCTACCGAGAGACCCAGCACCGGCGCTTTCGGGCAGCCCTCGCAGGCAGCCTGGAATATCGAGAGCAGAGAAAGAGATACCATTCCTCATTCATCCTAACTTCCAGGTACAGAACTGAATAACCCCTCACAGAGAATTCTTTAGTTATTCACTTGGCAAAAACAAACTTAACTTAAACTGTAACTTTCTATTCCCGCCCACGCATTAGACTTAGGTCAGGTACACGGGGTAGGCGTATTTAGAAACACCAGTTGAGTACGTTTAGTCAAATGTATATGTGTATGTAAATATATTTTAATCATTTTAAACATCATATGGCTCAGAAACCATATCAATGTTTTTACAGTATTATTTTATACTATTGCTTTTAATGTATGCACTTTACTTAACTATAAGTATTGCAATAATATCGATCCATTTCTCTTGTACGAGAAAAGAGACTGATCAATAAATAACACCTTTTTATTGAACACGCCCGTCTCTTCCTTTTCTCTACAATCTGATGAGACTAAGAATGCACGTACTGACTGAGTAAAATAATTGCCTTGTGCTCACACGACTCTGGAGATACACTCTTGATTAGGGGAGAGCAAAGTTGTCATGTTCTATGGTTGTCAGACACTAAATCCCTTCTTGTCTAATCAGGGGAGTTAATTCTTTCCTGAACATTCGAGAAAGTTTCTAGCGAACTCTGAGCTACGCTGGCAAACCCAAAACTTAAGTCTAGTATCGACAGTAGTAGACCTAGTTAACGTCTGGCCTAGGCCTTTACTGCTGTAGGTATTATTCCAATGCGCAGAGCCTATTGGTAAGATAGGAACTACACTACATGGCGCCCAACGCGTTTGGAAAGGGCGATAAAACTAACGTAAGACAATTAGAGTAACTCAGTCGTGCTTTCTCACTCAGACCCCTTTTCCCAAATACTCCAAAGACGTCTGGAGTGGGTGAAAGGTAATATCCTCCAAAACCTCGCAGGAGGGAACTCCTATGTAAGGTTCTTGGTATAAGTCAACGTTGAAGGATACACTGTTCCAAAATATTGTGCATCTAATCTTTGTTCCATAAGAAACCTGATCTGCAAACAAACATAATACCATCCTGTCGGTAAAATGGGAGACAGTGATGAAGAAAGAGAGGCAGTTAGATTAGCAGCTGAAATAGTAGCAGCTGATACTGCAGCACTAGATGCGGACGGGGATATAATACTCATCCCGGTCGCCAAAAGGAAATCTATAACCTTAAAACTTATAGAAAATGGACTGACACCTAGAGGTGGCACAGTCATATTCGTAATTGAGGCACACGAATATCGGCAGACAGAGGTATACTATACATGGATACATTTTCCAGCAGCAAATGCTGTAACAAAGTACTTCCACTATTACAAAATAGAGGTTCCACCCGACATTTACACTCCTTTCGAGGAGGTGGAAGTACCACTCAAATTCCAAGAGCATTTGCTCTTATTTGATGGCGCCCTAATACATAACAATCACATTACAAGGCTCGGTCCTTTAGGTAGACCAGGAGCAACGTGGCCGGTCTTAGCCGGATACACACCACACCCAGACATCGAAGGAATGTCTACTCGAGAGCTGTTAATACAGCTAAAACAATTACTAAAAATTCATAGACAATTAGTCCAGTATGTAATGCGGACTTCAACAATTCAGCCAGCGATTAAACTTCCACAGCTGACCCCTCACCAGGGGAACACAAATAAAATCACACCACAGAACATCCAATCCTGCCTAGGTAAAGTTCCGGCTAAACGAGAACAAATACCATTCTGGTTGGCACAGAAAATCACCCAAATAGAGGCGGTGTTTCCTGACACCACCCCGCTAGAAAAACACAGGATTCTGACTATATGTCTCCCAATGGGAATCGCACCACACATAGAGGACTGTGATACTTGGGGTACAGTCTTTGCTTCAATCTACACAAAAACGCACGGTGTTCCATCCATTTCGGTAATACCAGATGTGCTAAAACAAATTCAAGATGAATACGGTCCAGAACCAGCTTTAACTCTTGGTATGAAATTACTGAAAGACTTCAAGCAGGTCTCGGCTATATTATTAGCCAATATAAAAGGTGAAGCAGCAAACGTGGCGATCCGCCAGAGGTTAAAAGAGACAGATATAGCAGACCAACCAGCTGAAATTGCCAGAATCATAGAAAAATCCTATGAGGAACTAGGTAGAGATAGTTTAGGTGGAATACCAGTAAAACCGCAACTGACTGAAAGTCCAGAAAAAATATTTTTTAATAATAATTCACCAAAAAAGAACTGGGATGGAAACAAACAATCCAATCCAAAAGAAAAGAAATTCCAGTCCCGAGGAAGGTCTCCTAGGCGAAGGGAGAAATCTCCGAACCAGAGACACAGGTCACCCCAGAGTGACCCCTCTGGGAAAAGATATAACCTTAGAAATAGGGATAATATTAAAAAACCTGATAGATATCAAGACATTGATACACGTCCCTCTCAATCTTTTCAGACTTCCTCGCAGAAATCGGAAAGAAGAGGACGATACGAACAAAGAGAAGAGCACGCCAAGTCCAAAGACAAGGAACCTGCTCAACAAAAAAAGAAATTACAATTTCCAAAAAAGAAGGTAGCCAGTATCAAGGTAGTTAACAATGCCGAGAATACTGAGGACACAACTGAAAAACGGAGAGTGGGCTCAGACAATGCTAGACAGCGCAGCAGAAGTGAGCATAGCTCGCAAAGTCCTTATGAATCATCTGGAGACAGTGGACACGAATGAATATCTTCAAGTGGAAACTGCAGACACCAGAGTTAGCAAACCCCACAAGATATACGAGATAACATTACGTATAGAGGGAGATAAGACTAGGAAAATAAGGGGACTATTTTGGTATAACCTCTCCAAGGGTTATGACATCCTTCTAGCTGAAAAAGACTGGCCACCAGAGTTTGTCAGGGAGTGCCCTCATGGCGAAGAAGTAATTATGCCTGCCTTCTCGAATCAAATCCCGATTCATAAAAAATACACACTTGCTAGAAAGTGGGCAGTGGCCTTAGCACCTGCTTTATATAAAAATCATGTAGGATGGGATGAGGATTCTCCTCCTCACAAAATCCAGTTAAAATCACAACCTACTGCACAAAGGCAGTACCCAATTAAGCAAGAAGCTAAAAAACAGGTAAATGAAATACTAGATCAGCTAGAATACCAGGGGGTGATTGAAACTTGCACCTCACAAATGAACAATCCTTTGTTTCCGGTCTCCAAACCAGACAATTCATATCGTCTAGTTTTGGATTACCGACACCTTAACACATGTTGCAAAACCTTTGCAGTGCAAAACTCACACAGTGCTGCACTAATGAATAACATAGTGCGCAAAAAATACAAAACAACCTTGGACATCTCCAATGGATTCTTTTGTCAAAACATAGCACCAGAGAGCAGATATTTAACTGCATTCTCAGTAAATGGCACTCAGAAGCAATTCTGTCGGTTAGCCCAGGGGTACAAGAACAGCCCGGGGGTATTCTCAGCGAGAGTAACAGAATTACTACAACTATATGATGATGAAGCATTATCTTATGTCGATGACATTTACTTAACAGATGATGACTTAGATACTCACTTGAAAAGAGTGAACACCATAATACTTGGGTTCGCAGCAGAGGGTTACAAATTCAACTTTAAAAAGTCCAGAATTGCCCATCTGACAGTCCTGTTCTTAGGATATGAGTTATCAAGTGAAGGTAAAAGCCTGGCAGACAATTTCCTAGAGAAATGTGCCGTAATCCAAGCTCCTAAAACACTAAAAAACCTACAGTCAATTCTAGGCTTCCTAAATTTCGGAAGAACATACATTGCAAATTACGCAGAAAGGGTCAAACCCCTTTATGATCTAATTAAACCAGACTTTAAAAAATCCAATTGGACTCAAACACACACAGAGATTTTGAGATCCTTACAAACAGACATGCTAATTAAAACAAAATTAGAAACACGTGATAACACACGCAATCTTGTGATTCGAGTCATCCCAGGGAGATGCGGATTCACATACCTAACCTCTAATGAGGGAGAAAAGGTACCAATTGCATTCAAATCACACTTGTACACTAAGGCTGAAATGAAATTTAGCCCAACGGAAAAAATTCTTACAGCAACACAGACAGCTATAGCAAAAGAACGAGCCCTGGCACAAGGTAAACGAATAGTAATCGTGACACCAATACCAGCCTTAGAGGCGGTAACAAAGGCAAGCATTCCAAATGCTAAAGCACTCCATCCAAGATGGATACAATGGGCTAACTCTCTTGCTGCAACAGACGTGGTGTACGAATTTGATCCTTACTTAAAAACACAAGAATTTCTCCAATATGAATTTGAATGTCCTCCGCCAACCGAAATTCTGCCTCTAGATCACTACGGCTGTATATTATATACAGACGGATCAGCACAACCCGCAGTAGGGGGTAAACAAGCTTACAGTGCTGCGTGCGCGATTGTTAAAGGTCGTTGGCACGAAGGGAAATTTAAACCAACCCTCACTAAAACACAATCCCTAGGAGATTGTACAGCTCAGCGAGCTGAACTACTAGCATTCAAGATGGCGCTTGAAAATACCGATCGAGAATTCCCCACACTCATAGTGTGCGATTCGTATTATTGCGTTCAGTCTTATAATTAATATTTGCAGATCTGGCTTCAGAATGGTTTCAAGGATGCGAAAGGTGGCACAATTAAGCATAAAATGCTCTGGGAACAAGTAGCTCTTTTACAAAAAGAACTACCAAAGACTCACGTGATACATACACTGAGTCATCAACGTGATGGCGTTCACGTTGCAGGGAATTCATTGGCTGATGAGGCCGCGAAGGCAGCTGTGCAAACGGCTTCCGTAGCTGCCGTCACCCGGTCAAAAACAAAAATAGACAGCGAAATATTACAAGCTGTCAGCGCTTCAGAAAAGGATTCGATAGAACCACTCCCTAAAGGCTTTCCAGTAAAATACTCATACATAACTGATGCAAACAATGTTCCTTTTGCTCGAATCCCTGGAGTGGGGGATAGGGCAATTCCAAACATGGAACATAGGTTAGGACTAATAATAGCGGCACACGAAGGGCTTGCTTCTATCCATGCTGGCGTCTCAGCCACAGTATCATTATTAAAACAGAGATACTGGTGGCCACAAATGAGAAGAAAACGAGGAACTATGTTCTAGCATGTGAAATATGTCAAAAAATGAAAGTATCAACGGTGAGACGTCCAGTGCAGACGCCCCTTCTAATCTCGGATAAACCATTAGCCTGTGTTTATCTAGACCACTGCGGTCCCTTACAAAGGGATGGTAACTATAAATATATCTTGGTTGCAGTGGACTCATGCACGAGGTTTATATGGATGTGGCCCCAGCGAACGGCTGACGCCAGAACTGTTATAAAAGATTTGCGAGTCTTTATCGGCACATACGCAATTGGCATGCTGCATTCGGACAATGTTCCTGCTTTTAGCTCTCGGGCTTATAAGGAGGCCATGGTCAGTATGGGCGTGCAATTGCGGTACTCTTGTCCATTTCACCCTGAGGGGAACGGAATTGTTGAAAGAAAAAACCGTGACATAAAGCAATCTATAACGGCAAAGGTATTAGGTTCGGGAGCTGGGTGGGTCAAACATCTAATAAGTGTCCAACGTAGTCTAAATAACTTGCCAAGAAATTCTCTGAAGGGATTCAGTCCGTACGAATTATTATTTGGAACTAGAATGATTATCTCTGACCTCGACAGTCAGACTTCAGTGGTTAAAGAAAAAAGCTTTGATGTCAAAGACCGTTTGGCTATTTTGCAGGACTTAAACAAAACAAGAAAAGACCTGAGCAACATACAGTTGAAACAACAGCCAACAACCACTGAAGAATCACCACCTGTCCCAGCAAGACCTGTCTGAATTCCAAAAGTCGGGGATCTAGTCAGGGAGAAGATCGCGGTAAAGAAGGAATTTGGGCCTTCTTACAGAAAAGAAGTTCCTGTCTTGTCTGTCAACGGGACAAGATCAGTTGTACTACCGCCACTTGCTGGTAAAAAGGAGAACCGAGTTGTATCCATCGACCTGGTAAAACCACAACATGTGGCCGATAACAAACAGTAGGCCAAGTGGACTCCCAATAAGTAGCAGAACACCAAGGTTTGCTACCAGTACAGAGGTCCTAACAAAGAGGCTCATCACATTCGAAACGCCTACAGAAGAACAACAAGGACTATGCAACAATGCAATAGAACTCAGACCTCTGAAAACCCAAATAAAAACATTTAGCATAGACACACCAATCTATAATGAAGTACCAAGTGAAAATGCAAGCAACAAAAATCCTGAAGCAATTGGAACAATTGACAGAACTGCATCCGGCTACTTCATCAACTTCGATGATTCCTCTGAAAACCTCAGTGAATCAAAGACACAGCCATCATCAAAATCCTTTAAAGACAAAGCTAAGGAACTTTTGAACCAACTGAAAGAAACATATCTGATTTCTCCATGGATTGAATTTTGGGTGGGTTTTGGTGCATTTATCCTCATACTTTGGCTCATCATGGTATTAACTTTGGGACGCTTCATTGAGGGAAAATATGCTAAAATGGACATAGCAAGTCAGAACATCAACTTGGTCCTCAAACCACACACATCTTCACACGTCGAGAAAAGAGAACTTTCTTCAGCCAACTTCACAGCCAATCCTATACCTGGTGGGGTAGCCTGGGACAACAGTGACTATGAAATTTATAGTCCGGTCGAGATCCTGAAATATCCACACCAAATCAAGATCTCCTTGGGTGACTTTGCAAAACCAAACTCATTTGCTGATGATTGGGACTTCGAAAGCATTAATAACATGATGTCTGATTTAGTAATGTCTGCTAAATTTACAAAACATGATTATTTGCAAGGTTCTACAAATTATGACAGTATGTATTGCTATAACCACTATGGTAATCACTTTTTACATAAATCTGCACAACCTAGAAATGTTTTAAATTATAATCAATGGGAACATTGTGCAACACCTCCAAAAGGGAGCTCAAGAACCGTTTACGACAAATATTCATATTTTTCAGGTTTTAACACAAGTAATGCTGAAACATTTTATTTTAAATTGTCAAACAAGACAGGGATGAAAACCATGATAACCAACACAAAGTTGATATATTCAGATTCATTCTTCGAAGAAATGAATACTTTTGGATTTGATTATTGGGACAAAAATGTTGATTTGAAAAGTGTTTGGGGTACAAAAGAATGGCAAGTACAGGGTTTAGAAGCTTTGTTTAGAGCTTGCATGATCCCAGAACAAATGATATTTTTAAATGACACTGTTCAACAAACCACCTGTCTTGGCCTAGCCAAAATCAAAGATTTAAATAAACCGTCTATTCCAAAGCCAACAATGTTTAGCAATAGCTCTGATACGGATGAAGAGATAGACGTAAACCATATATTAAACCAAAACAGAACACATCCTGATTGGAAACAATGGTTGCTCTGGCCCACAGATACAAATAACTGTCAAGACAGATTCCTGAATAAAACACAGGGGTTCAAAATGACCAGGCCAGACCCTAGATATCCCCAAAGACATCACCCAGGGATAATAACAACCTACAGTGTGGGCAAATTATGCCTTCAGTGGCTACAAACTTCCACACTGCCTGAAATTAAGCAACACCTAACTTTACTTACTGATGGTGCTGACTTGCGTGATTTCATAATGGGACCACGCAAACAGCGTCAAAAGCGTTTCATAGCAGCCTCTGTATATGCAGCATACAATGAGGCCTGGAAGGTTAATCAAATTGAAACAGCAGAGAGAATACGGGAAATTGACCGTATTAATTTGGAAAAATCACTTTCTGTAGTGGACAATGGGTTAATGACTCTGTCCTCCAGAATTTTTTCATTGGACAGCATTGTGTCTTCAGCAATCGATATATTATCGCAAGACTTACTATTATTACAACATGGTCAGTCACAATTGCGTTCTATTGTACAGCTTGGCTGGATGTTACAAAATCTGCGTTCAGGCTATGTGCCTTGGCGTTTAATCAACACAACGTCACTATTCCAAATCTTTAACCTTACTGATAGACAAATCGGTATGGCGCAAAAGGGTGCTGATTATACAATCTTGAGCATTGAAAAACTAGAAAGATTACCAATGACAATGTCAGAACGACCTGTCAGTGAATGGATAATCCACGGAATCATAAATATTCCAATCTCAACCTTCAGGTTTCAATACTGCCAAAAATATATACAGGCTGGCATGTACGAGAAATTGGGGAAGGGGTACCTTAAAACAACTTGGAACCTGCCCTATTCACATGCATGTGTCAGTAATAAAGGACAGAAAGTGTTTCTTAGTGGCAACAATTGTGCCATGTCACTAAGCGGCACGCTTCTGTGTAACGGAATTAGTTTGCATGGAGCCTGTGAAGGGAATTCATACAACCTTTCATGTCACCAGCAAGGCGCACCTGCAACTGAAATAGAACCATTCTTTCAAAGACTCTATAATGGGAGTTACATTCTTATTGTAGACCGCAAATGTTGTAGTCTTATGCCCGGGACTCCTTATCTAGTCACTACGACTGCGAAGGTCAAGTGCTGTGGACGTTCTTTGTTCCCCAGCTCCTTTCCAGACAGGGAGGCAAGGGCATGGCCCAGTTTGAAAATTACTTCTATTCGAATAGATACTTTAAGCAGAATGAAAACAGTGCTTCTTCAGACGCCTACAAGGCTCACGTCATCAAAAGAAACGTATGATCTACAAGTCGCAAGGACGACTGCAGAGATACATACATTATTATTGACTAATTCCCCCGTACATTTCGCGGAAATCCTGAGCGAAATCTTAAATATTTCTGATACCACTGGGGTCTCAAAGGTATTTAAGACAGTATTTTCGATGGCATTAACACCATTCAAAGCCATACTGGGTATTTTTCCAGATTTCGTCCATTCGATTTTTGACGGACTTCCCCTGATCCTGGGACTAATTGCAGGAATCCTATTCTTAGTCCTTATTTTTCGTTATGGCAACCCATGTCACAGATCAAACTCTCGCGACAATGGAAGATACAATCCTAGCCATTGGATACCGGGACCGGATATCAAAAATCCTGGGACTCTCCCGGCTTAGAGACCTGAACATGACTTGGTTTCTATCATTTCGACCAATGTGGCAAAGATGTGTTTTACCTGTATTGAGGTGTCTGCTATGCGGAGAAGAATGCGTGTTAGACACCTGTCTGACGCTACAATCGGATGCGCCAGTGGATGCAGATACATTGTTGGTTCCTACCAAGGTTCACGCTTTGTGCTGCCCTCAAAGGCTGCCAATCCTGATGACGGCATTCGTGGAATCTTCACCACTACGATTGAAGAGTAGTGAAGTTCAAGATGAAAGCAGCATCGATCAGGTACGACCTTCTGTCAGCAATGCGAATCAGAATGTCAATGGAGACAATCATGCGCACGAATGCATGGTTACACCTATTTCCGACTTAGTGGAACTTTCCCATGAAGCTGTTGACAGTTTTTTCGAAAGCCTTAATGATATGATGTTCTCTCCAGAACAGAAATAGAGACTTTTGAGCAAGCTCGCACACGGCGTTCCCTGAATTCGGCCTTCAACTTTAAAAATAAAGTCACATGAACAATTTTTCTCACCAGTTCACGGACAGCAATTTTTTAGCAGCCCCAAATTATTTTTTACAAAATTTTCGGGACACTTATCTTCTGCTTAAAGTAAGAAACTATTCCTAGAGAACTAAGATTTCTATTTTTAGATACTTTATAAACTTTAGTTGCCCGCTGGTATGTTCACAAATATTTTATTATGTGATGAAATGGTCTCGAACTTTCTTTCTGTATAGCCATATTAAGAGCCATTTCATGTGTATTTCTCATATACCAAATAAGCAATAATGTCTACAAATGCGTGTTTACTTTAGCGTTTAATTCATATCTTAAGTGCATACAATATATATGACTGCAATTTTTCAGTATATTTGAAAATTTCAAAATGCATTTATGTATTTTGGGGTGGTGAGGTATACACTATACTCTATAGTATGTTGTACTATGTTATACTATGCATAGATTAGTAAATATGACCATAGTTAGCGTGGAGTGGGTGTCATGTATTCCTATAGGTTCTGAATCGATCCCCCTATTCCTGACCCTATTCTGGTTAAACTAACTATCAAGTTAACTAACAGTCAGCCCATGAGGCAAGAAAAGCCCCCATGATGCAGATACCGTTATCTGACGCAGTCACACTACGGCACAGGAACGTGTTATCTGATTAGGTCATAACGCTTGAGATCTAATTAGACAAGCGACATTCCTCCAGCCCCTGATAAGGCATACGACGTTCTCATAACAAATCAAACCTATGACAACCTGGAAAATCCGTGCGGCCATTGTTTTGATTTCACAGAGAACTTCAGTAAAAGAATGTGCTAACGAGCAAGTCGTATGACATCTTTATTGACGTATCTATGTCCATCCTTACGTCAATCTCAGCACCTTTAAGGTATAAATATTGCCGATCTTGCCCTATGCAAACACACGCGTGGTGACGAGACGGAGCAGCCATACTTGCCGAAGCCCAGAAGCAGAGCAGACCCCGCTGGCAGCAGCCCCGCCTTCCTGACGCGCTGAGAGACGCGCTGCTATCTCCTACCGAGAGACCCAGCACCGGCGCTTTCGGGCAGCCCTCGCAGGCAGCCTGGAATATCGAGAGCAGAGAAAGAGATACCATTCCTCATTCATCCTAACTTCCAGGTACAGAACTGAATAACCCCTCACAGAGAATTCTTTAGTTATTCACTTGGCAAAAAACAAACTTAACTTAAACTGTAACTTTCTATTCCCGCCCACGCATTAGACTTAGGTCAGGTACACGGGGTAGGCGTATTTAGAAACACCAGTTGAGTACGTTTAGTCAAATGTATATGTGTATGTAAATATATTTTAATCATTTTAAACATCATATGGCTCAGAAACCATATCAATGTTTTTACAGTATTATTTTATACTATTGCTTTTAATGTATGCACTTTACTTAACTATAAGTATTGCAATAATATCGATCCATTTCTCTTGTACGAGAAAAGAGACTGATCAATAAATAACACCTTTTTATTGAACACGCCCGTCTCTTCCTTTTCTCTACAATCTGATGAGACTAAGAGTGCACGTACTGACTGAGTAAAATAATTGCCTTGTGCTCACACGACTCTGGAGATACACTCTTGATTAGGGGAGAGCAAAGTTGTCATGTTCTATGGTTGTCAGAAACTAAATCCCTTCTTGTCTAATCAGGGGAGTTAATTCTTTCCTGAACATTCGAGAAAGTTTCTAGCGAACTCTGAGCTACGCTGGCAAACCCAAAACTTAAGTCTAGTATCGACAGTAGTAGACCTAGTTAACGTCTGGCCTAGGCCTTTACTGCTGTAGGTATTATTCCAATGCGCAGAGCCTATTGGGAAGATAGGAACTACACTACACCAGCAGGAGGTAGACATTGGAGATGGAATATGGAGGGGACCAAGGGCACAACAACTAGAATTATCTTTGGAGGAAGTCCTTAAAGCAATCCTAGGGCTGCCGCGAAATAAAGCCCCAGGCCCGGATGGTACCCCACCAGATTTATTCCTCAGTAACACCGAGTTATGGGCCCCAGTGGTAACGAGAGTACTTAATGCAGCAATCAAATCGGGCCTGCCGAGATCATGGTCCACTGCGGTGATTGTCCCTATATATAAGAAAGGCTGTAGGGACAGCCCGCAGTGCTACATACCTATCTCGTTGATTGATGTCTCTGCTAAAGTACTCGGGAGGGCGCTCCTCAACCGCTTAATGGATTGGACTGACACTCACAACATCCTGGTGGATACCCAGTACGGGTTTAGAACAGGCAGGTCAACTAGTGACCAATGCCTCAACCTTTACCTCCTCAAGGCTAAGTATACTAAGACGACTGATGGAGCCATATACATGGGGTTCATGGACTTGGCAGCTGCTTTTGATAACGTCAATAGAGCCAAACTATGGTCACTCATGTTTAACCTGGGAATTGATCCGGATCTTATTAACATTCTTAGGGAGCTGCACTGGAACACCACGGCCAAGGTCCGCTATAGTGCGGGGGGGTGAGTACCGATCCCTTCCCGTGCTCTGGCGGGGTGAGGCAGGGGTGCATCCTGGCGCCATTCTTGTTCTCCCTCTACATAAATGGCCTGGAGAGTGATCTAATAGCACTGGGGACTGACTGTCCAAAGGTGGGCTCGCGTCATCTGCCGGTACTTCTGTACGCTGATGACGCGGTCCTCCTTGCACGAACGGCAGTTGGTCTGCAGCTCTTAATTAAGGGTTTTTCTGACTTTATAAGGAATTTGGACCTCTCCATCAATCTGACAAAATCTTTCATCATGGTAGTGGGGAAGAAACCACATAAGAAATGTTTGTTCAAACTAGGGGATCATGTTTTGGACAGTGTCAACTCATTTCCGTACTTGGGTCTTTTATTTGATGGAAAGATCAAGTTTGCCCCTCTCATAGAGGAGAGGGCTAGGAGACTAGTCTCAGCAAATGGAGCTATACTAAACTTTGCCTGACGAATGGGAAGCTGGTCCCCAGAGCAGGTGATGACATTGTACAGATCGGTCAGCATCTCAAAGACCATCTATGGAGCCGAAGTGTGGGGTTTCAGGGATGCACAACTGATACAAAAAGAGGAAGACAAATTCTTTAAAAAACTGTTAAAGCTTCCGTTGACCATCCCAGCAGCAATAACACACGAAGAGTTGGGTACCCCATACATATCCGACCTGATTAGACTGAGACCCATACTGGCCTGGCTTAAAATTTGGTCAAACCCCAATGCGGAAATGTCTAGACAGATCATCCAGGATTGCATGCGGAAAGAGAGATGGCTCCAAATCCCCTGGCTGAAATACGTCAAAGACACATTGGGGGATATTGACCAGCAAATGTTATTTCTGGACCCCTCAACTGTGGACATATATTCCAACCACTTTGTACAAAAGCAACTACTCGAAAAATATGATGGTAGGAGGAGGGAGCTCGATTCTATTAAACCCTCGGTGGTTGCTCATTCGCTTGTTTGCAATGAAGTGGGCATGGAACCGTATCTCTTTTTAATGTACAGTCAACACCAGAGGTTTTTAATGACTCGTTTTAGGCTCAATTTGTTGCACCACACTTTAGCTTATCCGTCTGGGTTTACGCAAACAATTGAGCAGAAGGGTGCCTGCGGCTGCGACAATAGGTCTCCGCAGGACACCCTTCATTTTGTATTATTGTGTTCTTTTTATAAAATACCGCGCCAAAGATTTTTGGTGGACATTTTAAAGGACTCAAACATTATCCATGCCAAATCTGCCTTATTGTTTTTGCAAAGAGCCACTGAAATGCGCACTTTGTTTGCTATCATGAGTTTTCTAAAAATTGTTTTTAAACTAAGAAACACAAGGGGCTGATAAAAGTGGTTGAAATGGGAGGAAACTAAAAAGTCATATGGGGCCTTGTGTCATATTTGCATTCTGTTCCTATCATCTACAAACACCCCTTTTAACTTGTTGATCTTCTTAAAAAGGTATGATGTTCAGTATGTTTTTATGTGATCATGTATTACTATGTATTTTTTTTATGATGGTTTTTAACCTTCGAAACGAATAAAAGAACTGAACTGAACTGAACCCTTTCAGAAACTGCTTTAAATGCACAAGCATCCTAGTTCAGTTGTTGAATATAATGGTTTTAATTGGTTTAGGAATTTTATTCTTTGTGCTTCTTAAATATAATGCTTTTTTCGTGTTGCTGTTCACAGGACACAGGCATTTTATCTGATGAAAGCCTGCCCGCCTCGGCCAAGAAATGAAAGGTAAAACTAGGATTTTTCATTGAGGCCTGCTCCTACTTTTAGGCAAAAAAGTGTTTAATTTTGTTGCAACTCTGCCACTATTCACATCAATAACAAGGCCTCTTTCTAACCTAGTTATTTCGTCAGTTTAACACACTCACCGAAGTACCAACATCGTAAATACTCCAGGGTTAAGTGACCAAAAACATATCAGAACTTGGGGCAGATTTTTGTTAACTGGCGCATCCCCAGGGATGCGCCAGTTAATGTGCGCCACAGTGCGCCACTGCTCCGCCACCCATGGTGCGCCGCATTTACAATGCGGCGCACCATGGTGCAAGGCAGTGAAGATGCGTGACGCATCTCTCGGCGTACGGGCGGCGCATTGCAGGAGTCATATCGCAAGTGCGACATGACTCCTACAATGCATGGTGCGTCACCCTTACGCCTGCTTCAAGCAGGCGTAAGGAATTGACGTAGAAAGTGACTTTCACTCAGCCACTTTTAGGAGGCGTTCCTGCGCAGGAACGCCCCCCCCCCTGCGCAGGAACGCCTCCTTATGGCGCAGGGGTTTCCAACGTGACGAATCTCCTAGATGCGTCACGTTGTAAATAGGGCGCATTGTTTGCGCCGCCATTGCGTCACATTGCGTGACGCAATTGCGGCGCAAAGAGGCGCAAGGGCCTCATAAATCTGCCCCCTGGAACCTATCCCTCCTTCCAAAACAGCATACTGCCAAAATGAAAACGTGTATACCAACAGTGATACATTACCTTTCACTGGTGAGTCACCCTTCATGGCTACATCTAAACTGCATAAACACTCCTAACTTACTACGGACTCCCTTTTCTCGTCGTTGGCACGTTCATATTTTAACATTGCTTATTTATAATTGCTATTTCTATGTTAAAATCCCTTTCATCTATCAGTGCCATCTAACATAAGACTGTATTTCCTGTAATGACTTTTCATCCTCAAGCTGTTTATTTCCCTCTTTTGCCGGTTTCAAGCGTATGTTGGTATGTTGAGTGCACAGGAATAAGTGCACAACATGTTTCTATATTTGGCATATACGACCTATATACTGCACAGAGAATATATAATAATATAGAAAGAGTGTTTTTTTTCAATCTCTGGCAAATATTACTTGTTTATTTTTTTTATTGCATTTCAAAGGTAAATAAAAAGTGCCATATGACATTATCGATCAAAGCATCCCATATGAGAATCAACATTGTCTGTTTGCTAAATTGGTGCTGTAGCCAACACAATAAAGACAGGGCATCTGCAATAAACCAGAATGTGTAATGAAAGGATTAGGGGTCTAGCAAAGTATACAATATCCAGTAAGGAAAATGTCAGAAAGACAAGAGGGCTCAGAAAGAGCTTGCTGCATTGTGAACTTTAAATTCACCATAGTTGTAAAATATTAAGTTCTTGCATTGCAGAACTGGTACAGGTAAAGCGTGCCTCAAATACAATAGTATGTAGTAGATAAGTTAAAAAACTTAAGTTGTGCACTAACCATGATAAAGAACCATGTTGAAATGTGGTTTATTAGTAGGGGTAAGTAGGCAGTGACTAATAATAATAAGGCCACAATCACAACTTAAGGTCCAGTCAAGGTTTCAATTAATGATGCTATTTATTTCTCTAAGTAAGGCGTTTTTCAAATGCCATGAAAGTCTATTTCAAGGTGGTAATTTAGTCATTGAGCTTGATCTGGCACTACTGATTCTTGGGGCGACCGATCTCTTGGTCACTGGTGGGGTTTTCTAGTGCTAGTAAGCTTAAACACGCATTAGAAAAGAGAGTTTTTACCTTTTAAATGTTCTTTTTCAGTTCATTTCTTGAATACTCTTAAATGTTCATTCGCTGTTTCTCTTAGATTTTCTTTTCTTCTATGAGTTCAAGACTCTTGTCTCCTCGTAGGTTCTTCTGTTTTAAATTGTAGATTTCTGCACGCTGTTGGTTCTTCTTTCTGTCGCCAAAAATGTTGTAAATAAATGCTACATAGTCCATATACTTTCTTGATGCTCCTTTATTCAGGTGAGATGGTAAGTCAAGTAGTAGAAGGAGAAACCCCACCAGGAGTGGCCTCCTGCCACTCAGCCCACATTCAACTGCCAGACATCCACACAGAACATTCTAACAGGCTCTTGCATCACACATTCTATGCTGGGCAGCAGGGACAAGTATAACAGATGCCCTTGCTCAGCCCTTGGTGCGAGCAGGCAGGCTTAACTTAGGAGACAGGTGTGGAAAGCATTTAAAAACACCAATACATTAAATAAGTACAACACAACACACAATAAAAATCCAACATCAATTTATAAAAATAGGAAATATGTTTATAACTTAAATTACACCAAAGCAACATGAACCCAATCTGGGAACTCAAAGGGATTAATGTTTTTTAAAGAATAAACTCTGTCTACTGCCTAAAAGCCAAAAGTGCCACTTTGGAACATCTGGTCATGCATGACCAGAACAAAGTCAAAGTTTCAGGCCAACCGGTACGTGGCGTGGGTCAGATACACTTAGTGGTAGGGTCGAGTCAAGTTTTTACCTTCTTGTGGTAAATAAATAAATAATACCCTATTTTTGACTAGACATATATCATAACAGATAGCTCAATAAATAAGAGTCAAGATTCGAGGTAGTAGGAGTTTTGCAGGTTTAATACAGCATAAGGACAGGAACAGGACAACCTGCATGGGAATAGGATGACAGGGCCCAGCAGCTGCTGGGGCTGGATCTGGGATGAGCGCGCTGGCTTTTAATAACAATACATGAGCATATATACATAACGCAAACACATAGCATTACATTGCAGTAGGCGTAGCAGTGGGTGGAGCAATAGGTGTGACGCGTAGCAGTCGCGAAAGATAAAGGCAAAAGTAGGTGTAACTGGGCGTATACATAGACATGTGGTGCAGACGTAACAGGATATGTCATGAATGGGGCGGAAACCATGGAGGGGGCTACCTGAGGAGCCGGGACCTCTAACCTGATGGTGCGCGCAAACTAGCAATGACGTATCACTAGGAGAAGCTGGGGGCTATGAACTCTGTGCTAGGAGCAGAGACTGAAGTCTGGAGGGTCGGAGCGACATGTACCTAAACCCTATCTAGTATCTGATGTTTAGGGAACATGTTGATATAAACTAGAAGTCAGGAGGGGAAAGGCTGACTTGATTCTAAGACTGGACCATGCATTATTCTACATGTAGTGCGTGATGAAGAATATTAAATGACCATTAAATGCAGTATTTCTCTAACGTGGAGACGTGAAGGCTAGACAATGACGGAAACTATTGATGCAGTTCAGTAGCTTAGGAATGCAGAGAAGGAGGACTGAACTGATAACTGGAATCATAACATATTCCTTGGCAGACTCAGAGACTGAGCCAGGCTGGGCCGGGCACTGCGAGGCAGGAAGTAAGTGAAGGGTCGAGGATACAGGTGGGGGCTGTATCGCTCCTCAGCGAGGCTTCAGGAGACAGGAGCTGAATCTGGTGTCCAGGCCCTTTTGAGGCCTAGAAACGGGGACTTTACAATGGAATAACGTGCACACTGAGAAACGTGGCAACGTAGCTTTACATAGGCCTGATATTCGTAGTATTCACGAGAACTGGAAACTGGCATACTAGAGGTGGACCCAACTGTAATTGCGTCATTAATCGAACATGGGGAATAACATATGCATATTTATCATGCACACATAACATATGATGGATGACACGTAGGGACACAGAACATGGCAAAATTTACTTTTCCACATTCCCTCCTTGTCACTACGTTTCCATCAGGAAACATCAATTTTCATGATACCATCTATCATTTCATACAGTATCATTTGCTCGTCTCGAATTATCCTGGAACGGGATTTAGAACTGGGCTTGGGACTAGGAATACAAGAGGTAGCACAAATGCCGCAAATCGCAGGGCCACATTGTATACAGAGGCAGCAGCTGAATATGATCGCTACTGCAATACCTAGAAAGGACAATATTTTCCATCCCCATGCGGAAATTATATTCCAGAACCAACCGGACCATGTCCAGGTGCCTGGATCTTGGTGTATCAGATGGGCAATTTTATGGAGTCTGGTTATAGCTGAATAAACAGACGGCGCGTTATTTGGAATGAAAATGCAGCAACTAGATCCGATGACTCTACAGGCCCCGCCCCTATCGGCCAGTATGACGTCAAGGACGAGACGATTTTGCAAAACGACAAATCTCATAGCAGATTGCTCTTCAGTTAAGTTACCTAGAGCAGAGGCAGTCTCATTTATTACAGCTTCAAGGGTTCTGGTTAACCTACGGATTAGTTTACTATTCTGGATAGGTCCTATAAAGAAAAAGAAACCTCTGTTGAAATCTGTATACTGTTCTAGAGTAGTTTCAGTATAATCGACAATTGGGGACTCCCTTCTATGTCTAATGTGTACTAGATGTGTATTTCTATGATAATCAGGTGGGGCTAGGAAAACTGGTGGCAGTAGGAAGGCAATGTAACAGGTTCCCTCCCAATCGAGGGGCAGACGAACATATGCGGTTTGACCACAAATAAAATATGAATGACGTGAAGCTTTGAAAATAGATTTCCCACTGTCACTATACTTGACAATAGTAGTACAATCACTATGTCCTACATGTACGGAACCATTATTTCGGACACATAATTCGCCTTTGACTGGTAGTACTGAAATAGCAGGTAAGTCTGGAGTAGTATCAGACTGAACATTCAGGACCATAAAATTCGACGAATAATTACCTAAATTATACACTTCATTTTCTAGATCTAAACCTGTTCTGTGGGGAAGACCTTGCTTGTCTGGAAAACATGTACTGTTAAGAAAAGACATATCTGTTGAGGATGACGTTAACGTGGACCATGCTCCACACGAACCATTATGTGAAAAAGGATAAGGAAAGAGTGGCAGAACTCCCTTCGGTGTCTGGAAAGGGGGGAGTCGACCACACACCCAACAATTAGTGGCATTGCTGGACTGGTGTGAGTAATGTAACATACGGATAAATGAGTTATTTCGCATAGCGAGGCGGTAAGACAGTTCATGAGGGGGCAGATCACTAAACGTGTGTTCTACTGTAGCATTAGCAGACTTATTTACATGTGAAACTGGGAAACATAGGTAAAATGCATAACTGGTGCAGGAAATCATAAGGCTGGAAAACAATATGAAACATAGAAAAACGATACATCGGATTGAGTTTTGACTAACTCTCTCACTATGGGGGTCTATTTTATACATGTCAGAAACAGTCTAACCGTTTCACCTAGGGGAGGACTTAGACAATCAAACTGGCTGACTTAATTTACTAGACCGTAGTTTCTGTTTATACTCCTGCTGCGGAGTTTTCTCTAACAGGGGAGGGGTTGTAACAATGTCTTTTGCGGGACAGTCCTTGAGAACAATGCTTTGGCAATCCTTCAAATCCTGGGAAATGTTCTTTAAGACGGGTTTCAGTCCATTAAAAAGTTTGACATGAGAAAGGTGTACCCAGCCTTTGCGTCCTTCCAACTTCACGGCTGTACGGGTAGTGAGGAGGACCTGTCGGGGCTCTTTCCAACGAGGCTCCAGCGGACTTGATCTGTCAAAGTTGCGGACCATCACCATGGATCCTGGAACGATTTCATGCGGTGCCACCTTGGTATTGTCTGGAAATGCGGCGGCAACCTGTGAACGACATGAGTTGAGGGCAGACATCAAGGAAGCTAGGTAATCTGTCAGCATATTACTTGAAACATCGGTAATACTTCGGGGTCTAGGAGTACCCCACATATTAGGGGTGCGGCCGAAAACGACCTCATACGGGGACAGACCTGATCTGGAATGTGCGACCATGCGCATATAAAATAAAGCGACTGGTAGAGCTACTAGCCAGTCCACACCCTTTTCTTTACATATTTTGGCGACTCGGATTTTCAGAGTCTGATTATGTCTCTCAACGAGACCGGCTGCTTCAGGATGGCGTACACAATGAAACTTCCACTGGTACCCTAACAACAGGGAAACATGCTTCATGAGTTCAGATGAGAATGGCTGGCCGTTGTCAGAATATACGACTCTAGGGAGTCCATAACGGGGGAAAAACTCACGAACCAACTGCTTGGCAGTGGTCGCGGCTGTGTAATCTGGGACTGGATATGCTTCTGTCCACCTGGACAAAGCGCATACAACTACAAGGACATACTTGAAACCTCGACATCGCTCCATCTGAATATAATCCATCTGGAGGACTTCAAAAGGGTGGTCAGGGGGCTGGAAACCACCTTGTTCCACCGGGACACTTTTACCTGGATTAAACTGACAACATATCATACAGGTACGGACTTTCTGCTTAGCTGCAGCTCGTAAATGCTTGTTGAACCAAATGTTCTGGATACTGTCTAACATGGCTTTTTCCCCTAAATGTGCTGGACTATGTGCGGTATTAATAATGACTTGAACCATAGAGTCGGGGAGAAACCATGTGGCTCTACCCTTCGTTAACCATCCTTGATCTGTCTGGACCCCTCCTTGTTCGGACCATTTCTTGATTTCTTCGGGAGTAGCATGTAACTGTATGTCTATGACATCTTGAGTAGGGTCCTTAACTGTCATGCATGTAGTCGGATCTGGAGTATGTGTCTGATTAACTTGAATGTCTGGAGTCTGTGCTGTAAGCTTGGCTGTGCGATCTGCTAGATCGTTACCTTGGGAAATAATGTCAGTAACTTTCGTATGTGCTTTGCACTTCATGATAGCAATGGATGTCGGTAAATGTATGGCATCTAACAGAGCTTGAATAAGGAGACCATGCTGAATCTTGGTTCCATGAGAAGTCATGAAACCTCTCTCCTGCCAGAGCACTCCGAAGTCGTGTACAACTCCAAATGCGTAGCGTGAATCTGTGTAAACATTAACTTTCAAGTTCTTGGCGTGTATGCAGGCTTGTGTCAGAGCAACTAGCTCTGCTGCTTGAGCGGACAGGGTATCAATACGGTGTGTTTCAATAACTTCAGTGTCAGTAGTCACTGCATACGCGGCGACTAGTTCTCCTGTACTTGTTCTTAGGCATGAACCATCCACATAAAGTGTCAGGTCGGGGTCTGGTAACGGAGTGTCTGTCAGATCTTGTCTTGGCTTTGTCGTAATGTTAACTACTTCCACGCAATCATGTGTGGCTGGATTTGAAGTAACTGATGGTAACAGTGTAGCAGGATTCAGGATGTTGCAGCGTCTGATTTCTATGTGTGGCTGGAACAGTGTCAATTCATAACCTGTTAAACGTGCAATTGTCAAGTGCTGAGTTTGTGTTCGGTTCAGAAGAACTTCCACAGAGTGTGGGACTTGTACTGTCAAGGTATGTCCTAAGACTATGGAATCACTTTGTCTGATAGCTAGTGCTGTGGCTGCAACTGACTTGAGGCACGCAGGCAAAGCCTGGGCGACTGGATCTAGTGTGCTAGAAAAATAAGCACAGGGCTTGTATTGTCCTGCTTGATCTTGTGTGAGAACAGATAATGCTGTACCTTCGCGTTCAGTAACAAAAAGTGTAAAAGGCTTACTGTAGTTCGGTGTCGCTAGAACTGGAGCTTGGCATAGGGCTTTCTTTAACTCATTGAAACTAAGTGTATGTTCAGATGTCCAAGGGAGAACAGTCGATGCGGCTGCCTCCTGTGTCGTTAACTGTATCAGTGGCTTGGCTAGAAATGCATACTGGGGAATCCATTGTCTACAATAAGAAGTAAGGCCGATAAAGGCACGTACCTCCTTCTGGGTCTTGGGCTGAGGAAGACTCGCTATTAACTGGATACGGTCTGGTGTCAACTGCCTACCCCTCTTGGACAGTAAGTGTCCTAAGTTTAGAAGGGGACACCTTGTGCCCCATCTCGGCTAGGAAATACAAGACTGTAAGGGATGCTTGCTCGCAAGCACGTTCAGAACGGGCTGTGATCAGTAGATCATCGACATACTGGAGCAGGGCAGTGTCAGTTGGCATGTGAATGTTGTCTAGTTGTCTCTTAAGTGCTTGACTGTAAATACTAGGACTTTCTGTGAAACCTTGAGGAGCGCGTGTGAACATATAGCTCCTTCCATTTAAACAGAATCCGAAAAGGAACTGGCTGTCTGGATGAATGGGGACACTGAAAAATGCGTTCTTGAGGTCTATGACAGTGAAGAACGTGGCTTCGGAATCAATGGCTGTCAATAGGGAAGAGATGTCTGGGACAACTGGGTACTGCGGAATAATACATTTATTAAGCTCTCGTAGGTCGATCACTAATCGACATACTGGGGGTGCATTTGGATCAGTACGTTTCATGACTGGAATGATCGGAGAATTGCATACGTTGGAGTCAGTCTCTACAACCACTCCTTGAGCCATGAGCTCGTCAATAATTTTGGATAAGGCTGCTACAGCCTCAGGTGGCAATCTGTACTGTCTGATTCGTGGTAACACTACACCTGGCTTGAGAGTCACACGATAGGGTGTGATTTGCATATAACCTACATCAGTTGGACCTTGCGCCCATAAGTGCTGCGGAACATTAGACAGTCTTGAATCAAAATCTCGTAATACATAGTGACCCTTAAAGTCACGTAGGAACAATCGTATTCCCTCTGGGGAACAGCATATAACTGCACCTAACTCTTTCAGTGTCTTAATGCCTAATAGGTTTTCTGGACATGACTTAGTAAGTAACAGATCAGTAGTGCGGGACAATGGACCTACTTCTAGAGTAACTGGCTTTGAAATCTCATTTACGATAGGTTTTCCTGAAAATCCAAGGGAAACATTTCTTGAGCCTGAGAGCGGAGCCCCTGGAACTTCGGCATGACTAATTGTGGTCCTACTTGCACCTGTATCAATCAAAAACTTTCTGTCTTTCCCTAATACTTGACTGTGAACATAGGGACCTTCTTGATCTACAGGTATCTCAATGAGAGGCAAGCCTACCTCCCTCTCTAGGCTGTTTCATGAATACTGCTGGTACTCTGGATACTCAGACTGTGCATACTGGTACATCTGCGATGTAACATGCTGTGTTGCAGCGATAGGCTGCGGTGCGGTAACTGTCTGTTGTGCATTCTGTGGCTGAGGAGTCTGTGAAACTTGCTCTTGTCTAGGCGGACGTGGTCTTTCTTTAGTCTTACCAGTAGCTATGTTGTGTTTCAGAACTGCACACTCATTTATGAAATGACCTGGCTGTTTACAATAATTGCAGTTCCCTTTAACGGGAGCTGCAGGATGACTGGCTTGATTCGGACCCCTCTTCTGACTGTCTTGAGGAACAGATTGTGCAACTAGTACTTTCATTTTCGTATCTTTCATACGTTTTCTCTCGTGTTCTTGCTCTTCCCTGATTCTATTCTGGTGGTACTGGAGCATCTGGAGCATCTGGGACGGAGTATTAGCTTGCCAGGTGCTTTCGACTTTCAAAACTCGATTTTTAACTTGTGGGCTTGAATTCTCGACTAATTTAGTAACAAAAAGGTGAGGGTATGACTCACTACTTGTCTTGAGGCCACTATTGATGCTAAAACATTTTTCAAACCTAGAATAGAAATCACTAATATCTTCCTCTTGTTTCTGTTTACAGGCTGAGATTGCATCCCAGTCTTCTTTTCTAGTTGTCAATAATCTGGGTAAAACTTGAATCAATAATTCTGGTAATTCTTTACATTTCTCTCCTAGACCAGTACCTGGTACTCGTGCCTTGTCTTCAGCTTCTAGAACTGCCCAATCGATCTTTTTCTCTCCCACCTCCCATTCTTTTTCCTTTAGCTTTTCATACACCCCTGCGGGCAACAGGACCTTTAACATTTTAATGATATCTGGGTAAGTGTATTCTCCCATACGGAGCATGTCTTTTAATTCTCTATGGAACCCTGCTGGATCTTTGTCATGACAGGGAATTAATTTCTTCATTTCGAGGAGTTCCATCTTTGTAATCGGGGTGTAAACAAACACTCGTTGCATTTCACCGTCCTCTGTCTTAACTGGATGCACTTCTCGTAACGGGTTCTGTCTTTCCATGTAAAATGGTTTACTTTCTGGGGGTGAGACATGAACAAAATGCGGGTTCAGAAACGTTCTATATTTGTGGCGCTGCTCTAGAATGACACTAATTAAATCGGTACCTAAACCTTTCCATCTATACTGGAGTAACTCGTTCAGGATATCGTGTAACGGACCTGGATCAGAGTGTTGACCCTCATACAGAGTAATGAGGTGCTGGATCATATACATACCCACCAGTCGTTGCTCGGCTGGGGGCAATTTCAGAAACATCTGTGCCACTATTTCGTCTGTAAAAGTGGTAGAATCAGTAATCCATCGGACTGCTGATCGGGCTAGTTCCTGTTCATGCATGGTACTTAACTCACTATAACCGATTCGTGATTTCAGAATGTGATCGGTAGCTTGAAACACTTGTTCTAGAGAACCTTGTTCTGGTGCTGAATGATGGAAAATTGACTTGTGTTCTAGGCGTAAATGGCGATCTGGAAATCTAGATTTTCCTACATACGCTATCCTGGCGGTATTCTCGTCGTCTTCCTCTTCAGGATCAGAGTTACTTTCTTTCTCGCTTACTTGTGCTGCTTTACGTTGTTCGTGTATCTTTATTATTTCTCTACGGATTTTCTTGTACATACTCTCCATGGCACTAATGGTATTGTGCTTACCCTCGGCTATATTATCACTCCACTTTGTCAGGATTTTCATTTCGGCCTGATCTTTAGACGGGTAATCTTGTTCTCTTATTAGACAGTTAATTAAAAACTTTAATATCATACGCTGGATCTCAGCTTTCCTTTGAGACATGGCATCACTAATACTTTCTGGATCATCCCCTGTACGGATGAAACGATATATTCTGTCTAGATCTTCTTTCATATTGGGTAGGGTGACTAGATACTCGGTCACCCTCCTTACGCGTACTGAATATAAAACCATATTATTCTCGCCTGGGACTGGGTCATAGGCACATTCGCCAAGGGCTTGCCTGATTTCTGCAACAGACTTATTACTCTTGGGAGTACGCTGTGATGCTTGAGCATGTAATTCGAGTGCTGATAAACGCTTGCGTGGCGGCGGGGTTTGAGGAGGACCTCCTCCTGCGGCCCCTAGACTAGAATCGTCGACTGATATTCTTCGTGGTGGAGCGGGAAATTGAAATGCTGGCTGGACCGGGGGTACCGTAGCAGGTACTGCATGGGGTGCCCCGGTGTCTGGAGGAGCAGGATGTGCCTGATTTACAGGGACTGGCGGAGCGCGAACAGGATTTGCATATTCAGGGACTGTGTCGTCCAGATAGGACGAAATAAAAATATCAGCTGCGGTCGGTTTGTGACATAGCTTGGTCGGAACTAGTGGTGGCGGGAAATTACTGGATGCCTCCGGGGTCGCTTTTGGCAAGCCCTCGGCAAGAAGAGGATACATACCCTTAATAAGGGCATGCCTCTGTCTGTCTGACTGTTCGGCTTTGACTTGTTCACCTATCTCGATTAATTCTTTTTCTTGGGCTCGCTCTAAGGATTCTCTACTTAATTCTGACTTTCTGATTTCTTTTTCAGTTCTTTTATGAGCTTCTTTACGCCATAACTCGATGGCATCTTTCTGTGACTGTCTGGCTTTCTTTTTCCATAATGCTTCTTCTACTCGCATGATGCATTCGGCATCCCATGTACCCGATACGGGCCATCTATACTTTCCTTCTAACTGTTTGGTATACTCCACCCATAAGTCTAGATACAATATGGCACTTATGCCATGTTTCTGATACATAAAGTGACCTGGACTGTCCCTGGGCGGGACGGGAACTGCTGCTTCCAGCAGACCCTTTCTAGTTTTTAACTGACGTAACTTGGAAAATATGGGCATGACTGAACTGTAATCTAGACACAATACAATACACAATGAACACGATACTTATTCCCCATTCATACCACGACATTAAAATACATGAAAAACATTTAAAATAATAGTTCGAACAGAATACGTAGTCACTTTTTTGGAGCTTTTTCTCGCAATGTCAAGCGAGGCTCCTCATCAGGCAGGCTTTGGGTTCGATGATGATTCTTGGCTCACCGAGATGCCTAGGTCAACTCTTTAAAGTCTCTTGTATGACAAAAGGCTCTGGAGCTTCAGTGGGGCAAACCAGAATCTCAGGTCGAGTCACAGTTCGACCTCGCCGGCTTGACTCACGTCGACAGGTTGGTCACTTTATAGAGCTTTGTGACAAAAGTTCGCCAAAACTTCACAAACGTCTGGATCTTCTTTCAGAAGGTCCTTTAGAGGTACCATAGTGTCCACAACACACATCCAAGGTTCCAAGAGCTCTGAGTTGCTTAAATGGTATGTTGGGACTATGTCTCTCACAATACACCTGGCCAAATCCTTTAAAGTAAGGCTGAGGGTGGTCAGCTGATTTCTTCATGCTGGAAATGATGCCTGTGGAGCTCTTTTAAACTGTTACTTTCAGGGAGTCCACTCCGTTGCTTTTCAAAGCAAGGCAACATTCTTAGGACTGTAATTCCAAAGGGGGCAGCAGATGCAGTAATTCAGAGTGCAATCCTCTTTGTTCAGGTCAGGGTCCCATCAGGGCAGTCCTTCTTTGTGTAGTTTCAGGCAGAGATATGAGTTGCGAAGCAACTCTCCCATTTTTATTCAGTGTCCTTGGGTGACAAGCATGGGGGCACCCCTGACCAATGTGGCGCAGGGTGCCACCCTTGTGTATGACAAGTTTAGCCAAAGTCTGGCATATTCCCAGAAAGCACTATTACTTTAAAATCCAAAATGGAGAAACGTTCTCCTGGAGGTAAAGATGTGGCTAAGCAAAACCACTAGTGTGACTAAGTTTCCCTAACACTCCCCGCCCAGCTCCACTGCTAATTCAATTACTGTGTCTCTTGTCTGTCTGGGGGTGCATGATGTGGGGGTGAACCTGTGTCTGGTCCTAACTGTCATTCCCGCTTTGAAGACCAGTTTGACTACACCACCCCCATCCTGCCTTTTGCTCTGCAACTGCGGATTTCCCCACAATAGATTTCCTTGGTCTTTATGCAGGCTACTTCACACCTCATTGGAGCAGTTTGGCTCAGCCTGTCAAAGGCTGGCCAATCAGGAGAGGTTGCTGGAAGGCTGAATTGTGGTCTATTAAAGTTATCCAATGTTAGCCTATGGAGCCAATGTGCTTTAATGAGGAAAAATGAAATTGCCAGTTTTTCCCTCTCCAGGGCATCTAAAACATGGTTTATAATGTCCCTGCTTATAGTTACAAGTCACCATACCCCTGGGGCACTTAAGGGAGACCTTATTCAGGCTACTCCGGACCTCATCAGAGCACTTTGGCTCAGCCTGTCAAAGGCTGGCCAATCAGGAAAGGCTGCTGGAAGACTGGATTTTGGCTCACCAGAAAAGCAAGTTCCATAACTTCTTTAATGTGATAAGTCATAACCTTATAAATCTAATCTTGGCAAGTTATTGGATTTATTCTAACTATCTTTTGAAGTCTTTGAATTATATGTTTAGCTCACTCTTATCAATAGTTTATTACAGTCATCCAATGTTAGCCTATGGAGCAATTGTGCTACAATGAGGACAAATGAAATCACCAGTTTCCCCTCTCCATGGCATCTAAAACATTGTTTATAATGTCTCTGCTTATAGTTACAAGTCACCCTACCCCCTGGGGCACTTAAGGGAGACCTTATGCAGGCTATGTCACACCTCATCAGAGCACGTTGGCTCAGCCTGTGAAAGGCTGGCCAATCAGGAGAGGCTGCTGGAAGGCTGGATTTTGGTTCACCAGAAAAGCAAGTTCTATAACTTCTTTAATGTGATAAATCATAACCTAATAAATGTAATCTTGGCAAGATGTTGGATTTATTTTAACTATCATTTGAAGTCTTTGAAGTATATTTTTAGCTCACTCGTATCAATAGTTTATTAAAGTTATCCAATTTTAGCCTATGGAGCCATTGAGCTACAATGAGGAAAAATGAAATTGCCAGTTCTTCCCTATCCAGGACATCTAAAACATTGTTTACAATGTCCCTGCTTATAGTTACAAGTCACCCTACCCCTGGGGCACTAAGGGTAGACCTTAGGGGTGACGTATATGTAAAGATAAGGTGGTTTAAGACTTTGGAAGTACCTTTACTTTCGAAGTAGAATTTGCATATCATTTTACTTTAAAAGCAGCCTGCAAATCAGGGCATGACAGCAGGTAATACAGCAGTGCACACTTCAGTGCAATAAATCTGCTGGGCCTCTAAACCTACATGCCCTACCATATACTAGGGACTTAAAGGTAGGTTGACATCATCATCATTTGACTTTTTTATAGTTATAAGAAGCCATAAAAGCACACATAGAAGCAAGGCTTCAAAGACATGATAGAGTATAAACATTTCAATTCAACAAAGAGCGTTTAATTACAGAACATTTTATTTCCAACTAACATGAAACCTGATAGGGCCTTTCGACAAAACCCTCTTATCTAGCAGCTGTTCATGTACAAAATCATAAAAGTCACTTAAATTCACTTAAAAGGAGCCATAAACCGAATTAAACATGAATTGTATGGTGCATTAGGGTAATGACACCTCTTTTTCTGAGATGCCGTGTAGAGTTTAAGTAGCTGGCAACTGAGTAAACAAACAGCTCCCAGTGTCTGCCTGGCACATTCCCAAGGCATAGTGCCTATCATCAAGCCCAAGGAAGTGGCACAGAGGGATATTCTAGAGGGCACGCTGGTGGTGTATACACCACAGTAAGTACTCAGCAATTTCCACTGACCGACAACCCATGGTGCAAAGATTGGAGGAGTTAACATTACTCTTCCAAGAAGAGGTAAAAGAAACAGTTGGCAAAATCCCAAGTCTAAATGTAATATAAGCAGGCCTAGACAATGGAATATTCTTATAGTCCATAAAGTCCTTGAAAATAGAACAACATTTAAAAAACAGGTACTGGTGTGTTAGACTGACTCAGGGAATAGCAGAACTTTTAGAGCTAAGAACAACATTCCAGTAGTGCTCTTGAATAAGCGATGATAGCTGGTGGTCATTGATGTTGGTTTAAGCCAAAATTCAGGCAATCTTAGCTTAACCAGCCCTAGTTTAACATGGACTATTTACAGGCTATCCACAGGATCCTACGGGCCAAGTGGTGAGCTAAGATGTCCATATAGTACAAGTTGCTCAGATGTCCATATCATTGCCCAAAATAAAATAGGCTTAAGTTGGGCTGTGTCTGAAATTTGCCTTACATTTAGGTCAAAGATTAAGGGAAGTAGCGGTGTACCTTTTGGTAGCCACAGTGGAGATCTTAAGAAGGAATTTTCAACTTTATATAGCACATCAAGATTGCAATATCGCCAAAAATCTGAACCATAGAGAGCAGCAGTGAATGCTGGGGCCCTATATATTTCCAGTGCCGGTGAAATGGGATGGGAAGAGGATTTATATGCAAGTCCGACAATAGAACCAACAGAACACTAGTTTTAATTAGTCTTCTGCTCTTCCTGCACTTTGAGATCTGTTTCCTCGCATTCCGGAGAACTGGCACGGGACTTCCTGCGGTGGGAGCACGGGTCCGCCATCTTAGACAGGGTCCGGGTTAGCGGGCTAGTCTTTTTGGACACAAAGCATATTTGATCACGGAATTGTATCAGTCCTGAATGCCAGCGCCTGGAGCATTTTAAACTTTGCCCAGAGTGTGGGTCCAAATTCCACAACTTTTATTTCAATCAATAGATTCTTCCAGAACTAATGTAAAGATAGACAGGGAGATGAGTAGCTCCACTTGGAAATGTGTTCTCATGAACGTGAGATCACTGATTAAACACAGCTTGGAGTGTGTGTAATTTATAGAGGATGAAAGAGTAAAGATTGCTTTCATCACAGAATCCTGGACTGATAAAGCATCAGGTCCGGATTTAGTCAAGGACACACCGCCTAACTATAGATGTCATACTTTGAATAGTCCCATCGGAAGAGGAGGCGGATTAGCGGTCATCTACCATTCCTCGCTGGTCGCGACTTTTAGCCCGGGAGGGGTGAAAGGTTGTGAGATTTTGGACACCTTTCAAGGCGCACTTATATACAGACCACCTGGCCCTAGAGGTTGTTTCTGCGATCGGGGGGAGGGCGGGGTGGCAACTTGTGGAAAGTGGTATCACCGCTAGCTCTTACACTGTTCTAGGAGATTTTAATTTCCATTTGGAAGTCTCTTCAGATACAGACACAGGCAAACTGGTAGATCTGATGAAGCAATAACTTAGAGCAACTTGTGACTGGTGCGACCCATCAGGCAGGATATGCACTTGATGGTATTTTCTCGAATAATCCACAGTTGCAAGTTACGACCATCCTCCCGTTACCCTGGACAGACCATAAGGCAGTTTTATTTAACCTTACTATCCCCGAGCGTCATCCTCAGAAGCCATTAAACAAAAACCTGTTAAAAAGAGAGTGGAACAAGGTAATGGCTGATGATCTTTCTGAGGTCCTCAATAAGACCTTAACCGTGCCGCCCAGTAACCTTGATGAAGCTACATGATCTTACTCCAGCTGGTTGGAAGAAGCAGGTCACAAATTAGCTCTCAGTAAAATGTGTCATTTTACAAGACAGACACCTTCCGCCCCATGGTATTCTCAGGTACTTAGGGATCAAAAACTGTCTTCTAAACATTTTGGAGAGAAAATGGAGAAAGAGTTATATGGATTGTGATAAGGAGGAATACAAACGTGGACTTACTAAATAGAAGCAGATGATTCATAATGCATTCTCCTCTATGAAGTTTAATAATGCTAAAAACTCGGCTAGAGAATTATTTAACACAGTTACTAGTCTGGCAAACCCAGTGGCTATTACTACCACGCAAAGTCAGGAACTCTGTGACAAACTGGGTAATTTCTTCTATGAGAAAGTGAATGCCATCTTTTCCTCTTTCTCTAATGCTAAGTCTTAGAAGATGTGGGGTGATGCGGATGACCTAATTTCAGAAGATAAAGCGCATTTGGATAATTTTACTCAGCTCACAGTTAATGATACTTTTAATCTTCTTATGCGGGTTAAATCCGGCTCCCCTTCGGACCCTTGTCCGATAGCTATAAGTTAGCAGCAAAAACGATCTCTCAAGTTTTGACCCCCATTTTCAATACTATGTATTCAGACGGATACTTCTCGTTGGAATGGAAAAAACCTCTATCCTGCCTCTTTTTAAAAAAAAACTAATTCAGATGTAAAAGACCCTAACAGTTTTAGGCCTATATCCAGACTCCTGTTACCTGCAAAAATGGTTGAGAGGAACTTAAAAATCCAACCTAGTCACTTTTTGGAGTAGACGCAAGCATTGACTCCACCTCAGCATGGATTCAGAGGAGGCCATAGCACTGAATCGGCTCTTTTGAAATCCACTGAAGAGATCAGGACTATTCTAGACAAAGGGGGTAAGGCTGCTCTCATCCTGCTTGATCTCTCGGAAGCTTTCGATACGGTCCATCACGATTTGTTGATGGACCGGCTGCGGGAGATCGGAGTTCAGGGCTCTGCACGGAGAATTTTGAAGTCTTTTCTCTCAAATCGGAGCCAGTCAGTGTCACTGGGGGCTTTCTCATCCGAGTCCTTTTCTCTACCTTGTGGGGTCCCGCAAGGGACCTAGCTAAGCCCGACTCTATTTAATGTCTTCTCTTTGGTGCCCCTTATCCAGTCATTTGGGTTTAGTTTAACCTCTTACGCTGATGACACACAAATCGTGATCTCATTACAAACAGATGAGTGGTGGAGCATGGTGATTTGTTTTAAGGATTGTATGAATGCCATAGGGATGTGGATGGCCCAAAACTGCCTTAAATTGAACTCCAGTAAGACGGAGGTGGTATGCTCTGGCAACAATCTGAACTTCTGGACCCCTGAATGGTGGCCGGACTCTTTAGGTCCTCTCCCCACCCCAAATAAGAAAGTAACATTCTTAGGAGTGTGGGTGGACCAGAAGCTCAGTTTCAGAGACCAAGTAAATTCAGTGTCTTCCGCTACGTCCTTTGCTCTTAGGTCCTGTAAGAAAATTCTGCCGCTTCTACCTTTAGAGTGTCATCAAACAGTTGTCACAGCACTAACTATGTTGAGGCTGGATTACTGTAATAGCCTTTATTTTAATATCCAGGAAGGAATAATTAATAAGTTGCAACTTCTGCATAATGCTGCTGCTAGGTTGGTGTCAGGTATCCCTAAGTATGCATCCATCACTAAGGAGATTCGGAGGCTTCACTGGCTTCCAGTTAAGAAGCGTACCCAGTTTAAAGCCTTGTGTCTGGTTCATAAAGCTATTTATGGAACAGGGTCAGCCTACTTAAAAGAGCGATTATTTTTGAATACTCCTACTAGAGCATTGTGCTCTTCGGATGCTAAGCAGGTCTATGTGCCTTTCGTTAAAAAGGCTTCCTGGGGTGGAAGAAGCTTTGTTGTGAATGCAGCCAAGGCTTGGAATAATCTTCCATTACATCTCAGAGGGTTGGCCAGCCTATTGGCTTTTCGCAAAGCTTTAAAAACCTGGCTGTTTACAGATTAATTTTTACTTCGGCTCTGAACCTTAGGTGATTTCACATAGCGCCAGGACACCCACGGGTAACAGAAGCGCTTCATAAATGTTATAAATAAATAAATAAGTAAATAAAATAGACCAAACCTTGTGGTTAAGGGACAGAGATGTTTTTCCTATTTGCGCTAACCAACTAGTGGAGTCAGACAACCTCACCCCTAGATAGTCAAATACTGACAGCCTATCCAATTTGCCTCCATCAAGATCCGCATTCGCTTTAATTTTCTTGCTATGTGTGAATATCATCTATTGTGTTTTGAACTTGTTTATTTGAAGGCCGTGGTCTTTACAAAATTTGGTGAACTTCCCCAAAAGGGTATTAAGACCTATGGCAGTTTTGAATAAGTTTTGGATAAGAGAAGTGTGTCACCTGCAAATAGCAGGCTTGGATTTTGGAGCCCGCAACTTTGGGAGCATCATTCACACAATTCATGAAATAGGGTACACTTTCATTATTCAATAATAAACATAATGTAGGGGTAAGGACACAACCTTGCCACACCAATGGCTATTGGAAACTTCTCTGTGGTTTCCCCCTCTGGGGCCCATCTGACGTTGGCAAAATGATCAATCTACTGATTCTGATTCAACATCAATAGTCCTAAAGGTACCCTGACTTTTATGAGGAACTCCCAAATGTTTGACTTGAAACAAGGTTAAATGCCACTCTAAGATTAATGAAGGAGACACAGAGTGCCTCCCATTCCAGGACGACAACTTTCCATTGTAATGCCAAAAAACAAAAAATCTGGTCTACAGTGCTTGTTTTCTGAATTAAGCCAGATTGAAGGTGAGATAGGGCATCATTGTATCTAATCCAATCCCAACATTCTTGACAGGAGTTGTTTGCTGTATATTTTTTTGATGTTATCGATCAGGGATATGGGGTGATAATGTGCAAGTTCTTGACTTGAACCCTTTTTATAAATTGGTATGATTTATACCCCTGTCCATGAGTTAGGGATGGGGCACCCACTGTGATTGCATTAGTCGGGATATTAATATAGGGAGCCCATATCAGAGGTTCGGCACAGAACACGTCTGAAGCGATCCCGTCAATGCCAGGAGCTTCCCCTACTTCCCCTACTTTTTGGTCCTTCAATGCATTGAAGGGTTCTTCGATGGTAAAAGATACTACCTCCTCCATTATAGCACTTCTAGGGCACAGGCTATCAGAGTTAGATGAAGATGTTTTGGAGAGAGGCTCTGCATAGAGGGTAATGAAGTGCTCCATTCACTCGGCCTCGGGGATGTGGCTTTCAGGGCAAGCATACTCTTAGAGCTTTGAGACCCACAGGGATGAGTAGTGCACTCTATAAATCCCTGATTGATTGAGGCTATTGTGTTTAACCAAATGCTAGAAATCCATCCCTTCAGCTGCTTCCAACGGAGCATCCAAGACCTTGGCTTCCCACTGGGACTTACTGGGCATAATTTTGTCAGCTTGTAAAATATCTGGCCTCATATTGCTTCTTTAAGCACCACCTGGGTGTTCTAATGGACACTCTATGAGTTAGGTGTAAAAAAAAAAAAAAAAGACTACAATTGTCCTAATAAATATGTGCATGGGCAGTATCTGAAGGGGAGTACATGCCTGATCTATGCAATTAGGTAATGCGCTATAGACAGCACCATACATCTCTTTCGATGAAGCATCATTGCTTGCTATGTCCATCCACTTTACTTTGCCCCTATTGTTGCTCAGGGCCACAGTGTTTAGGGATGTTCACCCTATTCAAGCTTTATCCTTGATGTGGGTCTCTTTTAATATAAGGGCACAGGGAAAGTGGTCGCTCTCTAGGCGATCAATGTTCTCCATATCTATCATCTCATGCCAGGTCGTAAGGTTGAGCAATATGTATTCAATATTACAAGAGCAGTCTCCCCTCTTAAAGGTTGGCTTCGTAGTAAGATTCAATTGGGTACACCCATTACAAGCTCTTAGGCCATGGGTGGCAGTAATGTCTGAAATATGGATGTCAGTTGCACTCATCTTGATATTCTTTTTGGCTGCTTAGTAGGTGGGAATCACCCACCATTCATTCTCTAAACAAAACAATTCCTAGCAGTGGTTAATTGGGCTCAAAGCAGTAATTAGAATTGTCTGCAATAACCTTGTATATGCCTGACCCATAGTCTTCAAATGCTGTGATAATGATTTTCATAGTTTTATAGCCTTACTTATAATGCTTGTCAACTGCCGAAGTTTCTTGAACAATGCAGATTTGAATTCTCTCCCAAAATTCGGCCCAAATCTGCATCCGGCAGCTTGGATGTAATGCATGCTATGTTCCCAGTCATAAGCTAGATATCCACAGGCCCACTGTGAGGGCTCATGACTACAGAAGTGGGAGTACTTAAGCTGTTAGAAATGCTGCAGACTTTGTTCAAATTACACAGAACCTTGAATGGCAGCAAGCAGCAGTCTTGTGGAATTGGGGTAGGGGATGTAGTTGTGCTACTATGGGAGGAACGGTTGAAGGACTGACAGTGGACACACTCTGAATTAATTTGAGCTCTCTCGGCTGGGTAATGTTTGCCCTACTTCCTCCCCCCTGGTCGCATTCATTGGATCCCTCTTCTAAAAGGTTATTGCTCTGGAGGCCCACTCCAACAGTAAGTCAATCGACTCTATCCAGATAATCAAAGTGATTTGAAATTGGTATGTTATAGATCCTATTTGAACAGTATTTGAACAGTATTTGTCATAAGAAATAACCTTGGTAGGGGCGGGGGGAAAAAGCAGTCGCCTAGGGTTGTCACATCTAGGATAGACGTTAGGTTTGTAGAAATAGCCCAGAGAGAAAGACAATATTTGGCTCCCTTACCTGTCTGTGCACATTTTCAAATAATAGCCTTTGAACCAAATTGGGATCTTTAAAGTTAATATAGATGCAGTCCACCCAACTCTCTATGTTAGGAGAATTTTATATGCCAAAGTTCTTTCACAAGCCAGTTCAGACTTTTCGTGGCCAGTTTCTCTCGCGTTTCTATCTGTCCTTTCCGCAATTTATGTACTCCTAACAGAATAGCCACATATGGGCAAGACGCTGGGGGCAAGTTGATGACAAGAGGTTGAACTAACCAACCCATGGTTCTCCATGCTGCTTCACTTTAGACCAGGTTAGACCCCTTGTTGGCCCCCAACTGTGTACTGGCCATTAAGTGGTGAAGGTACATTGGCAATTGGAGAATGGACAGTTGGAGCAGAAGAAGGTTGAACTGTCATCATTATCATGACTAGGGCCAATTTTCGCACAAGATTGATATGGCCTCTGCAACCCCCCCTCACCCCCTATGGCCTGCTGAGATTGAGGTTGGGTTTTTCAGTTGTCTTTACAAATGTGCTTAATGTATGCAGGGTGCATGACTGTAGGTGTAAGTTCCAAGCACAAGGAGGCCTTGGCTTTTTCAACTATTTCCATCATCATTAGAGCTGCCCAGCATGGATAGAAATCAACACCCATTTCAGCAGAGACAGAGAGTGGTTGCACGAGCACAGGAGTATTAGAATCAGAATTGATGCAGGCAACAGTAATGCACTGTTTATTCCGGAATACTCTCCACATGCTGGTTGTTGGGCTCTTTTCACTGCAACGTGTAGTGGGTAAGTGATCCCATCTGCCCCCCAGACTCCACCTTAGAGGTGACAACACCGCCCTAAAATCTACCTTGGGGTCTCAATAGGAGGTGCTGCTATGGATAGATTATATGGTGGCTTGGACAAGCCTCCTACATCCAGGGAAAGGCTCCTCTCTGTCAGTTCAATTTCAATGGGCACCACCCCTATTGCCTTCTGCAGCATCTGGTCTATCACTGTGGTTTTGGGGGTAGGGTGATGGTATGGGAGCCACCAATACACATCTGTATCCCCATGCTGACCACAAAGGGGGAGTGGGAAGTGAATCATCAAGAACAGGGTCTAAGATGCAAGTCAAGATAAGGCAAAATGTAGGCCAGCAGACCATATCAGAGCACCTCAGCAGTATAGCAGTCAGCATATCAATCAGGCAATGCCCTTAGCTCCAACAGCAACTTACCTCCTACCCCCGGTCTTGCTGAAGCCATAGCCTCCATCCACATGAAGAATGGTCACGGAACAGTCAGGCAGGACAGGCAACATTTAGGGCTGTAAAATCCCTATGGAACTCTCTGATCTTTAAGCTGGGAATCCACTTGCTCACAAAACTTGATGGGTTTGCTTGGTTAGTGGGGCCCCATGGTGCAAGTCAAAAGGTAGGTAACCACTTTTGTCAATAAACGCGCTTACAGAGGCCCACTACCACAACACAGCTCAAAACGTGACACTGCGCTTAGCACAGCCGGCCCTCTAAGTGGTGCCCTGCCATACACCTCTGCCTGCCCGTCCCTACGAGCAGGCCAGTTACAGTGGCAGAGGTCAGTGATAGCAGTAGTGGTGTCGAAAGCTTTCAGATAGCACTTGGTAGCGTGCAGTAGCCCAGCACCCAGTTATGGAACATCAAGGGGACTGAGGGTCTGAGGATCAGGATCCGGGGACCCAGAAAACAGCAGCAGAGGTCGGTAAGTCCACGTAAGCTCTGCAGTGTGTGTAATGTGTGTGGGCGAGTATGATATGGCTACAGGGGGAGGGGCGTAGTCTCTTGGTAGACCCCCTTGGGTAGATTGTCAGTACCAATTGTAATCACATCTAATTACCATGTACTTTTAATCAGAGCACAGGCCCTGGGTCTGATAGCGGAGCGCAGGGCAAAATCAGAGTCAGAAAATTGACATCTTGTACTTAAAATTGGGACAAACAGTAGGGGGACACAGCAAAAAGCTCACAACCCTAAATGCCACTTGCATCCAAAACAAGACTATGAGTCCAGACAAATTGCTTTCTCTCCATCTTTATGTGTCAGGTAGAACCTGCTCCACATTATGTGAGCAAATTCTCGTTTTTTTAAATGTAGGCACCTTTTGAAAACAGCAGAATGGGCACACGGTATTCCCCCATTCCAAGGCCTGTGGTACAATGATGCAGTGGGGCGGTAATTACTCACCTGGAAAGTATTTCAATTAGTTGCTCTGGTAATTTTTGGGTGCACAGCTTGCCTCAGAACACTTGTACTGAGACCTAAGTTGGGAGTAGTCATTAATGCTCACTTATCAATGGAGTTCTATTTGTACACAAACTATTAGACTTCCTGTGTTAGTCAATACTTTCAAGGTCATTCACTCTACAAGAATGCATTTAACACATTTTGTGTCTTTCTTTTCTCTTTTTATTTTTCCAGATGTGTGTTTTGCCCACATTGGAAGTGAGATATGTATTAGAGACTTGTCTGTAATATTCACATCATTGTTCTATTAAAATACCTGGGGTCAGATGTATGAAGCGTTTTTTTTGTCGCAAACGGTGCGAATCACAAAATAGCAGCGTTTGCGCCCAAAAAACGAGAAATGCGATGTATGAAAAAAATCGCATCGCAAAATTAAGGAAACGCAAAATTTGCGATTCCTTACTTTTGCGCTACCATTTAAGGAATCACAAAAAGCGATTCCTTAAATGGTATGTAAGAAACAAGCAAGTTTTGCGAATTTACACTAAGAAATCGCAAATTACCACCAACTTGTAGTTGGTGGTAATTTGCGAATTCTTTTACAAATGCACTTTTTGCAATTTGTAAAGGTGGCATGTGACGCTCATACATGCGCTTAGGGCATGTATGTACGCCATATGCGCACACATGTCAATTTCAGGGGTGCAGCAGGGTGTCCTTAAGACACCTTTGCACCCTTGAAATTATTCTCAATTTGCAATTAGCAAATTGCAAATCGCAAATTGAGAATAATTTCCCATTCCTTCCTATGGGCCTCCTGGCCCATAGAAATGAATGGGAAATTATTCCTTAATTGCGATTAGCAATTTGCTAATCGCAATTAAGGAATTTTAGGAAATCGTTAAAAAATAGCGAATTCCTACATACATACCATTTTGCAATTCTCAAATAGCGATTCCTTAAAAATCGCTATTTGAGAATCGCAAAAGGGCATCCTCATACATCTGGCCCCATGCTCCCAATTGTTCACATGCATGAATAATAGTTAACAAGGGCAGGTCCCTGATAGAACCTGCAGCAGCAGAAGCTTACCCATGTCTTATTTTTAAGGCAAACAAGCGTTTCTGCAGCAACTATTGCACCATATGTATGTCCATGTCACACAGAGCAGCAAGTCAACTATCTGCACTGCATTGCGGGACAGGAAAAGGGCCAGAATTATTTAAGGCAATATGGAGTATTCCTACCTTTCCCGCTGCACTGACGCCCTTGGGGCTGCCTAGGCCAACACAGGCACCCTTGCACTGTATTGTAAGGGTGCCTTTGTTGTAAGGAGGATTGTTTTTGTGCAGGAAGGGGCACCTTCCTGCACAAAAGCAATCCTGAGAGGCAAATTCCTCTTTCTATGTGTGCTGCAGACTGCAGCTTAAATAGAAAGCAGAAATAAAGAGGAGAAATAAAGATATTTCTCCGCATTACACTTTACCATGGGGAGGTGTATCTTTTTGACACAATCCCATATCTACCAGTTCTGGTAAATCAGGCAATGCATCAAAAACCATGGGAGCTGAGTGGGAGCAACCAGGCAACAACCATAGAAAGCATTCCCAGTGGCAGAGTAATGCTACACAGCTATTTTCACTGCATGTGTGAATTCCATATTTTTGGAACCACTCAGATCCATGCAAAGGTTTGCATCACTCTTGCACCACGTTCTTCAAGAGCGAAGCAACCTGGGCCTTGAGTATGGCCCATTGTACTTAGCCAAAAACAGTGCAAACGTATACATGGTGTGATAGTTGATAGTTGTCACAGCACATTGATAAAATGTACTTTTACTAATATTAGATATAATGCGCATGTACATAATTCAGTGAACTGGAGGGGTTATCATGAAAAAAGGTTAAGAGAGGAAGTCTATCGATAATTTTTGCAATCTTCAAAAGGTAGGTGAATTTTGAGTGCAGTCTTTAGTACATGTATGAAAGGGATAGCACAGAGGTCAGACTAAAGCGATGTTCTAGTTGAAGCGCACAGGAGGTGCAAGGAGCAAAGCTTAATGTGACCCAATGTGGGTTAGTTGGAAAACAAAAAACTTTCATAAGTAGAATGCAGGTTACACATTAGTAATTTGGAAACATGTTGGGGGCAGTGCTATTATTCGCTTTAAAGATGAAGATCAAAACAAAATATAGCAAGGGAGTGGGGTGCAAATCAACCACCGTGCATAGGGAAGTGGAAGTTAGACTTCGACTGGTGCTGCACTGCCGTAAAAGTAGTGTTCCACGGTAGGGGGTGGCCGAGGAAGTGGGACAAAATCTGAGGTAAATGACACATTACAGAGGTCTTTGAGGTAACTATAACGGTAATGGGAGGGGGTAAAACAGGGCAACACTGTTCACTGTAACACATTGAAATGTACCCAAGAACAATTTTATTGATATTTTTCTGCATTGTGATATAACAAACCCATGGATGTTAAGTTGGATACCCTTCAGAAAATGTATGGAACGTATCCGTTAACGGACACACTGCCAAGTCTTTTGTTATTTATTTAATAAAAAGATGCTTAAAAAAACATTAAGAGGAAGATCAGTTGCTTGTATATGGTCCTACTTTTAGTTGATGTTTGATGGCAATAGGATGAGGTACCTTTAGGTCAGGGGAGGGTGTATAGGGATCTAATATAGAAGTTTCATATTTCATCCAGTGAGGAGAAGGAGGAGTGGGTGAGACACATGACCACACTATTACAATGAGTAAGATTGCTAAGGAGTACTGTGATCAAAGAGTTGGCAGTGTTAAAGAGGGTGTATGATCGTGTGTTACTTATAATTAAAACTATATGATTGCTGTATCCATTATGGATAACTTGAGGTGCATAATAGGGTTGAAAAGAATCCCAAGGCCGCATATAATGAGGTTAGAATTTGGGTAGGATAGGTCAGTTTGGGTACTGAACTTTGTTCTGATGTACAAGAAGAAAAAGTCTCTCAGGATTGTTTTTGTGCAGGAAGGTGTCCCTTTCTGCACAAAAACAATCCTGCCTACCTCGCAGGCACTCTTGCACCATGGTGCAAAGGTGCCTGTGTTGGCGCTATTGGAAAAGGGGGGTGGTGATGGACAGAGTTTCTGAATGATGCAGAATACTCTTACCAAGTCAATAGATCATGGTTTTAATCCATCACCGTTTTGTAGCTCACTGCACCATCCCAGCTCAGAACCTGGCTATATGCAAATTAGTCTGTTCCTGTCCCAGTGCATGATGGGAACAGGGCAAACCAAACTACCAAGCCAATTCTTATACTGGGAAGGAAACAAGCTTCCGGGGACCGGTTTCTGGCATCACAGCCTTCTTCGGCCCGGCTTGCTTGAATCCTGATGGAGCAATGAGCAAGGGACTCACGTCTGAGTATACCCTCCCACACATAGTGTGGATAAAACCGATTTTGGAAAAGGGGGGTGGTGATGGACAGAGTTTCTGAATGATGCAGAATACTCTTACCAAGTCAATAGATCATGGTTTTAATCCATCACCGTCTTTTAGCTCACTGCACCATCCCAGCTCAGAACCTGGCTATATGCAAATTAGTCTGTTCCTGTCCCAGTGCATGATGGGAACAGGGCAAACCAAACTACCAAGCCAATTCTTATACTGGGAAGGAAACAAGCTTCCGGGGACCGGTTTCTGGCATCACAGCCTTCTTCGGCCCGGCTTGCTTGAATCCTGATGGTGCAATGAGCAAGGGACTCACGTCTGAGTATACCCTCCCACACATAGTGTGGATAAAACCGATTTTGGAAAAGGGGGGTGGTGATGGACAGAGTTTCTGAATGATGCAGAATACTCTTACCAAGTCAATAGATCATGGTTTTAATCCATCACCGTTTTTTAGCTTACTGCACCATCCCAGCTCAGAACCTGGCTATATGCAAATTAGTCTGTTCCTGTCCCAGTGCATGATGGGAACAGGGCAAACCAAACTACCAAGCCAATTCTTATACTGGGAAGGAAACAAGCTTCCGGGGACCGGTTTCTGGCATCACAGCCTTCTTCGGCCCGGCTTGCTTGAATCCTGATGGTGCAATGAGCAAGGGACTCACGTCTGAGTATACCCTCCCACACATAGTGTGGATAAAACCGATTTTGGAAAAGGGGGGTGGTGATGGACAGAGTTTCTGAATGATGCAGAATACTCTTACCAAGTCAATAGATCATGGTTTTAATCCATCACCGTTTTTTAGCTCACTGCAACATCCCAGCTCAGAACCTGGCTATATGCAAATTAGTCTGTTCCTGTCCCAGTGCATGATGGGAACAGGACAAACCAAACTACCAAGCCAATTCTTATACTGGGAAGGAAACAAGCTTCTGGGGACCGGTTTCTGGCATCACAGCCTTCTTCGGCCCGGCTTGCTTGAATCCTGATGGTGCAATGAGCAAGGGACTCACGTCTGAGTATACCCTCCCACACATAGGGGGTCATTATGATGGCGGATTTTCCGCTTACTCCGGGCCGGCGGAAGCCACCGCCGGCCCGGAGTATGCGGGAAATCCACCGAGGAGGCCTGAAAGACCCACCGCCAAATCAGGATGGCTGGTGGGTCTCACAATCTGTCCGCCGCTTTTCCGCCGCGGTCGGAAGGCGACCACGGCGGAAAAGCAATAACATGGCAGGCTGTGTCTATCAGACACCGCCAGCCATATTAGGATGTAGGGAAAGTCATGCTTTTCCGCGGCGGCTTTTCCGCCGTGGAAGAGCATACGGACAGTCACTTTGGGGGCCCGTTGCAGGCCCCCTGGGTGAAGGTTGCGTGGGGGTTGCACATGGGGGGTACCTATGGTACCCCCCTGCCTTTGCGTGCATGAAGCGGCAGGCACCACGCGGTGCCTGCCGCTTTGTGCATGCAAATGCACAGCTTTCGTTTTTTTTTCATTGCGGAGGGTGCTGCTTCAAGCAGCACCCGCCGCAATGTAAAACATACAGGATGTGACCGCCAGGGTGGCGGTCACATCCTAATTGCCATGGAGGGACCGCCGCTGCCCATGCGGACGGTCCCTCCTACTCAGGGGTGGCGGACGGACGCAAGTCCGTCCGCCATCCTAATCGGCCCCCTAGTGTGGATAAAACCGATTTTGGAAAAGGGGGGTGGTGATGGACAGAGTTTCTGAATGATGCAGAATACTCTTACCAAGTCAATAGATCATGGTTTTAATCCATCACCATTTTTGTCCCTGGCCCAGTGCATCATGGGAACAGGGCAGACCAAACTACTAGGTCAATTCTTTACTGGAAAGGAAACAAGCTTCCGGGGACCGGTTTCTGGCATTACAGCCGTCCATCACTGTTTTTTAGCTCACAGGACAGGAACAGACTAATTTGCATGTAGCCAGGTTCTGAACTGGGATGGTGCAGTGAGCTAAAAAACGGTGATGGATCAAGCCCTGATCTTTTGACTGGGTAGGAGTGTTCTGCTTAATTCAGATACTCTGTCCATCACCACCCCCTTTTCTGAATCGTTTTGGCCACTATAGGAGTGGAAGGGTATGCACAGACATGAGTCCCTTGGTCACTGCACCATCAGGATTCAAGCAAGCCGGGCCGAAGACGGCTGTAATGCCAGAAACCGGTCCCCGGAAGCTTGTTTCCTTTCCAGTAAAGAATTGGCTTGGTAGTTTGGTCTGCCCTGTTCCCATGATGCACTGGGCCAGGGATAGACTAATTTGCATGTAGCCAGGTTCTGAACTGGGATGGTGCAGTGAGCTAAAAAACGGTGATGGATCAAGCCCTGATCTTTTGACTGGGTTGGAGTGTTCTGCTTAATTCAGATACTCTGTCCATCACCACCCCCTTTTCTGAATCGTTTTGGCCACTATAGGAGTGGAAGGGTATGCTCAGACATGAGTCCCTTGCTCACTGCACCATCAGGATTCAAGCAAGCTGGGCCGAAGACGGCTGTAATGCCAGAAACCGGTCCCCGGAAGCTTGTTTCCTATCCAGTAAAGAATTGGCTTGGTAGTTTGGTCTGCCCTGTTCCCATGATGCACTGGGCCAGGGACAGACTAATTTGCATGTAGCCAGGTTCTGGACTGGGATGGTGCAGTGAGCTAAAAAACGGTGATGGATCAAGCCCTGATCTTTTGACTGGGTAGGAGTGTTCTGCTTAATTCAGATACTCTGTCCATCACCACCCCATTTTCTGAATCATTGTGTTGGCGCTAGGCAGCCAAAATGGTGCCAGTGCAGGGGGAGAGGACAGGAATGCACAGTATTGGATAAATACTGTATATTCCTGCCCTTTCCCTGTGGTGCAGGGTAGCACAGTAAAATGAATTGATGTGCTGCTCTCCATCACCAAACTTGTTAATTTGCCCCATAGAATATAGAAAATAAGACCACAGTAAGCAGGGAAGTCTAACTGTCTCTCCACATTAAGCCACCAATCCCTCTGCACCTTTCTTCTCCCAAAATTAATATGTTTTTACCCTTATTTATAGTGAACCTGGTGGCTTTTTAAAGTCTATTTAATGTATACTTGTAGGGATATTTATAAAGCACATGCCAATCCAGGTGCAATGGAATGCTGCATCCAACTGCAATAGAACAAATCCACTCTGGTCTAGTAATCCTGACAAACAATAAAGCGAGAACACAGTACTGTTCCAGATCATTGTTAGTTCCTATTTTGACTATGCATTCATTCCTTTTACCTGACTACATGGCCTGAGTTAACTGTATGCCGGGCTTTCAAGATAAAACATGGCCACAGGATGCTTGATTAGTAAGTATCTCATCATGTCGAAACTGCATGTCCAACCATGTAAATTCCATAAACAAATTGTTAAAGTTCAGAAATAGCTGCGTATACCAATGATGTCTGAGCTTTGTACCACACACAAGCATAATCTGGCAGTGCTTAAACGTAGGCTAATTCGCTCCTAGTCACAAGAAATAAGCTGAAATTCTTCTACCCAGTGGTCTAGGCATTAAAGAAACGCATGTGCAAACATTTTTGTCACACCATTTATTTGAACAATTATCTTCTTGAGAAAAGTATCTGTGATGTTTCCATTAAAAAATATTGGTCAAATCAGTGGCACGGAGATTTTCCAAGTGGCAGCTGCCCCTGGTGGATCTGGCCCCAACACAGCCAAAGAACGTTTGTGTTCAGGGACCCTAGAGAACAGGCCTGGGGCCTTTTGTGGCAGGAATAATGACTGTAATGGACTGGACTCTGCCCTACTTTTAGCTCCGGGTGCTCAACTGCCCCCTTATTTATTTGCGTCCTGGCTCAAACCCTAGAATCAGGCTTTGGCGCCTCTGGAATGCTGGTAGAACAGGCCCTCCTAGGATTGCACCAAAGGATTTTTTGAGGGTATGGGCAGACATCAAGGCCCTAGCTCAAGCCTGGATCTCTCAAGCCAGCAAAATCAGCAAAACCAGCAAAATGCAAAACATATTCAACCACAGTTCATCAGTCAAGACATTCAGGGCAGGGAGATCACAACTGCAAGTCTTGTGGGTAAACGATCATGGCTAGAGATAAAGGGTTAAGAAAAAATATCCCCTGAGCTGATGGCTTTAATATCATCAACATTTGTGGTGGTGTACATGCGGTGCTTAAGACTATTGATTAAGTCTTTCTAGGAGGCAGGAGTTAAAGCATTTTTATTGGCCTTAGTCTGTTTTAAAACAATTAGCAAGGGCAAGATCAGAACTTTCATCTCATTGAAACAAGCCAAACAATACCTAAATTAACTCACCCCAAGGCACTAAAGAAAGCCCCAGTAGGGGGCGGACTGAGTGGTATGATCATTTTCTGTCTGAATGAGGGGTCAAAAAATAGTGGAGGTTTTTTTTTTCCTCCCTTAATTATGACACTGAGTACTAGAAGATATATGCTTTAGGAGTTCTGTAAAGCTCGGGGATGTGGCTACATTCACTTAGTAATAGGGGACCTGCAGCTTTTGTTTTCAGAATTGTTTTGTAAATCAGGACATTTTTCCATTCGGGGAGTCTCTATTTTCTTTTTCTTGGGTGGTGTTTCTGCTTTCCATATTTATTCCCTTCCCTTAGCTGTTCATAGGTCTGTGTTGGGTTTGCACAGGGGATGGGGGAGCTGGTAGTGGGTACACACAGGAGCATTCACCCAGGCCATTGCTGGCCAGTTAGCCTCACCAGGTTGGTGGAGAGTGGGGGCGGGAGATGAGGTAATTGGATGATTGAGGGGGAGAAGAGGGTCTGGGGTACCAGTCTTTTGGGGGAAGGGGTTGTGGGGTTGAAATAAAAAATGGTGGGAGGAGGATGACGCGCATTTGCACATTCATTCTAGACCCATCAGTGATCTCCAAGAGAAGTGACGTGGTCAGTTCAATAGGGCTGACCATTGGAAACTGCATGTTTATGTCTAAACTCCGTATAGCTACTGTTAGTATTTGTGGCTTGAATTACAGGGCTAACAGAAGGACAGTAGCTGAGGATCTGAAAGCCTGTAAGGCTAACATCTATTGTCTCGAAGAAACTCACATTGGCAGGGCTAGTAGAAATTTGTTGGAAACGTTAGGCCGAAGTTTAGTTACTTTCACTACACAGGATATGAAGACTAAGGGGATTGCAGTCCTTACTAGAAGTAAGGTCTGTGCTTTTGGATGTAGACAAACATGGTAGGTGGGCAATTACAGAATGCCAGTATCAGCCAGGATCTTTCACCCTATGCTTGTGTATGGTCCAATTCTGGATGATCCAGGTATCTTTGATTTTAGGTCAACAGGGTACGTGCCCTGGCCGGGACCCTATGTGCTATGTGGTGATTTAAATTTTAACAGATCAAGGGGAACGTCGAGGGGCAATAAGAGCAGGTATGCCAGGCAAGAGCCATCAAGAGTCTAGAGAGAGAAATAGGTCTTGTTGATATTTGGGCAAAACTAAAAGCTCCTAACCCAGGGCATACATATTAGTGTGCTCCCCATGGCTTTCTAGCGAGGCTTGATTATTTCAATGTAACACCAGACTTGCTAAAGGGGTGCCAAATAGAGCTATTTCCAAGATGAATGTCAGATCATAATCCCACTGGTGAAACCTTGACCATTGGTTAGAGCTCAGCACTCTCCCCAGTAGCCTTGCCTGCACACCACACTCCTGACTGCCTCCCAGCTCCAGGTTCGAGCCAGCAGTCCACCCTGGGCAGGCTTCTCCTACCATCCTGCGCTTGCTGTATTTGTCTCGCTTCCTTTTCTGTGCCCCATATTGTGTGTGCGTTAAGTTTACATTTTTAAATTGTATTTTATTTCTGGTATTGTGCATCCCTTTCCTTCAGCCACCTTCAGTGTTTGTCCGCTGCTGCCCCTGCGGCCCGCACACCGATCCAGCCCATACCCACCCCCTTCCTGCTCCCGCCCCCTCCCTTCTTATGGCGACCTTGGTGCGGTCTAAGGCAAGCCCGTATGCGCCCGTCCACGCCTGGACCGCGCCCACGCCAGAACCCCTGGCCCCCACGAACACCAACAAACCCCCCGACTCTTCTACGATGCCAGCACCCTCCACGCACTCAACACCGGTCAAACACACTTCTGCTTCCAGGCCGCCTGAAGCGCACCCAAGGACCCTTCTCCTGCCGGATATGCAGCTTCACCAGCAACAGACCCACCAATCCACTCATGAGGACAGGACGCGACCACCTTAGATGCATACTCCTGAACACCCGTGCCGCACGCAAACACGTCATCGAACTCTGGGACCTGCTAGATACAGGATCCCCAGACATCGCTTTCCTGACCGAGACCTGGATGAACGACTCCTTGGCTCCCGACATCGCCATAGCCATCCCAGACGGCTACAAGATCTCTAGCAGAGACCGCACCAATGGAGTAGGAGGTGGAATCGCCATCTTCCACAAGTCCACCCTCAAGATCTCAACCAACTCCGATGACACCCTCAACACCACCAAACACCTGCACTTCCAGATCCACACGATCCCAACACCACCCTCAGAGGAACTCTGATATACAGGCCTCCCGGACCCCGGGCACAGGTCAGCGATTCCATCGCCGACTTTGTCAGCACGCACACTCTTACGTCCACAGACTACATCCTCCTCGGGGACCTGAACTTCCACCTCGAGAAAAACAACAACACCAACTCCACTACCTCCCATGTTCAACAACCTCCCCAACCTCGGACTCAAACAGCTTGTCACGACTCCCACCCACTCCGCCGGACACATGCTCGATCCCATTTTCTCCGCAGGCCCCAACGTCTCCTTCAGCCACACCACCGAACTCCACTGGACAGACCATCGCTGCATCCACTTCTCCTTCAAGAAGCCTACCACACACCACCGCACCCAACAGATCCCCCTGCCGCTGCTGGAGAAAAATCACCGAAGACCAGCTACACACCACCCTCGCCCGTGGCCCACCCACAGACCCCACCAACCCCGACGCCGCTGCCAGCAGCCTCAGACAATGGATCGAAGACTGCACCAACACCATCACCCCAATTAAGAATCCCTCCAACAGTCACACGAACAAGACTGCCGGCTGGTTCACCGCGGACCTCCAGACCGCCAAGCAAAACTGCTGAAAGCTGGAATAGAAATGGCACCACGAACAAACACCAGAGAACCAAACAGCCCTCAAGAACGCCATACACCAGCATCATTACCTCATCAGATCCGCCAAAAAGACCTCCTTCAAGGATAGTCTTGACAACAACGCACACAACAGCAACAACAGCAAAGAGCTCTTCAACATTGTGATGGAACTCTCCAGCCCCAACGCCAGCACCAACGACATCCCACCTTCACAAGACCTTTGTGACTCCCTGGCCTCCTTCTTCCAACGGAAAATTGCAGACATCCATGACAGCTTCGACAACCAGGCCTCCTCCACAGCCCGCGGACACCTGAGCCCCCTCGGCCACTAGCCACGGTGACCCCCTCTTCACCTGGACCAACATCGACGACGACGACACCATCAAAATCATGAGCACCATCCACTCCGGCTCCCCGTCAGACTTGTGTCCCCACCACATCTTCAACAAAGCCAGCACCACCATCGCACCCCACCTCCACAAAGCCATCAACATCTCCTTTGAGACAGCCACCTTCAACACTGTCTGCCATGCACCCTACGCACCCACCTCCACGGCGCAGGAATCCGAGGCAAAGCTCTGGACTGGACCACCTCCTTCCTTTCTGGCAGAACACATAGCATCCGCCTCCCTCCCTTCTGATCCGAAGCAACCAGGATCATCTGTGGCATACCCCAAAGATCCTCCCTCAGCCCAACGCTGTTCAACATATACGTTGCCCCACTCGCCCACGTCGCCAGACTGCACAACCTCAATATCATCTCCTACGTCGAAAACACACAACTGATCCTCTCACTCACAAAGGACCCTGTCACCGCCAAAACCAACCTCCACGAAGGTATGAAAGCCGTCGACAAATGCATGAAGAACGGCCGTCTGAAGCTGAACTCGGACAAAACGGAGGTCCTCATCCTCAGCTCCTCACCTTCAGCCTGGGACAACTCCTGGTGGCGGACCACCCTGGGAGCTGCTCCAACACCCACCGACCATGCACGCAACCTGGGATTCATCCACGACTCTACACTCTCCATAACCAAGCAAGTCAACGCCATCTCATCCTCCTTCTTCAACACCCTATGCATGCTCCGAAAGATCTACAAGTGGATCCCCACCGACACTAGAAGAACGGTCACCCAGGCCCTTGTCAGCAGCAGATTGGACTACGGAGACGCCCTTGACGTGGGATCCACGGCCAAACTACTGAAACGACTGCAACGCATACAGAACACCTCCCCCGCCTGATCCTCGACATCCCACGCCACATCACACCCCACCTAAGAGACCTGCACTGGCTCCCCATCAACAAGAGGATCACCTTCAAGCTCCTCAACCACGCACACAAAGCCTTCTTCAACACCAGTCCAGCATACCTCAACAAACGGCTCACCTTCTATACCCCAAACCGCCAGCTCTGCTAAACCGAGCTTGCCCTTGCCACCGACCCCCGCATCAGGAGAACGACCACCAGTGGCAGATCATTCTCCCACCTCGCCTCCAAGTCCTGGAACACCCTCCCCCTTCCTCCTACGGCAGACCGAAGACCTACTAACCTTCAGTAGGCTGCTCAAGACCTGGCTGTTCGAGCAGTAGCAGCACCCCTCCCCTCCTCAGGGCCTTGAGACCTTCACTGGTGAGTAGCGCCCTACACAAATGTCTTGATTGATTGAGAGCTGGCTCTGGAAGGGTTTACAAGGGGCCCTAGAAGATGATCCTTCAAGTAAGTTCTCTTAACTGGTCCAGCTTATGGGGAACACATGATTGTACGGATTCCAGATTTATTCACATTAAACAGAGGAGCTTTCCCCACCAGGATGGTCTGGGACGCCTTCACAGTTAGAGTTAGGGGAGGAACCCTTATGTTTAGCCTGAAACCGGCAGAAACAGATGCAATCCTGTAATAAAGATTTATATCAACAATTAAGCAATGCTGAGGCCCAGCTCGTGGCAGCAATAACTGTTAGATAGCTATATAAAAAAGTCAGCTTTGAATGAAATTACAGCCCAAAAAAACTGCAGAAACATTCTTGGCCAGGAGACAGGAATGTTATGAATTTAATGAACGTGTAGGGCACATCCTCTGAGTTTGGGCCTGACAAAAGGTGATGGCTGGCTACATTAGTGAGACAAAAAATGATCATGGAGACGTAGACTTGGATCCCGATGATATATGGGAAGTGCTTTGTGGGTATTACCGCAAGCTATATCATGCTCAACCCCCCACAGGGGAAGAATGTGTGGAGCAATTTTTTAACCTGGTGGTCTTAGAAAAAGCCACGAAGGATCACTGCGATTTCCTGGAGGTGGATTTCTCAGCAGCCGCGGCCCGTGGAGTGAGTTCTGTGGGGCAGGCAGGCGGGCCGGGGGAGGGGCAGGGTGGTGGGTGATAAACACCGGAATATGGATGGTTGCAGGAATTTCGTAGCGCGCACTGCATCGCATTTTGCGATGCAGGGCGTGCAACGAAATTCGTTTTTTTAATTTAATTGTTTACTTACCTGCATTCATCCATATTCCGATGTTTACCACCCCCCGCCCCACCTGCCTGCTCCACGGAACTCCCTCCACGGGCAGAAGCAATTCAGGAAGCACTTCAAGAACTCCTCTCTGGCAAGGCGGTGGGGACCAATTTAATTCCAATCAAATTTTATAAAGTACTTTTTATGCTGTTATTGTCGGATTTACATGAGCTCTTTCTCTATGTTAAGAAAAACCACCAGCCCCCTGACTCATGGGCCACACCGAATATCATTGTATTTTTGAAGAAAGGGAAAGTCTCCAATTATTCCAGCTCTTACAGGCCACTAACGCTAATAAATAGTGATGGAAATCTATACTCAAAGATTCTGGCTACTCGGTTGGGCTGAATTATTTCTAAACTAGTCTCAACCAAACAACATGGCTTTATTCCCTGCAGATGAACCACCGACCATATTTGTCAGGTGATCACGCTCTTTCATGCAACGGATGTAGTGAACAAGCCCATGGCGGTGGCCCTGTTGGATGCAAAAAAAGCATTCAACAGTTTTGCCTGGGACTATCTCTGGAGAGTTATGGGAACATTTGGGCTGGGCGGTGGCTTTATAAAGGCAGCCCAGGCAATATATCATAGACCTGGGGCCCAGCTGCTGGGAAGCTAATCTGGGTCAATCTAAATTGTGAGGAAACCATGCTCCCCTTTACTTTTTGTGCTTTACATAGACCCTTTCGTCCATATAATTGAGGCTAATTCAGCAATTCTTCTGCTTAGGCAGCAAGGATGGGAGACAACAATCTTGGCTCATGCAACCAGTATCATAGTGGTTACTGCAAATCGTAATTTAGCACTCCGTATAATAGAACAGGACACAGCTAACTTTGGTAAGCTAGCGGGGTATTCACTGAACAGCTGCTGGTCATAAACAGACAAACTGCAACACAGGACCCCTGGGTGGTGGAGCAGGCAGTTTATGAATGAATAAATGAATACTTTATTGTTTGGTTGCTCAAAACCATTACATTAAAACCAAAGTACAAAATTACAAAATTACAAAAGTTAAAACCAGGAGAGTTTCGAGAGGTCAGTCTATATGGTTGCTCTCTGGGTACTAGGAATACGGTAGATAGGGTTCGTAGTAAAACTTGGGCCTGCAAGTCTCTATGTAGTCGAACCCTCAGAGGCCATCAGCAAGGACTGTGTTTGATAGATGAACTTCCCAAAAGAGGCCATGTGCTTTACTGTGGTCAGGGTATAGAGATGGGTAATCCCCTCCTTTGCGGTACGTGACCCTGCTTGTCTTAGAAGTGGCCTGAGATAAAGACTGCGGGTCATGCACAGGGCCGGGCAGCAGAATAGAAGGTGGGCCAATGACTCGCGTTTATACCTACATAGCCTACATTCCCGGACTCCTGAGCCAGCCTGACCAAAGGCGTATAATTCTTTAAGGGGCAGCGGATGTAGTCTGCAGGCTAAGATCTTATGGAGGGCTGCGCAGCCCACGGCCTGCGTGAGATGATGTTTAGGAGTGTGCAGGGTGTGTGGTAGGCACAGGGACTCATGCAAGTCTTTTCTTACCAGAGACTCCAGGTCCAGTTCCCGTGACCGAACGCGTACTTGTTTTGTGATCGAATTTTTGATGGCGGTATAATTGACGTGTTCGGGGTTCCAAGAGTCGATGGCAAGATTGGGATGATCCTTTGCCGCATTAAGAGTGGCCGACCAGGGGTTCCCTGGTTCTCTGAAGATACATTTCAGGACTGCCTTGAGTGTGTTCTCCTGTGCCCCCGTTGTTAAAAAGTAATATTTACTTAAGGCGGCCATCTCTTCCAGATTTTGCTGGTTGAGTGAGAACTCCAGGCGGACAAGGGTGTTTCAGGTGCACCTTGGAAGGTGGAATAGTCTCTTATATGCTCTACAGTGAATTTTTTCTAGTTCATTACTCAGTTTGCTCGGGAATGCCTGTAGAGCGTAATTAAGGGCCGGCATTTGATTGGCTTTGAGTACTCTTTGGATAGCCATTGTGGACGGGCTGTATAAGGAGGCTTGCAGCTTGCAGATGGCATAGGTGATGGTTTTGCCTTTGCCTTGGATGGTCTTTAGATGGGCACTTGAAAGCCCCGACTCCTGGAAGCAGATGCCCAAATAGGTGTACCGCTGTGTGCTTTCCAGCAAGAGATGACCTAGCCTCGATTTTAGTGATTTTTTCTTTGGGTGATGTCCGAAGATGATTACTTTTGACTTGGACGGGTTTGCTACAAGCCTGTTTTTATCGCTGTATGCGGCAAGTGCCGTCAGCGCCTTTTGTAGCCCAATTCTCATGTGGTCCAAGAGTACCAGGTCGTCAGCTTATTGCATGAAATGTATTTTGATCCCACCAATCTTTGGGGTGGCCAGGGCTGCACCGGTCAAGGCCCTCTCCATGTCCGCTGTGTATAAGTTAAATAACAGTGGGGCCAGCACACACCCTTGTTTTAGGCCTCGATCTGTGTCGATCTTCGCGGATGCGTGGACCCTAGAGAGTTTGATTCTCACCCACGTTTTTTGATACAGGGACTGGATCGCTCTTAACAGGGATGGATTAATGTTCCATTGAACCAGCTTTCTCCACAGAATTGCACGATCTACCCCATCGAACGCCGCCGAGTAGTCAATAAAGCAGGCGAATAGGGGAGGGCTTTTGCGTGTCCGTGCGCGGTGGACCAGAAAAGATAGTGCGATGATATTGTCGACTGTGGCGGACCCAGGTCTAAATCCAGTTTGGCAGAGTGGAAGAAGGCCTTCTGCGCTCGTCCAGTCTGGGAGGTCCCTCAAGATGGCACTAGCGTAGGCTTTTCCGTCGATGTCTAAAAGGGCGATCATGCGGTAATTAGAAGGTTCAGTTTTGGGGACTTTTTTGTGGATTGGCTGTAAGAGCGAGCCTCTCCATGAGTCTGGTACAATCCCCAGGAGCCAACATTCAGTGTACAGGCGGGTCAGGTTTTTGGACCAGAAGTCGATGTTTGCTTTAAATAAGTGTCCAGGGAGGCCATTAGGGCCCGGAGCACCGTTTTGTCTGATATTTTTTAAGATTTTGGACACTAGCAATTTTCCAGGCGGGGCCATCTTCTCGGTGGATGGATCTAGATCGACTCCTGCAATAGATGTTTTGTTTTGCTTATTAACAGGGCCGTCTTCAGTGTAGAGAGCTTTTACGTGGGCCACCCAGATGGAGGCTTCAAGAGAATTTTCTCTATGGTTTGAGCCTCGTCCCAGGTTGCATAAATAGTGCCAAAACTCTTGCGATTTTACAGGGCTCAGCAAGTCAAAAATTTTCAGCCATTGTGCTTTGCAATGGGCTCGTTTTGCTGCCCAAACCTTTTTTGAGTGGCTTTTTTTGGCCTCTTGTAATTGTTTCTTGTTTAGGTTTGTCCCAATTTTGCGGAAGAGTTTGCGTTTCTTGTTTAGTTGTTTGGCGCTTATTTTAATTTCTGTGTTGTGGCCGTATGTAGGTAGAGGGTGCCTATAAGTTGTGCTGTTCGAGTTCCCGCGAAGAATCACCGCCAGGGTTCCTGTTATGGCGTTCTAGGTTGTTATTGCACCCTTTTTCTGTTCGCTCGGTGGCCAGCCTGTCCACTGGTTTGCCCAGCTGTTAAATGTGGTGATTGCGGTCTGTTCCCAATTGATTCTTCTGGGCAGCTTTATTAATTCTTCTCCATCGGCTGCTCCGATGTATTCAAGCCTGTGGCGTGTGTCCGCTGTGAGGTTCAGTGTAATAGTTAAGGCAGCGTGATCGCTGTCACTACGCGGGTGAACTGTGAAGTTTGACATTAGGGGTTGGAGTTTATCACTTAGTATGACTGGTTCCCAGGCGGCACTGGAATAAACTTAGGCTGGAGGACCTGCATCGTATTCTGGTGGAAGAGCCGTTAGGCCCTCCAGATAACGTGGAAACGGGCTACGATCATTTCTGCCGGTGGATCTCCAGGGCGCTTGACTCTCTGATCCCCATTACTCTGAGCAAACTGAGCTCTAGAGAGTCGAGTCCCTGGTATGATAGTGCCTTATGCGCTCTAAAAGTTACTTGTAGACGGGCGGAAAGAGAATGGTGGAAGTCTTATGAGATCGATAAAAAAAACGCGTATCTTGCTTCCGTCAAGCTCTACCATCGTGCCATCTGCAGAGCTCGCGCGGCGTTCTATTCCTCGGAATTCCGCAACAGTTCAAACCCGTCCAAAACCATCTTTAATGTCCTCAAAGATCTCTTGGCGAAGAGGACTTCTTCTCCGGCACCCTGTACCATCTCCCATTGCGAGGTCTTGGCATCCTTTTTTCTGGAGAAAGTCCAGGATATTTATCAGGCCTTCCCTAGTATCGGACTAGTTCTGGGAGCCCTAAATTGCACTCAAGGCCATACCATCATGCACTCTCTTCCCCCGTTACTACCTGAGGGGTTCAATAAATTGGCCCAGCAAATTAAGTCCGGCTCTCCTTCGGATCCGCTAAGACCTGCCCTTTTTAGAGACCAGTCTTTTCTGGGACGCTCTACGGTGTGCTCCCTGATCAACCTCTCGCTGGCCTCGGGCTTGGTTCCAACCAAATGGAAGGAGGCGGTGGTTTCTCCAATCCTGAAGAAGCCTTCATTGGACCCATTAAAACCTGAGAACTACCGCCCTATTTCATTGCTTCCCTGGCCGGCGAAGGTTGCGGAGGCTCACGTTAATTTGGCCCTCTCAGACCATCTTACTCGGGCCAATGTCCTGGACCCCACGCAGAACGGCTTCCGTGCTGGTCACAGCACGGAGACAGCCCTTCTCGCCATGGTGGAGCATTTGCGTGCGGTGTTGGATGCAGGTCAGACGGCAGCGCTTGTATTATTAGACCTCAGCGCCGCCTTTGACACCGTCTCTCACCGCATTCTGCTACACCGCTTGGAGGAGATTGGCATTGGTGGGCTTGCTCTGCAGTGGTTCCGCTCCTTTCTCGACAATCGCTCTTTTTGCGTGGCCATCCCACCTCACCAGTCCAAATTTCATCCTCTGGCCATGGGGGTTCCGCAGGGATCCTCGCTGAGTCCCACGTTATTCATCCTATACGTGAGACCGCTAGCTGAGGTCGTCAAGCAGTGGGGCATGACTATGGTCTCATATGCCGACGATACTCCGCTAGCGGTTACTATCAGTGGGGATGCGGAGCGGGATGCCCCTAGGTTTCAGAGTGGACTGAGGGCAGTGGCCAGCTGGATGACTGCCAACTGTCTCCAACTTAACGCAAAGAAGACTGAAATCATGATTGTCGGTAAGAGAGCGGAACTCTGGGGGGATAGGTGGTGGCCTTTTGAACTGGGGCCATCTCCGACTCCGGTGTCGGAATTAAGAAACCTGGGAGTCTGGTTGGACCCTTCCCTCAACTTTGCTGGCCACACAAAAAGAACTGTGGCCTGCTGCTTTGGTGTTCTTCGGGGCTTAAGACCTGTCCTCAAATTCTTTGATGCCTCGACCAGGCAGCTGGTGATTCAGGCGACGGTGCTGTCCCGGATTGATTATGCCAGCTCTCTCCTGGTGGGGGCCAACCAGGCAGAAATCACCCGCCTGCAGCGCGTACAAAATGCTGCAGCCAGAGCGATAGTTGGCCTGCCCAGGTTTTGTCCCGTCTCGACCACCTTACGATCCTTGCACTGTCTGCCGGTTAAGATGAGAATCCATTTCAAGGTCTCGTGTCTGGCCTTCAAAATCCTGAAGGGTTCTGCCCCCCAGATCCTTACCAACCTTTTATCTTTTTATGTTCCGACACGCTCTCTCAGATCTCTGGGCCAGGCTCTCGCTGTGGTCCCCCGGTTCAAGCTTTGCCGAGCTGGGGGCCGATCTTTTCGAGTGAGAGCTGCGGCCATCTGGAATTCCCTTCCGATAGAGATCCGTTTGTTGGAGGACCTCCTGTTGTTTCGCAAGGCCATTAAAACTTTCCTATTTTAATCTCTGCCCTGCCGCTGTTCCTCTTTTTCTGTCTTTGCTTTTAGCGGTGTTGTGTTCTACCTTGTCTTGCGCCAGGACGCTCCTTTGCTGGAGCAGCTGTGCGCATTATAAGTGCCCTAACATAACATAACATAACATAACATGTAATTGACCGTTGTTTGGTTGTTAAATGTGGGACCGACAAAGGACCCAGGGCTGTTCTGTAGAAGGACTGAGTGCGCAGTCGCCAGCTTGTAGGATTTTAATAGGTCGTTCAATGCGTTAGTAGCCCCGGGCTGGTGACTTCGTGCCGTAGGTACCCCTATGTTGTGGGTGTTGAAATCACCAAGAATAATGCATTCTAAGGCCGGAAATTAAAGCAATAAGGACTCGAGATGGTTTATCAGCGTGGCCGAGTTGGATGTGGGCCCATGGGGGTTATGATAGAGGTTGATTAGCAGAAGTGAGAAATTACCATTTGTCGGGCGACAGCCTTTCAGGATGCCTGCCTGGAGGGTATCTGGAAGGTAAGGTATTTCCGCAAATTCCAGTTTAAGTGAGTGTTTTATATAAACACATATCCCACCCGATGGTCTTCCGAATATGTTCAGCTTTTTTGCTGGTTTTCCATATTCTGTATATCCTCTTAGTGAGAGAGGGTAGATATGCCAAGATTCTTGTATGCAGATTATGTCCGCGTCCTCCATAAATGTCACCGCGGTTTGTTTAAGGAGCAACCTCCTGAGCCCAGCGACATTCCAAGTCATTATTTTCAAACTGACCGGAGACCGTTCCTTCACTGAGGGCTTTAGGTGCGTGTTTGTCGTGCTTTGGTGGAGTAGGCCTGAGGCATTGAAGCAGGGACCGTTAGGATCTGGAATTTAGTGCTAGCGGCAGCCAAGACCAATCTTTGCCCATGCATCCCAATATTGCGCATGTGCGTGTACCCTGGATCGGATCAGTAGTTATCTTGATTGGGGTTCTGATGGTTAGACCTGTGTTTGTACCACCTTTGGGCCCCTGGAGGGTGGGCGCCGTGTTTGGCACATGGGTGGGGGGAGCGTGCGAGCGTAGGTGCCCTCCGGCTGGTTGTACCGTGTTTCCCGTCTGGGAATGCGCGGAGTGTGTTTTTAAGATAAGGGGGTATTTTTGTGCTTGCTTGGATTTTATTTTTATACCCCAGCTTTCCAGTAACTTATGCTGGCTTTTCAGAGCCTCGGCCAAGTCCGGGTTCATGAAGGTTAGCTCTGTGGTTTCATTTTTCTCCTCCGCGTCGGGCGGCAGTAAGGAGATGGTTTCGATGTCTGTGGTTTTTATTCCCTCCAGCCCTGGGATGTTTGCGCAAAGTATTAAAAGGTTACTGCGGTTGAGAATGTCCCACCTCCCCTGAGAGGCATAGTCGGGGTACAGCATTATTTTCCCATCTTGTGATTGGGAGTGATTTGATTGACCGGCCGAGTCTGCAGCCTGGCCACCTGTTTGTGATGACTGTAATAAGCCAGATGGAAGGGCGTTTGCCTACCTGTTTAACCCCATTGGCCGCTGAAGGGCCACCGTGAATGGTAAACTGGGTGGGCCATTGTTAGGCGGCGTGTTTTCAGTGTCCTTAAGATCTAGGGCAACCAGTGGCACTTGGGGCGCACGGTGCGTCGTCGCTTCAAACTTTGGCTCAGTGATTTCTGATGTTTTGGTGATTACTTCTAGTTCAGTCGTTTCCGGTGTCTCTGTGTGGCCTTGTTTCTGATTGCCGGGCCGTAGCCATTCCCGTATGGATCTGGGGGCGAAAGATTTATTTTTGTTCGCCTTGTTGAATTTTTTTTAATTTTTCTTTTTTTTTCCTGGATAAATTTTGAGGGTCTAGGCTGGTCGATGTGGTAGTATGCTGACGATCGTGGTATTTTGTTTTGATCTGGGTGGCATTTGTGCTGCTCACACTGTTCGTGGACGGAAGCACCGCCCAGGCGATTTTATCTTCATTATGAATTTCTATGCTGTCATGTGGCGGGCTTTTTGAGCCTTCTTTTTTTGGGGGGTCAAGAGCTGGGGCCTGTACGGATGGAACCTTGGTCTTGCCGGCTTCTATTTTCAGATCCTCTATTAGTGTAGTCATGATGTACGGGAGTTTTTCTAGGTTGTTCAGAATTGGGCTGCAACTACATAACTCAAGCTTAAAGTGTGTGCTATCCTGTGCTCTACGGATCAGGGAATTCAGATGATCCAGTTTGGCATCGATCCCAGAGATTAGGTTTGCGACAGATTGTAATATATTTATCTGGGCATCAAGCTTGTCGGTGTGCATTATTGCGGCGCCAGTCATGAAGATAAGTGTCTCGTTAATCAGTGTTAGATGGTCTACAAACACTGAGGGGCTCTCCCCTCTGTCCGAGCTTCTGCGCATTGGGGTTGATAGCTGGGTCATTTTTTCTTGTTCCGGGGGGCTCCAGCTCAACGGGATCGAGGACTGGGTGTGCAAGGCCAGTAATTGTGGAGTTCCTCCTCCTTCATTAGTTTCTTTAATGCTGCTGGACGCATCAAGCATGTGCTTTCCGTTTGCTGAAACTTTGCTGCGTGGGCTGTTAGGTGTGCCAGCCGTGAGGGCCCCATTTAGGGACGTGTTGGGTTAGGGGTCTTCTGATGATTGGGGGGTCGGTGTTATTGTTCTGATGTGATCAAACCTCGGGGCGACCCTGTCAGATGCTTCTGACTTGAGCGG